>NW_022631115.1:1019685-1709310 GCF_010015895.1 Lontra canadensis
GGGGAGATGGAGAGGAGAAGGAAGGGAGTTGGGGGAATTGGAGGGGGAGTCGAACCATGAAAGACTGTGGTCTCTGGAAAACAATATGAACAATCACACTACTACGTATTTACCATAAAAATACAATTGTAGTGTTCTAAAGGGGCACGCACACCCTAATGCTTATAGCAGCAATGTCCACAATAGCCAAACTATGGAAAGATCCTAGATGTCCATCAACAGATGAAAGGATAAAGCAGAGGTTGTATATATATTCAATGGAATACTATGCAGCTATCAGAAGAAATGAAATCTTGCCATTTGTGACAACGTGGATGGAACTAGAGGGTATTATGCTTAGCGAAATAAGTCAATCAGAGAAAGACAATTATCATATGGTCTCTGTGATATGAGGAATTGGAGCGGCATGGTGGGAGGTTATGGGGGGTGGGGAAGGAAAAAATGAAATGAGATAGGATGGCGAGAGATAAACCATAAGAGACTCTCAATCTCATGAAACAGGCTGAGGCTTGCTGGGGGTGGGGGTTTGAGGTGGGGATAGGGTAGCTGGGTTATGGACATTGGTGAGGGTATGTGCCATGGTGAGTGCTGTGAAATGTGTAAGCATGACGATTCAGAGACATATACCTCTGGGGCAGATAATACATTATTATATGTTAATATAAAAAAGAGTAGTATAGTGTCCTTCTGTATCTCTAACTACATCTTTAGCTTGAAATCTTATTTGTCTGATATAAGAATTGCTACCCCAGCTTTCTTTTGAGGACTGTTGGCATGAAAAATGGTTCTCTATCCCTTCACTTTCAGTCTGGATGTATCTTTAGGTTCCAAATGAGTCTCTTGTAGATAGCATAAGGATGGGTCTTGTCTTTTTATCCAGTCTTCAACCCTGTGCCATCTCATGGAGCATTTAGGCTGTTTACAATGAGAGTAGTTATTGAAAGATATGATTTTATTGTCATCATGTTGCCTGTAAAGTCCTTCTTTCTATAGATTGTCTCTGTAAATTTCTGCTGTATATCAATCAGTCTTGGGGTCTTTCTCCTTTTATAGAACCTCTATTAATATTTCTTGCAAGGCCATCTTAATGGTCACATATTCTTTCAGTTTCTGCCCATTCTGGAAACTATTTCTTCATCTATTCTGAATGACAGTCTTGCAGGATAAAGTATTCTTGGCTGCATGTTCTTCTCATTTATTGCCCTGAATATGTCTTGCCAGCCCTTTCTGGGTTGTCAGCCTCTGTGTACAGGTCTGACATTATTCTGATGTTCCTTCCTCTGTATGTAAGGAATCTCTTCCCTCTAACTGCCCTTAAGATGGTTTCCTTGGTTCTAAGATTTGCGAGTTTTATGATAACATGTCAGGCATTTGTCTGTTCTCCTTGATCATAGGAGGGGGTCCTCTCTCCCTCTAGGAGATGAATGCTTATTTTATTCCCCAGATTAAGGAAGTTCTCAGCTATGATTTGCTCAAATATATCTTCTAGTCCTCTCTCTCTCTCCACCCATTCAGGGAGCCCAATAATTCTGACATCGAATTTTTTATGGCTTTGTTTATTTCTCTAATTCTGTTTTCATGGTATTTAAGGTATTTGCTCCAGGCCTCCTCTTGTTCCTTCCTTTCTATCAGCTTGTACTAGATCACTAATTCATTCTTCTGCTTTGTTTACCCTAGGTGTTAGAGTATCTATCTTGGAGTGCATCTCGTTCATAGCATTTTTAAGTTCAGCCTGATTAGCTCTTATCTCTGCCCTTAGATAATCTATGTTGCTGTTAATGGTTTTCTCCATCCTAGCTGTTGTCTTCATAAGTGTTACCCTGAAATTTATCTCTGACATCTTCCTTATATCCATATCCGTTAGGTAGCAGGAGAGGCCATTTTCTCTGGTTCTTTTCTTTGTTGGGACTTCCTCCTAGTCATTCTGTTGAGGGTTGGTTGAAGGAATGTACAGAGTCAAAAATATCAATCACAATCCAGGCAAGGTGCTCCCTGGGAAAGTTTGGAACAATCAGAAGCAACCACCAAGAAAATCCAGCCAAAATAAAACCGAAGAATAAGATGTATAAAGTTGGGGAAAAAAGGGTGGGGAGGAGGGCTATAATCTCTTAATGTTGGTTAGGTAGGGTGTTTCAGTTCTTCCCTGGTGTCTATTTTTCTCTTTGTTAGGGAACACTACTTCCCAGAGTTACAGTGAAATGAAAACTAGTATATATAGGTAATATTGAATAGGGGAAAAAGGAAAAAGGACTACATTGAAGCTTATATCTATATCTATCTATCATCTATCTATCTATCTATCTATCATCATCATCATCATCTATCTATATAAAATAAAAAGAGGAATAAAAGTATGTGTGTGAAACAGTAGGAGTTAAAAAGTTATTATGGAAATTTTTACATTAGGCATCTAGTTGAAATTCTAAGTAGGTAAAAAGAAAAAAATGGAGAAGAAGTATGAGAAAGAGTAAAAAAGCTGTATCTAAGAAATATACAGGCTGTGAGGCAACATCAGGAGTTCAGTATACTATTTTCCCCTGGTGTTGGGGTTTTACAGTTTTATGAGCACCCTCAGGTTGTTGTCCTCTTGTTTCTTGGGGAAAGGGTCTGCCTCATTGTTTTTCAGTCAATACTGCTTGCCCTCATCAAAGGGCTGGGCTCCATGGAAACCGTTTTTTTGGTCTTTTGTTCTCTGGTGGCTTTTGTTCTCTGATAGTTTTTTTGGTGCCTTTTCAGAGGGTCAGGGCGAAGGAAAATGTGTGTTCCCAGACCTCCACCCCAGAGGAGAGAAGCCACAATCTGCTCCTCTCTAAACTTTCTGAAACAGTCTTCCCCTCTGTAAGCACCATCAAAAGCCAAAACTTCCCACAAACAGTGCAAGTCCCCAGCAATCCTCTCAGTGGTCAACCCAGGCCCCTGCTTCTGTGCCCCACGTGCCTCCAAAACTGTCAGTGATCCTGATCTGAGTGGGTTTGGGCAGTGGCTGCCAGCCCCCCAGTTCTGGAGGTACAGGTCCACACCAGTGGCTTCCCTGGTCCTGGTGTTTACCTCTTAAACTCCTGGATTCTGTTTGAGTACTGTTATAGGGTGCTTCCCATCCTACCACTGCCACTCTGCAAGTTATCACTGGTCCCCAGGTGTAGGATGCTTTTGCACTGGGATTTTTTTTACTTTCCACTGGGTAGCTCCTGTTGGCCACCTCCCCCCTTCTGTTTATCCTGTGATATCTGTCTGCACAATCACAACTTCATCCTTTGTACCTCTGGACTGAAGATCTTCTGCCCTGGTAGAGATCCAGACATATAATCTTACATCTTAGGCTGATTTTGTGGGTGTTCAGACTGGTTTGGTAGATATCTAGCTAAATTCAGGGGTCTGGTTGAAATGGAGTTCTCCGCCCATTTCTTGACTGGATTATTTGTTCTTTGGATGTTGAGTTTGATAAGCTCTTTATAGATTTTGGATACTAAGTCTTTATTCGATGTCATTTGCAAATATCTTCTTCCATTCTGTTAGTTCTCTTTTGGTTTTGTTGACTGTTTCTTTTGCTATGAAAAAACCTTATCTTGATGAAGTCCTGATAGTTCATTTTTGCCATATTTTTCTTGCCTTTGGAATGATGTGTCTAGCAAGAAGTTGCTGTGGCTGAGGTAAAAAAAAAAGTTGTTAACTGCATTCTCTAGGATTTTGATGTACTCCTGTTTCACAGTTAAGTCTTTCATTGCAGTTGAGTATATTTTTGTTTATGGTGTAAAAAGTGGTCAAGTTTCATTCTTCTGCATGTGGCTGTCCAATTTTTCCAACACCATTTGTTGAAAAGACTGTCTTCTTTCATTGGATATTCTTTCTGGCCTTGTTGAAGATTAGTTGATTGTAGAGTTGGGGGTCCATCTCTGGGTTCTGTCCTCTGCTCCACTGATCTATGTGTCTGTTTTTGTACCAGCGCCATACTGTCTTGAAGATGACAGCTTTGTAATACAGCTTGAAGTCTGGAATTGTGAAGCAATCAGCTTTGCTTTTCTTTTTCAACATTCCTTTGGCTGTTCTTTGTATCTTTTTTGGTTCCACACAAATTTTAGGATTGTTTGCTTCAGCTTTATGAAAAATGCTGATGGTATTTTGATAGGGACTGCATTGAATATGTATATTGCTTTGGGTAGCATAGACATTTTAACAATATTTGTTTTTGCAATCCATGAGCATGGAATTGTTTTTCATTTCTTTGTGTCTGCCTCAGTTTCTTTCATGAGCATTCTATAGATTTCAGAATACAGATCTCTTACCTCATTGGTTAGGTTTATTCCTAGGTATCTTATGGTTTTTGGTGCAATTGTAAGTGGGATTGATTCCTTCGTTTCTCTTTTTTCTGCCTCATTGTTAATGTATAGAAGAGCAACTGACTACTGTGCATTATATCCTGTGACTTTGTTGAATTTCTGTTTCAGTTCTAGCAATTTTTGGGTGGAATCGTTTGAGTTTTCTACATAGAGTGTCATGGTGTCTGTGAAGACTGAGAGTTTGACTTCTTTGCCTATTTGGATGCTTTTTATTTCTTTTTGTTGTTTGATTGGTGTTGCTAGGACTTTTAATACTATGTTGAACAAAAGCGGTGGGAGTGGACATCCCTATCACGTTCCTGACCTTAGGGGAAAAGATCTCAGTTTTTCCCTATTGAGGATGATATTTGCTGTGGGTTTTTCCTATATGGCTTTTATGATATTGAGGTATGTTCCTTCTACCCCTACACTATGGAGGGTTTAAATCAAAAAGGATGCTGTGCTTTGTTAAATGCTTTTGCTGCATCTATTGAGAGGTTCATATGGTTCTCGTCCTTTCTTTTATTAATGTGTAGCACATTGATTGATTTGTGGATGTTGAACCACCTCTGGAGCCGAGGAATAAATCCCACTTGGCTATGGTGAATAATCATTTTGAAGTGCTGTTGGATTCTATTAGCTAGTATCTTGGTGAGAATTTTTGCATCCACATTCATCAAGGATATTGGTAGGTAATTCTCCTTTTTGGTGTGGTCTTTGGTTTTGGGGTCAAGGTAATTTTGGTTATTTTGGCTACACAGAATGAGTTTGGAAGTTTTTCTTCCATTTGTATTTTTTGAAACAGCTTCAGAAGAAGAAGTATTGATTCTACATATTAATTCTTCTTTAAATAAGTGAAAGAATTCCACTGGGAAGCCATCTGGCCCTCAAGTCTTGTTTGTTGGGAGATTTTGGATTACTGATTCAATTTTGTTGCTGGTTTTGGGTCTATTCAGATTTTCTATTTCTTCCTGTTTCAGTTTTGGTAGTTAGTGTGTTTCTAAGAATGCATCCATTTCTTCCAGATTGCCTAAGTTGTTGGCATATAATTGTCATACTATGTTTTTATAATTGTATTTTTTCATTGTTGGTTGTGACCTCTCCTCTTTCGTTCATTATTTTATTTTATTTTATTTATTTATTTTTTCTTTAAATTTTATTTTTTATAAACATATATTTTTATCCCCAGGATACAGATCTGTGAATCGCCAGGTTTACACACTTCACAGCACTCACCATAGCACATACCCTCCCCAATGTCCATAACCCCACCCCCCTCCCAACCCCCCTCCCCCCATCAACCCTCAGTTTGTTTTGTGAGATTAAGAGTCACTTATGGTTTGTCTCCCTCCCAATCCCATCTTGTTTCATTTACTCTTCTCCTACCCCCTTAACCCCCCATGTTGCATCTCCTCTCCCTCGTATCAGGGAGATCATATGATAGTTGTCTTTCTCTGACTGACTTATTTCATAAAGCATGATACCCTCTAGTTCCATCCACGTCATCACGAATGGCAAGATTTCATTTCTTTTGATGGCTGCATAGTATTCCATTGTGTATATACACCACATCTTCTTTATCCATTCGTCTGTTGATGGACATCTAGGTTCTTTCCATAGTTTGGCTATTGTAGACATTGCTGCTATAAACATTCGGGTGCACGTGCCCCTTCGGATCACTACGTTTGTATCTTTAGGGTAAATACCCAGCAGTGCAATTGCTGGGTCATAGGGTAGTTCTATTTTCAACATTTTGAGGAACCTCCATGCTGTTTTCCAGAGTGGTTGCACCAGCTTGCATTCCCACCAACAGTATAGGAGGGTTCCCCTTTCTCCGCATCCTCGCCAGCATCTGTCATTTCCGGACTTGTTAATTTTAGCCATTCTGACTGGTGTGAGGTGGTATCTCATTGTGGTTTTGATTTGTATTTCCCTGATGCCGAGTGATGTGGAGCATTTTTTCATGTGTCTGGTGGCCATCTGGATGTCTTCTTTGCAGAAATGTCTGTTCATGTCTTCTGCCCATTTCTTGATTGGATTATTTGTTCTTTGGGTGTGGAGTTTGCTAAGTTCTTTATAGATTTGGGATGCTAGCCCTTTATCTGATATGTCATTTGTGAATATCTTCTCCCATTCTGTCAGTTGTCTTTTGGTTTTGTTAATTGTTTCCTTTGCTGTGCAAAAGCTTTTATCTTGATGAAATCCCAATAGTTCATTTTTGCCCTTGCTTCCCTTGCCTTTGGCGATGTTCCTAGGAAGATGTTGCTGTGGCTGAGGTCGAAGAGGTTGCTGCCTGTGTTCTCCTCAAGGATGTTGATGGATTCCTGTCTCACATTGAGGTCCTTCATCCATTTTGAGTCTATTTTCGTGTGTGGTGTTAGGAAATGACCCAATTTCATTTTTCTGCATGTGGCTGTCCAATTTTCCCAACACCATTTATTGAAGAGGCTGTCTTTTTTCCATTGGACATTCTTTCCTGCTTTGTCAAAGATTAGTTGACCATAGAGTTGAGGGTCTATTTCTGGGCTCTCTATTCTGTTCCATTGATCTATGTGTCTGTTTTTGTGCCAGTACCATGCTGTCTTGATGATGACAGCTTTGTAATAGAGCTTGAAGTCTGGAATTGTGATGCCACCAACTCTGGCTTTCTTTTTCAATATTCCTTTGGCTATTCGAGGTCTTTTCTAGTTCCATATAAATTTTAGGATTATTTGTTCCATTCCTTTGAAAAAAATGGATGGTACTTTGATAGGAATTGCATTAAGTGTGTAGATTGCTTTAGGTAGCATAGACATTTTCACAATATTTATTCTTCCAATCCAGGAGCATGGAACATTTTTCCATTTCTTTGTGTCTTCTTCAATTTCTTTCATGAGTACTTTATAGTTTTCTGTGTATAGATTCTTAGTCTCTTTGGTTAGGTTTATTCCTAGATATCTTATAGTTTTTGGTGCAATTGTAAATGGGATTGACTCCTTAATTTCTCTTTCTTCTGTCTTGTTGTTGGTGTAGAGAAATGCAACTGATTTCTGTGCATTGATTTTATATCCTGACACTTTACTGAATTCCTGTACAAGTTCTAGCAGTTTTGGAGTGGAGTCTTTTGGGTTTTCCACATATAGTATCATATCATCTGCGAAGAGTGATAGTTTGACTTCTTCTTTGCCGATTTGGATGCCTTTAATTTCCTTTTGTTGTCTGATTGCTGAGGCTAGGACTTCTAGTACTATGTTGAATAGCAGTGGTGATAATGGACATCCCTACCGTGTTCCTGACCTTAGCAGAAAATCTTTCAGTTTTTCTCCATTGAGAATGATATTTGCGGTGGGTTTTTCATAGATGGCTTTGATAACATTGAGGTATGTGCCCTATATCCCTATACTTTGAAGAGTTTTGATCAGGAAGGGATGCTGTACTTTGTCAAATGCTTTTTCAGCATCTATTGAGAATATCATATGGTTCTTGTTCTTTCTTTTATCAATGTGTTGTATCACATTGATTGCTTTGCAGATGTTGAACCAACTTTGCAGCCCTAGAATAAATCCCACTTGGTCGTGGTGAATAATCCTTTTAATGTACTGTTGAATCCTATTGGCTAGTATTTTGGTGAAAATTTTTGCATCTGTGTTCATCAAGGATTTTGGTCTATAGTTCTCTTTTTTGATGGGATCCTTTTCTGGTTTTGGGAACAAGGTGATGCTGGCCTCATAAATTGAGTTTCGAAGTTTTCCTTCCATTTCTACTTTTGGGAACAGTTTCAGGAGAATAGGAATTAGTTGTTCTTTAAATGTTTGGTAGAATTCTCCCGGGAAGACATCTGGCCCTGGGCTTTTGTTTGTTTGATGATTTTTGATGACTGTTTCAATCTCCTTACTGGTTATGGATCTGTTCAGGCTTTCTATTTCTTCCTGGTTCAGTTGTGGTACTTTATATGTCTCTAGGAATGCACCCATTTCTTCCAGATTGTCAAATTTGTTGGCGTAGAGTTGTTCATAGTATGTTCTCATAATTGTCTGTATTTCTTTGGTGTTAGTTGTGATCTCTCCTCTTTCATTCATGATTTTATTTATTTGGGTCCTTTCTCTTTTCTTTTTGATAAGTCTGGCCAGGGGTTTATCAATCTTATTAATTCTTTCAAAGAACCAGCTCCTAGTTTCGTTGATTTGTTCTATTGTTTTTTGGGTTTCTATTTCATTATTTCTGCTATGATCTTTATGATTTCTCTTCTCCTGCTGGGTTTAGGGTTTCTTTCTTGTTCTTCCTCCAGCTCCTTAAGGTGTAGGGTTATGTTGTGTACTCGAGACCTTTCTTCTTTCTTGAGAAAGGCTTGTATCACTATATATTTTCCTCTCAGGACTGCCTTTGCATTCTCCCACAGATTTTGAACCATTGTGTTTTCATTATCATTTGATTCCATCAATTTTTTCAAATCTTCTTTAATTTCCTGGTGGACCCATTCATTCTTTATAAGGATGCTGTTTAGTCTCCATGTATTTGGGTTCTTTCCAAATTTCCTCTTGTGATTGAGTTCTAGCTTCAGAGCATTGTGGTCTGAAAATATGCAGGGAATGATCCCAATCTTTTGATACCATTTGAGACCTGATTTAGGACCGAGGATGTGATCTATTCTGGAGAATGTTCCATGGGCACTAGAGAAGAATGTGTATTCTGTTGCTTTGGGATGAAATGTTCTGAATATATCTGTGATGTCCATCTGGTCCAGTGTGTCATTTAAGGCCTTTATTTCCTTGTTGATCTTTTGCTTGGATGATCTGTCCATTTCAGTCAGGGGAGTGTTAAAGTCCCCTACTATTATTGTATGATTGTTGATGTGTTTCTTTGATTTTGTTATTAATTGGTTTATATAGTTGGCTGCTCCCACGTTAGGGGCATAGATATTTACAATTGTTAGATCTTCTTGTTGGACAGATCCTTTGAGTATGATATAGTGTCCTTCCTCATCTCTTATTATAGTCTTTGGCTTAAAATCTAATTGATCTGATATAAGGATTGCCACTCCTGCTTTCTTCTGATGTCCATTAGCATGGTAAATTCTTTTCCACCCCCTCACTTTAAATCTGGAGGTGTCTTCAGGTTTAAAATGAGTTTCTTGTAGGCAATATATAGATGGGTTTTGTTTTTTTATCCATTCTGATACCCTGTGTCTTTTGATTGGGGCATTTAGCCCATTCACATTCAGGGTAACTATTGAGAGATATGAATTTAGTGTCATTGTATTGCCTGTAAGGTGACTGTTATTGTATATTGTTTCTGTTCCTTTCTGATCTACTACTTTTAGGCTCTCTCTTTGCTTAGAGGACCCCTTTCAATATTTCCTGTAGAGCTGATTTGGTGTTTGCAAATTCTTTCAGTTTTTGTTTGTCCTGGAAGCTTTTAATCTCTCCTTCTATTTTCAATGATAGCCTAGCTGGATATAGTATTCTTGGCTGCATGTTTTTCTCATTTAGTGCTCTGAATATATCATGCCACCCCTTTCTGGCCTGCTAGGTCTCTGTGGGTAAGTCTGCTGCCAATCTAATATTTTTACCATTGTATGTTACAGACTTCTTTTCCCGGGCTGCTTTCAGGATTTTCTCTTTGTCCCTAAGACTTGTACATTTTACTATTAGGTGACGGGGTGTGGACCTATTCTTATTGATTTTGAGGGGGGTTCTCTGCACCTCCTGGATTTTGATGCTTGTTCCCTTTTCCATATTGGGGAAATTCTCTCCAATATACCTTCTGCTCCCCTCTCTCTTTCTTCTTCTTCTGGAATCCCAATTATTCTAATGTTGTTTCGTCTTATGGTGTCACTTATCTCTGAAAGTCTCCCCTTGTGGTCCAGTAACTGTTTGTCCCTCTTTTGCTCAGCTTCTTTATTCTCTGTCATTTGGTCTTCTATATCACTAATTCTTTCTTCTGCTTCATTTATCCTAGCAGTGAGAGCCTCCATTTTTGATTGCACCTCATTAATAGCTTTCTTGATTTCAACTTGGTTAGATTTTAGTTCTTTTATTTCTCCAGAAAGGGCTTTTATATCTCCCGAGAGGGTTTCTCTAATATCTTCCATGCCTTTTTCGAGTCCGTCTAGATCCTTGAGAATCGTCATTCTGAACTCTAGATCTGACATATTACCAATGTCTGTATTGATTAGGTCCCTATCCTTTGGTACTGCTTCTTGTTCTTTTTTTTTTGTGGTGAATTTTTCCGCCTTGTCATTTTGTCCAGATAAGAGTATATGAAGGAGCAAGTAAAATACTAAAAGGGTGGCAACAACCCCAGGAAAATATGCTTTAGCCAAATCAGAAGAGATCCCAAATTGTGAGGGGGGAGAAAGGTGATAAAAAGGTTCAGAAAGAAAAAAAAAAAAAAAGAAAACCAAAAAAAAAAAAAAAAAAAAAAAAAAATATATATATATATTAGATAAACTAGTTAAAAAACGTTAAAAAAGAAAAGGGTAAAAGTTAAAAAAATTTAGCAGAAGAAGAGAAAAAAATTGAAAAAGAAAAAAAAATTAAATTAACTGCAAGGCTAAAGAATCATGGGGAGAAAGCCATGAGTTCCGTGCTTTGCTTTCTCCTCCTCTGGAATTCTGCTGCTCTCCTTGGTATTGAAACTGCACTCCTTGGTAGGTGAACTAGGTCTGGCTGGGTTTTTTGTTGATCTTCTGGAGGAGGGGCCTTTTGTAGTGATTCTCAAGTGTCTTTGCCCCAGGTGAGTTGCACCGCCCTTACCAGGGGCCAGGCTGAGTAATCCGCTCGGGTTTGCTTTCGGGAGATTTTGTTCCCTGAGCGCTTCCATAGAGTTCTGGAGGACGGGAATGAAGATGGCGACCTCCCAGTCTCTTGGCCAGAGGAGCCAAGAGCCCGGGGCCCCACTCCTCAGTGCGCCCTCAGAGATCAACGCCCAATTACTCCTGTCACCCTGCCTCCGGCCGCGCTCCGAGCTGACTGAGCCTGCGACCGGTTCAAGGTAACCCTGAGCTTAGAGCTCACTCCTCGACTCTGTCTCTGTAGCCGGCTTCCCCGTTCTAATACCTGTAAGCTTTGTGACACTCAGACACCCCCAATCCTTCTGTGACCCTGTGGGACCTGAGGCCACGCTGACCCCGCGTGGGCTTCACCCCGGTTAAGCCTCTGGAGCGATCTCCCTCAGCGGAACAGACTTTTAAAATCCTGATTTTGTGCTCCATTGCTCCACCGCTTGCCGGGAGCCGGCCCCTCCCCCCGCGGTCTATCTTCCCGTCGCTTTGGATTCACTTCTCCGCCAGTCCTACCTTTCAGAAAGTGGTTGATTTTCTGTTTCTAGAATTGCTGTTCTTCTTCTCTTCGATCTCCCATTGGATTTGTAGGTGTTTGCAATCTTTAGATAAGCTATCTAGCTGATCTCCTGCTACCTGAAGTAGTCTCAGCCTGCTACTTCTCCGCCATCTTGACTCCTTCTCATGGGTTCTTTTTCTCGTTCATTATTTTATTGATTTGGTTCCTTTCTCTTTTCCTTTTGATGTCTAGCTAAGGGCTCATTGACCTTATTTTTGTTGTTGTTTATTTTTATTTTATTTCATTTTTAATTTAATTTTATTTTTTCAGTGTCCCAAGATTCATTGTTTATGCACCACACCCAGTGCTCCATGCAATAATGCTCTCCTTAATACCCATCACCAGGCTCACTCATCTGCATGTCCCTTCCCTCCAAAACCCTCAGTTTGTTTCTCAGCATCTGCAGTCTCTCAAGGTTTGTCTCCTCCTCCGATTTCCCCCAACTCCTTTATTCTCTCCTTCTCCCAATGTCTTCCATGTTATTCCTTATGCTCCACAAGTAAGTGAAAATATATGATAATTGACTTTCTCTGCTTATTTCACTCAGCATATTCTCCTCCAGTCCTGTCCATGTTGACACAAAAGTTGGGTATTCATCTTTTCTGATGGAAACATAATACTCCATTGTATATATGGACTATATCTTCTTTATTCATCTGTTGAAGGGCATCTTGGCTCTTTCTACAGTTTGGTGGTTTTTGGTTATTGACCTTATTAATTCTTTCAGTGAACCAACTCCTAGATTCATTGATCTGTTCTAGTGTGTGGTTTTTTTTTTTTTAAATTTCTATATCATTGATTTCTACCCTAATATTTATTATTTTTTTCCTCTGCTGGGATTAGATTTTATTTGCTATTCTTTTCCCAGCTCCTTTAGGTGTAAGGTTAGATTGTGTATTTGAGATTTCCCTTGGTTCTTGAGGAAGGCCTGTGTTGCTATATGTTTCCCTCTTAGGACTGACTTTTCTGCATCCCAAAGGTTCTGAACTGTTGTGATTTCATTTAATTTTCTTCCATGTATTTTTTTAAAATTCTGTTTTACTATCCTGATACCTATTCCTTTTTTTGTTGTTCTTTAACCTCCACGTATTTGTGTTCCTTCCAAATATTTTCTTGTGGTTGACTTAAATTTTATGGCATTGTGGTCTGAAAATATGCATGGTATAATCTTAATCTTTTTATCCCAGTTGAGTCCTGATTTGTGACCTACAATGTGATCTATCCTGGAGAATGGTCCATGTACACTTGAGAAGAATGTGTATTCTGTTGCTTTAGGATGAAATGCTCTGAATATATCTGTTAAGTCTGTCTGGTCCATTGTGTCACTCAAAGCTGTTGTGCCCTTGTTGATCTTTTGCTTAGATCATCTGTCTATTGTTGTAAGTGGGGAGTTAAAGTCCCCTACTACTATTGTATTATTATCAATGAATTTCTTTAATTTTGTCAATAATTGGTTTATATATTTTGTTTTTCCCAAAGGAAGGTGCATAAATATTTACAATTGTTAGATCTTCTTACTTCTTACTGGATAGACCCTTTTATTATGAGATAGTGTCCGTCTTCATCTCTTATTACAGTCTTTGACTTAAAATTTAGTTTATCTGGGGCGCCTGGGTGGCTCAGTGGGTTAAGCCTCTGCCTTCAGCTCAGGTCATGATCTCAGGGTCCTGGGATAGAGCCCCGCATCAGGCTCTCTGTGCAGTGGGGATCCTGCTTTCCCCCCTCTCTCTCTGTCTGCCTCTCTGCCTACTTGCAAACTCTCTCTCTGTGTCAAATAAATAAAATCTTTAAAAAAAATTTAGTTTATCTGATATAAGGATGGTTACTACAGCTTTCTTTTGTTGTCTATTTCTATTGTTGTCTAGACAAAAGATAAATTGTTCTCCATCCCCTCACTTTCAATCTGGAGGTGTCTTTATGTCTAAAATGAGTCTCCCATAAATAGTATATTGATCAGTTTTTTTAATTTTTAATTTTTTTTATGAACATATAATGTATTTTTAGCTCCAGGCGTACAGGTCTGTGAATTGCCAGGTTTACACACTTCACAGCACTCACCACAGCACACATACCCCCATTAGGGCCGATTTAATGTTAAAACCTGTTTAACTATTAGGGCCTGCTTAGCCAGAGTGACTCCATTTGCATAGGTAGCCATATTGTTGTTTACATCCACGGACTTCATTCCAGGATTAAATGCCCCAGCAGTTCCTGGTATCAGTTCTGGGTATCAATTCTGGGAGTAAATGCCTTAACGATAGAAGCCACGTACCTTGAGGTCTGCGGTTATGCCCTATAAAACCAGCCTGTGAGATTGGGACGGGGTCGCTCTCTTCAGAGGTGGCCCTGGGCAGTCAGTCTGACTTCTAATGCTTGGCATAGAATAAAGCATTGCATAACTTTCACTTTGTCTTGGTTTTGTTCCTTTGATAATGGACCCCAACACCCCCCAATGTCCATAAACCCACCCCCCTCTGCCAACCCCCCTCCCCCCGGCAACCCTCAGCTTGTTCTGCGAGATTAAGGGTCTCTTATGGTTTGTCTCCCTCCCAATCCCATCTAGTTTCATTCATTCTTTTCCTACCCCCCAAACCCCCCACGTTGCATCTCCACTTCCTCATATCAGAGAGATCATATGATAGTTGTCTTTCTCCGATTGACTTATTTCGCTGAGCATAATACCCTCTAGTTCCATCCATGTGGTCGTAAATGGCAAGATTTCATTTCTTTTGATGGCTGCATAATATATATATATATATATATATATATATATACCACTTCCCACTTCTTCTTTATCCATTCATCTGTTGATGGACATCTAGGTTCTTTCCATAGTTTGGCTATTGTGGACATTGCTGTTATAAACATTCAGGTGCACGTGCCCTTTGGATCACTACGTTTGTATCTTTAGGGTAAATACTCAGTAGTGCAATTCCTGGGTCATAGGGTGGCTCTATTTTCAACTTTTTGAGGGACCTCCATGCTGTTTTCCAGAGTGGTTGCACCAGCTTGCATTCCCACCAACAGTGTAGGAGGGTCCCCCTTTCTCCACATCCTCACCAGCATTTGTCATTTCCTAACTTGTTAACTTTAGCCATTCTGACTGGTGTAGGTGGTATCTCATTGTGCTTTTGATTTGTATTTCACTGAAGCTGAGTGATGTGGAACACTTTTTCATGTGTCTGGTGGCCATCTGGATGTCTTCTTTGCAGAAATGTCTGTTCATGTCTTCTGCCCATTTCTTGATTGGATTATTTGTTCTTTGGGTGTGGAGTTTGCTAAGTTCTTTATAGATTTGGGATGCTAGCCCTTTATCTGATATGTCATTTGTGAATATCTTCTCCCATTCTGTCAGTTGTCTTTTGGTTTTGTTAACTGTTTCCTTTGCTGTGCAAAAGCTTTGATCTTGATCAAATCCCAATAATTCATTTTTGCCCTTGCTTCCCTTGCATTTGTTGATGTTCCTAGGAAGAAATTGCTGTGGCTGAGGTTGAAGAGGTTGCTGCCTGTGTTCTCCTCAAGGATTTTGATGGATTCTTTTTTCACATTGAGGTCCTTCATCCATTTTGAGTCTATTTTCACGTGTGGTGTCTGGAAATGGTCCAGTTTCATTCTTCTGCATGTGGCTGTCCAATTTTCCCAACACCATCTGTTGAGGAGACTGTCTTTTTTCTGTCGGACATTCTTTCCTGCTTTGTCGAAGATTAGTTGACCATAGAGTTGAGGGTCTATTTCTGGGCTCTCTCTTCTTTTCCATTGATCTATGTGTCCGTTTTTATGCAAGTGCCACACTGTCTTGATGATGACAGCTTTGTAATAGAGATTGAAGTCCGGAATTGTGATGCCTCCAACCTTGGCTTTCTTTTTCAATATTCCTTTGGCTATTTGAGGTCTTTTCTGGTTCCATATAAATTTTAGGATTACTTGTTCCATTTTTTTGAAAAAAAAAAAAAAAAAAGGATGGGATTTTGATAAGGATTGCATTAGATGTGTAGATTGCCTTAGGTAGCATAGACATTTTCATAATATTTGTTCTTCCAATCCAGGAGCATGGATCATTTTTCCATTTCTTTGTGTCTTCCTCAATTTCTTTCATGAGTACTTTATAGTTTTCTGAGTACAGATTCTTTGCCTCTTTGGTTAGGTTTATTCCTAGGTATTTTATGGTTTTGGGTGCAATTGTAAATGGGATCAACTTCTTAATTTCTCTTTCTTCTGTCTTGCTGTTGGTGTAAAGAAATGCAACTGATTTCTGTGCATTGATTTTATATCCTGACACTTTACTGAATTCCTGTACAAATTCTAGCATATTTGGAGTGGAGTCTTCTGGATTTTCCACATATAGTATCATATTATCTGCAAAGAGTGAGAGTTTGACTTCTTCTTTGCCTGTTTGGATACCTTTAATTTCTTTTTGTTTTCTGATTGCTGAGGCTAGGACTTCTAGTACTATGTTGAATAGCAGTGGTGATAATGTTCCTGACCTTAGTGGAAAAGCTCTCAGTTTTTCTCCATTGAGAATGATATTTGTGGTGGGTTTTTCATAGATGGCTTTGATAATATTAAGGTATGTGCCCTTATCCCTACCCTTTGAAGTTTTGATCAGGAAGGGATGCTGTACTTTGTCAAATGCTTTTTCAGCATCTATTGAGAATATCATATGGTTCTTGTTCTTTCTTTTATTAATGTATTGTATCACATCAATTGATTTGTGGATGTTAAACAAAACTTGCAGCCCTGGAATAAATCCCACTTGGTTGTGGTGAATAATCTTTTTAATGTAATGTTGGATCCTATTGGCTAGTATTTTGGTGAGAATGTTTGCATCTGTGTTCATCTAGGATATTGGAGTCTAATTCTCTTTTTGGATGGGATCCTTGCCTGGTTCTGGGATCAAGGTAATGCTGGTCTCATAAAATGAGTTTGGAAGTTCCCCTTCCATTTCTGTTTTTTGGAACAGTTTCAGGAAAATAGGAACTAATTCTTCTTTAAATGTTTGGTGGAATTCCCCTGGGAAGTCATTTGGCCCTGGGCTTTTGTTTGTTGGGATATTTTTGATGATGGCTTCAATCTCCTTACTGGTTATGGGTCTGTTCAGGTTTTCTATTTCTTCCTGGTTCAGTTGGGGTAGTTTATACGTCTCTAGGAATGCATCCATTTCTTCCAGATTGTCAAATTTCTTGGCATAGAGTTGCTCATAGTATGTTCTTATAATTGTTTGTATTCCTTTGGTGTTGGTTGTGATCTCTCCTCTTTCATTCATGATTTTATTTATTTGGGTCCTTTCTCTTTTCTTTTTGATAAGTCTGGCCAGAGGTTTATCAATCTTATTCTTTCAAAGAACCAGCTCCTAGTTTCGTTGATTTGTTCTGTTGTTGTTTTTTTTTATTTCTATTTCATTGATTTCTGCTCTGATCTTTATTATTTCTCTTCTTCTGGGTTTAGGGTTTCTTTCTTGTTCTTTCTCCAGCTCCTTTAGGTGTAGGGTTAGGTTGTGTACCTGAGACCTTTATTGTTTCTTGAGAAAGGCTCATACCGCTATATATTTTCCTCTCAGGACTGCCTTTGCTGTGTCCCACAGATTTTGAACTGTTGTGTTTTCATTTTCCTTTGTTTCCATGAATTTTTAAAATTCTTCTTTAATTTCCTGGTTGATCCATTTATTCTTTATAAGGATGCTGTTTAGTCTCCATGTGTTTGAGTTCTTTCCAAATTTCCTCTTGTGATTGTGTTCTAGCTTCAGAGCATTGTGGTCTGAAAATATGCAGAGAATGATCCCAATCTTTTGGTACTGGTTGAGACCTGATTTATGACCCAGGATGTGATCTATTCTGGAAAATGTTCCATGTGCACTAGAGAAGAATGTGTATTCTGTTGCTTTGTGATGGAAAGTTCTGAATATATCTGTGATGTCCATCTGGTCCAGTTTGTCATTTAAGGCCTTTATTTCTTTGTTGATCTTTTGCTTGGATGATCTGTACATTTTAGTGAGGGGAGTGTTAATGTCCCCTACTATTATTGTATTATTGTCATTGTGTTTCTTTGATTTTGTTATTAATTGGATTATGTAGTTTGCTGCTTCTATGTTAGGGGCATAGATATTTAAAATTGTTAGAGCTTCTTGTTGGACAACACTTTGAGTATGATATAGTGTCCTTCCTCATCTCTTATTATAGCCTTTGGCTTAAAATCTAATTGATCTAAGGATTGCCACCCCAGCTTCCTTCTGATGTCCATTAGCATGGTAAATTGTTTTCCACCCCCTCACTTTAAATCTGGAAGTGTTTTCAGGTCTAAAATGAGTGTCTTGTAGGCAGCATGTTGATTTTTTTTTTAAAGATTTTATTTATTTATTTGACAGACAGATCACAAGTAGGCAGAGAGGCAGGCAGAGAGAGAGAGAGGAAGAAGCAGACTCCCCACCCTGCAGAGAGTCCAATGCGGGGCTCGATCCCAGGACCCTGGGATCATGACCTGAGCTGAAGGCAGAGGCTTTAACCCACTGAGCCACCCAGGCGCCCCAATGGGTTTTGTTTTTTTATCCATTCTGATACCCTGTGTCTTTTGATTGGGGCATTTAGCCCATTCACATTCAGGGTAACTATTGAGAGATATGAATTTAGTGCCATTCTATTGCCTGTAAGGTGACTGTTACTGTATATTGTCTCCATTCCTTTCTGATCTACTACTTTTAGGCTCTCTCTTTGCTTAGTGGACCCCTTTCAATATTTCCTGTAGAGCTGGTTTGGTGTTTGCAAATTCTTTCAGTTTTTGTTTGTCCTGGAAGGTTTTTATCTCTCCTTCTATTTTCAATGATAGCCTAGCTGGATATAGTATTCTTGGCTGCATGTTTTTCTCGTTTAGTGCTTTGAATATATCATGTCAGTTCTTTCTGGCCTGCCAGGTCTCTGTGGATAATTCCACTGCCAATCTAATATTTTTATCATTGTATGTTACAGACTTCTTGTCCCGGGCTGCTTTCAGGATTTTCTCTTTGTCGCTAAGACTTGAAAATTTTACTGTTAGGTGGCAGGGTGTGAATCTGTTCTTATTGATGTTTATGGGGGTTCTCTGCACTTCCTGGATTTTGATGCTTGTTGCTTTTGCCATATTAAGGTAATTCTCTACAGTAATTCTTTCCAATATACCTTCTGCTCCCCTCTCTTTCTTCTTCTTCTGAATCCCAATTATTCTAATGTTGTTTCATCTTACGATGTCACTTATTTCTTGAATTCTCCCCTCCTGGTCCAGTATTTGTTTGTCTCTCATTTGCTCAACTTCTCTATTCTCTGTCATTTGATCTTCTATATCACTAATTCTTTCTTCTGCCTCATTTATCCTCACAGTAAGAGCCTCTATTTTTGATTGCACCTCATTAACAGCTTTTTTGATTTCAACTTGGTTAGATTTTAGTTCTTTTATTTCTACAGAAAGGGCTTTTATCTCTCCAGAGAGGGTTTCTCTAATATCTTCCATGCCTTTTTCGATCCTAGTTAGAACCTTGAGAATAATCATTCTGAGCTCTAGATATGACATATTACCAATGTCTGGATTGATTAGGTCCCTAGCCTTTGGTACTACCTCTTGTTCTTTTTTTCGTGGTGAGTTTTTCTGCCTTGTCATTTTGTCCAGATAAGAGATAGATAAGAATATATGAAGGAGCAAATAAAGTACTAAAAGGGTGACAAAGATCCCAGGAAAATGTGCTTTAACCAAATCAGAAGAGACTCCAAATTGTGGACGGGAGAAAGGGGATAAAAAGAAGTTCAGAAAAAAAAATTAAAAAAAGAAAACAAATAAATAAAAAATATTAAAAAGAAAAAAAACTTATATATATTAGACTGGTGACTAGAAGAGAGTCACACACTTAATTTTGGGCATATTTTGGTCTCTTAGAAGAAACTACCTCCCAAAATTTTAAGGAATGAAAAACATATATAAGGGTATACACAATGAAGTGATGGAATATGCCTATAAATATGAAAAAAAATGTTTTTTGAATTTCTAAAAAAGGAGTTGATTAAGTTGGTTGGGGAAATAATGAAAAAGAAAGTGGAGAGAATTTGCTCAGGCTGGAGACTAGAACAGTCCCGGAGCCAGATGTAGGGTATATTTTGATCTACTAGAAGAAGTTGTACCCCAAATTTTTTAGAAGAAAAAACCCTATGTGTATACAAAAAAATAAAATACAATGAATGATAAAATATAATAATGAAGGTTCAGAAAAGATTATTATTATTTTATGAAAGGTATTGTTAAGATAAACTAGTTAAAAAACGTTAAAAGAGGAGAGGGTAAAAGTTAAAAAAAATTTAGCAGAAAAAAAAATAAAATTAAAAAACTTAATTAACTGCAAGCCTAAAGAATCATGGGGAGAAAGCCATGGATTCCATGCTTTGCTTTCTCCTCCTCTGGAATTCCGCTGTTCTTCTTGGTAAGTGAACTTGATCTTGGCTGGATTTCTTGCTGATCTTCTGGGGGAGGGGTCTGTTGTAGTGATTCTCAAGTTTCTTTGCCCAAGGCAGAATTGCACCGCCCTTACCAGGGTCCAGTCTAAGTATTCTGCTCGGGTTCGCTTTCGGGAGCTTTTGTTCCCTGAACACTTTCCGTAGTGTTCTGCAGGACGGAAATGAAAATGGCAGCCTCCCAATCTCTGGCCCGGAGGAGCTGAGAGCTTGGGTCCCTCTCCTCATTGTGCCCTCAGAGAAAAGCTCTCAATCACTCCCATCTCCCTGGCCTCTGGCTGCTCTCTGAGCTCACCCAGCCTGTGACCAAGCGTCTCTGTCTCTGGCACACAGCTCCACCTGGAGTCGCCAAACCCTACAGATCCCTGAGCTCCCCCAGGGGGTGTCTCCCCAGATCTTGTGGGGACCTCACTCACAGAGCAGTGGCCTGTGCCACGGATTATGGTTCAAGGTAATCCTGAGTTGAGAGCTCACTCCTTGGCTCTGTCTCTGTAGCTGGCTTCCCTGCTCTAATACCTGCGAGCTTGACAGTCAGACACCCCCAATCCTTTTGTGACCCCATGGGATCGGGGGCCATGCTGACCATGCGTGGGCTTCAACCTGGTTTAGCCTCTGGAGTGATGTCCCTCAGTGGAACAGACTTTTAAAAGTCCTGATTTTGTGGTCCATTTTTCTGCCACTTGCCAGGAGCTGGCCCCTTCCCCTGTGGTCTTTCTTCTGGTTGCTTTAGATTCACTTCTCCAACCGGTCCTACCTTTCAGAAAGTGGTCAATTTTCTGTTTCTAGAATTGTTGCTCTTCTTCTCTTCGATCTCCTGTTGAATTTGTAGGTGTTTGCAATAGTTTGATAAACTATCTAGCTGATCTCCTGCTACCTGATGTTGTCTCAGCCTGCTACTTCTCCACCATCTTGACCTCTATCCCAGTTTTGTTTTTTTTAATCCATTCTGATACCCTATGTGTTTTGACTGGAGAATTTTGTCCACTTACATTCAGAGTAATTCCTGAAAGATATGAAATTAATGCTATTGTATTGCTGTTAAGTCATTGTTCCTATAAATTGTCTTGGTTCCTTTCTGGTGTATGTGACTTTTGGGCTTTCTTTTCTCTGAAAGGATCCCCTTTAGTATTTCTTGCAGGCCTGTTTTAGTGTTCACAAATTTGTTTAGTTTTTGTTTGGAAATTCTTTATCTCTCATCCTATTCTGAATGACAGTCTTCTGGACAAAGTATTCTTGACTGCATATTTTTCTTGTTTAGCACATTGAATGTATCATGCCAGTCTTTTCTGGTCCATCAGGTTTGTGTGGACAGGTCTGCTGCCAGCCTTATGATTCTACCTTTGTGGGTTAAGAACGTTTTGTCCCAAGCTGTTTTCAGAATTTCTCTTTATCTTTGAAATTTGCAAGCTTCACTATTATATGTTGAGGTACTGAACTATTTTTATTAATTTTGAGGAGGATACTCTTTGTCTCCCACTCTTGAATGTCTGTTTCCTTCCAGATTAGGGAAGTTCTCAGCTATAATTTGTTTAAATAAGCCTTCTGCTCCTCTCTCTCATTCTCTGTCTTCTGGGACCATCATTGTCTGGATATTATTTCACTTCATGGAGTTACTGAGTTCTCTCCGTCTCCCTTTGTGATCCAGTAGCTTTCTTCCTTTCTTCTTTCCTGCTGCCTTATTTTCCATCATTTTATCTTCTGTATCACTGATTCATTCTTCTGCCTTGTTCATCCTTGTTTTTACAATCTCCATTTGGGACTGGGTCTCTGTAACAACTTTTTCAATTTTGGTCTGACTAGATTTTAGTTATTTTACTTCTACAGGAAATGCTTCTCTAGTGTCCTCTATGCTTATTTTCAAGCCCAGCTAGTATTTTTTTAATTGTTGTTTTAAATTCCATTTCAGATATCTTACTTATATCCATATTGATTAAATCCCTGACAGTGAGTGCTACCTGCTGTTTTTTTCTTTGGAGTATATTTCTCTATCCTGTCATTTTTTTCCAGAAAAAAATTGAAGAAAGAAAGAGAAACGTCAACAGTGGCAATGATGACAACAGCAAGAAGCAAACAAACAGACAAACAAAACTCAGATAACAACCCAAACCAAAACAAAAAAAGAAAACAAGCAAAAACAAAACAAAACAAAACAAAACAAAACAAAAGAGAAACCAGATCCTGGGTGTGTCTTGGTCTGCTTGTTAAAAGAAGATATATTCCAAAATAAGAAGGAAATAAAAATTTATATATATAGAAAATAAAATAAAATTAAGTTAAATGAAAGGAAACAAAAATAAAATATATGTATAACATATATGTATAAATAAAATTAAAAAAAGAATTGAAAAAATAGGACAATACCTGAAAAATAATACCAAAAGACTATAGAATAAAAAAAACACAACCCAACAATGAATGCTATATACTGTTTTCCCCAAGAGCTGAAGCTTTGCAGCCCTCTCTAATCAGTAAACTCAGAGCAAGCCATTTGTTTATGCTGGTCTTCTCAGGGAGTGGCCTGTTGCACTGATTCTCAGCACTTGTCCTAATGGAAATGAGCCTCCAGTGCACAAGGAGGCAGGGCTCAGTGTAAGTGGCTTTGGATTCTACTATGTGGCATTATTTTCTCCCTGAAGGCTTTCAGCACCGATGGCAAGATGAATATTGCTGTGGCCCACTCTCAAGCCCTGGGGCTGAAAGCTTGTGCTCTGCACTTTTCATTGAGCCCTCACAGAAAAGGAGTCAATCACTCTTGTCTCTATTTTCTGTCAGAACTCTCTGTTCACCCTTTCTGTGATTGAGCATTTTTATGTCAGGCAGGAGACCGAGTTTCAAAAGTCCAAATTTTACAGACTCCTGAGGTCTGGACCGGTGATATTCCTCTCAGGAAAGGGAGGGGTCTTGTGGAACACCTCTGCCTTTTGCTGAACACCAACCAGAAAAGTGGTCACATGACTGTGCAGCAGTTTGCTGTTTATGGCAACACAGCAGAAAGCTGCCATCTAGGCTTGCTGTTTTCAGCCAGCTTCCCCATCTTGTGCCTGGGAACTCTGCCATAATCAGGAACTCCTGTTCTTCTTGTGACCTCAGGGATCCTGAGACCACACTGTCCCATCTATGGTTCCACTCAGCTTCACGACCTGAGCACCTTTAAGCTAGGGACTTACTCCAGTGCAGCAGAATTCTAGAAGTTCTGATTTTGTGCTCCACTGCTTATAATACTTTGCAGTAGCCTCCTTAAGCAGATGCCCTCCTCTTGGACATTTCCTCAGGTATATCTCCCTGGATTCAAGTTTCCACACCTCTTACCTTCCAAAAAGTGGTCACTTTTCTAATTGTAAAGTTGCAGCATTTCTTTTCTCAGATCTCTGATTGATTTTGAAGGTGTCCAGTATGTTTTGATAACTATATAGCTGTATTTGAGGGACCAGACAAATTAAGAGTCCCCTACTCTCTGCCATCTTAACTCCATCCTACTAATCAGAGGTATTTTTATCTTTCACTCTATTAATGTGGTGTATCTCATTTATTGATTTGTTTGTGTTGAACTATCCTTGTAGACCAGGAATAATCCTTTGATACATATCCATGGTACATATCCTTCAATATACTGTTAAATTTGATTTACGGAGTTTTGTTGAGTATTTTTGCATCTATATATTTCTAGAGATATTAGCCTTTAGTTTTCTTTTCATGCCATGTCCTTCTCTGGGTTTGGTATCAGGGTGATGTTCTCCGCATAAAATGAAGAAAAATTCCCTCCTCTTCTATTATTTTAAATTTATTTTTTATATTTTTATTTTTAATTTTAATTTTTTGGGAAGGTGAGAGAGCTGGAGGGAGAGGTCTAAGAGAATTCTAAGCAGGCTCCATGCCCAGTACAGAGCATCATGTGGGGCTCCAACTCACAACACTGAGCTCATGATCTGAGCCCAAATAAAAAGTCAGCCCTTAACTGAGTGAGCCACTCAGGAGCCCTCCTTTTCATAAAAAGGGTTTAAGAAAGATTGATGTTAATTCTTTACATTTTAGAATCCACCCGTGACACCATCTGATCCTAACATTTTCTCTGTTGGGATTTCTTTGATTTTTTGATTACTGATTCATTGATTTGCTCTTTTTTTAAAAAAAAGTTTCCATGTCATATATTTCTGCTCTATTCTTTATTATTTCCTTCTTTTTGCTGGCTTTGGGTTTTGTTTGTTATTCTTTTTTTAGCTCCTTTAGGTGTTAGGGTAGGCTGTTTTTTGAGATTTTCTTTTGTTTCTTGAGGTAGGTCTGTATTGCTACAGAATTCCCCTTTAGAGCCACTTTTGTTGCATTCCAAAGATTTTGGACTGTTGTGTTTTCATTTTCATTTCCATGTAATTTTTCATTTCTTCTTGGTTGACCCATTCATTGTTTAAATTCTATGTATTTTTGCTTTTCCAGATTTTTTCTTGTGACTAATTTCTAATTTCATAGTGTTGTCAGAAAAGATGCATGATATGACTTCAGTCTTTTTTAATTTGTCATGACTTGTTTTGTGGTCTGATACATGATATATTCCAGAAAATGTCCCTATGTGCACTTGAAAAGAATGTGTATTCTGCTGTTTTAGGATGGAATGTTCTCAGTATGTCTGTTAAATCCATCTGGTCCAGTGTGGCATTGAATGCCACTGTTTCTTTGTTGATTTTCTGTTTGGATGATCTGTCCATCAAGTTAAGTGGGAGTGTTAATGTCCCCTACTATTATTGTATTAATATCTACTTTATTTTATGTTCATAATTAACTGTTTTATGTGTTTGGTTGCCTGCATGTTGGGTGAATACTTACAAATGTTAGATATTCTTGGTGGTTGTCCCCTTTGTTATTGTATAGTGTCCATCTTTGTCTCTTATTACAACTTTTGTTTTAAAGTCTATTTCATCTGATCCAACTATTGTTTTCTTTTGATATCCATTTGCATGATAAATATTTCTCCATTCCCTCACTTTCAGTTTGTGGATATCTTTTTGCCTGAGATGAATCCAGTAGGCAGCATATAGATGGGTCTTGTTTTTTTTTTTTTTTTTTTTTTTTAAATCCATTCTGTGACCCTATGTCCTTTCATTGGAGCACTTAGTAAATTTTTGTTCAAAGTAATCAGTAATTCAAAGTTGATGGTTGCTTAGGTTTGAATCCCTTCTTTACTCCCTCCCCCCATATTTTAGGTATATAGTGTCATATTTTACATCCTTTTATTTTGTGAATCTCTTGACTGATTTTTACATAAATATTTATTTTTTACTGCTTTTGTGTCTTTTACTTTTCATATTCTCTCTTATGGTTTTTCCTTTCCACTCGGAGTCCCCTTTAATATTTCTTGTAGGGCCGATTTAGTGGTCATGAACTCCTTTAGTTTTTGTTTGTATGAGAAACTTTATCTCTCTATTCTGAATGATAGCCTTGCTAGATAGAATATTCTTGGCTATAGATTTTTCCCTTTTAGTACTCCAAATGTATAGTGCCACTACCTTCTGGCCTGCAAAGTTTCTTCTGAAAAATCTGCTGATAGCCTTACGGTGTTTACCCTTGTATGTAAATGTCTTCTTTTCTCTTGCTGCCTTTTTTTTTTTTTCTTTATTGGCACTTTTTGCCATTTTTGTTACTGTATGTCTTGATGTGGACCTCCTTGGGTTGGATTTTTGGGGGGGATCTTTATGCTTTCTGGGTCTGGATATCTGTTTTCTTCCATAGATTAGGGACATTTCAGCTATTATTTCTTAAAGTAAACTTTCTGTCCTCTTTTATTTCTCTTCTCCTTCTGGGATCTTTACAATGCAAATGTTTTCATGCTTGATGGAGTCAATGAGTTCCCTCAGTCTGTTTATCTTGCATAATTCTTTCTTCTCTCATTTATTTAGCTTGATTACTTTCATTACTCTGTGTCCTAGTTCATTAATTCATTCTCTGCTTCTTACAGCCTGGTATATTCCACCAAGTGTATTTTTAGTTTCATTTATTGAGTTCTTAATATCTGATGTGTTATTTTTTATGTCTTTGTTTAGGGTTTCAATGATGTCCTCCACTCTTTTCTGAAGTCCAGTGAGTATCTCTATGATACGATTTGCTTAGATCTTCTGCTGTGATTTTTTTTTTTTTTTTCACTTGGAACATATTCCTGTCCCCTTATTTTGCTTAGCTCTCTGTTTTTTTCCTCTATGTTAGGAAGGTAGGCTATATCTCTTGCTCTTGAAAGTAGTGGGCGGTACTTGCACTTTTAACTATGTGGTACTAGTTCTCCTTCACAGCCATTGTGGAGATCTGGGCTGGTTGGGGCTATTCCACAAAGTGTGTGGTAGTTGGGTGCAATTTTAACAAGGTGCACATGTCCTGTGAGGAGGTTGGGAGTTGCAGTGTTGGCAAGGTTTGTGTTGGTCTTCTGGGGGAGGGGATCTGCATCACCAGGACTGAGGCAGATCTGGCTGGAGGGGGCAGGGCATGGTGTAAGCAAGTGGGGTATGAGTGCCAGTGCTGTGCTGGTTCTCACAGGTGGCCGTGTGTTTATGATGAGGGGTGGGAGAGGGAAATAGTGCTTACCATTGTTCCTGGAGAAGTCCTCAGTGAACTCTGAGATTAGTCACTAACTCCTATAAGGCCCAGGTACCTTTCAAACTGCTGCTTTCAAACTGTATCTCCACAAGCTGTTTGCTGTGCTGTCTCTTTAAGGGCAAGGGTCCAGCTTCCTGTCTCCTGCCAAACTCTCTCAGAGCCAAGCCCACTGATTTTTAAAGTTCCAGGCTTTGGGTCACCTGGATGGCTCATTTGGTTAAGCATCTGCCTTAGGCTCTTAGGGTCCTGGGATCAAGCCCTGCATTGGGCTCCTTGATCCCTGCTCAGTGGGGAGTCTGCTTCTCTCTCTCCCTGTTCTCCTCCTCCCTGCTTATGTGTTCTCTCTCAAATAAATAAATAAATAAAATCTTAAAGAAAAAAAATAAGTTCCAGGCTTTAATTCCTGCTGGCTGTAGGAACTCATGAAATTCAGTCCCTTTGATTTTCCAGGCCAAGTGCTATGGGTATTTCTCTTTCCCTTGTGGGCTCCTTGGTGTGCTTGTTTCTTGCCCCTCTCTGTGCCCATGTCTCCTCTCTGGTGGTCAGACTTGTGGAGTTTGTGTTCCCAATGAGTCCTTGCCCTTCCTATTCTCTTTGATGTGACTTCTTCTTTATATTTAGTTGCATTTGTTTGGACAATCTTTGGGTCCTTTTCTGGGTTGTTTGTTCTGATGCCAATGTTATCTAGTTGTATCTGTGGGATGAGGTGAGGTGAGTTTATTGTTATCTTACTCCATCATCTTCATTTTTAGACTTGGCACTCCAGTTATAATTTCTCTCTGCTTGCCACAAGTTGACTTCTGAAGGTGGTAGATCTTAGAGTTAAGTGGCAGCACAATGTGTGTGTCTTATTGCAAGGCTTTCCAAATAATGATGTCCCCTTTGTTATCTTGTTTCTGTGATTGAGACCAAAGAATGTTATTAATTTCTAGTTTGAATTCATTGTAGTTGGAGAATAAGTTATTTATTATTTCTATTATTTTACATTTGTTGTGGTTTGCTTTATTACCCAAGATATGGTGCACTTTGTATATGTTGTTAAATTTCCATATCCTTGCCGATTTTTTGTCCAATTGTTCTGTCAATTGTGGAGAGTAGATTACTGAAATCCACAGCTACCATTATGGAATTATGTATTTCTACTTTTGTTTTTGTTATTTTTTTCTTCAGATATTTTGCAGCTGTTTTTTGGTGCATACATATTTTGAATTGCTATATCACTAAGGTGGATTGACCCTTTTATCATTAGGTAATGTCCCTCTTTGTCCCTGGTAAATTTTTTTGGTCTGAAGCACACTTTTTCTGATGTTAATATAGCTACTCCTGCTTCCTTTTGATTAATGTCTGTATGGCATATCTTGCTTCCTTTTACTATCAACTTCCTTTCTTATAGACAGAGTATAAATCACAGATCATTTTTTTAAAATTCATGCCACCAATCTCTGCCTTTGGCTAATGTAGTTAGACTACTTAAGTCTGACATTTTATTTTTTTATTTTTTCTGTCTCTGTTTTTTTTTAATCTATAGTGTTTTTTAGTGTATTGTTTTGTTTACCTTTTTAGTGATTTCCATAAGCATTTTTATATACATATATTTATCAATTTGCTTGTGTCATTATTTTTTCAGTTTTAGTGAAGTAGAGAAATTTTACCTCCTTTTACTTTAACTTCTTTTATTTATAGTATCTTAAATATTAACTTTTGCATACATTGAGAGCCACATCATCCAATTGTTATAATTTTTGCTTCAGCTCTAAATATAATTTAGAAAACTCTACAAGAGAAGAAAAGTTTACTCATTTGCCCACCTTCTCCCCTTTTTCTTTTCTCTTATTGTTCTCTTTTTTCCTCCTGGCATTCCATTTCCTACTTTGATAAGTTTTCTCTTTAGGTAACTTCTTTCAGTTGTTTCTTTAAGGGTAGATTTTTTAAAAAGATTTTATTTATACATTTGAATAAATGAATAGGTCGATCTTCTTTCAACAAATGGTTTTAGTTTTCCTTCATTTGAGAAGTTTTTCATATATTTTTCATTTCTGAAGAAAAAGTTACCTGGATATGGAATTCTGAATTGATAGCTCTTAAATTTTTGTTTTCTTTTTAGGTATTTTCTGATGGTCTCCCTGATTTCTGATGAGAAACATAAAATTTGGGTTTACTTTTTTCTGATAGAGAGATTTCTGATAAATCAGATATCAGAGAAATCTGATAGCAGATTTCTCACTGGCTGCTTTTAAGATTTTTCTCTTTGTTTTTAGTTTTTAACAAGTTTAGTTATAATAAATCTTGGCATGGATTTCTTTGTGTTTACCCTATTTTTGCTCAACTTTTTAAATATGTAGGTTTGTGTCTTTTGCCAAATTTGGAAAAATTTTTCCCATTCCAATTTCTTTTCTGAAATTCTGATGTTATGAATGCTAGATCTTTTGTTATAGTTCCACAGGTCCTAAGGCTCTGTTCGTTTAAAAAAAGATATATTTTTTGGGATGCCTGGCTGACTCAGTCTGCTAAGCCTCTGCCTTCAGCTGATGTCATGATCCCAGGGATCTCAGCAGGGAGCCTGCTTCTCCCTCTGCTTGCTGCTCCCCCTTCATGTGCTCTTTCTTTCTCTGACAAATAAATAAATAAAATCTTAAAAAATCAATTTTTATTTATTTTCACTTTGGGTGATTTCTATCTTCTGGTTTACCAATTCTTTCCTTTGTTTTTTCTATTCTGGTAATAAGCCCATCCATTGATTTTTAAACTTACTTTTTAATAGACTACTTTAGAATATATCTAGACTTAAGAGTTATGCTGATAGTGTAAAGAGTTTGCATCAGTATGGTCTGGTTTACTTGTCTATATGTATAAGCCTATATTGATACATTAAGTAAAGTTCATACTTTATACACTTTCTTAGTTTTTAACCTAGTGTTCCTTTTATGTTCCAGAAGCCCATTCCATGATACCACATTACCTTTAGTCACCATGTCCCCTCAGGCTACTTTCATTGTGAAATTTTCTCAGACTTTCCTTGTTTTTGATGACCCTGATGGTTTTGAGAAATACTTACCAGATATTTTGTATATTGTCCCTTAATTGGGTCCTTTCTGGTGTTTTTCTTATGATTAGACTGGGATTGTGGGTTTTGGGAAGGAAGGTCACAGAGGCAAAATGCCATTCTCATCACATACTCACAAGGGGCATACTATCAATATACCATCAACATGACTGTTGATGTTAGTCTTGATCACTTGGCTGAGATGGTATTTGTCATCTGTCTCTACTGTAAAGTTTCTCTTTCCCCCCTAATTCATCCTGTGTTCTTTGTAATAAGGTCACTATGTGCAGCTAGTACTTAAGGAAGGGGGATTTATGCTATATCCCCTTGAACACAGAGTATTTACATAAATCATTAGAAAGTCTTCTCCATGAGAGATTTGTCTTAGCTTTTCTTTCTTTCTTTTTCTTCTTTCTTTCATTCTTTTCAACTATCATCTATTTATCATCTATTATCTATTTATCTATCATCTATCCACTTATCTATCTATATCTATCATCTATTTTTCATCTATCATCTATCACCTATCACCTATCGCCATCATCATCTGTCATCATCATCTATCAGCTACCCTCATCCATCATATCAATCATCTATTCATTTACCTATATTAGTATGGGTTCATGAATGTTTATTTTATACATTGTGTTCTAACCTAATGCTATGTTATTTTTTTTTCTCAAATTATTCCAACTTTGGTCATTAGGGACCCTTTCAATTGGTTTCATGTCCCTTTGACAAACTTCCATCAGTGTTTGTATTATTATTATTATTATTGTTGTTGTTGTTGTTAGCACTTACTTTCTGGCACTACACATTTCTCCTGGGTTATCCTGTATATTTCAGTCCTAGGATCAGCCATGTCACTGTGGAGCCCTGATTCCTTTTATCAGAGAAGGGTATTAAGGAACTAAGATCTGGGTGCTAGCTGTGTTCAATGCTATTAGTCCCTGTAAACTGACAGAGCGAAAAAAAAAAAACATGTTTGTTTATTAACCTGTATACACACAAATCTATAAACCTTTCTCATCTATATTAAACTAAGATGAGCTCATTGTGATGTCTCAAACTTTAATTCATTACCACATGGGTTATTCTAGACTTCTCCCATTACTTCTCTTTAATCTCCCACTTCAGTGTTGCAAAATCTGTCCCTCTTCATATGCCATACATTTATATACTGTTCAATTATAGTATACATAAATTGTGGCTTCAAAATTCTTTATCCATACCCCTAATGGAAAACAACTTTATCAAGTAGACTGTGGTGCTTATGTGCATTTCCTTTTATCTTTGGCTTTACAGACTGCTAATAGGCAAAATAACTTAGGTCATTACCCTTCCCACTCCTACCCCTCCTCAGTAAGGTTATTTCATATATAGGTAACACAGTTGAATTCTTTTGTCATAGTCTGCTTTCCATCTTGAGATTCCTCTTATATACTAAGTAGTTTTTAAAAAATTTACATAAATTAAGTTTTATTCTTTCTGCTGTAAAGTTGTATGGATTCACTATTACAGTATCATAAAGAATAATTTCATTGCTCAAAAATCACCTGTGCTTCACCAGTTCCAAGAAATGCAAATGTCTTTACCATCTGTATAGTTTTGCCTTTCCCAGAATATTGTATAAGTTGAATCATAAATTATGTAGTCTTTGTAGACTGGGCTTGTGTGTGTGTATATGTGTGTGTGTGTAGCAATATGCATTTAAGTTTCATTCATATCTTTGCATAACTTCATAATTCATTCCTTTTTATAGAAAAGAATAGTATTTTATTATATGGGTGTATAATAGTTTGTTTTTCATTTACCTATTGAAGGACATCTTGGTTGACTTCACAGTTTTGTGAATAAATTTGTTATAATATTTACATGAAGAATTTCATATGGACATGTTTTAAAATCTACTGGACAAATGCCTAGAAGTGTCATTGTTGGATTATATGATAAGACTATGTCTAGCTTTATAAAAAGTTGCCAAAATTTCTTCCAAAATTTGCATTCCCACCAGGAATGAATGAGAGTTCCTGTTCCTCTACATTCTCACCAGTAATTTGTACACATTCATTGGGTTTTAGATTTTTTTTTTTATCATATTTTTAGGTGTAAAATGTCTATTTGGTTTCTCTTTATACTTTTCTTTCCTTTGCCGAGACTTACTATATTTTCATCCTCTCTTGGTTTTCTCTGACTGCCACAATATCACTGGAGTTGGGATGCCTCAGTCACAGCTTAGTGAGGGTTCAGACTCACCAAGTCCAGCTCTGCATTAATCCTTTACTGCCAAAGGTAGAGATGGGGTCTGGAATAGAGCAGTTACCATCTAAAAGTTTTTGTCTTGTTAAGCTGCCCAATTCCTGGTCCTTAGGCTAAAGAGAGCAGGATTTTCTTGGTGCTTTTGTGTGTCTGTGCCCATTGGAATTTCCATGTTGCTAGCTTCTCTAACACCAGTCTGGGATATTTGAGGCAAAGAAAACCTGAGGAACTCAGCATCATGTTGTTTATTAGGTCCAGGTTTTCCAACGTAGTTTGCATTCTTCTCTACACCTTTCAATCTTGTTTTGTTTGGTTTATACATAAAAGGGTTTTAGCTGTACTTAATGAGAGGAATGAGAGCAAGTATGTCTACTCCATCTTTCTGAAAGAGAGTCTTCAAAAGGGACTTTAAAAAAATTTAATTTGTACCCAAAAGTCTTGTTAATTTCTACCATAAATTATAATTATGTGTAGATTATTTGTAATTTTTTATGTATACAGCTCTATCATTTGTACATGTGGAAAATGCTTTTCTGATCCTTTATTTCTACCTCTTTTACCTTTTTCTTTTTCCAACTTTGCTGTGGTGTCCAAGATTTCTAGTATAGTATGACAGAAAGCAGGCAGATCTTTCTGATCTTTAGTGAAGCATCAGTGTGCTATGGTTCTTTTAAAGAAACTTTTTTTTCGATTTTGGGATTAAGGAAGTTTTCAGCATGTTAAGAATTTTATTTTGTTTTAAAATCATGAACGGATATGGTTTCCTGCAAATTTTCTCCGCATTTATACAGATGGTTATACGTTATTTGTTTTTATTGGTCAATGTAGTAAATTACATTAATTGTTTTTCTAATAATAGATCAACCCTAATTATGGATATAAATCCATATCATCTTTTTTCTAAAATAATTGTATAACATTTGAATTATTTATTCCTTCAATATGTTCTAGAGCTTCCTGGTAAAATCTTATATAGCTGGTGTTTTTTTATGAGAAGATTGTAAACTACTATTTCAATTTATTTAATGCTAACAGTATTACCAGGTTTTTATTTTCTGTTGAATCAGTTTTGATTACAAGAATTTCTAAGATTTCACTGAATAAACACTGCAAAAAATAAAAATTGCAAATGTTTGTACCATTTTCAGTTATGCTGAGACAAATGGACACAGTTTAGATCGCAGATATTTATATCATCTTTTCAGCTTACTTCTTTTTCTTTTTTTTTAAGGTTAGCTTCCTTTATTACTCATTTTTAAAAATTTTTTAACTTTATTTATTTTTTTTTGGTGTTCCAAGATTCACTGTTTATGCATCATATCCAGTCCTCCATGTAATACATGCCCTCCTTAATACCCACCACCAGGCTCACCTAATACACTGCCCCCCTCCCCTCCAAAGCCCTCAGTTTGTTTCACAGAGTCCAGTCTCTCTTGGTTCATCTCCCTCCTCTGATTTCCCTCAACACCCTTCTCCTCTCCTTCTCCCAATGTCCTCTTTGTTATTCCTTATGCTCCACAAGTAAGTGAAACCATATGATAATTGACTCTCTCTGCTTGACTTATTTCACTCAGCATAATCTCCTCCAGTCCCATCCCTGTTGACACAAAAGTTGGGTATTCATCTTTTCTGATGGAGGCATAATACTCCATTGTATATATGGACCATATCTTCTTTATTTATCTTTTGAAGGGCATCTTGGTTCTTTCCACAGTTTGGTGATTGTGGCCATTGCTGCTATGAACATAGGGGTGCAGATGGCCCTTCTTTTCACTACATCTGTATCTTTGAGGTTAATACCCAGTAGTGCAACTGCAGCATCATAAGGAAGCTCTATTTTTAATTTCTTAAGGAATCTCCACACTATTTTCCAAAGTGGCTGCACCAACTTGCATTGCCACCAACAGTGTAAAAGGGTTCCTCTTTCTCCACATCCTCTTCAACACTTGTTGTTTACTCTTTTGTTAATTTTGACCATTCTAACTGGTGTAAGGTGGCACCTCAGTGTGGGTTTGATTTGAATCTCCCTGATGGCTAATGATGATTAACAGTTTTTCATCTGTCTGTTAACCATTTGTATGTCTTCTTTGGAGAAGTGTCTGCTCATGTCTTCTGACCATTTTTTTTTATGTGATTATCTGTTTTTTGAGTGTTGAGTTTGAGTAGTTCTTTATAGATCTTAGATATCAGTCCTTTGTCTGTAGTGTCATAAAATCTATCTCTGAAAAACCCACAGTGAATATCATTCTCAATGGGAAAAGCTGATGACCTTCCCTTTGATATCAGGATCACGACGAGGATGCCTACTCTCACCAATGTTGTTCAATATAGTACTAGAAGTCCTAGCGACAGCAATCAGACAACAAAAAGAAATAAAAGGTATTAAATTGGCAAAGAAGAAGGCAAACTCTCTCTTTTCTCAGATGACATAATACTTTCTATGGAAAACCCAAAATACTCCACCTCCAAACCACTAGAACTCATATAGCAAATCGGTAATGTGGCAGGATACAAAATCAATGTACAGAAATCAGTTGCTTTCTTATACACTAACAATGAAAATATAGAAAGGGAAATTAGAGAATCAATTCTATTTACTATAGCACCAAAAGCCATAAGATACTTGGGAATAAACCCAACCAAAGAGGTAAAGGATCTGTATTCAAGGAACTACCGAACACTCATGAAAGAAATTGAAGAAGACACAAAAAGATAGAAAAGCATTCCATGCTCATGGATCAGAAGACTAAACATTGTTAAAATGTCTAAACTACCGAGAGCAATCTATGCTTTCAAAGCCATCTCGATCAAAATTCCACTGACACTGTTCCAAGTGCTGGAACAAACAATCCTCAAATTTGTGTAGAACCAGAAGAGCCCCCAAATTGCTAAGGAAATGTTGAAAAGGAAAAACAAAACTAGGGGCATCACGTTGCCTGATTTCAAGCTTTACTACAAAGCTGTGATTACCAAGACAGCATGGTACTGGCACAAAAACAGGCATATAGACCAGTGGAACAGAGTAGAGAGCCCAGATATGGACCTGCAACTCTATGGTCAAATAATCTTCGATAAAGTAGGAAAAATATACAGTGGGAAAAAGACAGACTCTTCAATAAACGGTGTTGGGAAAATTGCATAGCTGTGTATAGAACAATGAAACTTGACAGTTCTCTTACACCATACACAAAGATAAACTCAAAATGGATAAAAGACCTCAATGAGAGGCAGGAATCTATCAAAATCCTCAAGGAGAACATGGGCAGTAACCTCTTCAACACAGGCCACAGCAACTTCTTTAAACACACGTCTCCAAGGCAAAGGAAACAAAAGCAAAAATGAACTTTTGGGACTTCAAGATCAAAAGCTTCTGTACAATAAAGGAAACAGTCAAGAAAACAAAGAGGCAATCCATGGACTGGAAGAAAGTACTCGCAAATGACACTTCATCTTACTTCTTTTATAAAGTTGTGGTTCTGTATCTTGTAACAACTATGGCTACACTTGAATTATCTCAGAAAATAATTAGATATTTGCTCATGTGGCTAGTATTCTTAGAATAAATATTTGAATATATTGCTCAGAATTATTTTTATTTCCCAGAAGTAAGAAAAAACAGCACTGTAGATTTTTTTTTGTTGAGATCTACCATAGCATCAGATAGATAGGGCCCCTTCCTTGGATTCTAAGGTGGCTATAGAAATTTGAGGATTTAAAAAAGTTAATTCTTATAACATTTACAAGATGTGTCCCAGGAGAGCAGGTCTCTATGGAGGCTTCATCTTTCCTTAAAGACTTGCTTATAGGAAGAAATTAACCACTAGTTCACTTCTTTCTTACTTCTGGTGTGAATTTTCTAGTGGATGACAATTGTTATTTCCCACTAGAACTTATCTTACATAATCTCACCTGCAGATCCCCTATCACCAACTTGTGTAAGTACATTTGTTCACGTTTTTACCAGAAGAATTTCTCATTATTTCTCCATAAATTGATCTACTCTATTTTGCTAAAATCTTGACATTTGAACCCCCAGGATTTTTTTTTATCATCACCATCCTCATCCTTATCATAATTATCATCACTACTTTTAAAAGAAAGTAGCATATAACTGATAGTAAAATAATAAAAAAGAAAGTAGCATAGCTTTGAATTTTCCTGGGCAGAGATATCCAGAGATTTTAAGTTTCTCTGATTGACTGGTATGTAGTAATTGTATTGGTGGCATATGTATTTTCTATTTGTCATCTCCACTCTAGAATTTAGAATTCAGTCACAGATAATTATTAGTTGTCTTTAAAAAGATTGTTTTGTCACAATTTTCCAGATACTAATATATAGATTATTTTAGATGGTGCACTTAGAAGATCTCTCTGTAACTTTCACCGCAGTTTCTCAGTAACATACTCTTCCTGCCAGTTTCCCTAATGACATCTTTGTCACTCTCTCTCTCTCTCTCTCTCTCTTTTTTTTTAAATCGGGAGACTTAATCTTTGAGAAAAGTGGAAGACCGCATCAATTTACTTTCCAATTCCACTGGAAGGGAAAAGGATAAAGTCAAAGGAATTCCAACAGAAATTCTCTTCACAAATATTCTCTGACATCAGCATGCACTGAGACTCATGTAAGATGAGAGCTGGCTTCAGGGATCTCATTAAAATGTATTTACCATAATGAACTATTTTTCTGTTCTTCTATGAAATAATTACTTTCTCATTGGAAGTAATTCATTATGAGCACTTTGCAAGCTAACTGTGGTAAATCTAAATTGAAGGTTTAGAAATGGTTATGTCCTGCTTATGTATTCCATTTTACTTCAATTGTCCAGCTCCTGATAGAAAATATAACTATACTCCCAAATCACTTATGGAAACAAAATTATACATACAAAATAATCCAGGGGCTGAGAAAGCTCTTCTCTACTGAATGTAGAATGGTTTTCATCTTACTTCAGAGAAGTAAGGGGTTATCTCCCTTTTACATTCAACTTCTATATTCTAGAAATGAGTTCTAATTTTGTTTCTGTTGCAGGAAAATTCTCCTACAGCAGAAAAATTTTAGTTTTTAATAGTATAATTTCTTTTTATTTCAGTGGTTCCTAACTTTTTTTCTAATTCAGAATTCTTTTGAGATTTTTTAATCAATTATGGACTGTTTCCTTAGAAAAATGCACATATATACACAAAATTTTGTCTAGTAGGGTTTGATAATGACTATAGGTTCATGGCTGCTGCATAATTCCTATTCTCCTCCTTTCCCAATGGGAGTGAGTTTTTATTGCAATTATGCATATTGGATGTGTTAATGAGGAAGATAGCTTTTTAGGTCATAAGTTTGTAAGTCACTAGGCCTTGAGAAACCACATTTGGACATAATGATGAGGATAGCTCCCAGAATTCTTAGACTTCAAGCTGGATGAAGTAATAGGTGTGTCCTCAGAGTTGATCTCCTATGGGTAAGGACTGAGGGTATTCTCTGTATTAGAAGGGTAGATGTGAGGGCACGTATTGCTTGGAGCACTGGGTGTTGTACGTAAACAATGAATCTTGGAACATTGCATCAAAAACTAATGGTTTATTTTATGGTGACTAACATAACACAATAACAAAAAGAAAAAAAAAAAAGGAAGGGTAGATGTGGATATTGGATAGCCAAAGGTGGACTGTGATAGACTGCAGTTTGCTTACCCATATCCACTCATCCATTTTCTGTTACATTGTGTTTCTGTTTGTTAGATATTCCAGTTTTTCCCCTGAATGATATGCATCACAGTGGGAAGTTATACATTGCCATATAGTTAATAAGCCAAGAATGGACATGTGATGTGCTTTAGCCATTGAAATGAGAACGGAATTAATGTGTGCCATTTCTAGACAGATTCTTTTGTAGCTGGTACCAGGATTGCTTCCTTTATTCTTTCTATAAGATTAGACATGCATCAGATGATGGTGCTCCACTGGCCTACATTTTGGAGGGAAGATGACATGGAGCAGAGTAGCAGTTGGACCTGGATGAACATGTGACCATTATTGAAAGCCACTAGGATTTTGGATCATTTGTTGCCACAACAAAACTTAATTTCTTATGACAAATACATCCCCCTTCTTTGATATCAAAGTCACTATATTTTCAATTTTCTCACTATGTTCTGTACTCTTGGATGCTGATCTCTATTGACTGTATCCACCAGGCTTCCTTTTTTTTCTGGCTCTGGTTGGGTTCAACTGATAGAAGGCACCAGTAGATGATTGGAGAGGGGAGGAAAGAAAGCTCAGAGTACTTATCCCCTGCTTCTTCCTTGCCAGGCTGTAGGTTGGAGATGTCTGTGTTCCTCTACCTAAGACTTCAGTGATATTGTAACCACTCCTTCCCTTGCTCCTCTGGCCCAGAAGTAATGGCCTTCTGCTATTGTTATATATGTCTGGTCAAATCTTATTATTCCTTTTATTAAGTTCTTCTCAGTTATCTCCAAACCTCAACTGTTACCACTGACATTATTGCAGGTGGATGAAAAAAGTGAGAAAGAGCAGATTAAGCCACCATCACTCTCAGGAAGCACATTAAGAACATAACCCCTTTTGGGGTGCCTGGGTGGCTCTTTTGGTTAAATGTCTGCCTTCAGCTCAGGTCATGATCCTGGGGTCTTGGGAGTGAGTCCCACATCAGGCTTTCTGTTTAGCAGGGAGTTTTCTTCTTCCCTCTTCCTCTGCTGTTCTTGCATACTCTCTCTTTCTTTAAAATAAATAAATAAAATAAAAAAAAAAGAAAATAACCCTTTCAATTAGAAGTCAGGGAGATGAGTAGCATTATCTTTGTATATTAAGGACAACACAGTATATTATACCTGCTGAGGATATTTGATACAGCAATGAAATATTTGCAAGCAAATACTGGCCTGAATTTGCAATCATTCTCATGGTCTACTGAATCCTGAAGAAGGGTCATTATCCCAAATTCTCAGGAAAGGAAACTGCCAATTTGGGAACTTGATGAAACACAACAAGGCCACCAGAATACCAGCATACAGGCAGTGTTTATAGCTGCGGTAAACAGAATTTTTGAAACACCACCCCCCCAGCTGTCCCACCCTGCTCCCCAGAACCTGTGATGTGATGAGATATCACTCCCTTAATTGTCTTATGTTATACAGCACAGTTGACCTTAAATTAAGGAAATTAACTGGATTATCTGTGTGGGTCCAGTAACCTGAATTAACCCTTAAAAGCAGAGAGCTTTCCTTGGCTGGTGGAAGAAGAAGGATTTGATGCACTGTTGCTGTCACTGCCTGGGGAATATTTGTCATGTCTATATAGTAAACTGACCTTGTGACTAACAAATCTGCACAAACAAATTTAAGGCAAACGCAGGAAGTTGGAGGCTCTTTTTGACTTTAGGAAGCATGAAGGAAATGATGGCTGCTGTCCTTTTGGACTATGGAATCTCTCTCATGGAACGTGTTATTGGAATGTTCTCATACTCGTTGTGGTCCTCAGTCTCCCACTTGGAGCTGTGCTGGTGTGCCATGCTGTGTAGCAGCAACCCTGTGCTGTGACACTCTGCCCAGTCTGTCTTTCTCTTATGCCTTGCACTTTTCACTGATGGCACCAGTGTGTGTCCAAGCCAAGCCAACAGATCACTGGCTGCAGGGTCCCAGGCTAGAGTCTGCAGCTTGCTCTGAGTTCCTGAGTTAACAGACCTGAGACAAGTCTGGATTGGCATTTTCACAAATTACTGCATGTGAAGCTTTGTACTGTGAATTTTGAAAGTGACTGGCCTAGAAAGATCTTGAAAAAATAGTATTTTAAAATTTATTTATTTATTTATTTAAACAGAATCTAAAATAACAATTTATTTATTATTTTTTAATTTTATTTTATTTTTCCAGTGTTCAAAGATTCATTGTTTATGAACCACATCCAGTACTCCATGCAAAGAACCAAAACAAAACAATATAAAACAACAATAACAACAACAACAACAACAACAACAAAACAAAACAAAAAGAACCCACAAATAAAGGAAAAACATTAAGGGAACATCTGTGTCACTACAGTCTATGGCACCCTGCTTTTGCTAAAAAGTTGAATTGAGTGAATCATATCCTTAGAAATTGTAGCTTATCCTGAATCTTTGATTTGGGCAGGGGACTCATCTCCCCCATGAGCTCTGGTGTCAGTTGTGCTCTGAGCTACTTTATCCAGCTGATTAGAGAAAGTTCCTGTGTTAATGTAAAGATGCAAACCACCTTGGCCTAGAGACAAACTCTGCTCCACATTGGAAGAGCGTAACTCCTTATTTCAGGCAATGTCTCATGCTTAGTCACAATGAGTGAGGGATCACTGTCAATACTAGCAAGATCATCCGTAAGTGCATGTTCTACAGACAGTGGGTGGGCAGGTTAGAAACTGGAACTTAATGTCTCTAACCATTTTTGGCTCAATAGAAGTTTAAACTGTTTATGTATGTGGCCTGTTTTGGTAATTTGTGCCATATCAAAGGTCTGAAATGCAAATGCTCATTTTGAATCATTTATTCAAATTCTTGTGTGTTGTCTGGTTAATTGCAGGTCTCTTAAAGAAGGTATAATTAAGACTGCACATAGACAAAATGAGCCTTGGATAGCATGGATCATGCATTTGAGGAATTAAAAATTACAATAAAAATAAACAGAAGTATATCCATATCAACTATACCAATAGGATTTGAAACAAAATTATTTCCATACTTGTTGAAAGAACATCTGATCTTTTCCCTGTGCAAAGGAAAGTTGGCCAGGTGGCAGTCATGCATTAAGGTCAATTACAAAACAGAAATGAACCGCAGCACTTTGGTTTGATCTACCCGAATCAGTTCACAGTAACAAAACATTTTCTTTACTTTTGAAAAAATGATGAAAGTCATGACATGCCATCTCTAGAATACTATGATTTGGCTAATCTCTCCCAACTCTCTTGACTATTATCAAGAAGAAAGGCTTTTTGTCTTAAAATACACTTTTATTTTTACATTAAGCCATGATAACTCACAAACATCAGTGAAAGCACAAAAGGACTTTGCAAAGATGCTTCCTTAGAGGAAAATTGATGGAGATGTGGTAATTTCATGGGGTCTTTCCTTGGGGCAGTCATTGTGCCAGATGTCCCTGAGCCCCTCCACTGTGGAAAGCAGCAGCCTCTGAGGCAGCCTGCTTTATTAACATGGCAGTTAAGCCACCTATCCCAACCAAGCTTTTCTAGTTGCGGAGAAAGAGTTTTGAAGTTTCAGGGAAGTTGACAGAGCCTGGAAACCATTAGTGAGCTTCTAGTAAGACTTAGAAATATATTTGTTTCATGAAACATTTTATATTCACCTTTTTTTTTTTTTCAAATGATGTGGCTGAGCACCTGTAACTGGATATATGCATGGGAAATCAGTTCCTATGGATATATGGGATTGAGGAAGAAGGTATGCAATAAGAAATAAAGAAAGGATGGATGATCTGATAAGGGCATTTGGGACAACTGCCTACCTGATGAAGAAATAATTAGAGTCCTGCCTTTCACCAAACACAAAAGTAAACTCTAGATGAAACATATTTCTAAAATGGAAAGCCTAACTTTAAAAAGTGCTAAAAGAAAACCTATAGAGGGATTTTTTTCATCACCTTGGGGTCATGAAGAGTTTACTAAGCAAGGAATTGATTGATAGATTTGACCAACAAAAAACAAAATAAAACAAAAACCATTTAAACCACTACTGATTAGTGAAAGACATGGTAAGCAAAGTTAAAACAAGAGTCAAAGATCAGAAGGAAATATTTGCTGCTCATAGAGCAGAATGAGTTACAGTCATAATAAAGAATTCACACAAATCAGTAAGAAAAAGGCATTTGACAGAAGGAGGGATAAAGTCCCACATAAACAACAACAATGACCCCTAAGTACTGAAAAGATGCTCAACCTCCCTAATAATCAGGGCAACATAAATTTAAACTAAAACATCAGCAAGATGCCATATTTTACTGGTTAGACTGACAAAAGTTAAGAAGATAAGAGATCATATCTGGAGCTGGTGAGGGACACAAGGAAACATGCACTCATATTCTGTGATGCATATTACTGCAGCCATTTTGATGATATATTTGCAATAACTATCAAAAGCTGGCGAGATCTAGAAAAATTAAAAGTTCATATTTTGATCAGCAATTCCATTTTTGGAATACAGCTTACATGAATACTTGCATATGGATGCAAGATAAATAAAAATTAAATATACTCTGCATTGTTACACAGTGAAAATTGGAATCAACCTGAATGTTCATTAGCAGGGGACTAGAAAACAATTTTTGGCATATATGTATATTTTATGAAATATGATGAGGCATTACAAATGTAAGTTAGATGTATAGATACAGACAGAAAATTCTCCAATATATATCCAGTGAAATTTGTTTTATCTCAAAAACAGTACCAAAAAATCTGTAATACAAAAGATCTCACAGATAGTAGGCACTCAATAATTATTTGTTGAATGAAACATATGTAATGTATAGAAAAAGTTCTGGAAGGACATGTGACAAAGTGTGCAGAGCAGTCACCTATAGAGAAGGCATAGGGATTTAGGATTTGGGAAAGAAGCAAAGGTGCACTTACACATAATACTGAATACATCTTTCTATTGTTTACATGTTTATTTCATGGTAGTTTTAAAGAAGTTGTGCCTTCTCCAAAGGGAGTGATTTCACTGCCATCTATACAGTGAAGATGATTTCTTAGGTGTGGAAATATTAGGTTGTCTTTTTTATGGCTTTGTTGTTGTTATTATTATAATACGTAAGTAGTATTTATTAGCATAACAAATGAATTAATTACACAGGTACAATATTCAGTTTATATGAAGCTAACTTACATGAAGCTAATTAAAACACAAGCAAAAGTAACTTGTGAAATAGATCCCAAAAACATTTTTCAGTGGTGGGGTGACAGAGGGGCTGTTGACTGGAAGGGGACTGGTGTTGTCTTCTGGGATACTGGACACATTTTGCCATTTGATTATTGATGCCACAGTGTATGAATAAGTATAATTTAAAGTAAAAAAAATGTACAGTTAAAATTTGTGCCTAGCATAATGTTGCAAATGATTTCTCAGCAAATATATTCCCCATACTATTGGTGGGAAGTGAATCTCAAAGATGTAAGGACTGGGGTTAAAAATGCTAGTTCCTCATACCTCCATGTCATAAAAACCATATCAGAAAAACCCACAGCAAATATCATCCTCAATGGGGAAAAACTGAGAGCTTTTCCCTTAATGTCAGGAACATGATAGGGATGTCAGCTCCTGCCACTTTTGTTCAATATAGTACTAGAAGTCCTAACAACAGCAATAAGACAACAAAAAGAAATAAAAAGCATCCAAATAGGCAAAAAAAAAAAAAGTCAAACTCTCACTCTTTGCAGACACCATGATACTCTATGCAGAAAACCCAAAAGACTCCACCCCAAAATTGCTAGAACTGATTCATCAAAGTCACAGGATATAACATCAATGCACAGAAGTCAGTTGCATTTGTGAATTCAGCAAAGTCACAGGGTATAACATCAATGCACAGAAGTCAGTTGCATTTCTATATACTAACAATGAGGCAGAAAAAAGAGAAACCAAGGAATCAATCCCATTTACAATTGCACTCAAAACCATGAGATACCTAGGAATAAACCTAACCAAAGAGGTAAGAGATCTGTATTCTGAAAACTATAGAACCTTATGAAAGAAATTGAAGATGACACAAAGAAATGGAAAAACATTTCATCCTCATGAATTGCAGGAACAAATATTGTTAAAATGTCTATGCTACCTAAAGCAATCTACACATTCAAAGCAAACCCTATCAAAATATCATCAGCATTTTTCATAGGGCTGAAACGAACAATCCTAAAATTTGTATGGAAGAAGAAAAGACCCTGAATAGCCAAAGGAATGATGAAAAAGAAAAGCAAAGCTGGAGGCATCACAATTCCAGACTTCAAGCTGCATTACAAAGTTGTCATCATCAAGACAGTATGGTACTGGCACAAAAACAGACACATAAATCAATGGAACAGAATAAAGAACCCAGAATTGGACCCTTAACTCTTTGGTCAACTACTCTTCAACAAAACAGGAAAGAATATGGAAAAAAGACAATGTCTTCAACAAATGGTGTTGGAAAAATCAGACAGCCACATGCAGAAGGATGAAATTTGGCCACTTTCTTACACCATACACAAAAATAAACTCAAAATCAATGAAAGACCTAAATGTGAGACAGGAATCCTAGAGAAGAACACAGGCAGCAACCTCTTTGACCTTGGCCAACAACTTCTTGCTAGACAAGTCTCCCAAGGCAGGAGAAACAAAATAAATAACGAACGATTTGGATATCATCATGATAAAAAAGCTTTTGCAAAGGAAACAGTCAACAAAACTAAAAGGCATTCCTATGGAATGGGAGAAGATATTTTCAAATACTTTATCAGATAAATGGCTCATATCCAAAATCTGCAAAGAACTTATCAAAATCAGTACCCCCAAACCAAAAAATCCAGTCAAGAAATGGGCAAAAGACATGAACAGACATTTCTCCAAGGAGCACCTATAAATGGCCAATAGACACATGAAAAGATACTGAACATCACTCACTAGCAGGGCAATACAAATCAAAACTGCAATGAGATTCCACCTCACAGTAATCAGAATGGCTAAAATGAACAACTCAGGAAAAAACAGATGTTGGTAAGGTTGTGGAGAAAGAGGAACCTCTTACACTATTGGTGGCAATGCAAGCTGGTGCAGCCAATCTGGAAAACAGTATGGAGGTTCCTTAAAGAGTTAAAAATACAGCTATACTATGACTCATCAATTGCACTATGAGTTATTTATCCAAAGGATATGAACATAGTGATTCAAAGGGGCACCCCACTGCATGTAACAGCAATGTCCTCAACAGTCTACAGATGGAAATAGCCCCGATCCATCAACAGATGAATGAATAAAGAAGATGGGAGGGGGTGCGCCTGGGTGGCTCAGTGGGTTAAGCCTTTGCCTTCAGCTCAGGTCATGGTCCCTGGGTCCTGGGATTGAGCCCCACATCGGGCTCTCTGCTCAGGAAAGATCCTGCTTCCCCCTGTCTCTCTGCCTGCCTCTCTGACTACTTGTGATTTCTCTCCTTGTCAAATAAATAAATAAAATATTTTTTTAAAAAAGCTGTGATTATATATATATTATATATATATTATATAATATATATTATATATATTATATACATATATAACACACATAGAATGGACTATTATACAGTCATCAAAAAGAATGAAATCTTGTCATGTGCAACAACATGGATGGAACTAGTGGGTATTATGTTAAATGAAATAAGTCAGCCAGAGAAAGACAAATACCATATGATTTCATTCATATGTGGAATTTAAGAAAAAAAAAAAAGAAAAGAAACATAGGGGAAAGGAAGAAAAACTAAAACAAAATGAAAACAGAGAGGGAGGCATACCATAAGAGATGATGAACTCTAGGAAAGAACCTGAGGGTTGCTGGAAGGAAGGTGGGTGGTGGGAAGGGATAATTGGGTGATGGGCCTTCAGCAGGACACTGGATGTAATGAGCACTGGGTATTATATGCAACTGATGAATCACTAAATTCTACCTCTGAAACTAATAAAAGAAGAATACTGGCTCCTACTGAATTACAGTTAGGGGATTGCCTCCCTTCCTCATCTTCTTAATCCCCTGTGATCTGGAGTTTTGTTCTCACTATCCCCTGAAACTATTTTGCTAAGATTGTCAACAACTTCCTAGCTCCTTAATCAAATTAGAACTTGTTAATTCTCATGTCACTTGACTTTAAAGCAGTATCATTGCCACTCTCTACTTTCTGAAACGTTCTCTTAACTTTCATGAAACTACACATTGGCTTTCTACCTCTCTGCTGTTTTCTGTCTCTTTGCTGTTACTCTCTTCCTATTCCTTAGATGTTAATTTTCTTTAGGATTTGTCTCTGACTTCTTTTCCTACTTTCTGTGTTCTTCACAATCTTCCCATAAAACCCCATTCATTCTTTTGTTTTAAATCCAATCTACACACTATATTTCCAGCACAAACTGTGCTTTTGAGCTCCAAACTATACCTCTAGCTGGAACTGGCCATCCTCATCATATGGTGTCATAAACATCTCAAATTCAAAATATTAAGAATTAGACTCATTTTCCCTAAACCCAGATCACTTCTCCCTTCTCTAGTCCCCATCTTCATGATTGGCAACACTGTCCTTTCAGAAAACAGGAAATCGTCCTCATTTTGTATTTTATACTCAGTGGGAGATGAAACCCTGCAAGTTCCTTGTTACTAATGTCTCATGAACTGAATCTATTCTGTGTCATCTAATCCCAAAGTCACTGTCTTAATTTGGGCCACATTTTTAGCGTTTGGCTAGTGAAATAGTTTTATGAACAATCTTCAGTCTTGTTTCTCTCTCTCAGTTTCAGAGGTAGAGTTTAGTGATTCATCAGGTGCTTATACCATCCAGTGCCCATTACATCAAGTGCCCTCCTTAATGTCCATCACCCAGTTACCCCATTCTTCCTCTTGTTTCTCTTGAATATGATGTATAGTGTTGTATTGTGCTCCTTTTTTTCTCCCCCACACCAGTTAGAAGTGTTTTATTTTAAAAATAGGAAACAAATGCAAAAAACACTTTTAATTGGAAGTCTTTATTAAATTTAGGGGATTTTTAATATTAAAGTTCTCAAAAATTTAATATTAAATTTTATTAAAGTTAATATTTAATTAATATTTAAATTTAATATTAAAGTTCTCAAAAACCCATTGGAGAAACTCAGCAGGTATGTCAAAGAAAAGCAGGAAACTGCTGACAAGTCTTTGGCGGAAAAGCAAGTTGCATAGGTATACAAGTTATCCTAATGATTACCAAGGTCAAATTTTGTTTTTCAAAAATAGGTCTTAATATATACCAAGAAAACCATACAGACACCCCCAACAGTGCAAAGATGTAACAATGAAGTTTAAGGATAGAGGAGAAGCCATATATGACAATACACACAAACAATCTATAAAATAAAATAAACCATTCAACCCTAGGAAAAAATGGGGAAACTTCATGAATGTAAAACACAAGGAAAAAGGACTAACAGCAAATGGAACTATCCTAAATATTTCCCCATTGACTAACTAAAACACAAAATGATGACCATTAACAGATAGTTTTCATATACAATATGTATGTAAATTACAGTAATTTTTTTTCTATTCAATTACCATTTCTTCCCTTTTCCCTAATTTTCCCTAGCAACATGTTTCCCTTGGTTTGATAAGTTGAATCCAAAAGGTTTGGAACCTAAAGTGAGTACCAACTCTTACTGGAATAGTACTTGGGAAATGCAACTCTAGAAAAGGCAAAATTAAAAAAAAATGTGTTTTTACTTAATCTAATTTCTTTTCAGTGTAACAGATTTCATTGTTTATACACCACACCCAGTGCTCCATGCAATACGTGCCCTCCATACCCACCACCAGAATCCCCCAACCTCCCACTCCCCACCCCTTCAAAACCCTCAGATTGTTTTTCAGAGTCCATAGTCTCTCATGGTTCATCTCCCCCTCAAATTTCCCTCAACTCCCTTCTCCTCTCCATCTCCGCATGTCCTCCGTGTTAGTTCTTATGCTCCACAAATAAGTGAAACCATATGATAATTGACTCTCTCTACTTGACTTATTTCACTCAGCATAATCTCTTCCAGTCCTGTCCATGTTGATACAAAAGTTGGATATTCATCCCTTCTGATGGAAGCATAATACTCCATAGTATATATGGACCACATCTTCCTTATCCATTCATCCATTGAAGGGCATCTTGGTCCTTTCCACAGTTTGGTGACCGTGACCATTGCTGCTATGAACATTGTGGTACAGATGGCCCCTCTTTTCACTACATCTGTATCTTTAGGGTAAATACCCAGTAGTGCAATTGCAGGGTCATAAGGAAGCTCTATTTTTAATTTCTTAAGGAATCTCCACACTGTTCTCCAAAGTGGCTGCACCAACTTGCATTCCCACCAACAGTGTAAGGGGTTCCCCTTTCTCCACATCCTCTCCAACACACAAAACAGATAATCATGTCAAAAAATGGGCAGAAGACATGAACAGACACTTCTCCAATGAAGACATACATGAAAAAAATGTTCATCATCACTAGCCATCAGGGAGATTCAAATTAAAACCACATTGAGATACCACCTTATACCAGTTAGAATGGCCAAAATTAGCAAGACAGGAAACAACTTGTGTTGGAGAAAAGACAAATTTTAACTGAAGTGACTGGACAAAGTTGAGCGTTTGTTCTCAATGGAACAATGTCCTCCAGGTTGATCAGTAGGTTAATGGCTTCTTTTGGCTGGATCACATGACCCAGCATGATACTGGCATGCTCCATGGTAAGGTACTGCAGCGCTATGTGTGCAAATACCCAGCCACTTAAGCTTTCAATAAAACAAAGCATCATCTTAAACCATTTCAGTAAAAAAAAAAAATTAAAAAAATATTGCTTTTCTATTGGTCTACTTTGCCTCTTGAACTGGCTTGGAGTGTTCTTCATGACAGAAGACACAGGAGTTAATTAGTTAATTAGTTGGTACTACACACTCCTTGGGCTTCAATTCCTACTCTTCAAGCCTCAGCACATTTTTGCTGAAATAATGGTATTCTTTGTTAACATCGTCATTGTCATGGGGCCAATATCTCTACGGACTGGAATTCTGTAAGCAGCTTTTTTTCTGATTTCTTCAAAATCCACATCTCCAACCAAGGTGGCTTTAGCCATGATGGGATCTTGAACTCTTTTTATTTTCACATTGATCAGTGCAACGTCCTCCTTGATCATATCTGCTGTGATTGGGAATGCCTTCATCAGAGACCACAATGTCTGCAAGAACTGTATGTTTCTTCATTTGCTCTTTGGGAGTGTACTAATGAATATTGTAATAGTGGCATCACCTCCAGGGTATTCACAAGCCCCATCTATCTGTATTGGCACTGCAATGGGCATTCCAACATTTTTTGACCTTCCAACCACAACCACATTCTTCCCTAGGGTTGGAATGTTCATTCACTTAATTATTTCCCAGACATCCCATGGGACCACTGATAACATATTTGCTCTACATTAATTACATAAAACCATCAGCATCTTTGGAGAAACACTATTGCAGATGTTTCTTTCATCAGTATGTTCTGGAAAAGGCAGCTGAAAAAGAAGGCCATCTATATTATAATCATCATTTTTTAAATTATGTTCAGTTAGCCAATATATAATACCTCATTAGTTTTTGATGTAGTGTTCAACGATTCACAGCAAGTTCTATGCAAACAAACAATAGATCAGAGGTTGAAAATTTGAGGCTGCTGGTGACTTTCAAAGCTTTTCTATTGAAAGAGGACAACAAAATTCTTATTGGGGTGCATTGGGTAGAAGGGGAAAGCAAGAGATTATATACAATTGCTATCAGTCAGAGTTTTATCAAAGGAGCAGCCCCACTATCCATGATTTGGAATAAAAGATACATTGTAAATAGTGCTTTGTGCAACTGCGGGAAGAGCTGAAAGCAAAGGTCTAAGAGGTTGAGAGAAAAGTCACTACTCAGGGTTTGCTCATGGGAGTAGTTGAGAAGTCTGGGTGACTCTGTCTCTGGGTTTAGTTGTAGGCCAAAAGTCAGCAGAAGTGCTCCATCCATTGAAGTTTACAACTCCCTGCCCCCTCACTGGACTATTTTCTAATCATCCTTTGAAATTCTATTTAGACATGGCCTCCCCCAGAAACCCTTCTGGAACCTACTGGCATACCTCTTCTGGCTCTGTTGATCATTTCTATGTGATTCTATGTGATTCCATGTACCGCTCCTGTGGGCATTCCCTGGTAGAGCTCCCAGCAGTTAGTAGGTGTCCCAAATGTTTATACAATTGACTTGAATTCTGTTTCTCCTGAGATCCTGAACTCATTGAGGGCAGGAACTGTGTTCCCTCTATAACTATTTGCTGACTCAATACAAGGATGTACAGTTGAGTGGGTAAATGAGCAGGACCAGAAGTCTGAACACAGCCTGAAGGTTCCGAACTTTGTGTATCCTGTATTTGTTATCTACTTCTTTTACTTATGCTAAATGACCTCTTTGGTGTTCACAGTTCATCCCTCTTCCTAAGCATTCTGAAACTTGGTGAACATGTTCACATTTGGCTCCTATTAGCCTTTGTAATATTATATATTTTAATTGTTTGTGCTCTGTCATCATTTTTCCTAGTTATTCTCATATGAAAGTCCCTCTCAATACTTTAATTGACCTCCTTGGGATACTTTCAGTTTTGATATACCTTTCTTAATGTGTAGTAACATGAAATGGTATGGCATTATAGATGCAAATGCATGAAAATATTATGCAAGCTTGAGATTTTGCTGCAGATAAGTTATGGGGAGGCTTGTCAAAGGATTAACCTGTATATTAATCATGCTGAATATATATATTTAACTAAGGCAACCTATAGGGTACAGCCTGCTTAATGCCTCTCTAACCCTGCAGGGAGCAAAGGTGCATTCTTAGGCCCCTAAAATAGAAATAACCTCTCTGCTCATCTAATATTCCCTGATGGTTGCTCTTTGCACCCAGAGCATTCTGATGTCATGAAGGAAACAAAGGCCTCTTCTGTGATCCTGAGGTGCCAGATTGGCTGGGCAAAGACAAAAGAGCATTTTAAATAAAGGCTCAAGACATTTATTTAGCCTCAAAATTACTTCTCCAAATTTGCACATTGTGCAACACTACAGATCTTCAAATGTATTTCTGTAATTGGCTCCAATATGCCTTATGTTGTAACTTTTCTTTTTGTCATGGGGAGGGAGTAGGGAAGGGATTAGTTGTCTTTTTTTCCCCTTCCAGAGAACTGCCAAAATAATTTTGACTCTCCCAGATGAAGTAAGTTTTAAAATTGTGGTTCTCCTGAGGTTCATCTGGAAGAAGACACAGCAATTCTGAGAAACCAATGATGGGGGCTGCCAAGATGTTCCATTTCCTTGGCTGTGGCTTCTGTTTCCTTGCATCGAGGTCAGTGTGAGAACAAAACCAAAGTTTTCGAGGTTTGGAGAGGCTTGTTCAAACACTTGTCCTTGCCCACCTCAAAGTCTCCTGCCTTGCATGGCAATATTGCCTTAAACCCAGAGTTTAGAGTTTGTTGTGGAGGTTGGATCTTCACTTCCTCTTGCTCTTTCCCAGGCTCAGCCATTCCGACTGGCTGAGTCGCACCTGGGAAAATTGGGATGCACACTTGGCTCAAGCTATTTTGAGGTGTGAAGTTTCTAGGAAATTGGAGATTGCCATCTCATACCATTCTGTGTCTCCATCCTGGGATTTGAGATAAAGTATGAAGGGTTGGAGCAAAGGACTGAATAAGAATTATTCAGGGATTATATAAGAACCATAGAATTCAGAGCTGTGAGTTCCTTTTAGACAGAATTGCAGAGAGGAAGGAGCAGAATTAACTGAATCAGACTGACCTGGGAGGCCTGGCACAATTTGACCATCAAGTGTTGACACCAGAACTGTCAGCCTCTTCATAGCTGTGGGAAGATTGGTAAAGTAGCAGTTTTTTGAAATGGAATTTTAGTGATGTACAGAGAAGAGGAGTGAGGTACAACAGCGTGTGCCACTTTTCCAAGCACTGCTTTACCAGAACCAGATGGTACAAACATTTAACCTCTGAGTCTCACATTAGTTGTTTGGAAAAGGGGTTGTTTGGGGTGGGGAATGAGATCATATGTTGAATGAAGACTGAAATGTAGCAGGTGGCTATAGTGAGTGCATACATTATTATCACCAGTTAGTACAGTCTTTATTTGAAAGATAAATGCACCAAAGCCCCCCAAATTTAGATGATTTGCCTAACAACACAGAGCATTTAATGGCAGCATTTAATGGCAGCACAAGAACAGAGCCATTTCTCCTGACATTCAGAGGGGTACTTTTTACCATTTCACTACCTTGTAATCTTTTAGGTAAGCTCTCATGAGAAAGTAAAACAAAATGGTTTGAATAAAAGTTTTTCATGATTGTATTTTTGATATCAAAATACTTGTAATGTGAAAATGAAAGATTTCATGGTTGAGCTTTCTGCAGGCTGGAGCCAAAGGGAGGGCCTTTCTGCCTGCCCCAGTTACCATGTCATCTGGGCCTTTTCCCTATGAAACCATTTATGAACGTTGCTCTGTGTGAGTCCCTTAAGCTTGGTGCTAGAAACAAAGCATGAAAATTGCTGTCCCTGTCCCTAAGTTGTTCATTGCTTTTTGGGGAAGAAATTAGGAAGTAAATCAAAGATATACAGTTTAATGAACTCTGTGATTGATGTTAGCCCAGAGGAGGGGCACTTAATTAAGGTGAATGTGTTTAGGGTCATTGAGAGCCATCAGCCCTGCACTGAGCCTGTAAGGCTGGGGAAGAGATGGGCAGAGGAGGAGAGGTGTGGAGGTAGAAGGGAGAGACTAAGGGAAGTGCCAGGAAGAGCTAGAGGCCATAAGGGAATACTGATGAGTGTGGATGGAACCCTACAAGAACTGGAGGATTTCCCTTGGTTTGTATGTGTTTGTGACAACAATTGCATATTATTTATTTATTTATATATGTATGTATGTATGTATGTATGTATGTATGTTAGTAACTATAGAATATATCATTAGTTTTTGGTATAGTGTTCTAAGATTCATTGTTTACATATAACACCCAATGATCCATGCAATACATGTCCTCCTTAATACCCACCACCAGGCTCACCCATCCCCCACCCTCCACCCCTCTAAACCCCTCAGTTTGTTCCTTGGAGTCCACAGTCTCTCATGGTTTTTTAAGGATTTTGTTTATTTGAGAGAGAGAGAGAGAGAGAGAATGAGTGGGGGGAGGGGCAGAGAGAGAGGAAGAGGCAGACTCTCCACTAAGCAGGGATCCCAACAGAAGTTTCTATCTGAGGACCCTGGGATCATGACCTGAGCTGAAGGCAGATAGTTAACATATAGAGCCACAGTGAGAAACTCAGTCACCCCAACAATTTGCATTTTAGAAAGATTGTTGGCTCCTATTGAGAGGCTAGATGGGCAGGGAGTAGGAGTGGAACTGGGGGACCTGAAAGTTATAGGATCTCCAAAGTAGAATTGACTTAGGAAGGAAGAAGAGAGAAGACACTTGTGGCAGGCTTTGCTTGGGATCCTATGTGGGGAGAGGTCAGAGGAGGGCTCAGGTGACCCTCAAATTAGTGGCTCAGGCTCCCAGGCCAAGAGATGACCCACAGTGAGACATGGAAGTCAGGGTGGCTATAGAGCCCCACTTTCAGAAGGAGTTCAGGCTCCAAGGTGACATTGTCCTAAAATTAATTAATTAATTAATTAATCTAAAATTAATAGATTTCTATTGATGGGATGATGGAATATACTTGTGAGCAAAGGAATTTGGGGCTCTTCCTTGCTGACCCATTGGCAGACAGTGTTTACATGCCCCATGAACGCAGAATCTCAGTGGACTCACTTGAAGTGAGGACACAATAAGCACATTTTACCTATGACCCATGGCCCCAGAGGCTACACTTACTGATCAAATCAGAGCTTGCTGAGAACACAGAAAGAAAGCAATGAGGTTCCAGGAGGCACAAATGACCAAGAAACTCTATCATATCATTGCTTGTGCTCTTCCCTGTATTTGGTGAAAATAGCATTGAAGGAAAGAGAAAGTCCTTCCTTACTCATCAGTAAGCCAAAGGTAGAGGGTTGGTAGAATGTACACATACCAAGAAGTACAATTAAAAGCAGTTCAATTTGTTTTGTGTAGTTTTGCCACAGTAACATGTAAAATAAAGTACATGTGTACATATAAGTTACAAAATGTAAATTGTGTAATTTCTGTGATTCTACATATGAGTTAAATGCACCTTTATTTGCATTTAAAACTGGCATTCTATAACATAAAGATGAGTGGTAAAATTCATTCTAATAATTAAAAATTGTGCTTTTTTTAAAAGATTTTATTTATTTATTTGACAGAGAGAGATCACAAGTAGGCAGAGAGGCAGGCAGAGAGAGAGGGAAGCAGACTCCCCGCAGAGCAGAGAGCCCAATGCAGGGCTCAATCCCAGAACCCTGAGATCATGACCTGAGCCAAAGGCAGAGGCTTTAACCCACTGAGCCACCCAGGCGCCCCCCCCTTTTTTTTTTTAACCTAGGACAACTTTAAATAGGAAATAACAAACACATTTCATGTACATATTGGCCATCAGTATATCTTCTTTGGAAAAAATGTCTGTTAAGTCCTTTGCTGATTTTAAAATCAGGTTATTTAATTTTGTTGTTGTTGTAGTTGAGTAGTATGAGTACAACTCATTTGGGGGTATTAAATCTTTATCAGATATTTGGTTTGCAATTTTTTTAACCATTCTATAGGTCACTTTTTCATTTTGTTGATGGTTTCCTTTGAAGCTTTTTAGTTTGATGTAGTCCCAACATGTTTATTTTTGCTTTTGTTGCTTGTGCTTTGGTATCATATCCAAAAAAATCATTGCCAAAACAAGCGTCAAGATTTTAACCTATGTTTTTTTCTAGGAGTTTTAAGATATCAAGTCTTACATTTAAGTCTTTAATCCCCCATTCCCTTTTTTTAGGAAGGGATGGAAGTAGGAAAGGAGGTAGAGAGAGAAAGAGAGAGAGAGAGCTGAGAGAGAGGGAGAGAGAGAATCTTAGGCAGGTTCCACACCTAGTGCAGAACCTGATGCAGAGCTTGATCTCACAACTCTGAGATCATGACCTGAGCCAAAATTAAGAACCAGGTCCTTAATTGATGGAGACACCCAGGTGTTGCAAGTCTTTAACCTATTTTTTTTTTCCAGGAGCTGATAATAAGGTTTAATTTTCCAGCAGCCCTCATGAATTTTCTCTGCATGTATTAGAAAGTTAATGACTGAAACACACAGCGAAGCCCAGATACTTTACATTAGTGACACTGAAATTGGGTAATTTTTAAAAACAAAATTTAACAAGTATAAGGCTTACCTACTTCTAAACAATTACTAAGGTAGTGTTTAAGAAAAACAATCCATTCTAGAAGCAATATAATAAGATGCATTGTAAACATTTTGATTACAAATGTCTTTGAATCTGTCACAGTAATGGCAGTACTATTTTGTAAAAACTTTTTAAAAATCCGGTTTCTCATGATCATAAAAACTGTCTTCAAAGACCTAGTTGGGGTGCTTCTCCAACTCCTCCAGCCAGCTGAAATACTGCCCAGCTCACTGCATGTGCGAGGCTATCCACATTTTCCTGCGAGTCCGCTTCTGCATATACTCGGACTATATCTTCTGTACCAGAAGGCCAGACAAAACCTCGGGAAAGCTTGTACTTCTTCACCAGGTCATTGATGGCCTCCTGTAGCCCCGGAGGTGTAACCACTTGTCTTTCAGCATCAGTGGTGCTAATAACTTGCCTGTCTGCAACCTTAACTTTGAGCTGTCTGTTTGGGAGATCTGTATAAAGAGCATCCTACTGCTGTACAGTCAAGCCCTTCAGGATCAAGACTGCCTCAATCACCAGCATGTCAGAAACAGCATCACCAGCGGTCTGGTTAATCAAGTCAATAACATTTTCAAGCATCTTAGCAGCTTTCCTTTTCTTATCTTCTAATTCTCTTGCTAGTTGTTTTATCTTTGTTTCAGCAGCTTTACTAAACAGTACCGTCCCATGCCCATTTGCTTCGATATAAACTCCAATGTCAAACTCTTGAGCCTTGTGCTGTAAATGTTTTATACCAGTTTTAGTACAATAGACAGGTACCTTCATAACTTCTTCAAGATAGCGTGTTGAACTTCCATTTGCATACGCAGTTTGTACAACACCAATATTCAAACTTTCTCCAATCTCCAACAGGATCTCTTTAAGGAAACTGCTAATTAGTGTTGCTATCTTGTGTCCATCTATGAGATGAAGGTGACCATCTACATCAAGGTAGTAATAAACAATTCTGTCTGCATCTCCATCAAAGGAACAGCATCTTTCATTAGACTTCATTTCCATTCCCTGTGGAGGTTTCTGATGACTTTTCACAAAGTCAGCCCTACATAAATGGTTGAGTTTCCCTCTGGTCCCATCATTAAACAGCTGAACTGACAGCCCCTGGGTGATGTAGTGTTCCATTTCTCTCAGCTTCAGGGCCCCTATGCCATTTGCACAGTCAACTTTAAGTGATCTGTTTTCATCTCCACTACAAGAAGCCTGTTTGGTAAGCTCCATAAAAGCCTTAGAGAGTTTCTCATAGTAACCTTCTATGGTTGCCTTTCCATACTGGCCACCAGTATTTCGACAGTACACCATGTAGTGCAGCTGGGGTGTTGTTAACAAGCCATAATCATGGAATTGACCTTCTAAAACAGTCACACCATCTATTACAGACTGTTAAAATTTCTCACTGCTGGGCCTGGTATCTCTACCAATCACTACGAAGGCATCTTGTTGCAGATTCACGGCTGCTTTCACACTGATGTCCATCAACACTCTTGGCATGTCTTGTTCCTCAGCATTTGCCAAACAGGTAACATGTTCCTCCCAGGACGGTGCCAACATTTCACCCAAAGGATCAACCAATTTTACCCCATTGTCTTCCTCAGGATTATGTGATGCAGTTACCATGACTCCTATTGTAGACTTGGTCTGTTTTGACCTCAGGACAGCTAACAATCCCATGCAAAACATGACATGATCAAGATGTTCTGCTTTTGTTCGAAAACCAGCAGTCCCATATTGAAGAATGAGTCCACTGGGCTTGGCGTGTAATGCTGAGTGTTCTTTTACAGCATCTAAACCCATATCTCCGCCAGAAGATACCCCCTTCACCACCACCTCACAGAATAACTGATCCGTGGCGGCACCTCCTACCTCTCTTTAACCTATTTTAAGTTAACTTTTTTATGTGGTGTAATTTTATTCTTTTTCATTTGATATGGATATTCAGTTTCCCCAACACCACGTTAGAAAGGCTATCCTTTCTCCATCATGTCTTCTTGTCACCATTGTTAAAGATTAGTTGACCACGTATGTGTGGGTTTATTTCTGGGTTCCCTATTCTGTTGTATTGGTCTACATGTTTTTATGCCAGTACCATACTGTTTTGATTACTATAGTTTTGGAAAACAAATGGATAAAGAAATATATATATATTTTCCAGCCATGTAAAAGGAGGAAATTCTGCTGTTTGCAACAACACAGATGAACTTGGAGGACATTATGCTAAGTGATATAAAGCAGACACAGAAAGACAAATTTTTAATCTCACTTAAGGTAGAATCTGAAAAAGTCTAATTCACAGAAGCAGAGAGAAGAATGGTGATTGCAGTGAAGTGGCTGGGGGATGAGGGAAATGTGTACCAACTTTCAGTTATAAGAGGAATAAGTTTTGAGGAGCTAATGAATAGCATGGTGTCTATTGTTGATAATACTGTTATATTTGATCTTAAGTGTTCTCACTACACACAAAAATAATTATGAGGTGGTGATGGATGTGTTAATTAGCTTGACTATAGTAATCATTTCACAATATATACGTATATCAAGTCACCACAATGTACACTTCAAATACATATAATTTTGTTTGTCAGTTATACTTCAATAAAGCTGGATAAATATAGGAGAATGCTTAAAGTACACAAGCCACAAAGTTTTATAAATCTACAATGATGTCATACCATAGCACAATTAAAAAGTGATTTTATGATTGTGAAATTATTATTATAAAGAACAAACATTATATTTGACAGAAACTTCCTTCCCCTTCCCTTGAGCGATGATTAAACCCCCTCATCAATTCTTGTTCCTAACAGACTCAGTTGTGAAACTAGCGCCATAAGTTATTCCATGAAAAAAGGTTACATGAGCAAATAATTTGGGAAATTCAGCTAGAAGTTTCCAATCTAGAAATTCAGTAACTCATTTTAAGCATCTGGGTTGAAAGCTAGGCCGAATTTCATTAAACCCAGATTTTTTCCGAGTTATTTGTCACAGGACTGTATTCCACTTTGCACCTGTGTTATTATCCTATTAAGCTAGTGCTGAGTACACCTTGGAACAAATCATAGGCCTGATTTACCTCATGTGCTAGAGCCCAAATTGCATGTTAACCCATTCACTCATTCATTCTATGAATAGTAATGGAATATCTGCCTTTCACCAGGCCCTGTACTTGGCACTGGGAGTGCTACAGTCAGTGATGTAGGCATATTTTAATAGTATGACACTTAGAGCCTTGTGGGCTCTCCAGGGATTAATAAATAATCAAAGTAAATCTATAATCAAAAACTTAGGTAAGAACTATGAAGAAAACTGTTCTATAGTAATGTTCAAAAAAGGAAGTCAATGTGTAAAGGGGAGTCAGAGGAAGGTGTTGCAGGGAGATAGAGCCTTCTGTGGTGAGAGAAGAGTGTGTGCAGAGGCTGTGGATGGAGGGAGTGCATTAGAGGCCAAACGACAGTAGCAGAGAGGACAAGGACAGTGGCACCTGGGATGTGGCACCTGGAAGGATAAGCACAGGGCCAGGCCCACTGAATTCTTGTATGGCTGTTGGAAATTTTTGCCCTTTAAGAATCATGCTAATTAATAGGTCAGTACTGTGATTATGAGGAAGTGAATGAAGCACTTGCTTCAGGCACAAAATTTAAGAGGTATCAAAAACCAAGTAATCAAAATAAATAATGTAATATTTAAAGAAATCAATATTGATGCAAAAAGACTCCCAAGATAGAGATGCCTGGGTGGTTGAGTCAGTTAAGTGTCTGCCTTTGGCTCAGGTCATGATCCCAGGGTCCCGGGATGGAGCCCTGCATTGGGCTTCTTGCTCAGCATGGAGTCTACTTATCCTTCTCCCTCTTCCTGCCACTCCCCTGCTTGTGCTCTCTCTCTCTCTGACAAATAAACAAAATCTTAAGAAACTAGACTATGAAAAGTCTAGCCATTTGTATGTCTTCTTTGGAGAAGTGTCTGCCACAGCAACTTTCAAGACATGTCTCCAAAGGCAAAGGAAACAAAAGCGAAAATGAACTTTTGGGACTTCATCAAGATCAAAAGCTTCTGCACAGCAAAGGAAATAGTCAACAAAACAGAGAGGCAACCCACAGAATGGGAAGATATTCACAATTGACACTACAGACAAAGGACTGATCTCCAGGATCTGTAAAGAACTCCTCAAACTCAACACTCAGAAAACAGATAATCATGTCAAAAAATGGGCAGAAAGCATGAACAGGCACTTCTCTAAAGAAGATTTCAGAGGTGTCAAGATGGTGGAGAAGTAGCAGGCTGAGATAACATCAGGTAGCAGGAGATCAGCTAGATAGTTTATTGAACCATTCTGAATACCTACAATTCCAACAGGAGATTGAAGGGAAGAATAACAGTAATTCTAGAAACAGAAAATTGACCACTTTCTGAAAGGTAGGACCTGCGGAGAAGTGAATCCAAAGTGTCAGGAAGATAGACTGTGGGGTAGGGGCTGGCTCCTGGCAAGTGGTGGAGCAATAGAGCACAAAATCAAAACTTTTAAAAGTCTGCTCTACTGAGGGACATTGCTCCAGAGGCTAAGCTGGGGTGAAGCCCACGTGGGGACGGGGTGGTCTCAGGTCCCACAGGGCCACAGAAGGATCAGGGGTGTCTGAGTGTCACAGAGGCCACAGGTATTACAGCTGGAAAGCCGGCTACAGAGATGGAGCTGAGGAGTGAGCTCTCAACTCGGGTTACCTTAACTTCTGCTCTGTGAGCAGAGACCTCACAAGATCTGGAGAGACCCTCCTGGAAGAGTGCAGGAATTTGCTGGGTTTGGAGACTCCGGGTGGGGCTGGGTGCCAGAGACAGTGATGCTTGGTCACAGGCTAGGTGAGCTTGGAGCATGGCCAGATGCCAGGGAGACGGGAGTGATTGAGCACTTTTCTCTGAGGGCACACTGAGGAGTGGGCCCCAAGCCCTCAGCTCCTCTGGGCCAGAGATTGGGAGGTCTCAGGTCTCTTTCATTCCTGTCCTCCAGAGCTCTGTGGAAAGCATTCAGGGAATAAAACTCCCGAAAGCAAACCCAAGTGGATTACTTAGCCCAGCCCCTGGTAAGGGCGGTGCAATTCTGCCTCAGGCAAAGACACTTGAGAATAACTACAACAGGCCCCTCCCCCAGATGATCAGCAAGAAATCCAGCCAAGACCAAGTTCACTTACCAAGAACAGCAGAATTCCAGAGGAGGAGAAAGCAAAGCATGGAATTCATGGCTTTCTCCCCATGATTCTTTACTCCTGCAAAGTTAATTAATTTTTTTATTTTATTTTTTCTTATGCTAAATTTTTTTAAACCTTTACTCTCCTTTTTTTAACATTTTAAAACTAGTTTATCTTAACAATAACTTTCATAAAAAATATTTTTTGAGCCTTCATTATTAAGTCATATTTTATCCTTCATTGATCTAACTTTATTTTTTGTATACACATAGGGTTTTTTCTTCTAAAAGAATTTGGGATACAACTTCTTCTAATAGATCAAAATATGCCCTAAATCTAACACAGGGCTTTGTTCCAGTCTCCAGCCTGAACAACTTCTCTCCACTTTCTTTTTCTTTATTTTCTCAAACAACTTATCAACTCCCTTTTTAGAAATTAAAAAAAAAAAATTTTCATCTTTATAGTCATAGTCCATCCCTTCATCATGTTTACCCTTATTTTGTGTATATATTATATATATAAATATTTTTATTCTTTAAAATTTTAGGAGGTAGTTTCTTCTAAGAGACCAAAATACTCCCAAAATTAATTGGGTGATGCAGTTCTATTCACCAGCCTAATATATATATTTTCTTTTTTATATTTTTTCTTTTTTAAAATTTTTTTCCCCTGAACTTCTTTTTACCTCCTTTCTTCCCCCCACAATTTGGGGTCTCTTCTGATTTGGTTAAAGCTAATTTTCCTGGGGTCTTTGCCACCCTTTCAATAATTTATTCAGTCCTTCATATATTGTTATCTGGATAAAATGACAAGGTGTAAAAACTCACCACAAAAAAAAGAACAAGAGGCAGTACCAAAGGCTAGGGACCTAATCAATATGGACATTGGTAATATGTCAGATCTAGAATTCAGAATGACGATTCTCAAGGTGCTAGCTGGGCTCAACAAAGGCATGGAAGATATTAGAGAAACCCTGTCTGGAGAAATAAAAGAACAAAAATCTAACCAAGTTGAAATTAAAAAAGCTATTAATGAGGTGCAATCAAAAATGGAGGCTCTTACTGCTTGGATAAATGAGGCAGAAGAGAGAATTAGTGATATGGAAGACCAAATGATAGAGAATAAAGAAGCTGAGCAAAAAAGAGACAACTACTATCACGAGGGGAGAATTCAAGAGATAAGTGACACCATAAGACAAAACAACATTAGAATAATTGGGATTCCAGAAGACGAAGAAAGATAGAAGGGAGCAGAAGGTATATTGGAGAGAATTATTGTAGAGAATTTCCCTAATATGGCAAAGGCAACAAACATCAAAATCCAGGAAGTGCAGAGAACCTCTCTCAAAATCATTAAGTCCATACCCCATCATCTGATAGTATAATTTACAAGTCTTAGTGAGAAAGAGAAAATCCTGAAAGCAGCCTGGGACAAGAAGTCTGTAACATACAATGGTAAAAATATTAGATTGTCAGTGGAATTATCCACAGAGACCTGGCAGGCCAGAAAGAACTGGCATGATATAGTCAGAGCACTAAACAAGAAAAACATGCAGCCAAGAACACTATATCCAGGTAGGCTATCATTGAAAATAGAAGGAGAGATTTAAAAGCTTCCAGGACAAATAAAAACTAAAAGAATTTGTAAACACCAAACCAGCTCTACAGGAAATATTGAAAGGGGTTCCCTAAGCAAAGAAAGAGCCTAAAAATAATAGACCAGAAAAGAACAGAGACAATATACAGTAACAGTCACCTTACAGGCAATAGAATGGCACTAAATTCATATCTCTCAATAGTTACCCTGATTGTAAATGGGCTAAATGCCCCAATCAAAGGACACAGGGTATCAGAATGGATAAAAAAACAAGACCCATCAATATACTACCTACAAGAAACTCATTTTAGACCCGAAGACACCTCCAGATTTAAAGTGAGGGGGTGGAAAACAATTTACCATACTAATAGAAATCAAAAGAAAGCAGGGGTGGCAATCCTTATATCAGATCAATTAGATTTTAAGACAAAGACTATAGTAAGATAAGAGAAAGGACACGACACTATATCATACTCAAAGGGTCTGTGCAACAAGAAGCTCTAACAATTTTAAATATCTATGCCCCTAACATGGGAGCAGCAAACTACATAAACCAATTAATAACAAAATCAAAGAAACACATTGACAATAATACAGTAATAGTAGGGGACTTTAACTCCCCTCTAACTGAAACAGACAGATCATCTAAGCAAAAGAACAACAAGGAAATAAAGGCCTTAAATGATACACTGGACCAGATGGAATCACAGATATATTCAGAACATTCCATCCCAAAGCAACAGAATACACACTCTTCTCTAGCACACATGGAACATTCTCCAGAACAGATCACATCCTGGGTCATAAATCAGGTCTCAACCAGTACCAAAAGACTGGGATCATTCTCTGCATATTTTCAGACCACAATGCTCTGAAGCTAGAACTCAATCACAAGAGGAAATTTGGAAAGAACCCAAAAACATGGAGACTAAACAGTATCCTTCTAAAGAATGAATGGGTCAACCAGGAAATTAAAGAAGAATTGAAAAATTCATGGAAACAAAGGAAAATGAAAACACAACAGTTCAAAATCTGTGGGACACAGCAAAGGCAGTCCTGAGAGGAAAATATATAGCGATACAAGCCTTTCTCAAGAAACAAGAAAGGTCTCAAATACACAACCTAACCCTACACCTAAAGGAGCTGGAGAAAGAACAACAAAGAAAGCCTAAACCCAGCAGGAGAAGAGAAATAATAAAGATCAGAGCAGAAATAATGAAATAGAAACAAAACAAAACAAAACAAAACAAAACAATAGAACAAGTTAATGAAACTAGGAGCTGGTTGTTTGAAAGAATTAATAAGATTGATAAACCCCTGGCCAGACTTACCAAAAAGAAAAGAGAAAGGACCCAAATAAATAAAATCATGAAAGAAAGGGGAGAGATCACAACCAACACCAAAGAAATACAAACAATTTTAAGAACATATTATGAGCAACTATATGTCAGCAAATTTGACAATCTGGAAGAAATGGATGCATTCCTAGAGACATATAAACTACCATAACTGAACCAGGAAGAAATAGGAAACCTGAACAGACCCATAACCAGTAAGGAGATTGAAGCTGTCATCAAAAATCTCCCAACAAGAGTCTAGGGCCAGATGGCTTACCAAGGGAATTCTACTAAAAATTTAAAGAAGAATGAATTCCTATTCTCCTGAAACTGTTCCAAAAAATAGAAATGGAAGGGAAATTTCCAAACTCATTTTATGAGGCCAGCATTACCTTGATCCCAGAACCAGGCTAGGATCCCATCCAAAAAGAGAATTAGAGACGAATATCCTTGATGAACACAGATGCGAATATTTTCACCAAAATACTAGCCAATAAGATCCAACAGTACATTAAAAAGATTATTCACCACGACCAAGTGGGATTTATTCCAGGGTTGCAAGTTTGGTTCAACATCCGCAAATCAATTGATGTGATAAAATACATTAATAAAAGAAAGAACAAGAACCATATGATACTCTCAATAGATGCTGAAAAAGCATTTGACAAAGTACAGCACCCTGTCCTGATCAAAGCTCTTCAAAATGTAGGGATACAGGGTACATACCTCAATATCATCAGCTATCAATGAAAACCTACAGCGAATATCATTCTCAATGGAGAAAAACAGAGAGCTTTTCCGCTAAGGTCAGGAACATGGCAGGCTGTCCATTATCAGCACTGCTATTCAATGTAGTACTAAAAGTCCTAGCCTCAGCAATCAGACAACAAAGAGAAATTAAAGGCGTCCAAATCAGCAAAGAAGAAGTCAAACTATCACTCTTTGCAGATGACATGATACTATATGTGGAAAACCCAAAAGACTCCACTCCAAATCTGCTAGAACTCATATAGGAATTCAGTAAAGTGTCAGGATATAAAATCAATGCACAGAAATCAGTTGCATTTCTTTACACCACCGACAAGACAGAAGAAAGAGAAATTAAGGAGTCAATTCCATTTACAATTGCACCCAAAACCATAAGATACCTAGGAATAAACCTAATCAAAGAGGCAAAGAATCTATACTCAGAAAATTATTAAGTACTCATGAAAGAAATTGAGCAGGACACAAAGAAAGGGAAAAATGCTCCATGCTCATGGATTGGAAGAATAAATATTGTGAAAATGTCTATGCTACCTAAAGCAATCTACACATTTAACACAATTCCAATCAAAATACCATCCATTTTTTTTTCAAAGAAATGGAACAAATAATCCCAAAATTGATATGGAACCAGAAAAGACCTCGAATAGCCAGAGGAATATTGACAAAAGAAAGTCGAAGTTGGTAGCATTACAATTCCAGACCTCAAGCTCTATTACATAGCTGTTATCATCAAGACAGTATGGTACTGGCACAAAAACAGACACATAGATCAATGGAAAAGAATAGAGAGCCCAGAAATAGACCCTCAACTCTACGGTCAACTAATCTTTGACAAAGCAGGAAAGAATATCCAATGGAAAAAAGACAGTCTCTTCATCAAATGGTGTTGGGAAAATTAGACAGCCACATGCAGAAAAATGAAACTGGACCATTTCCTTACACCACACATGAAAATAGACTCCAAATGGATGAAGGACCTCAGTGTGAGAAGGGAATCCATCAAAATCCTTGAGGAGAACACAGGCAGAAACCTCTTTGATCTCAGCCACAGCAACTTCTTCCTAGAAACATCACCAAAGGCAAGGGAAGCAGGGCAAAAATGAACTATTGGGATTTCTTCAAGTTCAAAAGCTTTTCCACAGCAAAGGAAACAGTCAACAAAACCAAAAGACAACTGACAGAATGGAAGAAGATATTCACAAATGACATATCAGATAAAGGGCTAGTATCCAAAATCTATAAAGAACTTATCAAACTCCACACCCAAAGAACAAATAATCCAGTCAAGAAATGGGCAGAGGACATGAACAGACATTTCTGCAAAGAAGACATCTAGATGGTCAACAGACACATGAAAATTTGTTCTGCATACTCGGCATCAGGGAAATACAAATCAAAAGCACAATGAAATACCACCTCACACCGGTCAGAATGGCTAAAATTAACACGTCAGGAAACGACAGATGCTGGTGAGGATGTGCACCTACATTCCACCTATATGTAGGTGGGAATGCAAGCTGGTGCAGCCACTCAGGAAAACAGCATGGAGGTTCCTCAAGACATTGAGAATAGAGCTACCCTATGACCTAGCAATTGCACTACAGGGCATTTACCCTAAAGATACAGATGTAGTGATCCAAAGGTGCATGTGTACTTGAATGTTTATAGCAGCAATGTCCACAATAGCCAAACTATGGAAAGAACCTAGATGTCCATCAACAGATGAATGGATAAAGAAGAGGTGCTATGTGTGATATATATATATATATATATACCTACATACACATAAACACACACATACACTATGGAATACTATGCAGCCATCAAAAGAAATAAAATCTTGCCATTTGTGACAATGTGGATGGAACTAGAGGGTATTATGCTTAGCGAAATAAGTCAATCAGAGAAAGACAATTATCATATGATCCCTCTGATATGAGGAATTTGAGAAGCATTGTGGGGTGTTTCGGGGTAGGTAAAAAAAAAAGAAAACAAGATAGGATTGGGAGAGAGACAAACCATAAGAGACTCTTAATCTCACAAAACAAACTGAGGGTGGCCAGGGGGAGGGGTGTAGGGAGAGGGCAGTAGAGTTATGGACATTGGGGAAGGTATGTGCTATGGTGAGTACTATGAAGTGTGTAAGCCTGATGATTCACAGACCTGTACCCCTGGGGCTAATAATACATTATATGTTAATAAGAAAATAAAGACAATTTAAAAAATGAACATTTCATTCCTTTTTATGGGTGAATAATATATATATATATGCAAGGTAAATACACACACACACACACACACACACACACGCATACCACCCCTTCTTTATCCATTTATCTATCAATGGACATTTGGGATGTTTCCACAGTTTAGCTATGTAAACAATTCTACTATAAACATAGAGTTGCATATATCCCTTTGAATTAGTATGTTTGTAGTTTTTGGGTAAATACCCACTACTGTGATTACAAGATTATAGGGTCATTCTATTTTTAACTTTTTGAAGAACTTCCACATTATTTTCCAGAATGTCTGCACTAGTTTACAGTCCCACTGACAGTGTAGGAGGGTTCCTTTTTCTCTATAACTTTGCCAACACTTGTTTCTGGACTTTATTTATTTATTTATTTTTTTTTTGCTTTTCGCCATTCTGACAGGTGTGAGGTGTTATTGTAGTTTTGATTTGCATTTCCCTGACAGTGAGTGATGATGAGTTAGCTTTCATAAAGTTAGGAAAGTAAAATTATATTCAATTCTGTTGTGGTATAAATAAAAGATTAAACTTAAAATACAGTTATGAGTATTAGAAACCTGCATTTTAAATTTTCAATATTTTTTCACTACTTGTTCTAGAAAAATGTTAACCATTAAAAAATACAAAAATCTTATAACACAGATTTTTTTTTTCCTTTCGCCTAGACTCCAATGTTGCTTGGCACATCACTGAGTAAAGGGCTGATTCATCAGATGTGACTTTTGCAAGAGTTTCTCTAATTGCACCACAGGGAAAAGGTTGGTGAAGGGAGGAAACTCATTGAGAATGGCTCCATTGTACAATTAGGTGGACAGTGGTACTATTCTCTGAGATGGGGAAGGCTGGTGGAGGTGCAAATGTTTTGAGGAGGGGGAACACAGATAGTTTTATTTTTTCTTTAGTATGTGGATTTCTGAGGTACCTTTGACCGCCGACTGTCTGATAGTCTCAACGTCTCAAAAAAGAATTATTAAGTAGGCAGCTGAATATATAGGTCTACAGCTCAAAGGAAAAGTGTGGGTAAAAGGTATAACTTGGGAGTTATGAACTGGCTTACAGATGACAATTGAAAGAGATGAGGCCATCTATGGCAGGTCTTAGCTGTGGGTGCACATCAGAGTCACCTGGAAAGCTTTTAAATTTCTTCATGTCCAGGTACCATTCCTGCCAATTAAATCAGACTCTTTAGAGGAGGGGTCCATGTATGGGTATTTTTGAGAAAACCTCCCATGAACTTCTGCTTCCAGAGAGATGGAGTAGATGTACTTTCCCCTATTCCTCCTACTAACTGGAACTAAAAGCATTGCACAGTGTATGCAAAACAAACACAAGAAGGCTCTGAAAGATAGAGGGAAAACTCCCTGGATAAGAACTTCAGAACCCAAGGAACAACATGATGGTGAGTTCCCTGGGTTCTCTTTCTGCTTCATATGTCCCAGACGTGTAGCTGAAGAGGACAGCAACTTGGAAATTACGAGTGCAGACAAACTAAAAGCCCAAATGAAATCCTACCATCCGCAATCAAAGGACCAGGGAATGGGCACTCAGCAAGACAAAAACACTGTTGGACAACATTTACTTTACTCTGGCCAAACAGGACAGAAAAAACTGTTGCGCCATGGACACCTGTGCCAGAAAGGCTGAGTGGGGAGCTAAGATGTCTACCCTCATGAAGCTCTAATGAGGTACTCTAACATTCCAGCTGATAAGGAGCTCCCCTCACTCTGCACTGTCAGTGGAGGCCACATGGAGAACCTGGAGTCTCACCCCCACTTGACAGTAACTGTTGGGTCCCCCTAAAATGGGTCCCCCCAATAATGGGTCCGTATTAAAGGAGTGAGACTGATACAAAGCAAGTCAAGCAAGGCTTTATTTCACGCTAAGCATCAAGAATCAAACTGACCATCAAACAGACCATTTGGGGCCGCCCCTTACAGAGAGGACGACCTCCCTCTGTTTCACAGGCTAACTTTTATAGAGCAAAGGCCATGTGGTTGGGCCTGGCCATGCACAGGTGGCCAATGAAATTGTAACACACAGAGAAAGCTGCACAGTCATGCTAGATGACCAATTGAATTACAATTTACCCTGGTAGACATTTGAACCAGCCTATCACCTTGGTCAGAATTGGCACCCAGAAGGTGCCTAAAGGGTGGGGCCCATACTCCTTGGTAGCTAGGAGACAGTATGCGCCCCCCACTGATTGAATACCTCCACCTGGCCTGACCCACCCTTGTATTTGGATTTTGTTACCTGGGACTGGTTTCCGGGACTTGTTTTTAAGTAAGTTCCCCTGGGGCAGGGGGGCAGAGTCAATTTAAGTTTTACAACAAAATGGCAGTTCAACAGGGGTGGCGCTGCTCTGGCTGTATAGACCCTTACATAACTAGTGTCCCTTCCTCTGCCTGCTGGGTATTGTCAAAGGAGGCCTAGTAAAGAGTCAGGACTTTACCCATTGCTCAGTGAAGCCACTCTCCAGTAGTGTTAGTGGAGACAGTAAGCTAGAAACCCCATCCAGCAGTAATAAAGAACACTTCTTCAACTTGGGTGTCAAGGGTGAAGTAGGGAACCTGGACTTCTATCTTCCAGTCATGGTGCAATACCAGCACCCTTGCTGGATTGGTGTCAGAGACATCCAGCTAAAATAGAGCTTCAATGAGTTTAGAGTCTTATGATATAATAATGATATGATATAAAAATGATACGATATAAAAATGGTCTGATGTTTAATAAAAAAATCATTCATCATACCAAGAGCCTGATGATGGATGACAAAAGACAATATATGATGAAACCAAGAAGATAAAGATGCTGGAATTATCTGAAAATGGATAATGTCATCAAAATGATGAAATAGGAATCCCTGGGTCCTCCCTACCTCACCCCTCAACTCATTGATTCAATAACAATACATGGACATATTCTCTCTGTGAAAAATTCAGAAACTAGTTGAGAGGCTTCTGCACCCCGGGCAAGTATGAAATCAGCTATATCAAAGCTGGTAGCAATATCTGAGACATCCTTTTCCATAATCCTTACTCCTGGCATAGTGCCATACAATAGTAAGGAACCCTTTAGCAAATGCTTCTTCCTCAAGGGAGAAAGAGTTGGATGCTGGACACATCCAGAGTTCCAACTTTTCCAGGGGTGCCTGAAGGACTAGTTTCTGTCTTATATGTCTTGGAGTGCTGATAGACAGAGATCAGAGAGAATAAAGACAGCAGTCTGGAATGGCACAAAAAGAGTTGTCCCTCCCCCAGTTTATCACAGAGTAAGCAAGACCTCTGTATGAGGTCACTATGAACACCAGGAGAGGTAGCTGGTTTTTGTTTGTTTGTTTGTTTTTAATGGCAGATACCAACAAAAAGGTCAGGGAAAAGGAAGAAACAGGGAAATGTGTCCCAGACAAAGGAACAAGATAAATCTTTAGAAACTGACCCTAAAGAAATGGAGATATATAATTTACCTGGCATATTATTCCAAATAACCATCATAAAGGTATTTAATGAGGGAGGGAGAATAATATATGAACAAAACAAGGATTTCAACAAAAAAAAATATGAAGAAAATATACCAAGCTGAAATCTTAGACCTGAAGAACACATAACTGAACTGGAACATTCACTAGAGGGGTTTAACAAAAGACTGGATCAAGCAGAAGAAAGGATCAGCAAACTGGAAGTGAAACCACTAGAAATTTTCCAGTCAGAGGAGAAAAAAGAAAAAAGAATGAAGAAGAGTGAATAAAGCTTCAAAAATTCTGGGTCACTGAGAGCAGATCATTGCATATAGGGGTCCTTCTGGAGGAGGTGCTGGGCAAGGAGATTGGGGGCATGTCCTGGACCAGGGGAACCAGAGGATGCAGGGAGAATAACTGAGCAAACTAGCTAGGAGACCCATGCAAGTTGTCTGTGCTCCTGGAGGGTGACAGACACATAGATGTGCAATACTGGCTTCAAGGAAGCAGCTCAGAGGCACACGGAGGCTCTGTGGGAGTGTAAGAAAGGCATAATTCAGGGCCAGCTGCATGAGCTAAGGTGCTCCAGGGACAGGACTGGGAGCTCCATGGTCCCAGGCAGACAGCCAGTGGGCCAGGCTGACTGAGACTCTTGTGGGTCTGCCGTGCCACTGTGCACATCCACATGTGTGTATGTGTATGTAAGGGACATGTACGTGGGTATGCATACATCTTTATTGCCATGGCCCTGGATTTCCCATGCCCCAGCATGTGCAATCATGGGTTCATCAGGATGCCTGGGTTGAGATAGGCAGCAAGAAAACCCGTTGGTGAAGATAACTGTTAAACCATAAGGGGAGGTGAACCATGAGAGACTATGGACTCTGAAAAACAATCTGAGGGTTTTGAAGGGGCGGGGGGTGGGAGGTTGGGGGAACCAGGTGGTGGGTATTGGAGAGGGCACGGATTGCATGGAGCACTGGGTGTGGTGCAAAAACAATGAATACTGTTACGCTGAAAATAAATAAAAAATTTTAAAAACAAAAAAACAAACAACAAAAAAACAAACCATAGTCACTTTAGAATGTAGGGAAATAAATGGTAATCCAGTTAAAACAACCTCCCTGAAAATATAGAGGTGGCCCCAGTGCATCAAGGAACATACCTGTTCCACAATTATATATACCACCTGTGCACACAGCAAAAGGCCATTTATTTCAGATTTCAAAAACAACAAATACACAGTGTAAGTAAAAACAGAAAAGTATAAAATTGTAGGAAAAAAACCCCCTCATTATCCCATCCTCACAAAGCAGCCAGGGTAAACATCTTCACATATTTTCTTATTAAAAAAAAACAAAACAGCTTTAAAGAAGTATTATTGATACTTTACAAAAACCCTGCACATATTTAATGTATTCAATTTGATGGGTTTGGACATATGCATACACTGTAAAACCTTGACCACAATAAGGTAATAGACATATCCATCACCTCGAAAAATTTCCTTGTTGGTATCCTTGTTTTATGCAGTTAATCAAAGTTAAAATGATATTTATAAATGGCTTTTGTATCTTATATTTTTACTAATTTTATTGAAACATTTTCTCACGGTCTTAAAAGTGTACGTGGACAGTGATTTTAATGATGCATTAATAGACCATTCTGTGAAGATTCTGTATTGATGTCACCGGTTTCCAACAGTTGAACATCCAGTTCTCTTGGATTCTTCACTATTATAATTGCACTGGGACAGAGCAGAAGGAGCCAGAGTCTTAGTGCCTAGGAGCACATACTCCAGACCCAGGGGATCTAGGTTCAAATCCTGCTCTTGTCTGTGGATCCTTAGACAAATTATTTAACTTCTTTGTGCCTGAGTTTCCTCATTTACAAAAATGGGGGTAATAATAGTTATGTTCCAATGATGGAATTAATAAGATGAATTAATATTTTAGAGCGCTTAGTCAGAAACATAATGAGAACTATATGTGTTTATTAAATTTAAAAAATCCAATAATCTTTCCTACAAGTTAGTTTATTTCCTTAGATTGGATTCTTGGAAGTGGAATTCCTAGGGCGAGGGCTATAAATATTTTAAAGGTCCATCTGGGCCAGTTGCTTTCTCTGAAGTTCCTCCTGATGCCCTCTTCCCCTGGCAGCCTCTCAGTGGGTCGTGTTCAATTTTATTTCTTGCTCCTTGGATAGCATTAGCATTGCATTAGGGTTTAAAATATTTTTTGCAAGTTTGATATATGAAAAATATTTTCCTCATCAATTAGGGACATTGAACATTTCCCAAATGTTTTAATTATTTGTGTTTGACCTTTTGTGAATTGTCTGCTGCTGTCCTTTACCCACTTAAAAAATTGAATTCCAAAAACTTTTCTGAGCTTTATATTTTATATATAGAATAAATTTATAAATATATAATATAAATTAAATATAATTATATTATAAATATGTAATATAAATATATAATATCAATTTATATCAATTTATATTTTTCTGATCTATTTTCTGGGGCTTTATATGTGAAGGCTATTAACCTATATATTTAGTGTTATTTTTTCATTTTGAATGCTCTTCTTATAGCAACTCTGGACTCCATATTCTTTTTTTTTAAGTTAACATGTACTGTATTATTTGTTTCAGGGGTACAGATCTGTGATTCATCAGTCTTACACAATTCACAGCACTCATCGTAGCACATACCATCCCCGGTATCCATCATGGACTCCATATTCTAGGTAATATTTATTTGTCTCTCTCTCCGTTTTTTTGTTTTTGTTTTTGTTTTTTTTATTCATCATGTCAAACACAGGGCTGCTCCAGCTCTCTTTAGTTTAATCCATGCATTTTTGCCTTCATTGTCATTGTCATGGCTTCTAGGGGGTACAGATTACTCTTGGATTACTACCTGGTTGCTATACAAAACGAGGGACAAAAGAAAGGTCTGAAAAATGGGAATAGAGTACAAAATATTACTATGCAGAAAAGTTGATACTGTTCATATTATTTATTGCATACATTTCCAAAGATGCCTGAGTTTCTAAGTGCCATCTCTAGGGAAAAGCAAATTAGTGCTGAGCTGCCAAGACTGACAAGAGAAAATAATCAAAAGAAGAAATGAGGCATCAGAGAACTGTCTAAGCTGGGCTGCAGTAAGCCCTGAAATCCTCTAGATGTCATGATATAACTCTGATACATCATTTTTGCATGGGAGACAGGTTTCAATATACACCCATCCAAAGTAAACAGCTGCACTGCTTAAGGAAATATTAATTTTTGAGAAGAAAAAAATGTCTTGGATACGATAACATAAAAACACAGTTAAAAGTTTGGCCCCTAGCTCATAAACTGCAGAGAATTTTCCTATATTGTTTGATAGGTTCAGAAAGAATTCAGAATGTTTGTCTTGGCATTTCGTAACACCTTCCATTTGGAAAAACTTATGAATGTGAACAGGTTGGTAAAATGCTTTTTTCTTTTTGGGGCCAACCACTGGGGCATCCGCCTGCCTCTTTGCCTTAAGCTATCCTTCCCACTCCTCTCCCTGCTTTGTTTAGCTCTTTAGCCACCACCCCTGATAGGAGTAGCTGGCTTAATAGGTCTTCTGTCTTAGATGCTTTGGAGAGGGGTTCTATTCTTGGCTCACTCTTCTGGTCCAAACTTACTCATTAAATGCCTCATTGAAGTTCATTTAAATTAGAACAATTTTTTCAGGGTCTGGCCTTAACTAACAACTGATTGCTTCTGGAGCTTCCTCCCTAAAGGGGTCTCTGGATTGGTCCCCCATTGTCTGGTTCTCATCTTCCAGTCCAGCTTCCCTCTAAATCCCTTGAAGCATTTTGTCATCTTACACTGTAGATGCTTGTTAAATGAAAGGCCGGCATATAAGAAGGGCTCGGCTCACCCCTTTTCTTCCTTTTTCTTTGTCAGGGAAGTTTGGGTCTGGTAGCTCTGGGACATGAGCGGCCTTTCTATCCTCACCAGTATTCACATCTAGCTTTACAGAAAAGCTGGTTGAAGAATGGCAATCATAGGATCGTGTGTGTGTGTGTGTGTGTGTGTGTGTGTGTGTGTGTGTGTAAAATTAATCAGGGGTGGTTCAGGTGACAGCCTGTCTTTCTTCAGGCTGTTATAACAGGATACCATAGACTGGTGGCTTAAGAACAGAAACTTATTTCTTACAGATCTGGAGGCTGGGAAGTCCAAGATCAAGAGGGTGCCAGCATTGTCAGGTTCTGGTGAGAGCCCTCTTACTGGTTTGTAGATGGCCACTTTCTTGCTGTGTCCTCACCTGGCAGAGACCAGAGTGGGGAGGGGGGAAGGGAGAGATAGGGGTTACAGAAGAAGCAAACTCTCTTGTGCCTTTTTTAAAACATTTTTTAAAATTTGAGTATAGTTGACATACAATGTTATATTAGTTTCAATATCTCTGTATGTTTTGTATGCTTACCACATGCGTAACTACCCTCTGTCACCATTCAGCACTGTTATAATACTATCTACTCTATTCCTTGTGCTGTAAATTTCACCCCTGTGAGTTATTCATTCCATAACTGGAAGCCTATACTTCCCACTCTCCTCCACCCATTTGGCTCATCCCTCTACAACCTCTTTGGCAACAACCAGTTTATTCTCTGTATTTATAGGTCTGATTTTTCTTTTTGTCCGTTTTTCACATGTTTTGTTTTTTGGATTCCACATATAAGTGAAATCATATAATATTTGTCTTCCTCTGGCTAACATTTTACTTAACATAATATCTTCTAAGTCCATCCATGTCATTACAAATGGCACAATCTCATCTTTCTTTATGTCTGGGTAATATTCATATATATATATATATACTCACACATAAAATTTATATTGTTCATGATATCTATCTATCAACTTTAATCTATCTATCATCTATCTATCTGTTATCTATCATCTATCTATCTCACATCTTCTTTAACCATTCATCAATGGATGGACACTTAGGTTGTCTCTGTATCTTGGTAATTGTAAATAATGTTGCAATAAACACAGGGATGTGTATATCTTTTTGAATTAGTGCTTTCATTTTTTTTAAAATTTCTTTTCAACATAACAGAATTCATTGTTTTTGCACCACACCCAGTGCTCCATGCAATATGTGCCTTTCATTTTTTTTGGGTAACTATCCAGTGGTGAAATTATTAGGACATATGGTACTCTATTTCTAATTTTTAAAAAGATATTTATTCATTTATTATTTATTATTATTTATAGGAGGTGGGGCAGACAAAGAGGGAGAGGGAATCTTATGCAGACTCCATGATGAGTGTGGGGGCTGATGTCAGGCTTGATTCCACAACCCCCGAGATCACAACCTGAGCTGAAACCAAGAGCTGGACAGACTGCACCACCCAAGTGCCCTTATTTTTAATTTTTGAGGAACATCCATATTGTTTTCCACAGTGGTTGCACCACTCTACCTTCTTACCACTAGTCATTAGGGAAATGCAAATCAAAACCACAATGAGATATGATCTTGTATCTTTTCCTATAAGGGCACTGATCCCATTCACGAGGGGTCCAACTTCAAGTCCTAATTACCTCCCAAAGTCCCCACCTCCTGATATTGCATTATGAATTTGGATTTCAACATATGAATTTTGGGAGAGATAAACATGTACTTTAACATAACCATAGACAGAATTTATTTTCATAAAGCAATTCTACAATATGCTGAGTTGCCATGTCTCTTCCCTGACCCCTGCCAAGTGTTGAAAGTGGTTTTGAGTAGCTGATGGAAAATGAGTATATAGTCAAAGTATTTATGGTGAATGGGTCAGTTGACCTGTCTTTACTCACACTGATATTTTTCGGTATCAAGCTCTTGCTAGTGGTTTAATGACTAAGATTATTGAGTTAACTAATTATGCAGATTCCCATTTAAGCAATCACTTTTTCAAGTGGGAGAAATCCATTTTTATCATGAATTGGATAAATATGGACTTTAGATTCCAGAATTATTTTGGACTTTTGGATTTTTTTTTTAACTTTGCTCTTTTCACATGAACTATATTTTTGTTTTAAGGTACAACAGAAAAGATTTATGGGTATATAGAGGAAATAGCCTTGATCTGTGTTGGTATGCTGGGATTCTTATCCCAACTCCACTCTGAGCTTCTGCTTCTGAATCTGAAAAATGGAAATTATTATATTTATTCTATGTATAGTACAGAACTGTTGTGAAGGTCAATGGGATGATGTGTGCGAAAGCGTTTTATAAACTGTAGGTTAGATAAACTATAAAAGTCATCTGAATAGTTATTTGGCAATATCATACCCCAAAATAGTCAATTTGGCAAAATCATACACCAATTTGCATTATAAATTTACTTTGTGTTATTATTTTCAAAGAATGCATCAGGAAGTGTATCAGTGAAAGAATGTGAGTGGTTTCTGAAAGTGCTGAAGTATTTATTTTCTCATCTTTAGGAGAAATTGACTTTGATTCTTTACTTTTTTTAAAAGTAAAGATGTTGCTCATTTTGTGGTTCTGTCTTCTCCTTAAAGCCAAGAAGAAACTTCAGTGAATATGCATGTGGCAGGAGCTGAGGAGTGATTGGTATAGATACAGCCCTTAAGGACCTAGAGGGTTATTTGTGAACTTAGTGCAGAAGTTTGTTGGGCTAGATGGGATAAGAGAGGAGGGATCATGAGGTTTTGGGATGTGTGTGTATGTGTTCATGTATGTGAATGTGTATGTGTGTTTTGTGTGCATATGTGAGTGTCTATGTGTATGGGTGTTATTGGTAGAAATGATCTAGGTTTACTGAGTCTTGAGGTCTTGAGCACTAGGCACCTGTATTCATGACCAGAAGTGTTACCATGGAGGCCCAAGCCTCTGCCACCTCCATCTAACACAAGGCTTTGTGTTACCACTAACTACAGTACGGTGTCAGGTATTCTATTAGCACAAGGTGGCCAAGAGAAGATGCCAGGTCTCTGGGGGCATCAGGAAGGCTACTCATAGCAACGCTATCTCTGCCCCCAGTGTGGGAGCTGGTCACATGCAGTGAGGTGGGTGGGCACGTGGAGGGGGTGGGAAGTGCAGGACAACTGAGGCTGAGTTAGGTGCCAGTAGGGAGCACCAAGTGAAACAGGTGGTGGGCTGTGTGCTGGGCCAAGGCTGTGCAGTGCTGCTGAAATAGTGTGTCAGGACAGTTGGGGCTAAGTCTGCTGGGGGAGAGGGTAGCTGCAGTGAAGAGTCACTGCCCTGGCAGCTCTGGGTCCTATGGAGGGAGGGAAGGAAGAGTGGGGCAGTGGTGGGTGCTGCCAGCCTGTTGGGTGGTTTAGTGCACATGGAATTGTAAAGCTGGTGTTGGCTGGATCTCTGACTTCAAGGTTCAGCAAATGTTATATACTAGCTTAGACACTTACAACATCCAACTATTTAATTTACATTTGTTAATCCATGTTTTAAATCTCTTCCTTCTTCATTGGTAAGCTTCTAGTAGACAGAAACCATTTATTCAATTTATTTTGTGTAGCATTGAATAGAGAGCCCTGTGTAGGATCTCAATCTAATTTTTCTCCTGACTTGAACAGTCATTTGAGTAAATGCCACATGTTGATTTCTGAAATGTTTGGTAAAATACTGTGGTTGGTTGGGTAATTTTCTGTGGCTGAAGAGATCATCTCTTAGGCTCCATCTAAGTTACTAATTTCCTTAGGAAAATGCATGAGAATTTACTGTATAGCTGTTAATTTATTAATCAAAATACTTTGTGTCTGTTTTTTGTTATTTAAAATTTAAAAAGCAATTAGACCCTTTTATGGCCTAACTGTATGCCAAATGTAACTTGTTTTCAGACTAAAATGTCTTGGAATTGTATTACCTCAAAGAGTGTTTGCAACCAGTAAGCTGTATTTATTTTTAGCTTTTAAAACAGTCAGATAGTTTTCCCTCAATTTTCAGATGGGAAAAAAAAATCCCTCTGAGCTAAACCCTGGTGCACGGAGTATCTTTATGCTGGACTCTACCCATCCAAACTCCAAATTGTGGAAAACAAAGGTTTCTAGTGATTCAGTCTTAATAACAGTTTGGCTAGTGTTGGTGCTTATTAAATGCCAGTTTCTTAAATTATAATGAAGGAGGTAGTTATAGACTGAGGTGGGTTTAGCCAAGCACATGGAACCACAAGAACTTAACCACATGTAAGTATGTCGGGGTGGGATTCCGTGGCACCAGGTTGGAGCAGCTTGTGCAGCATTTAAATCTCAGGGTTTCATGCTGGGAGGCTGCTTTTGTTTTGACATTGGTGCATGGATTTGAGCCAGACACATGGTCAATCTGACTCCAGATTGGGTGAATAGGGGAAAAGAAGCACATATGTCTGAGCACTGTGGTCTGGACATATCCATATGTGTCATCTCTTTCAGTCTCACTTTTACAGGCAGGTACTGTCAATCTTCTTGTTAGTACAGGGGCAGGCTGAGTGAAGTAAGTAACTTGGGTGTCACAAAATTGGCAAGTAGCAGCTCTGGGACTCAAACTAGATCTATTCAACAACAAGGGTCATGCTCATTCATTGCTACTTGCTGTCTATATGAAGAGGTAGTTTCACAACTTTTATCAAAGTTTTAGTATGTTTTGAATGTATTTGGATTTAATACTGGTTGACCAAAAAATTAGCAAACAGTATATATTTTAAAAACAAAATTTTGGCTTTGTACAGCTAAGTGAAGTTTGACTTTGACCTTTGACCTGTGGGTCAGAGTGCATTGCTCTAATTTCAGATTCATAGTACATTAGGTCGTGGTCTGCATCTCCCTGGTTCCATCCAGCATGGCCAGCCTAAGTTCTTATTACCCTTGGGCCTGTGTTTTGCTTCTGGAACTCTGAACTTGACCCTCTGACACTCAGGCAAATCATAGGGACAGGTTCCTCTCTCTTCTCATTCTGGAATTGCATTTCTTTTAATCTGTATCAGAAAATTTCCAGTGCAAAACTGTGGTTAGCACCGAAGAGTAAATAGCCACATTTGGATTTAGTTGGGTGATGGATGTGTCTACATTCATGAATGGTCTATGGGAATTGGGTAGGTTTGAGCCAATAATCCCATCTTTCCTTCCTCATGCTTCTTAATGTAATTTTTCACTAGTGAAGTATTTAGTCTAATTCACTTATATGAAAATTCCAGGAGAGAGGCCATCATATCACATTCTGCCAGAGTAAGGCCACGGACCCTACTGTCATGCTAGGTCTGAATTCTAACTCTGTGACTTCCTAGCTGTGTGTTCTTGGGCAAATTACCGCATTCTCTCAGCCTCAGCTTTCTCAACTGTAAAATTAAAAATAATACCTGCCTCATTGGGTTGTTGTGAAAAATAAAATGTCTATAAGTCTCTCAGGATAGTATCCAAAACATATAATTACATGCAATTATAATTTTTTTGGTATTTTTATTTTTGTCATATTATACATCCTTTAGGTTAGGCTAGTATATTTATTCTTTGAAGGCATCATATGCAGAGGGCAAGAAATATCATCCTTTTGAGTTTTAATGCTACTGCTGGGTTCTTCCATTACTGAAACTCTTTTTCAATATCTCTGGCTTAACTGTAGCACCTACCACATTCATCTTGCCTGGAATTTGGATATGTGAGAGTAAGTCAGTATCCTGTGAGTAGCTCTATAGGGCTGCTCTCCATCTTTTCTTAAACCTAGCACCAGGTTTTTGGTGCCAAGCATGTGGCATCTCCTCAGAGACACCAGAAGGAGAAGTAGCTGAGAGGTTCTCATCGAATGTAAAAGAGCCAGACTCTGTAGAGCTATGAAGATTTTATGGTCGTATCCTGGTGGGATAAGAGATCTCAGAAACCTAGCAGCACTCACCAAGAATGTTGGAGTACTCTCATGTCCTGCAGGAAATACAATGGCTGAGCAGTATGGGTGGGAAGACCAGGACCCAAGGTCACTATTCTCCAAGGGCTGGTGTGACTACAGAGGGCTTTGCCCATGTGGCTTCATAACTGAAGACTCAGTATTTGTACCTGGCCCACAATTCTGGGGGCATGAATGTTAGTGGCCTTTGATGTTGCTGAAGCTGGGCTCCTTAGAAGGTCAGAAACTCAGAGGAAAGGCAGATGCTGTTACTGAAACACATCTATCTCTTCCTCACATGCAGAGCATTTACTAAGAATGCCTTTAGGAGAATTATTGTTACCATGTTGCTATGGATGACTAACTTTCTTTAAGCACTGACAATGTTCCAGTCTCTGTGTTAACTGCCTTACATGTACATGGACAGGGGTGACGTGGCCAACCCAAGTTGCACAGTCAATGGTTGGTGAAGCCATAGCTTCAGGTATACCTTGTCCAAATCCTGGGCTCTCAATATGGGGCCAGATTGGTGAAATCTTTTAGCAAAGGTATTCAGGGCAGAGGTCAGAACAGTGTGGCTAGTAGGAAGCACTGTCTCTTATTATTTGAGTTTTGGGTTTTAGGGCTTTCTAATCTTGGTGTTCTAAGAGGGTACCTGTGAAGAGGATTGCCTTCATAATTCAATTGTATAGCTAAACATTGCTGTACACTTATTACTTACAGAACTCTGACTTTCCTTCCTTTATTCTTTTTCTGCTTTTGATAATAAGATTTAGAAATGTCTAAAGATGATTTCATGGTGGCAGGGTCCAATGAGATTACTTGAGATCTATACTACAGGTGAAGAGTTGAAGCTAATTTTCAAAGTCAACAGAGCTGTGTGTATGTATAATATAATGTTTGTCCTTTTATGGGTCATATTTACTGAGGCTGTTAAAAAAATCTGTAAATATTTGTCATGTAATAAAGCTGAATTCAAATGCATGAAACAAAAATATTGTAATATGGTGAAATCTGAGACAGATAAACAGTTGACAAGAAAGAAAGATTTCAGAATTATAGAACAAACACACCGCAGAAGAATAACCTTTTGAAACAGTGTAGGAGAAGTCATTTTGAAAAACATGGTGGTACTTCTGGATCACAACCCCAAACTTTCTGTCTCTTTGCACTGTCTCTATTCAGCACATGTATGTCTGTGATTAAAGTATAGACGCATAATGTTCCCCAACATTTTTCTTCTGTCATAAACTGCGTTAAATCTCATCATATTCTAAATTTTTCACAGGCATATCTATGTCTTTCTCTTCAAATTCTTGGTGAAAACTTGTGCATGTTCAAGAACATCTTTGATGAAGCTATTAATCTGTTAAGATCTCTCATATGAAAGCAAAAAAATTCATCTGAAAAAGAAAGGTTTGGATAAAAGGTGAGGTGGGGGCCATTTCCACCTTACCATTCACGTTTTCTGACATCTGTGGTCTTACTTTGCAAATACCAAACGTGTGCTGTCTCAGAAACCTCAGGGAAGGGAATATAATTAGTTTCAACTTCTGGTTAGCACCCCCCAAAGCCTGAAAACCAAGACAAATTCCTGAGAACACTTCAGGAAAACGTGCTGTTCTCTCAGAAATGTGCCCCTCCCATTGCCTGGGTCTTGCTTTTTCCTCGCTGGACTTATTCCTGCCTTCTCTCTTCTTATTGTAGGGTTGGTTCACCTTGTTAGAAGGGAGCTTCATCTTCTCCTGCCCACCACCATGTTCTTTTTCTGAAGGATTGTCTTGCTATGGCTTTAATTCTCACTTCCATATTGATATTGCCTATGGTTGGAACCCCTCATCCTCATTTACAAATGCAGGTTGAACGTTTCTGTTCCAATTCTTTTCTGTGCTTCAAATTGAACACAATCAAATTCTAATATCATTGTTTCTGCCAAGCTCTTTAAGCTTAAAGATTTGTCTGGATGTTTGAAATTTTGCTTGTTCCTTACCCATGCCAGCCCTGCTGTTCTATCCCCGGCACTGTCCCCTGTCCTGACCAGCCTTAAGTGCCTGTAACATCTCACTCAGCCTGCTGATAACTTGCTCCTCCTTCAATAGATGGGTCCCATTCACCTGTGCATCAGCCCTGCAGGTGCCAGGGATATAGCAGTGGGTTGTCGCTGCCCAGTCATGGAACTTGCTCCTGTGGTACCATTCCCCAACGGTCTCCTGCCAGACTGACACTGCTTTACCGACCAAGATGACACACCTCACACTTACAGTTGAACTCTGCAGTGTGTAAAATGACAATGTATTCATTGTTTATTTATTGGTCATGGAAAAATAACTTTTTTTCAAGAAGGCCTTGACCTTTCTTATTTTGATTAAATGAGCAAATTAATTTCTGTCTTTTATGCCCAAGACTATATTTTTGTTTTAAGTAAAGGTTTTAACCAGAGATGATAATTTGGCTCTTTGCCCTGACATTTGAGACTTGAGATATTTTTCAAAGATATAACCAGGGTTAGAAGACTAGTTAAATGCACAGTTAATGGTAGGAAGAAAAAGATAGAAAAACACTACATTTGCCAATTGTTTTTGGTGACATATGTCTAATGAGCTCTTTATAACCTTGATTTATTTTCTTACATTTGATTTGCTTAAGGGTAGAGAATTTGACTGCATTTGATTTGCTTAAGGTTGAGTTCTTAGCCTAACCAAAATTGGAAGACAAAAAACCCCAAAACAACCCCTCCTCCAAAAATCACTGCAAAACACAGGATGAAGAAAATGATTTAAAAAAAAAGTGGGCTTGGGGCGCCTGGGTGGCTCGGTGGTTTGGCCTCTGCCTTCCGCTCAGGTCATGATCCCAGCATCCTGGGATCGAGCCCCGCATTGGGCTCTCTGCTCAGCAGGGAACCTGCTTTCTCCTCTCTCTGCCTGCCTCTCTGCTTACTTGTGATCTCTATCTGTCAAATAAATAAATAAAATCTTAAAAAAAATGGGCTTGAAAATTTTTTTTTCATTGTAAGAGAAGTTTTAATGCATAAGAATTTGTCTTTGACTCATAATCTATTAACAATGAAAAAATATAAAGTGGTTATTACCTTGTATGTTCATAATAAAGAATTCAGAGGCTACCAATGAGGGAGAATTAACTAGGTCAAACCATAAAGCAGTCACATGTTCTGCTTCCCAAAGTCCAGGAAATTTGAGAGACCACTTATAACAGCTTTCCATTTTGTGGTCTTTCAACCTAACCTAAAATTACAACTCACAATAACATGGAAACTAAAGCAGGAGAGGGGGAGGAGGGTATGGTGAAATCAAGAAAAACAACAATATTCTTGCAATTCATACTCTGGAAAATGGTTTCATTAATATTCTGGGAAACTAAGAGAGAGTTTGAAAAATTAGTATTTTTTAATATTTCTCAAAATAAGTTTTACTTTATAGATTTAGTTATCATGCCATACTAGTTTTCCCACCATTGTTCTGAAAAATTGCCACAAACTTAGTGGTTTAAAACAACAGAAATTTATCTTGTACTTTTGTGTATCAGAAGTCCAATGATGGTCTTACTAGGCTAAAATCAATTTGTCAGCAGCACTGCACTCCTTTCTGAAGGATCCAGGGGAGAGCCTTGTTTTCTCCAGCCCTTAGAAGATGTCTGCACTCATTGGCTCATGGCCCTCATCCTCCATCTTCTAAGCCAGCAACATAATGAGTCCTCCTCACAGTGTCTCATTCTTGCATTTGTTCTCCAGCCTCCATCTTTCACATTTAAAGGCTTTTGTGATTATGTTGGGACCACTCACATAATCCGATATTATCTCCCTATTTTAAGTTCAGCTGACTAGGAACCTTGATCCAATTCCATCTGTTACCTCTATTCCCCATTGCCACATAACATAATGTATTCCTGGGTTCGGAAAATTAGGATGTGGACATTGTTGGGTGCTATTAGTCTACCTACATCCCATGGTATTGTTCAGACTTTCAGTGTGATCTGTAATTAAAAATAGAACTACAAAACATAAATGTATTTCAGAAAACTTTAGGTATTTTTCCTTTTTCCAAGATTTTAGATGACATATATGTTTGTGATGTTATTTATTTATTTATGATGTTTTGAGAGAAGTATATTATTTCAAAGGTTTTCCACCTCTGACCCAGACTAACTATTCTATTCTGGTGGGTCTATAGAATAAAAGAACACTTTTTTCATTTGATTAGAATGATTAGAAAAACAGTTAGACATGATTAGGTCCTGGAGAAACTCATCTATAAACAGATATATATAAATATATATAAATACCCTATTGTGCAATTGCTAGGTCGTAGGGTAGCTCTATTCTCAATGTTTTGAGGAAACTCCATGCTGTTTTCCTGAGTGGCTGCACCAGCTTGCATTCCCACCAACATGTAGGGGGATTCCCCTTTCTCTGCATCCTCGCCAGCATCTGTCGTTTACTGACTTGTTAATTTTAGCCATTCTGACTGGTGTGAGGTGGTATCTCATTGTAGTTTTGATTTGTATTTTCCTGATGCCGAGTGATGCAGAACAAATTTTCATGTGTCTGTTGGCCATCTAGATGTCTTCTTTGCAGAAATGTCTGTTCATGTCCTCTGCCCATTTCTTGACTGGATTATTTGTTCTTTGGGTGTGGAGTTTGATAAGTTCTTTATAGATTTTGGATACTAGCCCTTTATCTGATATGTCGTTTGCAAATATCTTCTTCCATTCTGTCAGTTGTCTTTTGGTTTTGTTGACTGTTTCCTTTGCTGTGGAAAAGCTTTTGAACTTGAAGAAATCCCAATAGTTCATTTTTGCCCTTGCTTCCCTTGCCTTTGGCGATGTTTCTAGGAAGAAGTTGCTGTGGCTGAGGTCAAAGAGGTTGCCGCCTGTGTTCTCCTCAAGGATTTTGATGGATTCCCTTCTCACATTGAGGCCCTTCATCCATTTTGAGTCTGTTTTTGTGTGTGGTGTCAGGAAATGGTCCAATTTCATTTTTCTGCATGTGGCTGTCTAATTTTCCCAACACCATTTGTTGAAAAAACTGTCTTTTTTCCATTGGACATTCTTTCCTGCTTTGTCAAAGATTAGTTGACCGTAGAGTTGAGGGTCTATTTCTGGGCTCTCTATTCTTTTCCATTGATCTATGTGTCTGTTTTTGTGCTAGTACCATACTGTCTTGATGATGACAGCTATGTAATAGAGCTTGAAGTCTGGAGTTGTGATGCCACCAACTTTGGCTTTCTTTTTCAACATTCCTCTGGCTATTCAAGGTCTTTTCTGGTTCCATATCAATTTTAGGATTATTTGTTCCATTTCTTTGAAAAAAATGGATAGTATTTTGATAGAGATTGCATTAAATGTGTAGATTGCTTTAGGTAGCATAGACATGTTCACAATATTTGTTCTTTCAATCCATGAGCATGGAACGTTTTTCCATTTTTTTGTGTCTTCCTCAATTTCTTTCATGAGTACTTTATAGTTTTCTGAGTATAGATTCTTTGCCTCTTTGATTAGGTTTATTCCTAAATATCTTATGGTTTTGGGTGCAATTGTAAATGGGATTGACTCCTTAATTTCTCTTTCTTCTGTCTTGTCGTTGGTGTAAAGAAATGCAACTGACTTATGTGCATTGATTTTATATCCTGACACTTTACTGAATTCCTGTATGAGTTCTAGCATATTTGGAGTGGAGTCTTTTGGGTTTTCCACATATAGTGTCTTTATCATCTGCAAAGAGTGAGAGTTTGACTTCTTTGTCGATTTGGATGCCTTTAATTTCTTTTTGTTGTCTGATCGCTGAGGCTAGGACTTCTAGTACTATGTTGAATAGCAGTGGTGATAATGGGCATCCTGTTGTGTTCCTGACCTTAGGGGAAAAGTTCTCAATTTTTCTGCATTGAGAATGATATTCGCAGTGGGTTTTTCATAGATGGCTTTAATGATATTGAGGTATGTACTCTCTATCCCTGCACTTTGATCAAGAATCGATGCTTTACTTTGTCAAATGCTTTTTCTGCATCTATTGAGAGTATCATATGGATCTTGTTCTTTCTTTTATTAATGTATTGTATAACATTGATTGATTTGCAGATGTAGAACCAACCTTGCAGCCCAGGAATAAATCCCACTTAGTTGTGGTGAATAATCCTTTTAATGTACTGTTGGATCCTATTGGCTAGTATTTTGGTGAGAATGTTTGCATCTGTGTTCATCAAGGGTATTGGTCTGTAATTCTCTTTTTTGATGGGGTCTTTGGTTTTGGGATCAAGGTAATGCTGGCCTCCCTCATAAATGAGTTTGGAAGTTTCTTACATTTCTATTTTTTGGAACAGTTTTAGAATAGGAATTAATTATTTAAATGCTTGGTAGAATTTCCCTGGGAAGCCATCTGACCCTGGGCTCTTCTTTGTTGGAAGAATTTTGATGACTGTTTCAATCTCCTTACTGGTTATGGGTCTGTTCAGGTTTTCTCTTTCTTCCTGGTTCAGTTGTGGTAGTTTATATGCCTCTAAGAATGCATCCATTTCTTCCAGATTGTCAAATTTGTTGGCGTAGAGTTGCTCATAACATGTTCTTATAATTCTTTGTATTTCTTTGGTGTTGGTTGTGATCTCTCCTCTTTCATTCATAATTTTATTTATTTACTTACTTTTATTTACTCTCTACTATATATTTATTTACTTTCTATTTTCTTTTTGATAAGTGTAGCCAAGGGTTTATCAATCTTATTAATTCTTTCAAACAACCAGCTCCTATTTTCGTTGACTTGTTCTATTTTTGTTGTTGTTGTTGTTGTTTCTATTTCATTGATTTATGCTCTGATCTTTATTTCTCTTCTCCTCCTGGGTTTAAGCTTTCTTTACTGTTCCTTCTTCTGCTCCTTTAGGTGTAGGGTTAGGTTGTGTACTTGAGACCTTTCTTATTTTTTAAGAAAGGCTTGTATCACTATATATTTTCTTTTCAGGACTGCCTTTGCTGTGTCCCACAGATTTTGAACCATTGTGTTTTCATTTTCATTTGTTTCCATGAATTTTTTCAATTCTTCTTTAATTTCATGGTTGACCCATTCATTCTTTAGAAAGGTGCTGTTTAGTCTCCATGTATTTGGGTTCTTTCCAAATTTCCTCTTGTGATTGAGTTCTAGCTTCAGAGCATTGTGGTCTGAAAATATGCAGGGAATGATTCCAATCTTTTGATACTGGTTGAGACCTGATTTATGACCCAGGATGTGATCTATTCTGGAAAATGTTACATGTGCACTAGAGAAGAATGTGTATTCTGTTGTGCTGGGATAGAATGTTCTGAATATATCTGTGAGGTCCATCTGGTTCAGTGTGTCTTTTAAGGCCTTTATTTCCTTGTTGATCTTTTGCTTGGATGATCAGTCCATTTCAGTAAGGGGGGTGTTAAATTCCCCGACTATTTCCGTATTATTGTCAATGTGTTTCTTTGATTTTGTTATTAATTGGTTTATGTAGTTTGTTGCTCCCATGTTAGGGGCATAGATATTTAAAATTGTTAGAGCTTCTTGTTGCACAGACCCTTTGAGTATGATATAGTGTCCTTTCTTATCTCTTATTGTAGTCTTTGGCTTAAAATCTAATTGATCTGATATAAGGATTGCCACCCCAGCTTTCTTTTGATGTCTATTAGCATGGTAAATTGTTTTCCACCCCCTCACTTTAAATCTGGAGGTGTCTTCGGGTCTAAAATAAGTTTCTTGTAGACAGCATACTGATTTTTTTTTTTTTAAATCCATTCTGATACCCTGTGTCTTTTGATTGGGACATTTAGCCCATTTACATTCAGGGTAACTATTGAAAGATATGAATTTAGTGTCATTGTATTGCCTGTAAGGTAACTGTTACTGTGTATTGTCTCTGTTCCTTTCTGGTCTACTATTTTTAGGCTCTCTCTTTGCTCAGAGGACCCCTTTCAATATTTCCTGTAGAGCTGGTTTGGTGTTTACAAATTTTTTTTAGTTTTTGTTTGTCTTGGAAGATTTTTATCTCTCTTCCTATTTTCAATGATAGCCTAGCTGGATATAGTATTCTTGGCAGCATGTTTTTCTCATTTAGTGCTCTGAATATATCATGCCAGTTCTTTCTGGCCTGCCAGGTCTCTGTGGATAAGTCTGCTGCCATTCTAATATTTTTACCATTGTATGTTACAGACTTCTTCTTCTTCTTTTTTTTTTTTATTATTTATTTATTTATTTGATAGAGATCACAACTAGGCAGAGAGGCAGGCAGAGAGAGAGGAGGAAGCAGGTTCCCTGCAGAGCAGAGAGCCTGATGTGGGGCTCAATCCCATGACCCTGGGATCATGACCTGAGCTGAAGGCAGAGGCTTTAATCCACTGAGCCACTCAGGTGCCCCTGTTACAGACTTCTTGTCCCAGGCTGCTTTCAGGATTTTCTCTTTGTCACTAAGACTTGTAAGTTTTACTATTAGTTAACGGCTGTGGACCTATTCTTATACATTTTGATGGTGGTTCTCTGTGCCTCCTGGATTTTGATGCTTGTTCCGTTTGCCATATGAGGCAAATTCTCTACAATAATTCTCTCCAATATACCTTCTGCCCCCCTCTTTCTTTCTTCTTCTTCTGGAATCCCAATTATTCTAATATTGTTTCATCTAATGGTATCACTTATCTCTCAAATTCTCACTTTGTGGTTCAGCAGTTGCTTGTCTCTCTTTCGCTCAGCTTTGCTATTCTCCATCATTTTGTCTTCTATATCACTAATTCTCTTCTGCCTCATTTTCCTAGCAGTAAGAACCTCCATTTTTGATTGCACCTCATTAATAGCTTTTTTAAATTTTAGCTTGGTTAGATTTTATTTCTTTCATTTCTCCAGACAGGGTTTCTTTAATATCTCCCATGCCTTTTTTGAGCCCAGCTAGCACCCTGAGAATCATCATTCTGAACTTCAGATCTGACATATTACCAATGTCCATATTGATTAGGTCCCTAGCCTTTGGTACTGCCTCTTGTTCTTTTTTTTTTTTTTTTTTTTTTTTTGAGGTGAGTTTTTCCACCTTGTCATTTTGTCCAGTTAAGAATATATGAATGAGAGAATAAAATACTAATAAGGTGGCAAAGACCCCAGAAAAATGTACATTAACCAAATCAAAAGAGACCCCACATCATCAGGTGAAGAAAGGGGGTAAAATGAATTTCAGAAAAAAAGTAAAAAAAAAATTTAAAAAATATATATATTAGACTGGTGAATAGAACAGAGCCACCCACTTAGGTCTATTTTGGTCTCTCAGAAGAAAATACCTCCCAAAATTTTAAAGAAAGGAAAACTTATATATAAATACAAAAATAAAGGTAAATACAATAAAGGGATGGAATATGACTTTAAAGATGAAAATTTTAAAAAATTGTAAAAAAGTTGATAAGAGAAGTTAGTTGGGAAAAGAAAGAAAAAGAAAGTGGAGAGACTTTGCTCAAGATGGAGACTAGAACAAAGCCCTGTGTTAGATTTAGGGTATATTTTGATCTATTAGATGAAGTTGTATCCCAAAAATTTTTAGAAGAAAAAATCCTATATGTATAGAAAAAATAAAGTTAGATACAATGAAGGATAAAATATGACTATAATAATGAAGGTTCAAAAAGATTTTTCTTTACAAGAAAGTTATTGTTAACAATAAACAAGTTAAAAAATGTTAAAAGAGGAAAGTAAAAATTAAAAAAAATCAGAATAAGAAAAAAATTAAAATAATTTAATTAACTTTGGAAGACTAAAGAATCACGGGGGAGAAAGCCATGAATTCCATGCTTTGCTTTCCCCTCCTCTGGAATTCCGCTGTTCTCCTTGATAAGTGAGCTTGTTCTTGGCTGGATGTTCTTGCTGATCTTCTGGGGGAGAGGCCTGTTGTAGTTATTCTCAAGTGTCTTTGCCTGAGGTGGATTGCCCTGCCCTTGCCAGGGGCCAGGCTAAATAATCTGCTTGTGTTCACTCTCAGGAGTTTTTATTCCCTGAAGGCTTTCTGTAGAGCCCTGGAAGATGGGTATGAAAATGGAATCCTCCCAATCTCCAGCCCAGGGGAGCTGAGAGCTTGGGGCCCCCACTCCTCAGTGTGCCCATGGAGAAAAGCGTTCTATCACTCCTGTCTCTCTGGTCTCCAGCCACTTTCCAAGCTCACCCAGCCTATGAATGAGCATTTATCTCTTTGGAACACAGTCCCATTTGGAGTCTCTAAACCCAGCAGATTCCTGTATCCAGAGAAGGAAGGTGAGTCTCCCTGGATCCGCCACTTGTGGGGTTCCTGCTTAAAGTGCAGTGGTATGACTGTGCCACGGATCACAGTTTAAGGTAATCCCAAGTTGAGAGCTCACTCCTCGGCTCTGTCTCTCTAGTCGGCTTCCCTATTTTAATACCTGCAAGCTCTGCTACACCCCCTCAGACACCCCTGATTCTTCTGTGACCCCCCAGGACCTGAGACCACACTGTCCCCACGAAGCCTCCACCCCCACTTAGCCTCTGGAGTGATGTCCTTCAGCAGAGCAGACTTCTAAAAGTTCTGATTTTGTGCTCCGTTGCTCCACAGCTTGATGGGACTGCCCCCCCCCCCCACAGTCTATCTTCCCATCACTTCAGATTCACTTCTCTGCAGGTCTTACCTTTCAGAAAGTGGTATATTTTCTGTTTCTAGAACTGCTGCTCTTCTTCTCTTCTATCTCCTGTTGGATTTGTAGGTGTTCAGAATGGTTTGGTAACTATCTAACTAAACTCCTGCGACCTGATATTATCTCAGCCTATTACTCCTCTGCCATCTTGACTCCTCCCCACCCCCAGTGATTCATTTTTATCCTGTCACCACTTAAATTGTATTTATTTTTAAAATTCAATTTTTACTTTTTTTGTACAGAGTTCACAAAAAGCACAGTGAAAATACTCCCTTCTTTCTCTATTAACTCCTTATTTTCCCTTCCTCATGTGATCTGTTTCTTGTATAACTTTCTAGAAGTATTTTATGTATTTATGAGCAATATGTACAAAAAGTTCCAACCACCACTTTATTTTTATGTGTTAGTATATTTTATATACTGCTCTGCATATTTCTCCTGTCTATTAAGGATATATTTTTGAAATTGTTACATAACAGTAAAATGTTTCTGCAATCTTTTACTTTACAGAAATTTGAGATTGTTTTTGATTTGCATAACAGTTGAAAAAGATTCAAAAAAGTTTACATGCACCTTCCACAATCCTCTCACCTGCCTAATATAGTCATAGAACAATGATCAAGAAATTGACCTTGACAATATACTATTAACTAAAGAATTCATTTGATTTCCTGAATTTTTGTATTGATGACCTTTCATCTCCCCAGAATCCAGTCAAGAATCTCACATTCTATTAGTCTTCATGTCTCCTTTTCTATTCCTGTCATAGTTTCTTAGTATTTCCTTGGTTTTCATGATCTTGAGGAAGACTAGTCAGTTATTTTGCAAAATATTTCTCAATCTGTTTTTTTCTGGATTAGTTTAAAATTATGCATTATTGAAAAGCCTACAATAGAGGTTATGTGACCTTTCCAGTGCATCATATTGGGGATCATGATGTTGATTTTTATTAACAACAATGCTAGTTTTGATTTACTTGGCTAAGGAAGTATCTACCAGAAATCCCCATTGCAAAGTTACTATTTCCCACTTTTTATTTTTATTTTAATTTTTTTGAAGATTTTATTTATTTATTAGAAAGAGAGAGAGAGAGAAAGGAGAAAGCATGAGCAGGGGAATGGGCAAAAAGAGAAGCAGACTTCCTGATGAGCAGGGAGCCAAACTTGGGGCTTGATCCTAGCACTTGAGGATCATGACCTGAGCTGAAGACAGACACCAGTCTGAGCCACACAGACACCCCTATTCCCAGTTTTTATTACTAAATATTTTGACAGAAATTGTTTGAGATTATACAAATATCACTTTTTTGCTTAAAAGTTTTCTCAAAAATTTTAGCACCAGAGGTGGATCATGCATATGTATAAATGTGTAATCATTATTGTGATGTTATGGTGGTGATCTTTTATTTTTCTCACTTTTGTGTTCCTTCATTGAAATCATTTTTGTAAAGAAAAAGTTGCCCTTTCCCTCTATTTATTTATTTATTTATTTATTTATGGAATAAATAAATATCTGGAAGCCCTGGGTGGCTCAGCCAGTTAAGTATCTATGTTTGGCTCAGGATCGTAGGGTCCTGGGATTGAGCTCTGTGGTCTACTTCTCTCTCTTCCTATGCCTGCCCCTTGACCCACTTGTGAGCACACATAAACTCTCTCTCTGACAAATAAGTAAATAAAATCTTTGAAAATATAACAGATTATATCTATATCTATACATTTATGCATATATATCTATATCTCTATTTTTAGATATTAAAAATTCACACATTTATTTTGATACTTCTAACTAATCCAGTACTACAGGGATTATTGTAGTCTTTACTCTTTCCTTATTTGTTCAAATTAACATGATATAGATCAGGCAGCATTCTTCCATCTGGCTCTGGTGATCTGCAAAGTTGCCATGGTTGGAGAGAAGAGAGGTGGAAGAGGCATGCTGGTTCTACACTGCCTTGGATTGGAATTGACACATGTCACTTCTAGTCCTAGTAATTTGAGCAGAACTTATCACATAGTCCCAACAAAACTCTGAGTGGGTCATAGAAAATAGTAAAACATTAGGAATAATTAGTGGGTACTGTTTCTTCCTTTGTCCTATTATTTGGATTGTTAAACTGCACTTGTGCTCTTATTTTCTTACTCTCTCTGCTTGTTCAATCATTTGAGATATCATATTGGAAGAAAACTAAAATTTGGATATAGTCAAACTTATTAACTTTTCCTTTAGTATTTCTGCTTACTTTTTTGACTTGAGAGACACATATACCAAGAACCACAGTTTACTTGGAGCAGAAGTCCAGCAACAGAAGGTCACTGCTACAGCTATAAGATTGATGAAGTGCTGAAGTTTCAGTATGGAATACTTTCAGAGTTAAAACGTTTGGGGCCTAATCATGGGAGGGCCTTACACAATTGTGAATTTTACCTCCAGGAGCTCCACCATGTGCTGAGGAGGAAGATTGGATAAAAATCCCTATGCTTCTGCCAGGGGAAAGGGAAAAGTAACCATTTTGATTTACACATAAAGAATTTTCTTTTCCTTAAAAAAGCTTTCTGTTAAGGGAAAATATTTTACAAAGCCTAACTAATCTGAGGAAAGGAAAATTTCCTATCCTAGCCCCCTCTAGCCTTTGATGTGGAGGAGGAATATATGTAACTCAAGGGCCCTCTAGATTTCCTGGATTATATAAGGAGAATAAAAATTTGAGAAGTACTTACGAATATTTAGGCCAGGGGCACAGGCTTACTAACACACTGTGGCCTAATTACAGCGTTAGAATTCTAATCCCTCTGGGGGTTACAATTGATAAAACAGTAAGCCTCAGACTCTACTTAAGAAGGAATCTGTAAGTAAACCCAAAGCGTCCACTACAGGAAATTCATGTCTCTGACACATAGCTATAGAAAATAGTTAATGCAGCCTAATTCATAGCCTGGTATACATAAAATCTCACTCTGAAGGCCTACCTACCTCAGTCTCCTTCACCTGATGCCTCATCTGACTTTCAACAAAAATTTACAAGGCTTGTAGACCGCAAAAACTAGTCTAAAGAGGTCAGCTTAAAAAAAAAAAAAGACAACAGTGGTGAGAATGGACGTCCTTGTTGTGTTCCTGATCTCAAAGGGAAGGCTCTCAGCTTTTCTCTATTGAGGATGATATTCGCTATGGGTTTTTCATAGATAGATTTTATGAAGTTGAGGAATGTTCCCTCTATTCTTATACTTTGAAGGGTTTTAATCAAGAATGGATTCTGTATCTTCTCAAATGCTTTTTTCTGCATCAATTGATAGGACCATGTGGTTCTTCTATCTTCTCTAATTGATTTGTTCTACCACATTTATTGATTTGTGAATGTTGAATCACACTTGCATCCCAAGAATAAATCCCACCTGGTCATGGTGGATAATCTTTCTAATGTATTGTTGGATCTGATTAGTTAGGATCTTGTTGAGAATCTTAACATCCATATTCATCAGGGATATTGTTCTGAAATTTTCCTTTTTGGTGGGGTCTTTGGTTTGGGGATCAGGGTAATGATGGCTTCATAGAAAGAGTCTGGAAGTTTTCCTTCTGTTCTTATTTTTTGAAACAACTTTAGAAGAATAGGTATTATTTCTTCTTTGAATGTTTGGTTCAACTTAGTACTAGAAGTCCTAGCAAGAGCAATCAGACAACAAAAAGAAATAAAAGGTATTCAAATTGGCAAAGAAGAAGTCAAGCTCTCTCTCTTCACAGATGGCATGATACTTTATATGGAAAATCCAAAGACTCCACCCCCAAACTACTAGAACTCATACAGCAATTCATTAATGTGGCAGGATACAAGATCAATGTACAGTTGCTTTCTTATACACTAACAATGAAAATATAGAAAGGGAAATTAGAGAATTGATTCTATTTACTATAGCACCAAGAACCATAAGATACCTGGGAATCAACCTAACCAAAGAGGTAAATGATTTGTACTTGAGGAACTCCAGAACATTCATGAAAGAAATTGAGGAAGACACAAAAAGATGGAAAAGCATTCCATGCTCATGGATCAGAAGAAACATTGTTAAAATGTCTATATTACCCAGAGCAATCTCTACTTTCCATGCCATCCCAATCAAAATTCCACCAGCATTTTTCAAAGTGTTAGAACAAACAATCCTAAAATTTGTATTGAAACAGAAGAGACCCTGAACGGCTAAGGAAATGCTGAAAAAGAAAAACAAAACTAGGGACATCACATTGCCAGATTTTAAGCTTTACTACAAAGCTGTGATCACCAAGACAGCATGTTAGTGGCACAAAAACAGACACAAAGGCCAGTGGAACAGAGTAGAGAGCCCAGACATGGACCTTCAACTCTATGGTCAATAATCTTTGACAAAGCGGGAAAAAATATCCAGTGGAAAAAGGACAGTCTCTTCAGTAAATGGTGCTGGGAAAATTGGATAGCTAAGTATAGAAGAATGAAACTTGACCATTCTCTTACACCATACACAAAGATAAACTCGAAATGGATTAAAGACCTCAACATGAGACAGGAATCTACCAAAATCCTAGAGGAGAACATAGGCAGTAATTTCTTCAACATAGGTCACAGCAACTTCTTTCAAGACACGTCTCCAAAGGCAAAGGAAACAGAAGTGAAAATGAACTTTTGGGACTTCATCAAGATCAAAAGCTTTTGCACAGCAAAGGAAATAGTCAACAAAACAAAGAGACAACCCACGGAATGGGAGAAGATATTCACAAATGACACTACAGACAAAGGGCTGATATCCAAGATCTATAAAGAACTTCTCAAACACAACACTCAAAAAACAGATAATCACACAAAAAAATGGGTAGCAGACATGAGCAGACACTTCTCCAAAGAAGACATACAAATGGCTAACAGACACATGAAAAAATGTTCATCACCATTAGCCTTCAGAGAGATTCAAATCAAAACCACACTGAGCTGCCACCTTACACAAGGTAGAATGGCCAAAATTAATGACAGGAAACAACAGGTGTTGGAGAGGCCAACAGGTGTTGGAGTAAGGGGAACCCTCTTACACTGTTGGTGGGAATGCAAGTTGGTACAGTCACTTTGGAAAACAGTGTGGAGATTCCTTAAGAAAGTAAAAATAGAGCTATCCTATGACCCTGCAATTGCACTACTGGGTATTTATCCTGAAGATATAGATGTAGTGAAAAGAAGGACCATCTGTACCCCAATGTTCATAGCAGCAATGGCTACAGTCGCAAAACTGTGGAAAGAACCAAGATGCCCTTCAATGGACAAATGGATAAAGAAGATATGGTCCATATATACAATGGAGCATTATGCCTCCATCAGAAAGGATGAATACTTTTGTGTCAACATGGATGGGACTGGAGGAGATTATGCTGAGTGAAATAAATCAAGCATAAAGAGTCAATTATCATATGATTTCACTCACTTGTAGAGCAAAAGGAATAACATGGAGGAAATTGGAAGAAGGAGAGGAGAAGGGAGTTGGGGGAAATTGGAGGGGGAGATGAACTATGAGACTGTGGACTTTGAGAAACAAACTGATGATTTCAGAGGGGAGGGGGATGGGGGTGCTAGGTGAACCTGGTGGTGGGTATTAAGGAGGGCACCTATTGCATGGAGCACTGGGTATGGTGAATAAACAATGAATCTTGGAACACTGAAAAAAATAAAATTAAATTTAAAAAAGAGAGATAAGCTTCAGAACAAGGTTCAGATATAGCAGAGATTTGGGAATTATTGGACATTGGACAAGGACTTAAAATAGCTGTGATTAATATGCTAAGTGTTCATGGGGAAAAAGTAGACAATATGCAGGAAAAAATGAATAATATATTCAGAGAGAAGGAAACACTAAGAAAATTAAAAAAAAAAAAGGAACATTAGGAATTACAAACATTGCATCAAAGTGATTCTTTAGGGGTGCCCAGGTGGCTCACATGGTTAAGTGACTGATTTTTGGTTTTGGCTCAGGTGGTGATCTCAGGGTAATGAGATTGAACCCTTTGTTAGGCTCCCTCGGCTGGTAGTATGTTTGAGATTCCCCTCCTTCTTTCTCTGGCTCCACTTCTCTCTCTCTCTTTCAAATAAATAAATAAATAAATAATAAATAAATAAATAAAATCTTTGAAAGAAAGTGATTCATCAGTAGAATGGACATAATCAAGGAAAGAATCATTCAGTTCGATTATATATAAATATTAACTTATAAAAAGTATTTATTTACTTGAGAGACATAGAAAGAGAGAGCATGAGTTGGGGAGGGGCAAAAGGAGAGGGAGAAGAAGTTTTTCTGTTGAGCAGGGAGCCTGACTCAGGGCTCAATCCCAGGACCTGGGGTTCATGGCCTGAGGCCAAGGCAGAAACTCAACTGGCTGAGCCACCCAGGCACCCCTCAACATTAACTTTTCAAATTGAAAAGCAAAGAGAAAAAAATGAATAAAAAATAACAGAATATACAAGAACTGTAGGACAGTTACAATAGTTGTAACCTATATATAATGGAGTACGTGTCTGAAATACCAGAAGAAGAGAAAGAAATAGAAGAACTATTGATGTAATAATGGTTGGGAATTTTCCAAATCATAGATTCAGGAAGGTCAAGGAAAAACCAAGCATGATTTAAAAAAAAAAATTCTACACCTAGGCATATCATAGTGAAAGTACAGAAAATCAAAGATGGAGAAAAAAATCCTTAAAGAAGATACTAAAAAAAGATACCTCACTTATAGAGAGACAGCATAAGAATTACATTAGGCTTTTCTCCAGAAACCCTGAAAGCCAGAAGATAGTGGAATAGAATATTTAAAATATTGAGTGAACAACAAATGCCAACCCCCCCTCCACCAACTAACTTAGAATTTAGTTTCCCATGAAATTATCTTTTAAAAGCAAAGGAGAAATAAAAGCTTTCTCAGACAAACAAAAATTGAATTAATTTCCAGTAGAACTGCCTTGTAAGAAATGTTAAATTCTTCTGAAAGAAAGAGAATAAATACAGGTCAGAAATTGAGATCTACCTTTAAGAGTATTAGATAGCAAAATAAGTCAATTGGAGAAAGACAACTATCATATGATCTCCCTGATATGAGGGAGAGGAGATGCAACATGGGGGGTTAAGGGGGTAGGAGAAGAGTAAATGAAACAAGATGGGATTGGGAGGGAGACAAACCATAAGTGACTCTTAATCTCGCAAAACAAACTGAGGGTTGATGCGGGGAGGGTGTTTGGGGGGGGTGGGGTTATGGACATTGGGGTTGGGTATGTGGTATGGTGAGTGCTGTGAAATGTGTAAACCTGGCGATTCACAGACCTGTACCCATGGGGATAAAAATATATGTTTATAAAAAATAAAATAAAAAAAGTATTAGAGAAGGAATAAGTGAAAGAATAAAATATTTTATTTTTCACGTTCTTAGTTGATCTAATAGATAACAGTTTGTACAAAATACTAATAAGAATATATTGGGTAAAATACTGACAGATTCACAAGCAGAAAACCAGTAAAAGCATAACTGAACTGAACTGAACCATCAATCAACTGAATCTGTTTGACATTTACAGTATACTTCACCTAACAGCAGAATACAAATTCTTTTCAAGCTGAAAAGGAACACTTACCAGTATAGAACATATCCTGGGCCATAATACACACCTTAATAAATTTGAAAGAAGAGAAAGCATACAAAGTATATTCTGATATGACTATGGAAATTAAGTAGAAATCAGTAATGGAGAAAGACCTGGAAAGGGATAAATATTTAGAGATTAAACAACATACTTCTAAATAACACAAAATCAAAGAAGAACTCTCAAGAGAAATTGAAGAATATTTTGAACTAAATTAAAATGAAAATACAACTTATCAAAATTTGTGTGATGCAGCAAAAAGCAGAGGGAAATTTGTAGCATTGAATGAATGTATTATAACAAAAAGAAATATCTAAATGAATAATCTCATATTCCAGTTTAGAAAACTGGGAAAGGGAGAGCAAAGAACATCCAAAGTAAGTGGAAAAAAAGAAATAATAAAAATGAAGAGTGCCGGGGTGCCTGGGTGACTCAGTCTTTTAGAGTCTGCCTTCATCTCAGGTCATGATCCCAGGACTCTGAGATCCAGCCCTGCAATGGGCACTCTGCTAGGTGGGAAGTCTGCTTCCCCGGTCTCCTGCTCCCCCTGCTTGTGTTCCCTCTTTCTCTGTGTTCCTTTCTGTAAATAAACAAATAAACAAATCTAAATCTAAAAAAAAAAAAAAGTGCCTGTGTGGTACAGTTGGTTAAGCATCCAACTTTTCATTTGACTCAAATCATGACATCAGGGTCAGGAGAATGAGGCCTACATTGTACTCCAGACTGAGCATGGAGCCGGCTTAAGATTCTCTTTCTCCCTCTGACCCCCGCAATCTCTCTCTCTCAAATGTGGGGGGTATTAAAGAGGGCACGTATTGCATGGAGCACTCAGTATGGTGCATAAACAATGAATTTTGGAACACTGAAAAAAAATTAAATTAAATTAAAAAAAAATAATGAAAGCAGAAATCAATGATATTGAAAATAGGAAATTAATAACAAAAAGCTCCCAAAGCTGGTTCTTTGAAAAAAGAAACAATTTGAAAAACTTCTAGCCAGGCTAACCAAGAAAAAGAGGACATAAAGTACTAACATCAGAAATGAAAGAGGTCGGGGCACCTGGGTGGCTCAGTGAGTTAAAGCCTGTTTTCAGCTCAGGTCATGATCCCAGAGTCCTGAGATCGAGACCCGCATCGGGCTCTCTGCTCAGCAGGGAGCCTGCTTCCACCTCTCTCTCTATCTGTCTGCCTCTCTGCCTGTCAAATAAATAAATAAAATCTTAAAAAAAAAAAGAAATAAAAGAGGTCATTTCTACAGATTCCATGGGATAATTAAGAAATTTCATGAACAATGCTAGGCCTATGTATTTTATAACCTAGATGAGATAGACCCATTCCTTGACTTCCTTGAATGAATAATAATTTTCTGTATAGTAAACAGCAGGGTCACATGATTTCACTAATGATTTCTATTAAACATTTAAGAAAGAAATTATATAAATTCTCTACACTGTCTTCCAGAAAACAGAAACAGAAGAAATACTTCCTAATCCATTCTATGAAGCTGAAATTACCCTCATACTAAAACCAAGTGAAGATACTACAAGAAAGAAAAACTACAGAGCAGTATCTCTCATGAACATAGATATAAAATTCAACAAAATATTGGCAAATTGAAACAAATAATGTTTTTTAAATGTTTTTATTTAAATTCCAGTTAGTTAATCATACAGTGTAATATTAGTTTTAGGTGTACAATATAATGATTAAACACTGCCAATCTCATTACAGCAAGTGTACTCCTTTATCCTCATCTCTTATTTAACCCAACCCCTCACTCACCTCCTTTCTGGTAATCATCAGTTCTCTACAGTTCAGAGTCTATGAAACAAATAATGTATTACAAAAACTGGGGCATTTGGTTGGCTCAGTCAGTTAAGTATCTGCCTTTGGTTTAGGTCATAATCCCAGGGGTCTCAGTGGAGAGCCTGCTTCTCCTTCTCCCTTTTCCTTCTGCTCCTCCCCCTGCTTGTTCTCACTCTCTTGCGCTCTCTCTCTCTCTCTCTCTCAAAAAAAAAAAAAAAAAAAAAGAATTATATGGTACAACCAGGTGGGATTTATTCTGGGTATGCAAGGATGATTGAGCATTAAAAAAATACTGATGTAAGCCATAACATCAAAAGGTTAAAAAATAAAAATAATATGATCATATTAATAGATGTAGAAAAAGCATTTAACAAAATCCAACAGCCATTTATGATGAAAACTGAGAAAATTACAGTTAGAGATGAACTTCCTCAACTTGATAAAAAAAAAACACCTATAAAAACTTTCAGATAGCATCATACTTAATGGTGAGGAACTAGGAACTTTGCTTTTAAGATCAGGAACAAGGCAAAGATGTACTCTGCCACATTCCTATTCAACACAGTATTAGAAGTCCTAGATAATGCAACAAGACAAGAAAAGGAAACAAAAGGATATGGATTGAAAGGAAGAAATAAACTGTCTTTGCTTGCAGATAGCATGATTATTATTTATTTATTTATTATTTATTATTATTTATTCCAAAGAATTGACCAAAGACTTCCTGGAATTAACGAGTGATTACATGTATTATTTGACCAAAGAATTCCTGGAAGTAATAAGGTTACAAGATAAAATATTAATATGAAAATGTCAATTGCTTTCCTATATATCAGCAGTAAATAATTGGAATTTAAAGTTGAAAACACTTTACATCACATTTACATTAATACCAAAAAAATATACTTAGGTATAAATCTGACAAAATATGCATAAAGTCTATATGAGGAAAACTATAAAAGTTGGATGAAAGAAAGAAAAGATCCAAATAAATGGTCAGATACTGCATGTTTTCTGGGCGGGAGACATTATTGTCAGCATGTCAGATCTTCTCAAGTGATCTGTAGATTCAACACAATCTTAAACAAATCTCTAAAAGTTATTTTGTGGATTTTAAGGAACTCATTCTAGTTTGTATGAAAGGTAAAAGATCCAGAATAACCAATACAATATTGAAGAAAAAGAATGGAATTGGAGGACTGACACTTCACAATGTCAAGACTTACTATAAAGATAAACTACTCATAGGGCATCTGGGTGGCTCAGTTGTTTAAGCATCTGCCTTTGGCTCAGTTCATGATCCCAGGATCCTGAGATTCAGCCCCATGTTGGGTTCCCTCCTCAGCAGGGAGCTTGCTTCTTCTTCTCCCTTTGTGCTTTTCCTCTCAAATAAATAAATAAAATATAAAAAAAGATACAGATCAAGTCTATGTGGTATGACAAAAGATTAAATAAATAGATAAATGGAATAGGACAGAAAGCCACATAGTAGACTCACACAAATGTAATGAATTTATCTTTGACAAAGGAGCAAAGGCAGTTCAATGGAGAAAGGATAGTCTTTTCAACAAGTGGTGCTGGGCCAACTGAACATCTATATACAAGAAAATTAATCTAGATATACTTTATTATTCACCTTGCACCTCTACAAAACTTATAACCTTCCAAAACATTAACTCAAAATGATCACAGACTTCAATCTAAGATACAAAACCTAAAACCTGTAGTAGAAAGCATAGGAGAAAATTTAGGTGACCTTGAGTTTGGCAATGATTTTTCAGATTCAATACCAAAAGTACAATCTTTTAATTTCATTGATAGTCATTATTTTTCATAATTTCAATTTCTTCTTGAGTAAGTGTTAGTAACTGTTCTAGTTCCTGCATAACAAATTACTCTCAAACTTAGTAGCTTAACAATAATCATTTTTATATAATTTATGGATTCTGGCAGATTTTACTTCTTCCAACTTACAGTGAGAGTAGCTTGTCTCTGTTCCCTGATATCTGGGGCTGTATCTGGGCAGATTCATGGCTGGGCATGACCCAGTGGCTAGAGATTGGAGTCATCTAGAGACATCTGTACTCACTTATCTAGTGAATGATCCTGACTGTCAGCTGAGGCTTCCAGCCTAGGTTTCCATAAAGCTTAGTGACCATAGGGTGGTCAGACTTCTTAAAAGGTAGTTCAGGGCTCTAAAAGCAAGTGTCTCATTGAACAAAATAAAAGCTTCACTATCTTTTATAACCTAGATTTGAAAGTAGCATCAGTTTGCATGAATTTTATGGTTATACACACCATTAAAATCACTGAAATTCAAGGGGAGAGGTAATGATCCTTAACTCCTAACGGGAAGAAGTTCAAAAGATTTTTGGACATAGTTTAAAATTGCCAAAGTGGCTTATATCTTTCCATAAGTTTGTCCATTTTGTCTACATTTTCAAATCCTACTGGTATAAAACTGTTGGTAGAACTATATTATCCTTTAAATCTTTGCTCAAACTATAGTTGTCAGCATTTGTAATATTACGTATTTGTACCTTTCTCTTTTTCCTTAAAAAGACTACTTTTTACTTAAAAAAACTACTTCATAGTTTATGTTTCTTTAAAGAACCAGCTTGTAGATTTGTTGCTTTTATTCATCATAACTTTGTTTTCTGTTTTGTTGCTCTCTGCTCATTTTTAGAAATTCCTTTGTGTTCTTTGTGTTTTTCCATTTTTCCCTGTATTTTTTTACAATGTGTATAATTCTGGGTTGGCTATTACTTTCTTTTAGCACCTAGTAGTTATCATTCCACTTATCTGGTCTCTACTGTTGAAGTCTGCCTTTATTTAACAGCTATTCACTTTTAAGTGATATATTCCTTCTTTCTTTATACTTTCATGATGTTCTCTTTAATTTTGTTGCTCTCCAGTTTGACTACATATGATGTCTTTTTATTAATCTTTCTTAGGATATGTAGTGATTCCTGGGTCTATGGATTCATGGTTGACATAATTTCTGGAAAATCTGCAGCCATTGTCTCTACCTTTTGCTTCTTTAACATTCCACCAAATTTCTCTTTCTGGGACTCCATTTAGGTGGATACTAGATTTTCTCATTACCTCTTCCATATTTCTTCAGCTCTCTTTCATGCTTTTCATCTCCTTTTCTTTATTCACTACATTCTAAATTATTTGAACAACTTCCATTTCACTGTCTTGTCAGCTGCAGCTAATCTTTTTAATATTTAGCACAATTATTTGAGATTTCAATCCAACCATTATACCTTTTATTCCTGGAGGTTGTGTTAAATTATAATTTTGTTATTAAATTTTTAGTAGACTTATCTTTGTAATTTTGTCTTTTATCTCTCTGAACATTTTATGTAAAGCTCTTTTGTATGTTGTACCTCTCATTGAGAGGCTAAACTTCTGGTGTGCATGGTAATCTTTGTGAGGCCATGTTTGAATTGAGTCTATGAGAGATGTAGTTCTAACCTGGGGCAGTGATCTTCCAAAGAGGGTAGATAGAAGATTTCTACTTTTATAAATAGTGTAAAGGGTAACCCCTTTCAAAGTCTACTCACCCCATCCTCAAGGCTTTTTCTCAGTATGGGTATCTCAAACTCAGTTTCCTTCTCAGTGCTGTTCTGTTGGTCAATATTCCTGAAACAATTTGGCCACCTAAGTCAGGACTCAGAAAGACTCTACTATAAGTCCATACCACTTAGTTCCCATATTTATACCCACCCCTGGGTATCTGTGGCTCTGCTCATGATCTCTGTGTTTTTGCCCTGACATTGTCCAAGTGCCAAACTTTAACTCCCATCCTATCCTCTCTGCTCTCCATCACAATAAGCTCTAGCCTTAGTTCTCATCAGTTGTCTTTTTTGGGTGGTTGTCCCTGGAGAACTCTTCTACCTTTAGGGAGGCTAACAACCCTCAAAGAGTGTGTCATATTTATCTCTGTGAGCCAGTTGTGGACAGGGAGTTTCCTCAGTGTTCCTATCTAACTCATGAAACCAGAAATGAAAGCCTATTTTCATTGTTAGGTTTCCATTTTTATGAACTAGAATTTCCATGTATCAACAAATTTCAAAACTACATAGTTAAACATATTGTCTTTTCTAAAGTAAAAGGACAGAAACTTAGTAATCCCTTATGGAGCATAGATTTCATCTTTTATGGAAACTCCAGTAGATTTGTCTTGGCCTTCTGTAATGCTGGTTGAGAAAAATTCCAAGGCCATTTCTAGGCATAGTGGAAACAAGGCTATGATTGATCAGCAATGTCCTCTAAAGCTATAGAACAGGGGAATGGTAGCACATGAGCTTCATCTTTGAGTATTACTTAGTATTCCCAAATGAAATGAAATCCAGTTCAATTAATTGATTTGCCCAGAACTATGCCATGAAATAATGGCCACTAAGATGACTAGGCTGAGGGTTTTTAAACTCCTTGTCCTGCACATCTTCTGTTGTACTATACATACCACATAAAAACTCTCCTTCGTGTTTCCCTATTTTTGTCAGTAATACTGTTGATTTTCCAGGACTCCTTGGTCAAAACCTAGAAATTGCCTTATTCATTTCAGTTTTTCATCCTTCAATGGACAGACCAGTCTTTTAATTAAAGGCAACTTCCCTTTCCTCCTCTCTTTGCATACTGTAGTCTAGTCTAGGTTTCTATAAACATCTCATTGTTAGTCTCTTGGTCTCCAATTCTCCTCTTTCTACCCCTCATGAAACATGCAGGGTTTTATGTAATTGTTTAGTTTTTTTAAAGTTATGTCCCCTATTTTTCTGACATTGGGTGTGTTAAGCAAAACATACCTGAAGAGCTCACTTAAGCTGTGAGTCTTGCCATTATTGGATTCTATCACCCAGACTTGGCCCTTACTCTTACGGGTTTTCTTTCCTTGCTCAGAATCACTAGCATTTTTTTTCTACCAACAAGGCCATGGTTAGAAGTTGGTCATGCCAGTGCCCTGGAGGCATAAGAAAAAAGGGCAGGATCTATGGAAAAAGAAGCAGGACAACTTGTGGGTATCAGATTCATTATGGACTGGGGTGATACAATCTGCTACTTCTTTATAGAAGGGAGTTAAGGTCTAAAATTAAATTTAGAATCCAATTTTTTGATGTGGACTTGTGAGCAGATTTTTCCCAAATTTATCAGTTCAAATGAGCTGCTCATACATTTTGAATAGGAACAAGAAATATGTGATTTCAGTTATTTCACTCCCACTCTTTTCCTTTTCTTTCTGGAGGAAAAGTGCCTCAGACTGCATAGTAATATTCAAGACAAGGTAGAAGATAAAGCCAATAATGTAGTAATGTGTAATATATTACTTTTTTAAAAAAAGATTTTATTTATTTATTTGTCAGAGAAGGAGAGAACACAAGCAGGGGGAGCAGAGACAGAGGGAGAAGCAGATTCCCTCCAAGCAAGGGGCCTAATGTGGGGTTCGATTCCAGGCCCCTGGGATCATGTCCTGAGCCAAAGGCAGATGCTTAACTGACTGAGCCACCCAGACGTCCCATGATATATTTACTTTTTTAAAAAAATTGTGTTATATTAGTCACTACATCAAAAACTAATGATGTACTGTATGATATATTTACTTTTTTTAAAGATTTTGTTTTATGTATTTGACAGACAGAGGTCACAAGTAGGCAGAGAGGCAGACAGAGAGAGAGAGAGAGAGAGGAGGAAACAGGCTCCCTGTTGAGCAGAGCCCAATGTGGGGCTCGATCCCAGGACCCTGGGATCATGACCTGAGCTGAAGGCAGAGGCTTTAACAAATGAGCCACCCAGGCACCCCAATATATTTACTTTTGAAATAAACAAAAAGAGCTGAATTATCTGAAAAGAGAAAAAAAAAAAACCAAGATAATTTCTGAGGGAATATTCTTTAATTAAGTCTTGAGTGGACTTAGGAAATCAGATGTGAAACACTAGCTGGGTTGGAAGAATGATGGTTTTTATTATAAGAAATCAAGTTGCTTTACCAGATATCTCCTTCCATGTATGATTTGAAAACACATTTCCAGTCTCAGTAATGCTAGGTCTTTTTGGGTCTAAGATATGGTGACATCCTTTTAACTACAGCTGAAGAGGGGTAGGGGATGTCCCAGGGACTTACTCTTTTTCTTACCCTTTGGAGTCCCACCATCATTTCTTGGCCCAGAAAACACCTCAACCACTGACCTACCTACCTCCTGGCCATGCATCACTGAGCCCTCCATATCCTCCTCCATTTCCTCTTACACCACAGAGCTTGGGGTCTGCTTCCTATGATTAAATGTAGCTCAACTCTTTCCCAAGGAATGAATTATTCCTGATTTAATGGTAGCTTCATGGAACAGTTCAGTGTTGCTCTTTCAGTTGTCTTGCCTGCAATGGCTCTCAACACACAGTGGGCTATAATGCTGAAGAATGAGGTACCATATGGCCCCACACTATACTTCACACCACTGTAAACACACCTCTCCCATATAAAGTTGGTTAAAGTCTTCAGTTTTTAGAGAGTGATTTTTAATAAGAATAAAGAGTAATTGAACACATCTACAACTTGGCAGCCCTTGTGCTGCTTATAAGCTACTACACACATTGCAGAAACAAGACCTCCAACCCCCACCCCCTGCTTTTTTAAATAAGTGGGACACATTTACTTAAGAACTTAAAGATGATGTCAGTAGTCTTGTTTTGTTTCCAAACATTATTAACCTTGTCAAAGTTCTTATACAGTCTTCTGGATATTTCTGTATTCCATTCTGCATAATGTTCTTTTGGGGGGCCAAGAATTTTGGCTAGAGTGTGCAGAGGTATCATTGTGTGTGTGTGTGTGTGTGTGTGTGTGTTCTGTGTGTGTGTTTGTTTTTGAGTTTTAGGGCTAGTCTGATAAAAAGGCAATGAAGTAATGATTGGGTTCTTGTTTTTTTCCTCATTGTTGTTGATAAAATTTATTAACTACTTTGCTGGTGGAGGAGCAGACTCTTCCTTGTTTGAATGGTTGTGAAGTTTACATTAGGAGAAAAATTCAACTTGCCATTACATTCAATACAATTTTAATTAATATATGACTTTTGGCTATAGTGGGTAATATACATCTAAAATGGATTAAAAATTATTTTCCTTGTGTTACATTTCAGAAAGAACTGTCCCTTTTTTAAAAAGATTTTATTTATTTAGAGGTTTATTTATTTATTTATTTATTAGAGAGAGGGAGATATAACATGTGCCTATCAGAGAGGGGCAGGAGGAAAAGGATAAGGAGAGAAGCAGACTCTCTGGTGAGCATGGACCTGATCATCACTCTAGCCAAAATCAAGTGGAACTCAATGGACTGAGCCACCCAGGTGGCGCTGGGACTGTCCCTGTTAAATGAATGCCTCTTAGCTGGTTATCACTCCCAAAATCCCCAAAGGTGCTAGGAGGTTAGGGGCAGAGGCCTATCTTTTGAGTAGTCATAAAATAAAGCCCTCAAAGGTTTGCTGCTCTCTTATTGAGAATGGGTGTGGCTTTGTGAGTGTTAGTGACTCTAGTGATTACACCCAAAGTGGGCTCCAAGACCAATGGACTCCCTCCAGTCTTCAAGCCCATAATGGGTTGTATTTTCACTATCTTTACCTGGAAGTTGTATTTTATGACCTTTTGTCCTTCATACGTGCACAGCATGGCCAACCTTTCATGACTGGTGCATTGCAGGCCTCTCAACTCTTGGTGTGGCAAATGGTGCCCAAAAAATCAGAATGGTGGATAATGAAGGGGACTGGTATAGATTTAGAATTATGAGCACCTATAAAATAGTTCATATTTTAGGTGAAACAGCTGTTCTCTAAGACCATGAATGTGCTTACCTGCACTTTACCATGCCACAAGGACCTCTTATAAAGCTCTTGCAGTGTTTTTGTATAGGTTTATTTCCCAGATCTATCAAAAGTATGAGATGGCATTCTGCCTATGCACGTTTATTAAAAAAAAACAAAAGAGAATGAACAAATCATTAACAGATAATTTTACTCAAAAATTTTTCTTGAAATGTTTACAGTGTCTATTAAGACAGGAAATATTTCAAAGAGGATGAGTGGCCAAATCAGGACTTGGGATTACTAATATAACTGAAAAATTGAGGGATGTGAACTACCTACTTCTCTGAGGTATTTGAAGGGGAAATGAGTATCAGATAGAAGGGCTGTGAAGTATTCAGAAGAAAGATACCAAGTAATCATCAGCATTACTAACGTCAATTGTTCCACACTTTGTCTTCAGCCTTGACTTCTTCTCAGAACTCTATACATACACCAAGCTCCTTATTTATCTTTCTCATTGCAGATTCAGTAAGTATCTCAAACTCAGTTTGGCCAAAACAGATCTCTTGATTTGTAAACCTACACCTAGTTCTATTTCAGTCTGACTCATCTCAATAAGTGGTACCAACATTCATCAAAATATATCTTTATTTTATTTCCATTTCCTCACTTTTCTCTACCATCAAAATCACTGGTAAAACTTGGTGACTTTTCCTTTAGAATATATCTTTTGATGTGTTCACTTTTGTCTGTCCTCACCATGATCACATTGGCCAACCCACTTTTATTTCTTCACTTTTCAACTTGTCTTTCAGCTTCACTCTTGCTCTACCATCGTCTGGTTTTCACATAGAACCTGGAGAGATCTTAGATAAAGATCAGATTATGTCCCTTCAGGGTGTGAAACTCTTCTTTGGCTTTCCATTATGGTCAGGATATGTCAAATATAAGCTCTTTGTGGTCAATGATTGTCTACTTGTTTGTTTGTTTGTTTTTTTTTTTTTTACTATTATTTCCCTTACCTACTTTTCTGCTCCCTCAACATCTCAGGCTGGTTCCAGTTCTGGAGGCTTTGTGGTTATTTCTTTCTTCTGAGAATGAACTGTTCTTTCTTCTGAGAATGATTTTTTTCCCTTCCTTGTCACCCGGCAGACTAATTTTTGTTACTCAGAGCTCAGCGTGAATGCCACCTAGATGGAGAGGCTTCCCTGACTATTAAGCCAGAATCTCAACATCCTGCTTTGATACTTCATAATAGTATTTACCATTGTTTGATATTTATCTCTTTTTTCCTCTATTATTTATCAGACTATCACCTTGAACTTATGAAAGCAGACAATTTTTTTCTGGCTTGTTTCCTGCTTAGAACACAGGGAAAAACACATTAAAGTTTTTCCAGGCAGATGAAGTTATGAATACACAAATATTTATATATATATATAATATAATATATAACACATATTACATATAAATATATATATTCATATATATTTTAAATATTTTTAATCAGAGTGGCATAAAACTGGGTTTTCTTGTCATTTCAAATATTTATCATTCAACACTGACTTTATATGCAGGAACTCTGAAGTTCTTTTAAATTCAGTTTTAATAACAATTATGATGGTGATACTTATTTTCCTAATGACAGCAATGTAAATTTAAAAATGAAGGAGGTAATATCTCATTAATTTTCAGGGGTTGATAGGTAACTTGCAGTGTCCTAAATCAGGTAAATAACATTTTTGGAAGTGGAAAAAGTTGATGAGATTAATTTTCTTTCCCTGAATCTCTCAAATCAGTTGATCTCTCAAATCACATGTTTACATGATTGATTGACATAATAAAAGACTTTCTAGAAATATTGATAAACTGGTTTCTCAAACAAGCAAACATATTAAATAGGATAACTGGAAATGCCTTCTTCTTCTTCTTTTTTTTTTTAAGATTTTATTTATTTGACAGAGAGAGATCACAAGTAGAGAGAGAGAGAGAGGAGGAAGCAGGCTCCCTGCCTAAAAGAGAGCCTGATGTGGGACTCGATCCCAGGACCCTGAGATCATGACCTGAGCTGAAGGCAGAGGCTGAACCCACTGAGCCACCCAGGCAGCCCAACTGGAAATGTCTTCTTAAGGGGGAGATTCTTGCATCATAGATAAAAGTTGTAATGTAAAAGAAAATTATTTGATACTTGTTAAAATGGTAAGGAAGATATTATTTTATTATTCGTTTCAGGGGTACAGGTCTGTGATTCATCAGTCTCACAAAATTCACAGTGCTCACCATAGCACATACCCTCCCCAATGTCCATCACCCAGTCACCACATCCCTCCCACCCCCCTCCACTCCAGCAGCCCTCAGTTTGTTTCCTGAGATTAAGAACCTCTATGGTTTGTTTCCCTTTCTGGTTTCATCTCGTTTCATTTTTCCCTCCCTTCCCGTATGATTCTCTGTTTCTAAAATTCCTCATATCAATGAGATCATATGATAATCGTCTTTCTCTGACTGACTTACTTTGCTTAGCATAATACCTCTAGTTCCATTCACATCATTGCAAATGGCAAGATTTCATTTTTGATGGCTGCATAATATTCCACTGTGTGTGTCTATATATATATATATATATATATATATATATATATATATCTCACATCTTCCTTATGCATTCATCTGTTGATGGACATCTAAGTTCTTTCCATAGTTTGGCTATTGTGGACATTGCTGCTACACACATTTGGGTGCATGTGACGCTTTGGGGTACTACCTTTATATCTTTGGAGTAAATATCCAGTAGTGCATTTGCGGGGTCATAGGATAGCTCTATTTTAAATTTTTTGAGGAACCTCCATATTGTTTTCCAGAGTGGCTGCACCAGTCTTCCAATCAGCAGTGTAGGAGGGTTCCCCTTTCTCTGCATCCTTGCCAACATCTGTCATTTCCTGACTTGCTAATTTTAGCCACTCTGACTGGTGGTATCTCATTGAGGTTTTGATTTGTATTTCCCTGATGCTGAGTGATGTTGAGCACTTTTTCATGTGTCTGTTGGCCATTTGGATGTCTTTGCAGAAATGTCTGCTAATGTATTCTGTCCATTTCTTGACTGTATTACTTGTTTTTTGGGTATTGAGTTTGATAAGGTCTTTACAGATTTTGGATACTAGCCCTTTATCAGATATGTCGTTTGCAATATCTTCTCCCATTTTGTTGGTTGTCTTTTGTTTTGTTGACTGTTTCCTTTGATGTGGAAAAGCTTTTGATCTTGATGAATTCGCAATAGTTCATTTTTCCCTTGTTTCCCTTGCCTTTGGTGATGTGTCTAGGAAGAAGTTGTTGTGGCAGAGGTCAAAAAGGTTGCTGCTGATGTTCTCGAGGATTTTGATGGATTCCTGTCTCACATTGAGATCTTTCATCCATTTGAGTTTATTTTTGTGTGTGGTGTAAGGAAATGGTCCAGTCTCAGTCTTCTGCATGTGGCTGTCCAATTTTCCTAACATCATTTGTTGAAGAGACTTTTTTACCATTGGACATTCTTTCCTGCTTTGTCGAAGATTAGTTGACCATAAAGTTGTGGGTCTATTTTTGGGCTCTCTGTTCTGTTCCATTAATCTATGGGTTTGTTTTTGTGCTAGTACCACACTGTCTTGATGATTACAGCTTTGTGATAGAGCTTGAAGTCTGGAATTGTGATGCCACCAGCTTTGGTTTTCTTTATGAACTTTCCTTTGGCTATTTGGGGTCTTTTCTGGTTCCATACAAATTTTAGCATTACTTGTTTCATTTCTTTGAAAAAAATTGATGGTACTTTGATAGGGATTGCTCTACACATGTAGATTGCCCTAGGTAGCATAGACATGTTTACAATATTTGTTCTTCCAATCTATGAGCATGGAACACTTTTCCATTTTTTTGTGTCTTCCTCAATTTCTTTCATGAGTACTTTATAGTTTTCTGAGTACAGATTCCTTGCCTCTTTGGTTAGATTTATTCCTAGGTATCTTATGGTTTTGGGTGCAATTGTAAATGGGATTGACTCCTTAATTTCTCTGTCTTGCTGTTGGTATATAGAAATGCAACTTATTTCTGTGCATTGATTTTATAACCTGATACTTTACTGAATTCCTGTATGAGTTCTAGCAGTTTTAGGGCATAGTCTTTTGGGTTTTCCACATAAAGTATCATATCATCTGCAAAGAGTGAGAGTTTGACTTCTTCTTTGCTGATTTGGATGCCTTTAATTTCTCTTCATTGTCTGAGTGCAGAGGCTAGGACTTCTAGTACTATGTTGAATAGCAATGGTGATAGTGGACATCACTGCCATGCTCCTGTCCTTAGGGGAAAATCTCTGTTTTTCCCCATTGAAAATGATATTCACTGTGTGTTTTTCATATTGCAGTATGTACCCTCTATCCTTACACTTTGCAGAGTTTTGATCAAGAAAGGATACTGTACTTTGGCAATTTTTTTTCTGAATCTATTGAGAGTATCATATGGTTCTTGTTCTTTCTTTTATTAATGTATTTTATCACATTGGTTGATTTGCAGATGCTGAACCAACCTTGCAGCCTAGGAATAAATACCACTTGTTCATGGTGAATAATCCTTTTAATGTACTGTTGGATCCTATTGGCTAGTATTTTGGTGAGAATTTCCTCATCTGTGTTCATCAAGGATATTAGTCTGTCATTCTCCTTTTTGGTGGGATCTTTGCCTTGTTTTGGGATCAAGGTAATGCTGGCCTCATAAAATGAGTTTGGAAGTTTCCTTCCATTTCTATGTTTTGGAACAGTTTGAGGAGAATAGGTAATAATTCCCCTTTAAATGTTTGGTAGTATTCCACTGGGAAACCAAATGGTCCTGGTCTTTTTTTTTTTTTTTTTTTTTTTTTGGGAGATTTTTGATGATGGCTTCAATCTCCTCACTGGTTATGGGTCTGTTCAGGTTTTCTATTTCTTCCTGGTTCAGTTTCAGTAGTTTATATGTCTCTAGGAATTCATCCATATCTTCAAGATATGCCAGTTTTCTGTGGATAAGTCTGCTGCCAATCTAATATTTTTACCATTGTATGTTACAGACTTCTTGTCCCAGGCTGCTTTCAGGATTTTCTCTTTGTCACTAAGACTTGTAAATGTTACTATTAGATGACAGGGTATAGATTTATTCTTATTGATTTTGAGGGGGGGGTTCTCTGTGCCTCCTGGATTTTTATGCTTATTCCCTTTGCCATATGAGGCAAATTCTCTATAATAATTCACTACAATATACCTTCTCCCCTCCTCTTTCTTTCTTCTTCTTCTGGAATCCCAATTATTCTAATATTGTTTCATCTTATGGTATCACTTATCTCTCGAATTCTCCCTTCATGGCCCAGTAGTTGTTTGTCTCTCTTTTGCTCAGCTTCTTTATTCTCCATCATTTGGTCTTCCATATCACTAATTCTCTCTTCTGCCTCATTTATCCTAGCAGTAAGAACCTCCATTTTTTTTTTAATTTTTTATAAACACATAATATATTTTTATCCCTAGGGGTACAGGTCTGTGAATCGCCAGGTTTACACACTTCACAGCACTCACCATAGCACATACCATCCCCAATGTCCATAACCCCACCCCCCTAACCCCCCTCCCCCCATCAACCCTCAGTTTGTTTTGCGAGATTAAGAGTCACTTATGGTTTGTATCCCTCCCAACCCATCTTGTTTCATTTACTCTTCTCCTACCCCCTTACCCGCCCATGTTGCATCTCCTCTCCCTCATATCAGGGAGATCATATGATAGTTGTCTTTCTCCGATTGACTTATTTCGCTAAGCATGATACCCTCTAGTTCCATCCACGTCGTTGCAAATAGAACCTCCATTTTTTATTGCACCTCATTGATAGCTTTTTAAATTTCAGCTTGGTTAGATTTTAGTTCTTTTATTTCTCCAGAAAGGGCTTTTATTTCTCCAGATAGGTTTTCTCTACTATCTTCCCTGCCTTTTTCAAGCCCAGCTAGCACCTTTAGAATCATCATTCTGAACTCTAGATCTGACATATTACCAATATCTGTACTGATTAGGTCCCTAGACTTTGGTACAGCCTCTTTTTTTTTTTTTCTTTTGGTGGTGAGTTTTTCCTCCTTGTCATTTTATCCAGATAAGAATATATGAATGAGAGAATAAAATACTAAAAGGGTGCTAAATACCCCATAAAAATGTGTATTAACCAAATCAGAAGAGATCACAAATCATGGGGGGAAGAAACAGGATTAAAAGAATTTAAAAAAAATTTAAAAAGAGAAAAAAGAAAATATAGATATTATACTGATGAATAGAACAAGCCACTCACTTAATTTTGAGAGTACTTTGGTCTCTTAGAAGAAACTACCTCCTAAAATTTTAAAGAAAGAAAAACGTGTGTATACACACACACAAACACACACACACACACACACACACACACACACACACACACACTAAGGATAAACATGGTGAATCAATGTAATATGACTGTAAAGATCAAAATTTTAAAAAAATTCTAAAAAAGGAGTTGATAAGATAAGTTCATTGAGAAAAGAAAGAAAAAGAAAGTGGAGAGAATTTGCTCAGGCTGGAGACTAGAACAAATCCCTGTGCTAGATTAAGGGTATATTTTGATCTATTAGAAGATCCCAAAAATTTTTAGATGAAAAAACCCTATGTGTATATAAAAAAATAGATACAATGAAGGATAAAATATGACTATAATAATGAAGGTTCAAAAAGATTTGCCTTTTAATGAAAGGTATTGTTAAGATAAACTAGTTAAAAAAGTTAATAGAGGAAAGAATAAGAGTTAAAAAAATAGAATAGGAAAAAAATAAAATTAAAAGGAATTAATTAACTTTGCAAAACTAAGGAATCAAGGGGAGAAAGCCATGAATTCCATACTTTGCTTTCTCCTCCTCTGGAATTCTGCTGTTCTCCTTGATAAGTGAGCTTGTTCTTGGCTGGATGTTCTTGCTGATCTTCTGGGGGAGAGGCCTGTTGTAGTTATTCTCAAGTGTCTTTGCCTGAGGTGGAATTGCACTGCCCTTGCCAGGTGCTGGGCTAACTAATCTGCTCTGGTTTGCTCTCAGGAGCTTTTGTTCCCTGATCACTTCCCATAGAGTTTTGGAGTACAGGAATGAAAATGATGGCCTCCCAATCCCCAGCCCAGAGGACCAGAGAGCTCAGGACCCAACTCCTTAATGTGCCCTCGGAGAAAAGCGCTCAATCACTCCCATCTCCCTGGCCTCCGGCTGTGTGCTGAGCTCACCTGGTCTGTGACTGAACATCTCTGTCTCTGGCACACAGCCCTGCCTGGAGTCTCCAAACACAACAGATCTCTGCTGCTCTTCCAGGGAGGTCTCCCCAGATGTGCCACTTTTGGGGTCCCTGCTCCAAGAGCAGTGGCCTGATTGTGGCATGGATCACGGTTTAAGGTAACCTTGAGCTGAGAGCTCACCCCTCAGTTCCATCTCTTTCACTGGTTTCCTTGCTCTAATCCCTGTGAGCTCTGTGATACTCAGACATCCCTGATCCTTCTGTGACCCTGCAGGACCTGAGACCACGCTGTCCCCTTGAGGGCTCCACTGCTGCTTAGCCTCCGAAGCGATGTCCCCCAGTTCAGATTTTGTGCTCTGTTGCTTTGCTGGGAGCCGACCCCTCCCCCCATGGTCTATCTTCTCATTGCTTTGGATTCACTTCTCCACAGGTCCTACCTTTCAGAAAGTGGTCAATTTCCTGTTTCTAGAATTGCTGCTCTTCTTCTCTTTGATCCCCTGTTGGATTTTTAAGTGTTTGGAATGGTTTGATAAACTATCTAGCTGATCTCCTGCTACCTGATGTCATCTCAGCCTGCTATTCCTCTGCCATCTTGACTCCTCTCAAAGCTTTTTATCTCTCCTTTTATTCTCAATGACAACCTAGTTGGACATAGTATTCTTGGCTACCTTTTTTTTTTTTTTTTCCCCGCATTTAGTGCTCTGAATATATCATGCCAGTCCTTTCTGGCCTGCAGGTGTCTGTGCTGCTAATCTAATGTTTCCACCTTTGTATTGTTAGGTCCGTTATTAAACGAAATGAGACTGAGACAAAGTGGAAGTTATTTAAAGCTTTATTTTATGGCAAGTATTAGAAATCAGACTGATCAGCCAGGGGAACAAGACTGAAAGAAAGTTAAAGTTATGCAAAGCTCTATTCTATGCCAAGCATTAGAAATCAGACTGAGCAGCCAGGGCCGTCTCCAAAGAGAGCAACCCCTCCCAATCTTACAGGCTACCTTTTATTGGGTGAAACTGCAACCTGTATCTTGGTATCTCAACCCACCGGGTTCGTGTGTCTCTTGTTGATTGGCTAGTCTCATCCAGTCTGGTGACGTGTTATTCAAGATTACTCCATACTAGGACAGTTACAAACAGTGCTTTCTGGGAAGGCTTAGTCAGTTAACATATTCAGTGTGAATAATAAGACCGTCGTCCTTTCCAAGATGGAGTCATTTAGGTTTGGGCAAGACCTTCTCACTGTTACAAATAGTACTTTGTACTGATTATATGTCTCCATCTGGCCTGAGTTGTCCTTGTATTCTGGGCTGTTATCAGGAACTAGCCGACTACATTTTACTGGTTTCCCGGACTTGTTTCTAAGTAACTTTCTCTGGGGGGGAGAGTCAATTTAAGTTTACTGCACAAACAACTAAGTGGCTATTTACCCAAGATGGAGTCACTCTGGCTAAATAGGTCTTTACAGTATGTTACAGACTTCTTGTCCTGAGCTGCTTTCAGGATTTTCTCTTTATCTCTGAGACTTGTAAATTTTATTATCAGATGATGGGGTGCTACCTATTTTTATTGATTTTGAATGGAGTCCCCTATGCCTCCTGGATTTTGATGCCTGTATCCTTCTCCAAATTAGGGAAGTTCTCCCTATAATTTGCTCTAATATACCTACCCCCCCCTTTTCTTCTGCCTCTGGTATTCTAATTATTCTAATATTGTTTCATCTTATGATATCACTTATCCCTCAAATTCTCCCCTTTCAATCCAGTAGTTATTTATCTCTCTTTTTCTCACCTTCTTTATTCTCTGTCATTTGGTTTTCCATACCACTAATTCTCTTTTCTTCCTCATTTATCCTAGCAGTTAGAGCTTCCATTTTTGATTACACCTCATTAATGGCCTTTTTCATTTTGACTTGGTTATATTTTAGTTTTTTATTTCTCCAGAAAGGGATTCTCTAGTATCTTCTATGCTTTTATCAAGCCCAGCTAGTATCTTTATAATTGTCATTCCAAAATCTAATTCTGACATCTTCCTAATGTTTGTATTGATTAGGTCCCATTTTTCCGTTTTGTCATTTTGTCCAGAGAGTAATAAATGAATGAAAGAACAAATGCTCAAAGGTTAATAATGACCCCAGAAAAATATACACTAAACAAATCAGAAAAGACCTTCCAGAATGTGGTTGCTTTTCTGTTCATAGAATTTCTGCTGTTCTTTTCTTCGCTCTCCTATTGAGTTTGTTGGTATTCAGAATGGTTTGATAATTATCTAGTTGAATTCCTGGGACCAGAGAAAATTTAGCTCTCCTACTCCCCTGCCATCTTGCTCTTCTCTGTCATCTTTTCTGAGGTATAATTGACAAGCTGTAAGTTATTTAAAGTGTACAACATGAGGGTATGTATACATATACATTATGAAAGAATCCCTCCCCCATCAAGTTAACACTTCCATCACCTCACCATACCTCACACATTTACTTTTCTGGCGTGAGAACATTTAAGTTCTAATTTCTTCACAAATTTCAGTTATGCAATATGGTGTTACCCACTATAGTCACCATGTTACACATTAGATCCTCAGAACTTTGTCTTATTACTGAAAGTTTGTATCTTTTTACCAAACTGTCCCCTCCCCCATCCATAGCTATCACCAATCTACTGTTTCTATGAATTTAACTTTAAAAAATTTAGCATTATTATTTTTAGATTCCACATATAAGTGCTACCATGCAATATTTGTCATTCTTTGTCTGGCTTATTTCACTTAGCATGACACCCTCCTTATTTCAAGTATCAGGATTTTTTTTTCTAGAGCAAAATTTTATATATATATAATTTATATAAATATATAATTTATAATTATAAATATATATATAATTTATATATATATTTATATATAATTTATAAATATATAAATTATAATTTATAATAATAAATATATGATTTATAATTATATATAAATATTTAAATATAAATAAATAATAATATTATTTAAAATATAAAATAATATATAATATAATATAATAATAAATAAATATGTAAATAAAATAAGTTATTACATATATATATATATATATATATATATACACAATTTATTCATCCACAGATGACATTTATGTCATTTCCATTGCCTGGCCATTGTGAATAATGCTGCAATGAACATTGGAATACAGCTATCCCTTCAATATGATGATCTCATTTCCTTTGGATATAGACTTAGAAATGGTACTGGTGGATCATATAGTAGTTCTATTTTTAATTTCTTGAGGAAACTTCATACTTTCCATGGTGGTCATACCAGCTTACATTTCCAGCTACAATATACAAGGATTCTATTTTCTTTTTTTTTATGATTTTTTAATTTATTTTTTTATTTTCAGCATAACAGTATTCCTTGTTTTTGCACCACACCCAGTACTTCATGCAATCCGTGCCCTCTCTAATACCCACCACCTGGTTCGCCCAACCTCCCACCCCCCGCCCCTTCAAACCCCTCAGATTGTTTTTCAGAGTCCATAGTCTCTCAGGGTTCACCTCCCCTTCCAATTCCCACCAACTCCCTCCTATTCTCTAACTCCCCTTGTCTTCCATGCTATTTGTTATGCTCCACAAATAAGTGAAACCATATGATAATTGACTCTCTCTGCTTGACTTATTTCACTCAGCATAATCTCTTCCAGTCCCGTCCATGTTGCTACAAAAGTTGGGTATTCATCCTTTCTGATGGAGGCATCATACTCCGTAGTGTATATGGACCACAGCTTCCTTATCCATTCATCTGTTGAAGGGCATCTTGGTTCTTTCCACAGTTTGGCGACCGTGGCCATTGCTGCTATAAACATTGGGGTACACATGGCCCTTCTTTTCACTACATCTGTATCTTTGGGGTAAATACCCAGTAGTGCAATGGCAGGGTCATAGGGAAGCTCTATTTTTAATTTCTTGAGGAATCTCCACACTGTTCTCCAAAGTGGCTGCACCAACTTGCATTCCCACCAACAGTGGAAGAGGGTTCCCCTTTCTCCACATCCCCTCCAACACATGTTGTTTCCTGTCTTTCTAATTTTGGCCATTCTAACTGGTGTAAGGTGCTATCTCAATGTGGTTTTAATTTGAATCTCTCTGATGGCTAGTGATTATAAAGATTTTTTCATGTGTCTGATAGCCATTTGTATGTCTTCATTGGAGAAGTGTCTGTTCATATCTTCTGCCCATTTTTTGATAGGATTATCTGTTTTGTGTGTGTTGATTTTGAGGAGTTCTTTATAGATCCTGGATATCAATCTTTTGTCTGTACTGTCATTTGCAAATATCTTCTCCCATTCCGTGGGTTGCCTCTTTGTTTTCTTGACTGTTTCCTTTGCTGTGAAGAAGCTTTTGATTTTGATGAAGTCCCAAAAGTTTATTTTGGCTTTTGTTTCCTTTGCCTTTGGAGACATATCTTGAAAGAAGTTGCTGTGGCTGATATCGAAGAGGTTACTGCCTATTTTCTCCTCTAGGATTCTGATTGATTCCTGTCTCACATTGAGATTGAAGCAGTGATCAAAAACCTCCCAAAAAACAAGAGCCCAGGACCTGACGGATTCCCTGGGGAATTCTACCAAACTTTCAAAGAAGAAATAACACCTATTCTCCTGAAGCTGTTTCAAAAAATTGAAGCAGAAGGAAAACTTCCAGACTCTTTCTATGAAGCCAGCATTACCCTGATCCCCAAACAAGGCAAAGACCCTACCAAAAAGGAGAATTTCAGACCAATATCACTGATGAATATGGATGCTAAGATTCTCAACAACATCCTAGCAAACAGGATCCAACAGCACATTAAAAAGATTATCCACCATGACCAGGTGGGATTCATCCCTGGGCTACAAGGATGGTTCTACATTCGCAAATCAATCAATGTGATAGAACAAATTAATAAGAAAAGAGAGAAGAACCACATGGTCCTCTCAATTGATGCAGAAAAAGCATTTGACAAAATCCAGCATCCGTTCCTGATTAAAATGGTTCAAAGTATAGGGATAGAAGGAACATTCCTGAACTTCATCAAATCTATTTATGAAAGACCCACAGCAAATATCATCCTCAATGGGAAAAAGCTTGCAGCCTTCCCGTTGAGATCAGGAACACGACAAGGATGCCCACTCTCGCCACTCTTGTTCAACATAGTATTAGAAGTCCTAGCAACAGCAATCAGACAACAAAGAGGAATAAAAGGTATCCAAATTGGCAATGAAGAAGTCAAACTCTCTCTCTTCACAGATCACATGATTCTTTATATGGAAAACCCAAAAGACTCCACCCCCAAACCACTAGAACTCATACAGTAATTCAGTAATGTGGCAGGATACAAAGTCAATGTACAGAAATCAGTGGCTTTCTTATACACTAACAATGAAAATACAGAAAGGGAAATTAGAGAATTGATTCCATTTACTATAGCACCATAAGATACCTGGGAATCAACCTAACCAAAGAGGTAAAGGAACTGTACTCGAGGAAGTACAGAACACTCATGAAAGAAATTGAAGAAGACACAAAAAAGATGGCAGACCATTCCATGCTCTTGGATCGGAAGAATAAACATTGTTAAAATGTCTATACTGCCTAGAGCAATCTATACTTTTAATGCCATTCCGATCAAAATTCCAACGGTATTTTCAAAGAGCTGGAGCAAATAATCCAGAAATTTGTATGGTATCAGAAGAGACCCTGAATCGCTAAGGAAATGTTGAAAAACAAAAATAAAACTGGGGGCATCACGTTACCTGATTTCAAGCTTTACTACAAAGCTGTGATCACCAAGACAGCATGGTACTGGCATAAAAACAGACACATAGACCAGTGGAACAGAGTAGAGAGCCCAGATATGGACCCTCAACTCTATGGTCAAATAATCTCTGACAAGGCAGGAAAAAATATACAGTGGAAAAAAGATAGTCTCTTCAATAAATGGTGCTGGGAAAACTGGACAGCTATATGTAGAAGAATGAAACCCAACCATTCTCTTACACCATACACAGAGATAAACTCAAAATGGGTAAAAGACCTCAACATGATTCTAGTTTCTTTTTATCATTATTTGCATTTGTTATTTTGATTTTTTTGTTAATAAACATCATAATATAACATAAACATCTCATTTTGCTTTTGATTTTCATGCCCTTGATTATTAGTGATGTTGAGCACCTTCTCATGTACCTGTTGGCAACTGTATGTGTTTTTCAGAAAAATGTCTATTCAGGTCGTTTGTACGTCTGTAGTAAGGTTGTTTTCTTTGCTATTGAGTAAATAAGCACTCTACATATTTTGAGTATTAATTCCTTATAAAATATATGGTTTGCACATATTTTCTCTTCTTTCATGTGTTGTCTTTTTATTTTGTTGATGGTTTCCTTTGTAATGCAGAAATTTTTTGTTTGATGTAGTCTCTCTCATTTTTTTTTTTGCTTTCACTGCCTTTGTTTTTGGTGTCAAATCCAGTAAATCATCCCTAAGACTGATGTCAAGGAGCTTACCCACTATGTGTTCTTTAGAAGTTTTAAGGTTTTATCTCTTATGTTCTAGTGTTTAATCAATTTTGAGTCTATTTTTGTGTATGGTGTAAGATAGGGTTCCATTTTCATTCTTTTGCATGTGGCTGTCCAGATTTCCCAGTATAATTTATTAAAGAGACTATGTTTTCCCCATTGTATATTCTTGGATCCTTATACATTACTTGAATATATATGCATGGATTTATTTCTGGGTTCATTATTTTGTTCCATTGATTTATATTTCTGTTTTTATGCCAAAACTATACTACACTACTTTAATTACTATAGTTTTGTAATGTCAGAGATTGCAATGCCTCTACCTTTGTTCTTCTTCAAAGTTGTTTCAACTATTTTGGGTCTTTTGTCGTTCCATACCCATTTTTGGATGTTTTTCTATTTCTGTGAAAAATGTCATTGGAATTTTGATCAGAATTGCATTGAACGTGTAGATTGCTTTGGGTAGTATGGGTATTTTAACATTGGTTTTGTAACCTGCAACTTTACTGGATTTATTACATAATTTTCTTTTTCTGGTGACATATTTAGGATTTTCTCTATATAATATCATCTCATCTGCAAACAATTAATTTTACTCCTTTTTTTTTTAATAATTTGGATGCTTTTTATTTCTTTATCTTGCTTAGTTGCTTTTGCTGGAACTTCCAGTACTATGTTGAATAAAAGGGATGAGAGTGGACATCCTTATCTTTTTTCTGATCTTAAAGGAAAAGCTTTCAGCTTTTTACCATCAAGTATCATGTTCATTGTGGGCTTGTTATTATGGCCTTTATCATGTTGAAGTACATTCCTTCTATACCCTATTTGTTGAGAATTTTTATTATAAAAGGATGCTGAGTTTTGTCAAATGATTTCTGTCTTCTATTGAGATGATCATGTGATTTTCATCCCCTAATTTGCTAATGTGGTATATCACATTTATTGATTTAAGTATATTCAACCATCCTTGTATCTCAGGAATAAATTCTATTTGATCATGGTGTTTGATCCTTTTATATATATTTCAACATTATGAACTGTTGAATTTGATTTCTTAATATTTCTTTGAGGATTTTTGCATCTGTATTTATCAAAGATATTGGTCTTCGAATTTATTTTCTTGTAGTGGGTCAAAATAATTTTTAGTCTTTTTCTTCCTATTCATTTATTAATTCATCTAACATTTATTGGATATGTACTGTGTGTCAGGCATTATATCACCATGGGTACTAGGGTGAAAAAAATGAATAGGATGAAACCTTTTCCTCATGTAAGGAACACTGCTTATTGATAAAAAGGGAAGAGACAGGCACATAAATATATTTATTCCTTCAATCAGGCAATAATTATTTGTTGAACCCTTATTATATGCTGTTAGGGATACAGCAGAGAACAAAACAGTTAATTTTTATTTTTGTCTTCATAGAAATTATGTACTAGGTGGTAACAGCAATATGATGCCACAAGTCACCACCAGGTTTCATGCTTCTGTCAGGAAAGGTTTCACAGGGGAAGAGACATCTCAATTACTACTTAAATGATTGGTAGATCTATTTCCTATCTCTACATATTTGCCCATTCTGGGCATTTTTTATTAATAGAATTATATAATATGTAGTCTTCTGTGACTGGCTTCTTATATGGAACATACTGTTTTTGATGTCATAGCATGTATCAATACTTCATTTTTATAGCTGAATAATATTATATATATCACTGTAATTTTATTTGTCCATTCATCAGTTAATGAGCATTAAGGTTCGTTCTACATTTTGGCTATTATGACCACTGCTACTTTAAACATTCCTGTAGAACTTTTTACGTGGATATATGTTTTCCATTCTTGTTGGTATATAACAAGCAGTGGAATTGCTGGCTCATATGGTGACTCTATGTTTGACATTTTGAGGAACTGCAAGACTGTTTTCCAAACATAACTGCTTTAGAGAGTGGTCAATTTGAATCTTTTGCCATTTTTAAACTGGTTATCTAACCTTTTTTCACTGTGTTGTGTGTGTGAGAATATATATATATATATATATATATATATATATATATATATTCCCATACATATATATACACATGCAGACACATGCATACACACACACATATACTAGATACATGTCCTTTATCAGATATATTTTTGTAAATCTCTTCTCTCAGTCTGTGGGTTGGCTTTTCACTTTCCTGGTGGTGTCTTTTCAAACACAGAATTTGTTGATTTTTATGAAGTCCAGTTTACCTATTTTCTCTTTTATCAGTTGTGCTTTTGATGTCATACCTAAGAAATTACTGCCTGATCCAAGATTATGAAGATTTTCTTCTGTGTTTTCTTTTAACAGTTTTATGGTATAAGTTGTTATATTTAGGTCTATGTTTTCATGAATGACTCTTTTGCATATGGTATGAGATATGTCCTTTTATTTTATACTTATAATTTTTCACCTTCTAAAATACTACATAATTTATTTGCCTATCATATTTATTGTGTTTTTACCTGTTTGGATATATGCTTTTCAATGGTTAAGTGATTTTTCCTCTTTCTTATTGTTATACGGCCAGAACAAGTGTGTGCTCAATGAACATATATTTAAAGACTAATGAAGTGGTGCCTGGGTGGCCCAGTCATTAAGCGTCTGCCTTTGGCTCCGGTCATGACCCCAGTGTACTGGGATGGAGCCCTCATCAGGTTCTCTGATCAGTGGGAAGCCTACTTCTCCCTTTCCCACTCCCCCTGCTTGTGTTTCCTCTCTTGCTGTCTCTCCCTCTAGCAAATAAATAAAGTCTTAAAAAAATAGACTAGTGAAGATCCTACTGTAGTTAACAACATGATATTTTAGAAGAAGGGCTAATAATTGTGCTAGAAAGGATAGCCTGGGTGTAGTAAAAAGTTCATATTAACATCACTTGTTGAACTTTAAAAGGATTTATCTCATCCTAGAAACCAGTACACACAAAGCCTCAGTGGAAGCCCAGATTTCTGGTGAATAAGATTGTTTGGGTGCAGGGTTTTGGTTTGTGGATTCCTTGTACCATATTTGTTTAAGTTTTTTGTTATTTGAATTTTTATGGATTCATTAATAAATAAATATGGATGGAGAGAGTAAGAGTATATATCTTATAGTTTGCTGAAAATTCTGGTGATTGGCAGCAACTTTAAATATAACTGACAACCCTAGAACCTTGAAAAGTGCATTTTCCAAAAGGTTAATTTGGAGATTTCCCAAAAGCGTAACTTGCAAATTTTCAGTGTCCAGAGATGAAGGACAATTAACAATTAATAGTTAATCAATCAATGACATATAATGATTGTTTCTTATGTGTGAAGGTGTTAAGTTAGAGGCTTCTTGGGATTCAGAAGTGAGTGATATATGTTCTCTGACTTCAAGGAGCTCACAGTCCCTAGAGACAAATATGTAGTGCAGTGCAGCGCAGAGTTTGCTTATGCCACAGAGGAGATATAAAGTCTATGTGGGATTTATAAGAAAAAGAAATAAAGTTTGGGAAGAAACTGGAGAAAGTTTTATGGAAAGTGTTTACCTGAGATGGACTTTGGAGAATGGGTAGAGTCACCTGGAAGAAGTGGTGAGGGTGGATGTCATATGAGCCAGGGTGCAAAGCAGGAAAAAGGCAAGGTTAGCCCTAAGAACTGTGAGCTGTGCAGGGGAGTGGTGAAGGAGGACAGCAGGAAAAGAGGTTATGGGGGTGAATAAATATGTCAAATGAATATATATTGAAACTTGGGCCTAGGTACATCTAATAGCAGCAACAAGGTGATTCCAACAGATAATTCCATCACTATTCATGAGTTGTATTGACTGGCTTATTGGAATCTGCATACAGTACCCCTGGAGACTCTTAATTTATTTGTGATATGGTTGTATGCTGGAATTCCTACAAAGCAGCTGAAGCTGTGGCCAGAAAAATTCAGTTGTGTGGCTTTAACTTGGGGTTCTTATATTGCACAGAAATGTTGAAAGTATTTGTGTATCTATGTATGTCTGAGATGAGTGTGTGTGTGTGTGTGTGTGTGTGTGTGTGTGTGTGATTGCTTGAAGATAGCTAGGCAGTGCAACCTGCTAATAATAACCTTAAATACTTAGCAGAAGGTTAAGAGTTTTCTAGGAAGTTGGCATTTCTTAGGTGTCTTTGGAAAACTGTTGGAAAGAATATGTCATGTGGGACCTTCAAGATGTTTCATGACAAGAAACTTTGGCCAGGGTTTTGCGGATGATGAAACCAACATTTGGCTAAAGATACCACATTGCCAGAGATGTCTGTTGCCCCAAATCTTCCTGTCCGCAGGGCTTTTTGGCTCCCTCTGGACAGGACCTGACCACTAGTGCATGTTGTGCAGAAAGCAGTGACTATTGGAAAGTGTGTAGGGTGGGACTCAATACAATTTCAATCCCTGTATTGAGACCATTTTAATTCCTAGATAGTCTCACTCTTCCATCTCAGGGAGATTCTTTTGCTTGTTGTAATAAAGGGACTAATCTAGAGGCAGAAGGAATGAAAGAAGATTTCTGACAGCAATGGAGGTAGAAAATTCAACTCTGAGAGATGATTGAATAGAAAGGGAGAACCAGTGAAAGGAGGGCAGACCTCAGGCTTAGGTGAGGGCCTGGAAGGAACATGCCTCGCAAAAGGAAAAAGAAGAACTTTGCCCCGGGGAAGGGCTTATGGACAGCATCCAGGGAGACCCAGGGAGATGAGTGGAGCCCTCCTCCTACAATGCCACCCTCAATTTCCCTGCCTCCAAGATTAATGAATTGGATTGCATAACTTTTCACCCCCAACATTCTGAAATTCAGTAATTACACATTGTGTTGAGATTCAAGCCAAGCAGAGGAGGTCTCTGTGCTCAGTAGCAGGGCAGACACAAAAGGTTTGACTGTGTTGTGATGGTATCCCCAGTGCTGGACAGACAATGAGTGCTTCTCTGAACGGGGGTTGCTTTTTTTTTTTTTTTTTAATTGTGTTATGTTAGTCACCATACAATACATCATTAGTTTTTGATGTAGTGTTTTATGATTCACTGTTCACATATAGCACCCAGTGCTCCATGCAATACATGCTCTCCTTAATATCCATCATCAGGAGCACCCATCCCCTCAATCCCATCCCCTCCAAAACCCTTAGTTTGTTTTTCAGAGTCCACAGTCTCTCATGGTTCATCTCCCCCTCCGATTGTCCCCTTTCACTTTTCCTTTCTTTCTCCTAATGCCCTCCATGTTATTCCTTATGTTCCACAAGTAAGTGAAACCATATGATAATTGACTTTCTCTGCTTGACTTATTTCAATCAGCGTAATCTCCTCCAGTCCCATCCACATTGATGCAAAAGTTGGGTATTCATCCTTTCTGATGGCTGAGTAATATTCCATTGTATATATGGATCACATCTTCTTTTTCCATTCATCTGTTGAAGGGCATCTTGGTTCTTTCCATAGTTTGGTTATTGTGGACATTGATGCTATGAATATTAGGGTACAAATGGCCCTTCTTTTCATTACATCTGTATCTTTGGAGTAAATACCCAGTAGTGCGATTACCAGGTCATAGGGTAGCTCTACTTTTAATTTTTTGAGGAATCTCCACACTGTTTTACAAAGTGGCTGCATAAACTTGCATTCTCACCAACAGTGTAAGAGGGATCCCCTTTCTCCACAGCCTCTCCAACATTTGTTTTTTATTGCCTTGTTAATCTTTGCCATTCTAACTGGTGTAAGTGGTATGTCAAAGTGGTTTTGATTTGAATTACACTGATGGCTAATGATGAATATTTTTTCATGTATCTGCTAGCCATTTGTATGTCTTCATTGGAGAAGTGTCTGTTCATTTCTTCTGCCCATTTTTTGACTTGATTATTTGTTTTTTGGATGTTGAGTTTGAGAAGTTCTTTTTAGTAATCTTGGACATCAGCCCCTTGTCTTTAGTGTCATTTGGGAATATCTTCTCCCATTCCATGGGTTGCCTCTTTGTTTTGTTGACTGTTTCCTTTGATTTGCAGAAGATTTTGATCTTGATGAAGTCCCAAAAGTTCATTTTTGCTTTTGTTTTCCTTGCCTTTGGAGATGTGTGTTGAAAGAAGTTGCTGTGAGCAATGTTAAAGAAGTTACTATGTTCTTCTCTAGGATTTTGATGGATTCCTGTTTCATGTTGAGGTCTTTCATCAATTTTGAGTTTATCTTTGTGTATGGTGTAAAAGAATGGTTGAGTTTCATTCTTTTGTACATAGCTATCCAATTTTCCCAGCACCATTTATTGACGAGACTGTTTTTTTCCCCACTGGATATTTTTTCCTGCTTTGTTGAAGATAATTTGACCATAGACTTGAGGGTCCATATCTGGGCTCTCTACTTTGTTCCATTGGTCTATGTGTCTGTTTTTTTTGTGTGTGGATGGCTCTTAGTTTAAAAAGCCTTCTGCAGATTCCCTGACTTTTCTTCCAAGGGCTCCCTCTGTTTACCAGTAACGTCACTTCTAAAGGATAGCTAAGGGGGAAGCTTTTCTAAGCCAAATAATTTTCCTTCAATTGATTCAAAAACACCTTCTATATTATAGTTACCTCAGAATGAGTTTATTTTTTTTGTACTTTTTTATTAAGGAGAGGATTAAGGTAGCATGGGACAGATGACATTTGAAATTCTGTTGGGCTGGGAGGGCATACAGTAGGTATTCAAAATTTACAATATTGGGTGATCAGATTTAGAGGACTTACTATAAATGACATATAAATATGTAATTAATGGATTTCAAACTGAGGACTGAGGACACCAGGGAATTCTAGGTAAAGTAATAATTACTTTTTGGTCAAATATCATATGAATTTCCACAACCAGCTTCAACCCTGCATTCTCCCTCCAAAGACAATAATTTCCACTTCGCAGTGCAGTGATTAAAAAATATGACATATAAATAAGTTATCGAATGTAGACCAAAGTCACTGGCTAAAAAAATGCACATTTCCTTAAGAAAATGTACTTGAAAAAATTTAAATAAAATATTTGATGGTCTTTGTAATGTTGAAATTATTGGTCTGGTGCCAACTCCGTTTTTACTAGACAAAAATTAGTCATTAAAAAAAGTGGCACCATGGGGCACCTGGGTGGCTCAGTGGGTTAAAGTCTCTGCCTTTGACTCAGGTGATGATCTCAGGGTCCTGGGATCGAGCCCCGCATCGGACTGTCTGCTCAGCAGGGAGCCTGCTTCTCCCTCTCTCTCTCTGCTGGCCTCTCTGCCTACTTGTGATCTCTGTCTGTCAAATAAATAAATAAAATCTTTTTTTAAAAAAGTGGCACCATGTTGATAGAAAGGTTGGGTATTCATCTTTCTGATGGAGGCATAATACTCCATTGTATATATGGACGATATCTTCTTTATCCATATGTCCATTGAAGGGCATCTTGGTTCTTTCCACAGTTTGGAAGAGATTATGCTGAGTGAAATAAGTCAAGCAGAGAGAGTCAAGTATCATATGGTTTCACTTACTTGTAGAGTATAAGGAATAACACGGAGGACATTGGGAGATGGGGCGGAGAAGTGAGTTGGGGGAAATTGGAAGGGAGCCAAACCATGAGACACTATGGACTCTGAGAAACAAACTGAGGGTTTTGGAGGGGCGGGGGTGTTGGGGGTTGGGTGAGCCTGGTGGTGGGTATTATGGAGGGCATGCATTGAATGGAGCACTGGGTGTGGTGCATAAACAATGAATTCTGGAACACTGAAAAGAAATAAAATAAAATAAAATGGAAAAAATTATGCAGAATAGGCTTTGGCTCCTTAGAGATCACTTAGAAACTATATAATAAAATAATGATAATACTAATAATAAAACAAACTGTATAATAAGCATATGCACATATAAGCTAAAATAAATGGCATCAGGGTTCTAACTGAATGCTTGCCAATAAATATTTATGGGAGGCACCACCTGAAGGGGCAATGCCTCAATGTGATTAAACGATGTCCTTGCTTTAGCTTTGTTGGCAGTTTGAGAAATGTTACAGGGCTGTCTCTGTTTTAATTTTTCTTTTCTTTCCTCTCTCCTCACTCCCAGCCTTCCTCCCTCTTCTCTCACCCTCAGTTCCTCCTCCCTCCCTTCCTCCTCCTTCCTGCCTTCTCTCATTTCTTCCCCCCTCTTCTTACCTCTTTTCCTTTCCTCTTCACATTTACTCTCTTCTTCCCTTCCTTCCTCTCTTTCTTTCACATGTTTATTGAGTACTTACTATGTACCAGAGAAAGACAGGAAAGACCCTGCCTTCTTGTAGCTTAACTTCTAGCAGATGAGAAAGAAAATAAACTGTAAACAAATAAATTACATACTTACAGAGAGTGATTGGTGTCTGATGAAAATGGGATGTAGAGAGAGTAAAGAGGGCCTCATTTAGGTAAGGTGGTTAGAGATTGCATTCCAATGGAATGTCCTAGAAGGGTTTAAAGATTATCCAGGGCTGCCTCTGGATAATCTTGCACAACATGAGTGACTGCCCACATGTTCTACATGAGGGCACTAAAGGGACCCCAGCTTCCCAGACTTCTCTATCTTTCCTACTGGACAGCTTTATTGTAGCTTCAGGTATGTATGATGTATATGCCCCTTTCCCATATGATGGAGGCCATTTCAACATTAACAGTATATAGACTCATTTAATCCTTAGCAAAACTTTATGCAGTGAGTACAGTTATTATTCCCATTTACCTTTGGGGAAATTGAGGCATAGGGAACCCAATTCAGCCACAGAGACAGCCTGGCCCTGGAGGCAAGCTCTCTGGTGCTCCATGCCACCTGCCAGTCTCATCCGCCCACCCTTCTGCCTCCTGCAGGACTCACATTGCATCACACTCTGTAGTCTTCCTAGCCATGGTCTCTTAATTCTTCAAATTCATTAAGGGACAGTTACAAGGAACCCCTCTGAACTGCAAAATCCTCTCAACTTCCGTTTATGCAGTGCTAATATGGGTGTGAACATTCAGGATGGAGTGGGAATAATCAGCAAGTCCCCAAATATAAAACCACGTCTAAGAGTCTACAGATGTTCTAATACCCATTACTCATCCCAGAAATGCATTTTGGTGCATCTGGAACCTGATGGGTTAGAAGGGGTGGGTGATGGAGAGCTTTCGTTTCAAAGGGAGATACAGAGGGAAATCAGATGGTGTCATTTTCCATTTTGGAAGTCTGTTCATCTCTGAGTCAGCTGCAGCTGTATAGCTCTGCCCCATGTGTTCAGAATTATGTGCTGGTGGATGGGCTGTGCAAGCCTCCTGTGGCCTGACTGCATCAGATGTTGTGTGCTCTGGACATTGGAGGAAGGGTTCAGGAAGGTTTGGGCAGGATTGAAGCAGTTCTGTGAGGTCCCAGAATGTCTCTGTTAGATTTAGATTTGGATCCTCTTGCATCATGGAACCATGTGCTTAAAGAAACCAGTTTGGGGAATCAGGATAATTAAATTTGCCATGGTCCAGTCTTTTAACATACCAAAGGGCTCCTAGTTTTTGTTTGAACCTAGAGGTTAGCTATCAAGTCCTCTGCCACCCATTAAGAAATGTATGATTCGGGCACCTGTGTGGCTCAATGGGCTAAGCCTCTGCCTTCAGCTCAGGTCATGATCTCAGGGTCCTGGGATTGAGTCCCACATTGGGCTCTCTGCACCGCAGGGAACCTGCTTCCTCCTCTCTCTCTCTCTCTCTCTGTTTGCCTCTCTGTCCACTTGTGATCTCTCTCTGTCAAATAAATAAAAAATCTTAAAAAAAAAAAAGAGAAATGTATGATTCATACAATCTCTGGAGTAACACACACTGAGGGCTATGCCACACTCTGGATAATAGTAAAAATAAATAATATCTGGCATTTAATGAGTGCTTTTTCTATGCCAGATATTTCACTAAGTGCTTTATATACATTATTTCATTTATTCCCATAATGGACCTCTGAGGTAGGTACTATTAAACTTATTTTTTATAAGTGAGGAAACCAAAGTGATTTATCTAAAGGTTATGTGAAACATCCCCAAAAGAAGATAGAGGTGAGACTAGAAGTAAACTGATTTTGGCAGGCTGGTCTTGTAGCTGCTGTCCTGAGTTGAGCACACAGTAAAATTATTTTTAAAGGTATTTTTACTTAAAAATAAGAAGCACATGGGAGAGCCATCCACAACCTGCTATGGTAACAGGTCCTCCCTACTACATACCCTCCCCCCAGCCCACCATGCTCCACTGAACTCAGAGTGAATTCCCATTCATGTTCAGGATGTGCATGTCCAGGGGACAGCATCCTGTCTGCAGTTCAGTTTCTGGGTGAAGGTCTAAGTCACTTATGGTGTCTTTTCCCCCACATATATAAATGATCTTACTTACCAAGGGGAGCCTTGGAAACTAACCAGTGGGAAAACTGAATCTCAGCATGTTTAGACCAAATTTAGTGAAAAATCACCTTGATATTGTCAGCTTTTACTTATTTATCAAGTCTTTCTTTTTTTTTTTTAAGATTTTATTTATTTATATGACAGGGAGAGAGAGAGATTACAAGCAGCCAGAGAGGCAGGCAGAAAGAAGGGAAGCAGAATCCCCACCAAGCAGAGAGCCCAAAGTGGGCTAGATCCCAGGAACCTGAGACCATGACCTGAGCCAAAGGCAGAGGCTTAACCCACTGAGACACGCAGGTGCCCCATTTATCAAGTCTTTGAGAAGGTAGGATGTTTCATTCACTTCCTTATCAATTCAATAATTATTTATTGTTTGTTATTCATGTGTCAAATTCTGGCATATAAAAGTGAGCAAATTTTGAGGCACTTGGCTGACTCAGTTGGTATAGTATGCAATGATGATATTTAGCTTGTGAGTTCAAGCCCCATGTTGGGCATAGTATTTACTTGATAAAAAAATATTAAAAAGTATTTTTAAAAGACTCTGGGCAAGATGGCAGAGAAGTAGGAGACCCTATTTCAACTGGTCTGCTGAATTGAGCTAAATATCTACCAGAACACTCTGAACACCCATAAAATCAGCCTGAGATGTAAGACTATACACTTCTAGATCTCTACAGGGGCAGAAGATCATCAGTGGAGAGATAAAGTGGAGTGGGAGCTCTCAAACTGATATTTGACGATAAACAGAAGTGGGGGAGATCCACTTGAAGCGACCCATTGGAAAGTAATACTGCAATATGAAAGTGCCCTGTGCTTGGGGACCAGGATTAAGCTGGAGTCTGGTTAAAAAATGTACAAAAGAATAAGGGCCTTAAAGGGCAATTGGTGGAATCTGGCAGCCACAGGTACCAACCTAAGCCCACAGTCCCAGCACAGTAGCAGCTGGCACCTACCCATGTCTGAGAGAGCCTGGGAGGGGCTCCAGTTGGTGGTCTCTGAGCCTACAGCTTTCTGCTGCTTGCACCACCACTGGAGGTGCACACACTCCCACCCATGCCTGAGAAAGCCAGGTGCAGGCTCCTGTCAGAGGTCCTTGGACATGCAGAATTCCACGACCTGAGCCACAGCCGGGTCTGAGTGTAACCAACTTGGGCATGGACTCCAGACAGCAGTCCCAGCAATGGAAGCCAATGGGATCAGGCTCTCCTGAACCAATATCACTCTTGGTTTTAGTGGCACAGGGGTGCAGAGACAAGCAGAGGCCTTGGGCAACCACTGAGATGGTGGCTGGGAGTGAAAACTGCCTGTAGGAGGTTGCAGTGTTCAGCAGAATTTGCAGAGGGAGAATATGTGTTTTTTGGACCAACCAGAGGGGAGCAGACTGTCTTATCTCTGAGGCAATGGACTGGGGGCAGGACAGTTTACTTTGCACTAACCCTCTGAAAAGCCACAAAAAGCCACCAAAGAACAAAAACCTCCAGAGAACCAGAGCCTGAGAAACCAGTTTCCACAGAACCCAGCCCCTGGGTAGAGGGCAGGGCGACTAAGCCCAAGCAATACTGACTGAAAAACAATGCGGTAGGCACTTACCCCAGAAGATAAGCCATAAGAACAAAAGGACAATAACCACAGGGTCCCCACAAAACTGTAAAACCCCAACATCAGGGGAAAACAATATATTAAGTCCCAAGTATTGCTCTAAAAAGCTGTATATTTCATAGATACAACTTTAAAAAAAATTCATTATAAAAAAAAATTCATTATAAAAAAAATCATTCTAGTGATTCTTTTATTTTTTTACGTTTTATTTTATTACCATTACAACTAGATGTTTAATACAATCTATTACATAATAACTTTTTAACTTGAACTTTTTTCATAAATATATCTGTGTTTGTGTTTCTTTTTATTTTTCTTTTCTTTTTAAAAATTATATATATAGGTATAAGTTTCAAGGTAATCCTTTTTCCCTATTTGGTACTACCCCTATATATAAACCATTTTTAATTTCCCTGTATCTCTGGAAAGTTGAGTCCTTTAATATAGATAACAAGATACACCCATGAAGAACTGAAATAACTTTCCTCATCCACATTGAGAGTTTATAACCACCTTTCCATCTTATTCTTCTGTCAGTATTTCTGTGTACTTGTTTTTGCTTTTGTACTATATAAATCTTATTCTTGGGGTTCATTTTGGCTGGGCTTTTCTTTCTTTCTTTTTTTTTTTCTTTTAGTTTTGTCAGTCTTTTTGCTTGTTCATTTTTGTTTACGTATCTTATAAACCTCACTTTTGGGGCTCATTTTGGCTGGGTTTCTTCTTCTTTTCCCTCTTTTTCTTCTCTCTTTTTTTCTTTCTTTTTGTTGGTGACTTCTGATTCCTTTGAAACTGTGCAAGGTGCACCTTGACTGGATTGTGGTTTATATATCCAGATATACATCCCCTCAACCACCTCTCACCAAAATGACTAGGAGGAAAACACCCAACAGAGGAAAAAATCTGAGATTGTGACCTCTGCCACAGAACTGTTGGATTTTGACATAAACAATATGTTGGAAATGGAATTCAGGGTAACAATTATCCAGGCAATGGCTAGGTTGGAGAAGACCATTAATGGCAATATAGAATCTCTAAGGGCTGAAGTGAGAGCTGAACTGGCAAAACTTAAAAATGCTACCAATGAGATCCATTCTAATCTAAATACTCTAAAAGCTAGATTAAATGAGGCAGAAGATAGAGTTAGTGAGCTAGAAGACAAACTAACGGAAAAGAAGGATCAGGAGGAGGCCTGGAACATATAGCTTAGAAACCATTAAAACAGAATTAGGGAAATAAATGGTGCCATGAAATGTTCCAATATCAGAATGATTGGGATCCCAGAGGGGGTGGAGAAAGAAAGAAGACTAGAGGATATAGTTGAACAAATTCTGGATGAAAATTTCCCTAATCTGGGCATGGAACAAGTGTTCATGTACTAGAGGCAAAATGGACACCCCCTGAGATCAACAAGTCTAGAAAGACATCCAGACACTTAATTGTGAAATTCACGAGTCATAATTTCAGACAGGAGGTCTTAAGGACAGCTAGGTGGAAGAGAATCCTTATGTACAGAGGAAGGATCAACAGAATAATATCAGATCTATCTGCAGAAACCTGGCAAGCCAGAAAGAGCTGGCAATACATATTCAGGGCACTAAATGAGAAGAACATGCAGCCAAGAATACTTTATCCAGCAACGCTGACATTCAAAATGGATGGACAGACAAAGAGCTTCCAAGAATGGCAAGGTTTAAAAGATTATGTGACCACCAAGCAGACACTACAAGAAATATTAAGGGGGGTTCTATAAAAGAAAAAGAAACCAAGAGTGACATAGAACAGAAATTTACAGAGACAATCTATGGAAACAAGGGCTTCACAGGCAACATGATGTCAATAAAAACTTATCTTTCAATAATTACTCTCAACATGAATGGCCTAAATGCTCCCATAAAACAGCACAGGGTTGCAGTCTAGTTAAAATGACAGGACCCATCCATATGCTATCTACAAGAGACACATTTGGAACCTAAAGATACATCCAAACTGAAAGTGAAGGGATGGAGAACCACCAAATGGCCTTAAAAGAAAGCTGCAGTAGTGATTATCATGTCAGATAAATTAGGTTTTTAAGCTAAAGATTGTAATCAGAGATATAGAAGGACACTACATCATTCTTAAAGTGTCTATCCACCAAGAAGATCTAACAATTGTAAATATTTACTCCCCCAATATGGGAGCAGCCAACTACATAAACCAACTGTTAATCAAAATAGTCATTTTGATATGAACACATTAATTGTATTCATTTTGGATATTAACACAGCACTCTCAGTAATAGATCATCTAGGCAGAAAATCAATAAAGAAACAAGAACATTGTTTCATGTACCAGATGGACCTCATAGATATATACAGAACATTCCACTCTAAAACAAAAGAATACTCATTCTTCTCAAGTGCATGTGGAACTTACTGCAGAATAGATCATATACTGGGTCACAAACCAGGGCTCAAAAGATACCAAAAGACTGAGATTATTCCCTGCATATTCTCAGATCACAATGCTTTAAAACTGGAACTCAACCACAAGGAAAAGTTTAGAAGGAATTCAAACACTTGGAAGCTAAAGACCATCCTGCTCAAGAATGTTTGGATCAACCAGGAAATCAAAGAAGAACTTAAACAATTCACGGAAATCAGTGAGAATGAAGACACAATGGTCCAAAACCTATGGGATATGGCAAAGGTATTCCTAAGCGGGAAATACATAACCATCCAAGCCTCACTCAAAAGAATTGAAAAATCCTGAATACACCAGCTCTCTTTACACCTTAAAGAACTGGAAAATCAACAACAAATTAAGCCAACTCCATGCACAAAAAGGTAAATAACTAAGATTAGAGCAGAGATCAATGCGATAGAAACTAGAGATATAGTAGAACGCATCAATGAAACTAGAAGCTGATTCTTTGAAAGAATTAATAAGATTAAGAAACCAGAAGCCAAACTAACCCAAAAGAAAATAGAGAGAACCCAAATTAATAAAATTATGAATGAAAGGGGAGATATCATGACTAACACCAAGGAAATAGAAAATATTATCAGAAACTAGTATCAATAGTTATATGCTAATAAGTTATGCAACCTAGAAGAAATAGATGCATTCCTGGAAACCTATAAACTTCCAAGATTGAATCAGGAAGAAATTGACAACCTGAATAGATGAATATCTACTAATGAGATTGAAGCAATTGTCAAACACCTCTCAAAAGCCAAGAGTCCAGGACATGACATATTTCCTGGAGAATTTTACCAAGCATTCAAAGAAGAAAAAATACCTATTCTCCTGAAGCTGTTTCAAAAAATAGAAACAGAAGGAAAACTTCCAGACTCTTTCTGTGAGGCCAGCATTACCCTGATCCCCAAACGTGGCAAAGACCCCATAACAAAGGAGAATTTCAGACCAATATCCCAGATGAATATGGATGCCAAGATTCTTAGCAAGATCCTAGCTAATAGGATCCAAAAGTACATTAAAAAAATTATCCACCATGACCATGTGGGATTTATCCCTGTGGTGCAAGTGTGGTTCAACATTCGCAAATCAATCAATGCGATAGAACAAATCAATAAGAGAAGAGAGAAGAACCATATGGTCCTCTCAATTGATGCAGAAAAAGCATTTGACAAAATACAGCATCCATTCCTGATTAAAGCTCTTCGGAGTATATGGGTAGAGTAACATTCCTCAACTTCATAAAACCTATCCATGAATAACCCACAGCAAATCTCATTCTCAATGGGGAAAAACTGACAGCCTTCCCTTTGAGATCAGGAACATGACAAGGATGCTCACTCTCACCACTGTTGTTCAACATAGTACTAGAAATACTAGCAACAGCAATCAGACAACAGTAAGAAATAAAGTGTATTCAAATTGGCATGGAAGAAGTCAAACTCTCTCTCTTCACAGATAACATGATAATTTATATGTAAAACCCAAAAGACTCCACCTCCAAACTACTAGAACTCATACAACAATTCAGTAATGTGGCAGGATACAAAATCAATGTACAGAGATGAGTTACTTTCTTATACACTAACAATGAAAATATAGAAAGGGAAATGAAAGAATCAATTCCATTTACTATAGTACCAAGAACCATAAGATATCTGGGAATCAACCTAACCAAAGAGGTAAAGGATCTGTACACAAGGAACTCCAGAACATTCATGAAAGAAATTGAAGAAGGCACAAAAAGATGGAAAAGCATTCTATGCTCATGGATCAGAAGAATAAACATTGTTAAAATGTCTATACTGCCCAGAGCAATCTATACTTTCAATGTCATCCTGATCAAAATTCCACTTGCATTGCTCAAAGTGTTGGGACAAACAATCCTAAAATTTATATGGAACTAGAAAAGACTCTGAATTGCCAAGGAAATGTTGAAAAAGAAAAACAAAGCTGGTGGTATCACATTGCCTGATTTCAAGCTTTTTACAAGGCTGTGACCACTAAGACAGCATGGTACTGGCACAAATACAGGCACATATGTCAATGGAACAGAGATCCCAGATATGGACCCTCTGCTCAACTAATCTTAGACATAGTAGGAAAAAATATACAGTGGAAAGAAGACAATCTCTTCAATAAATGGTACTGGGAAAATTGGACAGCTGTGTGTAGAAGAATGGAACTTGATCATTCTCTTATGCCAGACACAAAGATAAACTCAAAAGGGATAAAGGGCCTCAACATGAGGCAGGAATCTATCAAAATCCTGGAGGACAACATAGGCAGTAACTTCTTCGACATCAGCCACAGCAACTTCTTTCAAGACATGTCTCCAAAGGCAAAGGAAACAAAAGCAAAAATGAACTTTTGGGATTTCATCAAGATCTAAAGCTTCTGCATAGCAAAGGAAAGAGTCAACAAAACAAAGAGGCAACACACGGAATGGGAGAAGATATTCACAAATGACACTACAGACAAAGGGCTGATATCCAAGATCTATAAAGAACTACTCAAACTCAGCACCCAAAAACTAGATAATCATGTCAAAAAAATGGGCAGAAGAAATGAACAGACAGTTCTCCAAAGAAGACATATAAATGGCTAACAGATACATGAAAAAATGTTCATCATCATTAGCCATTAGGGAGATTCAAATCAAAACCACACTGAGATATCATCTTACACGAGTCAGAATGGCCAAATCAACAAGACAGCAAACAACAAGTGTTGGAGAGGATGTGGAGATAGGGGAACCCTCTTACACTGTTGGTAGGAATGCAAGTTGGTGCAGCCACTTTGGAAGACAGTGTGGAGATTCCTCAAAAAATTAAAAATAGAGCTACCCTATGACCTGGCAATTGCACTACTGGGTATTTACCACAAAGATACAGATGTAGTGAAAAGAAGGGCCATCAGTACTCCAATGTTCATAGCAGCAATGTCCATAATAGCCAACTATGGAAAGAGCCAAGATGCCCTTCAACAGATGAATGGATAAAGTAGATGTGGTCCCTATATATAATGGGATATTACTCAGCCATCAGAAAGGATGAATTCCCAACTTTTGCATCAATATGGATGGAACTGGAGGAGATTATGTTGATTGAAGTAAGTCAAGCAGAGAAAGTCAGTTATCATATGGTTTCACTTACTTGTGGAACCTAAGGAATAACATAGAGGACATTAGGAGAAGGGAAGGAAAAGTGAATTGGGGCAAATCAGAGGAACAGATGAACCATGAAGGACTCAGACTCTGAGAAACAATCTTAGGGTTTTGGAGGGGAGTGGAGTTGGCTGATGGGTGAGCCTGGTGGTAGATATTAAGGAGGGTGTGTATTGTATGGAGCACTGGGTGTGGTGCATAAACAATGAATCTTTGAACACTAAAAAAATAAAATTAGAAAAATTAATGCAAATTTATACATGGTAAAAAATTTTTTGAAAAAGTTAGCAAGTTTTATTATGATCTCTTTATGGGAGAATTTTTTCAATTGATGTGAGGGATTTCCAGGTTTGTTTGCATTTCAGGCCTTTTATTTTGTGTTCTTGATTTTTTATAGCCTAGCACAGAAAAACCTTGGCCAGTCTTAACATTTAAATAAGGAAGTTTTTTTCATTTGCAGTGGTCTGGGAGAATGTAGGAGAGGCAAAATACCTTTTAAAACAGCTTTCTAATATTATATGAAAACATATGATCTCTTTTAATAGATGTCTTTTAGATGAGTAATTTCCTAATTTGGCTTCTCCAAAATAATAATTTCAGACAGAGTAAGTGAACTTATTTTTTGAACTTCGGGATATGCAAGGCTGTTGTTAAATATTCCAGTGGTCTAAATCAAGGTCATTAAGCTCTTAGGAAAGAATAAGCTGCCAGTATGTGCCTGTGTATGACACAGCTTCAAGGAGGATATGAAGGTGCAGACAGGAAAACAGGAAAGTTTCAGGTCCAGGTCATCATACACAGGAGAGGTGGAGGGCTGGGGCCAGCCTCTTGCTGCTGTCTGGCTGGAGACACGGGGGCATCAACCACTCTGTCAGCCATCTTTGGCTCAGGACAACACTGAGGTATCCAAATATGGTGGGTCCTTAGGGTTTCCTTTGGGTTATTTAGTTCCAGAGTGGTTTTTTTTTTTTTAAATATTTTATTTATTTATTTGACAGAGAGAGAAATCACAAGTAGACAGAGAAGCAGGCAGAGGGTGAGGGGTAAGCAGGCTACCCACTGAGCAGAGAGCCTGATGTAGGGCCCAATTCCAGGACCCTAAGGTCATAACCTGAGCAGAAGGCAGAGGCTTAACCCACTGAGCCACCCAGGTGCCCCTAGTTCCAGAGCTTTTTGTTTTTGAATTTTTAAATTCTATTTTATTACAACTAATAATGCTTTTAATTCTATTTTTATAATAATTATTTTAATAATTTTAGATTCTGAGGGCTCCTGGGTGGCTCAGTCCCTTAAGTGTTTGTCTTCATCCTGTATAATACTCTTGGGGTTCTGGGATTGGCCCTGCATTGGGCTCCCTGCTCAGTGGGGAGTCTGCTTCTCCCCCTCTCCCTGCTTGTGTGAACTCTCTCTCTCTCTTTCAAATAAGTAAATAAAATCTTTAAAAAATTTAGATGTTCTATTCACATATAAAATTTTTTTTTTATAAATATATAATGTATTTTTAGCCCCACGGGTACAGGTCTGGGAATCGTCAGGTTTACACACTTCAGAGCACTCACCACAGCACACACCCCCAATGTCCATACCCCCACCACCCTCTCCTGATCCCTAGTTGCCTTTTTCCAATTGACTTATTTTTCTGAGCATAATACCCTCTGGTTCCATCCACGTCGTTGCAAATGGCAAGATTTCATTTCTTTTGATGACTGCATGGTATTCCATTGTGTATATATACCACATCTTCTTTATCCATTCATCTGTTGATGGACATCTAGGTTCTTTCCATAGTTTGGCTATTGTGGACATTGCTGCTATAAACATTCGGGTGCATGTGACCCTTTGGATCACTACGTTTGTATCTTTAGGGTAAATACCCAGTAGTGCAATTGCTGGGTCATAGGGTAGCTCTATTTTCAACTTTTTGAGGAACCTCCATACTCTTCTCCTAAGTGGTTGCACCAGCTTGCAATCCCACCAACAGTATAGGAGGGTTCCCCTTTCTCCGCATCCTCACCAGCATCTGTCATTTCCTGACTTGTTAATTTTAGCCATTCCGACTGGTGTAAGGTGGTATCGCATTGTGATTTTGGTTTGTATTTCCCTGATGCCGAGTGATGTGGAGCATTTTTTCATGTGTCTGTTGGCCATCTGGATGTCTTCTTTGCAGAAATGTCTGTTCATGTCTTTTGCGCATTTCTTGATTGGATTCTTTGTTCTTTGGGTGTTGAGTTTGCTAAGCTCTTTATAGATTTTGGATACTAGCCCTTTATCTGATATGTCATTTGTGAATATCTTCTCCCATTCTGTCAGGTGTCTTTTGGTTTTGTTGACTGTTCCCTTTGCTGTGCAAAAGCTTTTGATCTTGATGAAATCCCAATAGTTCATTTTTGCCCTTGTTTCCCTTGCCTTTGGATTTGTTCTTAGGAAAAAGTTGCTGCAGCTGAGATCGAAGAGGTTGCTGCCTTTGTTCTCCTCAAGGATTTTGATGAATTCCTTTCGCACATTGAGGTTCTTCATCCATTTTGAGTCTGTTTTCGTGTGGTGTCAGGAAATGGTCCAGTTTCATTCTTCTGCATGTGGCTGTCCAATTTTCCCAACACCATTTGTTGAAGAGACTGTCTTTTTTCCATTGGACATTCTTTCCTGCTTTGTCGAAGATGAGTTGACCATAGAGTTGAGGGTCTATTTCTGGGCTCTCTGTTCTTTTCCATTGATCTGTGTGTCTGTTTTTGTGCCAGTACCATATTGTCTTGATGATGACAGCTTTGTAATAGAGCTTGAAGTCTGGAATTGTGATGCCAACAACTTTGGTTTTCTTTTTCAACATTTCTCTGGCTATTCAAGGTCTTTTCTGGTTCCATATAAATTTTAGGATTATTTGTTCCATGAGAAAAATGGATGGTATTTTGAAAGGGATTGCATTAAACGTGTAGATTGCTTTAGGTAGCATAGACATTTTCACAATATTTGTTCTTCCAATCTAGGAGCATGGAACACTTTTCCATTTCTTTGTGTCTTCCTCAATTTCTTTCATGAGTACTTTATAGTTTTGCCTCTTTGGCTAGGTTTATTCCTAAGTATCTTGTGATTTTGGGTGCAATTGTAAATGGGATTGATTCCTTAATTTCTCTTTCTTCTGTCATGTTGTTGTCTTGTTGTTGATGTAAAGAAATGCAACTGATTTCTGTGCATTGATTTCATGTCCTGAGACGTACTGAATTCCTGTACAAGTTCTAGCATATTTGGAGTGGAGTCTTTTGGGTTTTCCACATATAGTGTCAAATCATTTACAAAGAGTGATAGTTTGACTTCTTAGTCGATTTGGATGCCTTTAATTTCTTTTCATTGTCTGATTGCTGAGGCTAGCATTTCTAGTACTATGTTGAATAGCAATGGTGATAATGGACATCCATGCTGTGTTCCTGACCTTAGCAAAAAAGCTCTCAGTTTTTCTCCATTGAGAATGATATTTGTGGTGGGTTTTTCATAGATGGCTTTGATAATATTGAGGTATGTGTCCTCTATCCCTACACTTTGAAGAGTTTTGATCAGGAAGGGATGCTGTACTTTGTCAAATGCTTTTTCAGCATCTATTGAGAGTATCATATGGTTCTTGTTCTTTCTTTTATTAATGTGTTGTATCACATTGATTGATTTGCAGATGTTGAACCAACCCTGCAGCTCTGGAATAAATCCCAGTTGGTCGTGGTGAATAATCCTTTTAATGTACTGTTGGATCCTACTGGCTAGCATTTTGGTGAGAATTTTCTCATCTGTATTCATCAAGGATATTGGTCTGTAATTCTCTTTTTTGATGGGATCCTTGTCTGGTTTTGGGATCAAGGTAATGCTAGACTCATAAAATGAGTTTGGAAGTTTTCCTTCCATTTCTATTTTTTTGGAACAGTTTCAGGAGAATAGGAATTCATTCTTCTTTAACTGTTTGGTAGAATTCCCTTGGGAAGCCATCTGGCCCTGGGCTCTTGTTTGTTTGGAGATTTTTGATGACTGTTTCAGTCTCCTTACTGGTTACGGGTCTGTTCAGGTTTTCAGTTTCTTCCTGGTTCAGTTGTGGAAGTTTATATGTCTCTAGGAATGCATCCATTTCTTCCAAATTGTCAAATTTGCTGACGTATAGTTGCTCATAATATGTTCTTAAAATTGTATTTCTTTGGTGTTGGTTGTAATCGCTCCTCTTTCTTTCATGATTTTATTAATTTGGGTCCTTTCTCTTTTCTTTTTGGTAAGTCTGGCCAGGGTTTATCGATCTTATTAATTCTTTCAAACAACCAGCTCCTAGTTTCATTAACTTGTTCTATTGTTTTTTTGGTTTCTATTTCATTGATTTCTGCTCTGATCTTAATTATTTCTCTTCTGCTGGGTTTAGGTTTATCTGGTGTTCTTTCTCTAGCTCCTTTAGATGTAGGGTTAGGTTGTGTATTTGAGACCTTTCTTGTTTCTTGAGAAAGGCTTGTATTGCTATATATTTTCTTCTCAGGACTGCCTTTGCTGTGCCCCACAGATTTTGAACCATTGTATTTTCATTTTCATTTGTTTCCATGAATTTTTTCAATTCTTCTTTAATTTCATGGTTGACCCATTCATTCTTTAGAAGGATACTGTTTAGTCTCCATGTATTTGGGTTCTTTCCAAATTTCCTCTTGCGATTGAGTTCTAGCTTCAGAGCATTGTGGTCTGAAAATATGCAGGGAATGATCCCAGTCTTTTGGTACTGGTTGAGACCTGATTTATGACCCAGGATATGATCTATTCTGGAAAATGTTCCATGTGCACTAGAGAAGAATGTGTATTCTGTTGCTTTGGGATGGCATGTTCTGAATATATCTGTGATGTCCATCTGGTCCAGTGTGTCATTTAAGGCCTTTATTTCCTTGTTGATCTTTTGCTTGGATGATCTGTCCATTTCAGTGAGGGGAGTGTTAAAGTCCCCTACTATTATTGTATTATTGTTGATGTGTTTCTTTGATTTTTTTATTAATTGATTTATATAGTTGTCTGCTCCCATGTTAGGGGCATAGGTATTTAAAATTGTTAGAGCTTCTTGTTGCACAGATCCTTTGAGTATGATATAGTGTCCTTCCTCATCTCTTATTATAGTCTTTGGCTTAAAATCTAATTGATTTGACATAAGGATTGCTACCCCAGCTTTCTTCTGATGTCCATTAGCTTGGTAAATTGTTTTCCACCCTCTCACTTTAAATCTGGATGTGTCTTCGGGTCTAAAATGAGTTTCTTGTGGCAGCATATAGATTTTTTTTTTTTTTAATCCATTCTGATACCCTGTGTCTTTTGATTGAGACATTTAGCCCATTTACATTCAGGGTAACTATTGAGAGGTATGAATTTAGTGCCATTGTATTGCCTGTAAGGTGACTGTTACTGTTTATTGTCTCTGTTCCTTTCTGATCTACTAATTTTAGGGTCTCTCTTTGCTTAGTGGAACCCTTTCAATATTTCCTGTAGAGCTGGTTTGGTGTTTGCAAATTCTTTCAGTTTTTGTTTGTCCTGGAAGCTTTTTATCTCTCCTTCTATTTTCAATGATAACCTAGCTGGATATAGTATTCTTGGCTGCATGTTTTTCTCGTTTAGTGCTCTGAATATATCATGCCAGTTCTTTCTGGCCTGCCAGTCTCTGTGGGTAATTCCACTGCCAATCTAATATTTTTACCTTTGTATGTTACAGACTTCTTTTCCCGGGCTACTTTCAGGATTTTCTCTTTGTTGCTAAGACTTGTAAATTTTACTATTAGGTGGCAGGGTGTGAATCTGTTCTTATTGATGTTTATGGGGGATCTCTGTGCTTCGTGGATTTTGATGCTTGTTGCCTTTGCCATATTAGGGTAATTCTCTACAGTAATTCTCTCCAATATATCTTCTGCTCCCCTCTCTCTTTCTTCTTCTTCTGAATCCCAATTATTCTAATGTTGTTTCATCTTATGATGTCACTTATCTCTTGAATTCTCCCCTCCTGGTCCGGTATTTGTTTGTCTCTCATTTGCTCAACTTCTTTATTCTCTGTCATTTGGTCTTCTATATCACTAATTCTTTATTCTGGCTAGTTTATCTTAGCAGTAAGAGCCTCCATTTTGGATTGCACCTCATTAATAGGTTTTTGGGTTTCAACTTGGTTAGATTCTGTTCTTTTATTTCTCCAGAAAGGGCTTTTATCTCTCTGGAGAGGATTTATCTAATATCTTCCATGCCTTTTTTGAGCCCATCTAGATCCTTGAGAATCGGCATTCTGAACTCTAGATCTGACATATTACCAATGTCTGTATTGATTAGGTCCCTAGCCTTCAGGACTGCCTCTTGTTCTTTTTTTTTTGTGGTGAGTTTTTCTGCCTTGTCATTTTGTCCTGAGAAGGATAGATGAAGGAGCAAATAAAGTACTAAAAGGGTGGGAAAGACCCCAGGAAAATGTGGTTTAATCAAATCAGTAGAGACCCAAAATTGTGGAGGGGTGGGGGCGAAGAAAGGGGATAAAAAGAAGTTCAAAAAAAATTAGAAAAAGAAAACAAATAATGAAAAAATATAAAAAAGAAAAAAATATATATATTAGACTGGTGACTAGAACAGGGTCACCCCCTTAATTTTGGGAGTATTTTGGTCTCTTAGAAGAAAATACCTCCCAAAATTTTAAAGAATGAAAAACATATATAAGAGTATACACAATGAAGGGATGGAATATGCCTATAAAGATGAAAAAATTTTTTTTTGAATTTCTAAAAAAGGAGTTGATAAAGTAAGTTGGTTGGGAGAATAAAGAAAAAGGAAGTGAAGAGAATTTGCTTGGGCTGGAGACTAGAACAAGCCTGGAGATAGATGTAGGGTATATTTGATCTATTAGAAGAAGTTGTACTCCAAATTTTTTAGAAGAAAAAACCCTATGTATATACAAAAAAATAAAGTTAGATACAATGAAGGATATAATATGACTATAATAATGAAGTTTCAAAAAAGATTATTATTATTATTTTTTTTATGAAAGGTATTGTTAAGATAAACTAGTTAAAAAACGTTAAAAGAGGAAAGGGTAAAAGTTAAAAAAATTAGCAGAATAAAAAAAATAAAATAAAATAAATAATTAACTGCAAGACTAAAGAATCATGGGGAGAAAACTATGAATTCCAGGCTTTGTTTTCTCCTCCTCTGGAATTCTGCTGTTCTCCTTGGTAAGTGAACTTGGCCTTGGCTGGATTTCTTGTTGATCTTCTGGGGGAGGGGCCTGTTGTAGTGATTCTCATGTGTGTTTGCCCCAGGTTGAATTGCACTGCCCTTACCAGGGGCCAGGTTAAGTATTCTGCTCGGGTTCACTTTCGGGAGCTTTTGTTTCCTGAATGCTTTCCATAGAGCTCCGGAGGATGGGATTGAAAATGGCGGCCTCCCAATCTCTGGCCCAGAGGAGCCGAGAGCTTGGGGTCCCACTCCTCAGTGCGCCCTCAGAGAAAACTCTTAATCACTCCCGTCTCCCTGGCCTCCGGCCGCACTCTGAACTCACCCAGCCTGTGACCAAGCATTTCTGTCTCTGGCACACAGCTCTGCCTGGAGTCTCCAAACCCTGCAGATCCCTGAGCTCCCCCACGGGGTATCTCCCTGGATCTTGTGGGGACCTCACTCACAGAGCAGTGGCCTGTGCCATGGATTACAGTTCAAGGTAACCCCAAGTTGAGAGCTCACTCCTCAGCTCTGTCTCTGTAGCTGGCTTCCCCACTCTAATACCTGTGAGCTCTGAGACACTCAGACACCCTCGATCCTTCTGTGACCCCGCTGGGCCTGGGGCCACGCTGACCTCACCTGGGCTTCACCCTGGTTTAGTCTCTGGAGTGATGTCTCTCAGTGGAACAGACTTTTAAAAGTCCTAATTTTGTGATCCATTGTTCTACCGCTTGCCAGGAGCTGCCCCCCACCCATGATCTATCTTCCTGTCGTTTTGGATTCACTTCTCTGCCAGTCCTACCTTTCAGAAAGTGATCAATTTTCTTTTCTAGAATTGTTGCTCTTCTTCTCTTCAATCTCCTGTTGGATTTGTAGGTGTTCGCAATGGTTTGATAAGTTATCTAGGTGATCTCCTGCTACCTGATGTTGTCTCAGCCTGCTACTTCTCCACCATCTTGACTCCTTCTCCCATATCTTCTATTCACATTTAAAAATAATTTCATGTTGTATAGTTTTTTATTGTGATAAAGAACATAAAACATCAAATTTACCTTCTTAACCATTTTGAATTGTACCATCAGTAGTATTATGTATATTCATATAATTGAGCAACAGATCTCTAGAACTTTTTCATCTTGCAACACTGAAATTCAGTGCCCACTCAACACTTACTCCCCTCCCCATACCCTCTACAATCACCTCTGTACTTCCTATTCCTATGAATTAACAACTTTAGATACCGCATATAAATGGAATCATACAGTAATTGCTCTTTTGTGCCTAACTTATTTCATTTAACATAGTGTCCTTAAGGTTTATCCATATTGTAGCAAAAATGAGAATTTCAGGAAGTGTTACTATTTTGTAGCACGCACGATGGCTTCGAGGTTATTTTGCAGAATTGGATCATCAGGGCCCTGCAGGCCCTCAGGGCCTGCCATCCCAATTGAATTGCTGCAGTGTGCTCCATGGCCTCTGGACGTGGTGTTCTTACTGCTGACCAGCAGGTTCCTGGGCTGGAAAGGGAGGTCATGATGGCTGCATGGAAGGGACTGTACTAATATATTATGCTAGGCCCAAGGGCAGCTTTAGGCACCAAGGAAGATTAGAATTTAATCCCATCTATCACCAACAAGTGAATAGAGGGCTGCATCTGTGAAGAGGACAATAGTGCCATCATCTGGTTCTGGCTGCACAAAGGAGAGACCCAGTGATGCCCTAGCTGTGGAATCCATTATAAGCTGTTGCCCCACCAGTTGGTCCACTGAGATTTGCTCCAACTTACTCAAAATGTGCTGTAAAGTTTCTTCTTTCCAATAAAGACTAGCTTATTCCATTGGCTCCTTCTCCCATTTAAAAAAAAAAAGTAAGAAATTCTTTCATTTTTAAGGCTGAATTTTCCTTATCAATCTGTAGATGGACATTTGGATTGCTTCCACCACCTCTTGGATGCTATGAATAATGCTTGTGATGAACATGGGTGTGCAAATATTTTTTGAGGTCCTGCTTTGAGCTATTTTAGATTTACCCTGGTGGGAATTACTGGATCATAAGGTAATTTTGGAGAACAGAGGTTTTTGCTATTCAACAAAACATTTTTCTTTTTACAGAACTGGTTTAGATTTTTAAATTTGCAGTACTACTTAAAAAAGCTTCCATTTGGGATGTTTTTCCTTTTTCCTTTTGTCCCATCATTTTGAATTTTACTTATTGGTGGTTAAACACCTTCTTTTGGGTACAGTTCCTCAAATACATCTCTATTTTTCTTTGTTTATACTTCCTTCTGACTTTATACTTGTTTATTTTTCTGTAATTTGTTATATAGTGATAATTCTCCATCTTCATTTGTCTTGACTCTTTTCTATTCATATATATCAGTAGCTCTTTATTCTGTGATGTCTGTATCTTAGGGTTAACCAGTAACTTAGGTCTGCTAAAATGGTGTTTACATAGGTCAATATTTTCTCCTCCAAACTGAGGGGGGACTCATGTTGATGAGTCAGTAAATTGTGGATTAGAAAATTGTTAGTTATTCGAGACCACAAGTTTCTGTCTTTGAGCTCTAGATAAGACTTCAAGTCATTCTGGGCTCTGAGTTTGCATCTGATGTTCATAGGGCCTGTTTCAACCCTCTATCACATTTAGAGACCTGAAGATCCATTCAGAAATTTAAAATTTCTGGGTCCTTCTCATCTTGTCCTTCTTATGGCTTTTGGTGACATCCAGGCAAAGCGTCCATTCAGACCCCTCCTTCCAGCATGGAGCACTCTGGGTATTGATAGCACCCAGTGACTTGTGAGATTTGAGATCTTATAGTTAAAAGCTTATGTGATTAATTGTGTAAGACTGATGAATCACAGACCTGTACCCCTGAAACAAATAATACATCATATGTCAATAAAAAATTAAAAGCTTATATGATTTATCTCAACAGCTTAGAGCTTTTTTTTAATGTGTTATGTTAGTCACCATAAAATAAACCATTAGTTTTTGATGCAGTGTTCCAAGAATCATTGTTTATGTTCAACACCCAGTGCTCCATGCAATACATGCCCTCCTTAATACCCACCACCAAGCTCACCCATCTGACAACTCCCCTCCCATCTAAAACCCTAAGATTGTTTCTCAGAGTCCACAGTCTCTCATGGTTCATCTGTCCCTCCGATTTGCCCCAATTCACTTTTACTTCCCTTCTCCTAATGTCCTCCATGTTATTCCTTATGTTCCACAAGTAAGTGAAACCATATGATAACTGATTTTCTCTGCTTGACTTACTTCAATCAACACAATCTCCTCCAGTTCCATCCATATTGATGCAAAAGTTGGGAATTCTTCCTTCCTGATGGCTGAGTAAAATCCCATCATATATAGGGACCACATCTACTTTATCCATTCATCTGTTGAAGGGCATCTTGGCTCTTTCCATTGTTGGCCTTTATGGACATTGCTGCTATGAACATTGGAGTACAGATGGCCCTTCTTTTCATTACATCTGTATCTTTGGGGTAAATACCCAGTAGTGCAATTGCTGGGTCATAGGGTAGCTCTATTTTTAATTTTTTGAGGAATCTCCACACTGTTTTCCAAAGTGGCTGCACCAACTTGCATTCCTACCAACAGTGTAAGAGCGTTCCCCTATCTCCACATCCTCTCCAATACTTGTTTGTTGTCTTGTTGATTTGGCCAAAGGATTTGGCTTTTCAGTGATTAATAATGTGGAGTGATGGTGTGGCCTTTAAATGCTGTAGGTTTGTCTTTGTCTTGTGAGCTGCCATCAAACCAACAGATCGCTTACTGTGGTGAGTGTTTGCCAGTCCACTACCCACAGGATATCTTGTTTTGGATGCTATTGGATTATACTTGGGCTCCTGTAAATGATTGTTTTGTTATCCCTAGCAGCTATTGGGTCTTACATAAATAATTCTCAGGGGTTTACTCTGTGTTTGCTTTGTATTTGTAATGACTGATAACCTCCAAGAGGACAACCCTATAGATGGAGTTGATGTATTGATACAGGTAATTTGGTTGCACATGCTGCCAAGACCCCAAGAGCTTTAGTAATTTTTTTTTTTTTTTGCCTTTCATTACTTATGCTTATAGGTTCCTCTCTTGTAATTTGTGTGGCTAAGCTGAGTTCGTTTTTTAGTGGGTTTCTCTTTGTGGTTGTTGGAATACTAAGCTGCTTATTATAGCAGAATTAAGATATGTCTAAATGTTTGTAAACCATATTATTCTGGATGTTTGGGGTAAGAAATGGACATTTCTGTTTCTTTATGTAAGTCAACATGGTCTTTGGATAGAAATAAATCACAGAGAAGCCCAAGAACATTTTCCTGTATGTGTTTCCACACAATTAAGACTTTCAGTCTAGTTTATCCTTATTTCTCCTGGCTGTTTCTGGGGATCCTTGCAGGTTGACTCCCATACACTGAGATACAATTCTATGAGCTACCTGATGGCTGCTATTTCCCAATTTTCTGCCCTGGATTTCAAGGAAATTTCTCCTGTGGTTGCCAGAGCTGTGTGAGTCCTAACATCTTAGAGTTTAGGAGTCTCTGAGTCCCTGTATACAAGCTGCTATAATAGTTGGGCTCACATATGACATGTGTAATATTGAAAGTTATAATTCAAACTAATAAAGAGTTAACAAATGCTTCTATTCTATTCTTCCTCCTCCTCTTCTTGTTCTTGTTCTTGTTCTTCTTTGTCTATCTCTCAGAGACAGAGAGAGCACAAGCAGGAAGACAGCAGGCAGAGTAGGCAGAGGGAGAAGCAGGCTCCCTGACAAACAAGGACCCTGAAGCAGTACTCTATGCCAGAATCCTGGGATCATGACCTGAGCCAGTGGCAGCCACCCAACAGACTGAGCCACCCAGACATCTCTTATCCTATTTTCATAAATGTCTTCATAATGACAAAATAAATACATATATAAAGCTACAATTTTATATGACTAAAGACAAATATCAAAGATGAATTTAACTATTATTTAACATATCTGGTAGTGCTTTAGATGTCTTAATAAATAATAAAGTAAAATATACAAAATTAATATGTATTTGTCATACAAAATATATTTTTTCTTGCTTCACTTTAGCAAAATCACTAATTATATAGATGTAATAAAAATTTTTACATAGTTTGTGTTCAATTGATAGTAATGAGCTAAAGTATTGAAATGGAAAGATTTTTATAAAAATACAAATTAAAACAAGTGTAAAATTCATTTTTTGGGGGGGGGATTTTTTTTTTCAGCATAACAGTATTCATTGTTTTTGCACCATACCCAGTGCTCCATGCAATCCGTGCCCTCTCTAATACCCACAACTTGGTTCCCCCGACCTCTCACCCCCTGCCGCTTCAAACCCCTCAGATTGTTTTTCAGAGTCCATAGTCTCTCAGGGTTCACCTCCCCTTCCAGTTCCCCCCAACTCCCTTCTCCTTTCTAACTCCCCTTGTCCTCCATGCTATTTGTTATGCTCCACAAATAAGTGAAACCATATGATAATTGACTCTCTCTGCTTGACTTATTTCACTCAGCATAATCTCTTCCAGTACTGTCCATGTTGCTACAAAAGTTGGGTATTCATCCTTTCTGATGGAGGCATAATACTCCATAGTGTATATGGACCACATCTTCCTTATCCATTCATCCGTTGAAGGGCATCTTGGTTCTTTCCACAGTTTGGTGACTGTGGCCATTGCTGCTATAAACATTGGGGGTACAAATGGCTCTTCTTTTCACAACACCTGTATCTTTGGGGTAAATACCCAGTAGTGCAATGGCAGGGTCATAGGGAAGCTCTATTTTTAATTTCTTGAGGAATCTCCACACTGTTCTCCAAAGTGGCTGCACCAACTTGCATTCCCACCAACAGTGTAAGAGGGTTCCCCTTTCTCCACATCCCCTCCAACAAGTGTAAAATTCTTAAAAATTAACATTACTTTCATTTTTTGAAAAAAATCATTTTTCTTTCAAAATATTAAAAATGTAAGTTAGGATGTAAATACAAATTACAAAAAAAATCTGATTTTAAATAAAAATTATTGAAGAAAGTTAAATTTAATTTTAATTTTTAATTTTAAAAATCTTATATCATAAGTTCTTTATAGATCTTGGATCCCTTTATCTGATACGGCATTTGCAAGTATCTTCTCCCATTCCATAGGTTGTCTTTTAGTTTTGTTGATTGTTTCCTTTGCTATGCGTAAGATTTTATCTTGATGAAGTCACAATAGTTGATTATTTATTTTGTTTCTCTTGCCTTTGGAGATATGTTTAACAAGAAGTTGTAGTAGACGAGCTTGAAGAGGTTGTTAACTGTGTTCTCCTCCAGGATTTTGATAGATTCCTGTATTACATTGATGTGTTTCATTCCTTTTGAGTTTATCTTTGTGTATGGTTAAGAAAAAGTCCAGTTTCATTCTTGTACATGTGACTGTTCAATTTTCTCAACAGCATTTGTTGAAGAGCCTGTCATTTTTCCATTAAATATTCTTTCCTGCTTTGTCAAAGATTAGTTGACCAAAGAGTTGAGGGTCCATTTCTGGGTTCTCTGTTCTGTTCCACTGATCTATGTGTCTGGTTTTGTATCACACTCATCGACCAAATCATCATCATCATCATTATCATCATCATCCAGTCAAGAAATGGGCAGATGACATGAACATCTTTCTTTCTCCAAAGAAGACTTCAAATGACTAATATACACATGAAAAAATACTCCACATCACTTGGCATCAGGGAAATACAAATCAAAATCACAATGAGATACCACCCCACACGAGTCAGAATGGCTAAAGTTAAGTCAGCAAATAACAAATGTTGGTGAGGATGTGGAGAAAGGGGAACCCTCTTACACTGTTGAGAATGCAAACTGGTACAGCCACTCTGGAAAACCGTATGGAGGCTCCTCAAAAAGTTAAAAATAGAGGTAACCTATGACTCAGCAATTGCGCTAGTGGGTATTTATTCCAAAGATACAAATGTAATGATCCAAAGGGATACCTGCACCCCATTATTTATAGCAACAATGTCCACAATAGCTAAACTGTAAAAGGAACCTAGATGTCCTTTGACAGATGAATGGATAATGAAGATGTGGTATTATACATGAAATGTATATACAATGAATGTGTGTGTGTGTGTGTACACACACACACACACACACAGTTACTCTGGCATCAGAAAGGATGAATACTACCATTTACATCAATGTAGGTGGAATTGGAGGGTATTATGCTGAGTGAAATAAATGGCTCAGGGAAAGACAATTATGTTTCACTCATATGTGGAACATAAGAAATAGTACAGAGTATCCATAGGGGAAGGGAGGGAAAACCAAATGGGAAGTCATCAGAGAGGGAGAAAAACCATGAGGGATGCTTAACTACAGGAAACAAACTAAGGGTTGCTGGAGGGGAGGTGGCTGGGGGGATGGGGTAATTGGGTGATGGGCATTAAGGAGGGCATGTGATGTGATGAGCACTCGTTGTTATATACAACTGTTGAATTATTGAACTCTACATCTGAAACTAATGATGTATTATTACATGTTGGTTAATTGAATTTAAATAAAAATTTAAAAAATCTTATATAATTTCCATTATACTTATATTTTTGTAAACTTAAGACAATTCACAGTGCCCATGTAGTTGTTGATGTAAAGAATCTGTATTGTGCTTCATGCATGTTATGTCTAGACCAACATACATAGATTTAAGAATAATATAATTTTTTTAATGTTGCAAAATATTTCTCAGCCACTCTGTGGTTTCTCAGTAATTATGGTGAATACTGTGTTGGCAGGTGGATCCGTTGGGAACCATGAATAGGCACACACAAAAAAGCAAGAATATGGACTCTTAGCAATATGGGGTGGCAATGGGAATTGATCTCACTATGCAAGAATCAGTTATATTTATGCTAAAGAAGGACTGAAAAGGTAAATGAACTTTACAAAATATGTTCTTTATCATACCTAAGCATTCTCCTTATTAATTTCCCTCTGCAAGCAAAGGCAGTGTTGGACCCAGTTGTGGACAATAATATAATCCACAGGTCTTCACAGCATTTGGACACAGTCACCTTCTGCATTGAGGGTGTTTGGCAGAAGATGGAGAAAACTGTGCCTTCACCTCAGTGGTTTAACACCATGAGGGGGTCATGTTCTGCCAGAAAGGCACCAATTCTGAGGTGAATGTCCCTATTGCCTATGTCTAGTTCTTAAGCTGCCAGTCTTACTTTGTGACAAAGTGAGGTAGAATTTCTCTCCTTAACTTGCATTTTATTATGTTAACTCAAGTATAAAACAGAGTGGGCTTGTATCTTTGATGTCCCAAGGAAACTGAGTGAAATAACTCTTATTTCTACTTCCCCTTTATTTCATTCTATTATTTATTTCATTCTCATTCTCATTCATCTCTCCCTGAGTGGAGGGAGCTGGGTGGAGGACAACCTGAGCAGCAAATATCACTATGTTATACTCAAAGAAACCCTTACTCTCTGACTTGTACTCATTAAATTTGGCCACATATTTAAACCTTGGCTCCCTCTTCTATTATGAAGGATCTTTCTAAGAAACTTCTTGAACTCTCATGCAAATATCCTTCTAGTGGGTTCTTCTGTCCATCTTCCAAAAATACAGTGTCATATCACATTTAAATCATGCTATGGCATATGTAAATGAGAAAGCAATATAAACCAACAATTTGGCCTTCATGTAATACCTCTTTAATAAATTAGTTAGAATTAGTAGCTTTGGGGAAATGGTTCATAGTCTAGGTCATATTCTTTTCTTTTTTTTTTTTCTAGTGAAGGGAACTTTTTACTCAGTATTATGATTTAATATGTGCTCTCTTATATAATTTTCATGGTATCCCCTGCAAGGCAGTTGTTATTTTCTCCTCCTTCCTCCTCCTCCTCCTCCTCCTCCTCTTCTTCTTCTTCTTCTTTTTCTTCTTCTTCTTCTTCTTCTTCTTCTTCTTCTTCTTCTTCTTCTTCTTCCAAATGAGGGAACAGAGTTTAGTAGCAGTTAAGTAACTGGCTTAATTTGTATTAACTTGAATATTGTTCTGTTTGATTTAAAAGCTTTCACTTTTTCTGATAAATGATCTGGTTTTCACTGCCACAAGTAAAATTCCACTTAAAACATTAAATGGGAACCAAAATTCTTCCTTCAATAGAATTTGGGGAATGAATGAGTCTATGTCAGTTAAAAAGCCATTAGTAATTATCTCTTTGACTTTTAAAGCTTCTAGCATCTGTAAGACATCTGTTGACTGCAATCCCTGAGGAGATTCCATGGCTTGGAAATTTTAATTTATGATTTATTAAAAAAAACATAGCTATAATACATGGTTTTGACTCTGGGTAGATGCTGGTGAGACCATTAAGAGGACAGGGCAGAGACTGGGGGAACATTGTGATTGATCATGCTATTCTTTTAAAACTTAAAATAGAGAATTGAAGAACAGTGAAAGGTTTTATTGGATTGTGGATGACAGAAAGCTGGTGGGAATATAGGACATATAGGATGATATCATCTGAAAGCTAGAGTGATGAAAATCCAATAAAGTAAAATAATTTAAATAATTGACAATTTCTGTATTTAGTTTCAAAATATCACCATACTAGAAGTTTAAGAAATGTGAATGAAAACAGTAAAATTTAAAAAGAATGGGAAGAGTGATTGATATTAGCAAAATGGTGATTCATTTCCCCCAATGAAATATTGAAACAGACAAACAAAAATTATCTCAATTAACTTTGTTAGGGCCTTAGAAATTAACCACTTTTGCAGCCACCAAGTAAACATCCAATCAAGAAAAAGCCATATTCAGAATGAAAAAGTTTTGTGTCATTTTTACTTACTCTTACCCAAACCTTTCCCCAGCATTGTGGCAGTCTTAATCTTGAAGCAACAGTAGTGCAGTTCCCAGTTCCTTCCCTTAAACTGGATGGATCAGTGCAGACTTTATTAGCAAATTATTGTGCATGTCTATTCTAAACTACCTAGGGGATACTCAAAAGACTAATATAAGGTGCTCATCTCTGTTTTGCCCAGCTCACAACTCAGGAGAAAAAACTGTGGTTTTCTCTGTGCTCCTCATAATGAAAATGTTGACTACAGATTTATTCTAAGGGTAAGAGATCACGGGGAGGAGACATAGAATAGACAATCTAAAGCATGGGGAAAAGTCTAGGGTGAGACTCTTTGTAAATTAGGGCATTTGAAGGCAGCTGTGTATACAAGGAAAACTAGAAATTCAAATGTATGCCTAGGCAAGACACAGACTCAGAAAAGACATGAGAAGACATCAAGCTTTCACCTTGGGCTGATTCTTATGCTCAAAGCAAGGCTAACTAGGTGTTGAAGAAGTTCCCCATTACAAAGCCAACTGTCAAAGACTGGGAGAACTTTTGTGATTCAAGGAAGTCTTTGCCACAACACTAGCTGAACAGAGCTAAAAGGGCAGAGACTTGAGTGATCACATAAGACAAGGACTGTTCTTTGCAAATCTGGTTTGGAAGTCTCAAAACTATTGGGGTAAAACCCTTTTTGGCAATCACAAACAGAGAAGGAACTCTTGAAGCGGGGCAATCTGAAATCTAGAGATACCACATTGTAATATTCAAAGGCCCAATTTTCAAGATAACTATCACAAGTCATACAAAGAAACAGGAAGACATGACATGTTCAAAGAAAAGAAATGGACAGAAACTGTCCCTGAAGAAGCTCAAAATAAGACTTCCTGGACAGAGACTTCAAAACAAAAGACCTAAAGGAAAACATGAGCAAAAAATTGAAAGAAACCAGGGAAACAATGTATGGACAAAATGAGAATATTAACAATAGAAGTTGGAGGTGAGGAGAGAAGTGTGTTGGGGGAAATCGGAGAGGGAGACAAACCATGAGAGACTGTGGACTCAGAAACAAACAGGGTTTTGGAGAGGAGGGGGTTAGGGGGATTGGGTGAGCACAATGGTGGGTATAAAGGAGGGCACGTATTGCATGGAGCACTGGGTGTGATGCATAAACCATGAATTTTGGATCACTGAAAAAAATAAATAAAATAAAATTTAAAAAGTGGTGATTAAAAAAAAAGAAGGCAGAGGTGAAAAATACTATACAGAAATGAAAAATTCATTAGAGGAGTTCAAGCAGGAGATTTGAGCAGGCAGAAGAATCAGTGAATTTGAAGATAAAAAAATTGAAATTATGGGTAATGGAACAGAAAAAAAGTAAAGAGAAGTGAATGAATCTAAGGCACCATCAAACTGACAGATGTTTGCATTATGGGAGTCTTGCAAAAAAAGAGTGAGAAAAAGACAGATTATTTGAAGAAATAATGGTCAAACTCCCCAAATGTGATGAAAGAAATGAATGTACAAGTAAAGGAAGCTCAGTAATTCCAAGTAGTAGAAACTCAAAGAGACCCATATGGAGATATATTCTAATCACACTGTCTAAGATGCGAGGGCAAAAGAGAATACCGAAAGCAACAAGAATAAAACTGATTCATCATATATAATATAACCTAAACATCTCCTCCTATTCTGCTGCCAGCCAACTCCTTGTGAACACTTCTAAATTTATCTAGGTGTGTCAGCTCCCTTGGGAGAAAACACAAACTTGAGCGATAGTGCCACCTTCTGGGATACAAAAGAAAGGTTTCTAAGTGTTATGCTGTTGAACAAAGTAATATCAATTCTTAATTAAGGAAAAGTGCCTGTTGCTTCAAATGCAAAAGTAGAAGTACACATCAAACACTATGAAAAACCAAGGGAATACAGTATCACAAAAAGAAAATGATAATTCTTCAGCAACCAAAGGGTGTGCAATATTGTGATTGAACTGACAAAAAAATTCAAAATAGCTGTTATGAGGAAATTCAACAAGGTAAAAGAAGATTCAGGCAATTCAATGAACTCAGGAATAAAATTAATGAACAGAAAATTCTTTACCAAAGAGACTGAAATGATAAATGAAATTCTGGAGCTGAAGAATTCAATAAAGGAGATCAAGAATGCATCAGTGACAAGGCAGACCAGGTGGAAGAAAGAATAAATGACTTGGAGGATAGGTAAAGAGAAGTAAATCAGAAGAAGATAGAAGTTTTAGACTTAGGTGATTAAACCCTTACGAGAACTACCAGATATGACCAGAAAGTTAAATATAATAATTGCCATACCAGAAGGAGAAAAGAGGGAGGAGGGGAAAAAAAGTTTATTTAAAGAAATATGAGAACTTCCAAAACCTGGGAAGGGACTTGGACAGACAAGAATCTTTCAAGACAGACAAGCTCATGAAGCTAATAGATCATTCCATTATCTCAGCGTGAAAAGACCTTATCTAAGACACATTATAATGTAACTTAAAAATCAATGACAAGAAAAAAAAATCTTAAAGGCATATGGGACAAAATAAAGAAATTTTCAAAGGAAACCCCATCATGGTATCAGCACATTTCTCAGCAGAAACTATACAGCCAGTATAGAGTGTAATAATTTATTTGAAGTGTTGAAAGATAAAAATTACCAGCCCCCCAAAAAAAATTACCAGCCAAGAATATTTTTCTGTCAAAGTTATCTGAAAGATAACTTAGATGGAGAACCAAAGGCTTATCCATACAAACAAAAGCTTGAGGGAGTTTACCACCACTAGACATTATAAAAAATGGTGAAAGGAGCTCTTCAAGTTGAAATAAAAGGGTGATAATCAGTGGCTTAAAAATATATGAAAGTAACCAATGAGAATGAAGACACTTCGGTCCAAAACCTATGGGATACAGCAAAGGCGGTCCTAAGGGGGAAATACATAGCCATCCAAGTCTCCCTCAAAAAAACTGAAAAATCCAGAACACAGCAGCTGTCTCTACACCTTAAAGAACTAGAGAATCAACAACAAATCAAACCAACTCCACACATAAGAAGGGAAATTATCAAGATTAGAGCAGAGATCAATGAGGTAGAAACCAGAGATACAGTAGAATGTATCAAGGAAACTAGAAGCTGGTTTTTTGAAAGAATCAATAAGGTTGATAAACAATTGGCCACACTAATCCAAAAGAAAAGAGAGAAAGCCCAAATTCATAAAATTATGAATGAAAAGGGAGAGATCACAACTAACACCAAGGAAGTAGAAACAATCATCAGAAGTTATTATCAACAGTTATATGCCAATAAGCTAAGCAACCTAGATGAAATGGATGCATTCCTGGAAAACTATAAACTCCCAAAATTGAACCAGGAAGAAATCGACAACCTAAATAGACCGATATCTAGTAACGAGATTGAAGCAGTGATCAAAAACCTCCCAAAAAACAAGAGCCCAGGACCTGACGGATTCCCTGGGGAATTCTACCAAACTTTCGAAGAAGAAATAACACCTATTCTCCTGAAGCTGTTTCAAAAAATTGAAGCAGAAGGAAAACTTCCAGACTCTTTCTATGAAGCCAGCATTACCCTGATCCCCAAACCAGGCAAAGACCCTACCAAAAAGGAGAATTTCAGACCAATATCACTGATGAATATGGATGCTAAGATTCTCAACAACATCCTAGCAAACAGGATCCAACAGCACATTAAAAAGATTATCCACCATGACCAGGTGGGATTCATCCCTGGGCTACAAGGATGGTTCAACATTCGCAAATCAATCAATGTGATAGAACAAATTAATAAGAAAAGAGAGAAGAACCACATGGTCCACTCAATTGATGCAGAAAAAGCATTTGACAAAATCCAGCATCCGTTCCTGATTAAAATGCTACAAAGTATAGGGATAGAGGGAACATTCCTGAACTTCATCAAATCTATCTATGAAAAACCCACAGCAAATATCATCCTCAATGGGAAAAAGCTCACAGCCTTCCGGTTGAGATCAGGAACACAACAAGGATGCCCACTCTCACCACTCTTGTTCAACATAGTATTAGAAGTCCTAGCAACAGCAATCAGACAACAAAGAGGAATAAAATGTATCCAAATTGGCAATGAAGAAGTCAAACTCTCTCTCTTCGCAGATGACATGATTCTTTATAGAGAAAACCCAAAAGAATCCACCCCCAAACTACTAGAACTCATACAGCAATTCAGTAACATGGCAGGATACAAAGTCAATGTACAGAAATCAGTGGCTTTCTTATACACTAACAATGAAAATACAGAAAAGGAAATTAGAAAATCGATTCCATTTACTATAGCACCAAGAACCATAAGATATCTGGGAATAAACCTAACCAAAGAGGTAAAGGATCTGTACTTGAGGAACTACAGAACACTCATGAAAGACATTGAAGAAGACACAAAAAAGATGGAAGACCATTCCATGCTCTTGGATCGGAAGAATAAACATTGTTAAAATGTCTATGCTGCCTAGAGCAATCTATACTTTTAATGCCATTCCAATCAAAATTCCAACGGTATTCTTCAAAGAGCTGGAGCAAATAATCCAAAAATTTGTATGGAACCAGAAGAGACCCTGAATTGCTAAGGAAATGTTGAAAAACAAAAATAAAACTGGGGACATCACATTACCCGATTTCAAGCTTTACTACAAAGCTGTGATCACTATGACAGCATGGTACTGGCATAAAAACAGACACATAGACCAGTGGAACAGAGTAGAGAGCCTAGATATGGACCCTCAACTCTATGGTCAGTTAATCTTCGACAAAACAGGAAAAAATATACAGTGGAAAAAAGACAGTCTCTTCAATAAATGGTGCTGGGAAAACTGGACAGCTATATGTAGAAGAATGAACTCGACCATTCTCTTACACCATACACAGAGATAAACTCAAAATGGATAAAAGACCTCAACATGAGACAGGAATACATCAGAATCCTAGAGGAGAACATAGGCAGTAATCTCTTCGATATCAGCCACAGCAACTTCTTTCAAGATATGTCTCCAAAGGCAAAGGAAACAACAGCCAAAACAAACTTTTGGGACTTCATCAAAATCAAAAGCTTCTGCACAGCAAAGGAAACAGTCAACAAAGAGGCAACCCATGGAATGGGAGAAGATATTTGCAAATGACAGTACAGACAAAAGGTTGATATCCAGGATCTATAAAGAACTCCTCAAAATCAACACACACAAAACAGAGAATCCTATCAAAAAATGGGCAGAAGATATGAACAGACACTTCTCCAATGAAGACATACAAATGGCTATCAGACACATGAAAACATGTTCATCATCACTAGCCATCAGGGAGATTCAAATTAAAACCACATTGAGATATCACCTTACACCAGTTAGAATGGCCAAAATTAGCAAGACAGGAAACAACATGTGTTGGAGGGGATGTGGAGAAAGGGGAACCCTCTTCCACTGTTGGTGGGAATGCAAGTTGGTGCAGCCTCTTTGGAGAACAGTGTGGAGATTCCTCAAGAAATTAAAAATAGAACTTCCCTATGACCCTGCCATTGCACTACTGGGTATTTACCCCAAAGATACAGATGTAGTGAAAAGAAGGGCCATCTGTACCCCAATGTTTATAGCAGCAATGGCCACGGTCGCCAAACTGTGGAAAGAACCAAGATGCCCTTCAATGGACGAATGGATAAGGAAGCTGTGGTCCATATACACTATGGAGTATTATGCCTCTCCATCAGAAAGGATGAATACCCAACTTTTGTAGCAACATGGACGGGACTGGAAGAGATTATGCTGAGTGAAATAAGTCAAGCAGAGAGAGTCAAATATCATATGGTTTCACTTATTTGTGGAGCATAACAAATAGCATGGAGGACATGGGGAATTAGGAGAAGGGAGTTGGGGGAAATTGGAAGGGGCGGTGAACAATGAGAGACTATGGACTCTGAAAAACAATCTGAAGGGTTTGAAGAGGTGGGGGGGTGGGAGGTTGGGGGAACCAGGTGGTGGGTATTAGAGAGGGCACAGATTGCATGTAGCACTGGGTGTGGTACAAAAACAATGAATACTGTTATGCTGAAAATAAATTTTTAAAAAATGATTAAATAAATAAATAAATAAATAATATTTTGTTGTTAAAAAATGTTAACCATCTGGGGCACCTGGGTGGCTCAGTTGGTTAAGCATCCAACTCTTGATTTTGGGTCAGGTCATGAACTCAGGGTCATGAGATGGAGCCTCGCATTGGACTCTGAACTCAACATGGAGCTTGCTTAAGAGTCTCTCTCTCCTTCTCCCTCTGCCCCTCCCTGCCCCTGTGCACTCTCTCTCTCTTTCTAAAATAAATAAATCTTTTAAAAAATGCTAACCATATGAGCTTTCAGCAGGCTTATACTTACCACCGATAGCTATAATAAGTATATTATAAGAAGTTTGAAATACTACAAAATATACCAAAGGGTGACACAGAAACACAAAATGGGCATGTGTTGGTGGAAAAATATCAGTAGACTGCTTAACGCAGGGTTACCACAAACCTTCAATGTGTTAAAAAAAAAAAAAAAAAGAACAACGCAGTATCTGAGAAGCACAGTAAAGTGAAGGGCAATAAAATGAGTGTGCCTGCAGTTGAAGAGCGAAGAGAGATAGTTGGTGAGCACAGCAATTTTTTTCATTATAGAGGAACATAGGATTGGATGTGGTTTGTACCAGAACTTTTACAATGATACCTCAGATGGAGTATGGGACCGCTTTCTTGATAAGAGAAAGATAAAAGAAAGACTGCTTTCTTTTGTTCCTTTGGGCTTAAATGCTTACACAGTAGGGTGGTCCAATGAGATCAGAAATAATGGAAAGGGGAGAAGAAGTTAAATGAGAATATAGGAAAAAAAAGAAAACATCAAGACGTGAAAAGATTGCTTCTGTAAGTAGAAACATCAGCCCTTGAACATACCCAGATAAATAATTTAGGATAGCTTATTCTCAAATACATTTCCACAGAAAAAAAGCCATAAGACTGCTGTATACTCCTTGAAAAAATTCATGATCACTGTAGCCCAGAATTCTGTGGCCAGCAAAGACTCCAGTGGCTCCACCATAGTAGAACATGCTTACTGATGTCCCCTGTTTTCTCCTAGGATCACTTCTTGTCTACTGTGAGTAGTGATATTCATATTCAATGCATCACTTCCCTTTTCTCAGTAATAGATATTACTCTGACCTTTTCAATCAATGTTTGAAAAATTGCTCAAACAAATTAATATTTCTATCTTGATCAACTCATTTGGCGAGAAAGGCAAATTCACAGATATCCCACACCATCCCTGGACAGAAAAAAAAAAAATCAAGTGTGTCATTGTGTTTTCATGCTAAACAACAAGCAATAATAACTTAATTAAGCAATAAGAAATTAATGCTTGGAGGCTTTCCAGCCTAATGTAAAGGAGTGCATATAAATACACTTCAATAGTGTGGCAGAAAATGCAGGCTGTCAATTAAATATCATTCTCTTTTCTATTTTATCAGCATAATCCCAATTTTATTGGGAGCAACAACATGCCCAGTTAAAAACATTCACTTCAGGGTGCCTGGGTGCCTCAGTCAGTTAAGCGTCTGCCTTCCACTCTTGTCATGATTGCAGGGTCCTGAGCTCAGCAGGGAGCCTGCATCTTCCTTTCTTTCTGCCCCTCCCCCTGCTTGTGCTTTCTTTCTCTGTAAAATAAACAAACAAATAAAATCTTAAACAACAACTACAGCCATTCACTGCTCCGTGGCTCTTTTATAGCCAGGTATAGTTTTGTGACACTGTTTGAAAACACAAACTTCTGTGTGATAAAATCACTGAGGGTGAGTGACTCTCTTGTATGAAACCAAATCCCATTATTCTTTTTTTTTTTCTTTAGAAAGAGAGGAGAGGAAGGGCAGACGAAGAGGGAGAGAGAATTTCAAGCAGGCTCCATGTCTAGCATAGAGCCTGACTCGGGGCTTGATCTCATGACCCTGAGATCATGACCTGAACTGAAATCAAGATTCAGACACTTAACTGACTGAGTCATCCAGGTGCCCCAAACCTTACCCCATTCTAACTGACACCAGCAAGGGGGCCATTTACCACCATATGTACAAGTCAGCCTAAACCATAAGACACTATTATACAAGATGCTAAAATACTACTTAAAATATTTTTTATTGTGTCACCATAAATAATGACACACATTCAGAATTTGAGAGAGGAACTCTAATTATACATATATTAAGTTTTTAATACTATAACATTCTTTTAAGAGCAAGCCATAATGTCCCATACTAATTTAAGGTCATTTCCAAAACTCAGATCTTACTCACAAAGTAGACCTGAAAACCTGAACTTAAATAAATGTCTTTACTCATTTGAAGACCAACCCAGTTTCAAGGGCCAAGTTGAAAAAGACTGTCATCTTCCTTCTGGTTTAGGGATATGGGGCATACAATTTTCCATAGTCAATTCATTTAATAAACATTTGTTGAGCACCTACTCTAGGCCAGACTCTGGACCAGGCCCTGGAACATCAGAGTAACCTGTAGTTCCAAAGGACCTTATTCCATGTCACAAATGAGTAGGGTTGGCTTGGGCTGGGGCATTCAGGAAATTTATGTGACAAGTGTAAGTTTGTTTTAACAGTAAAGTATAATGGTGGAAGAGGTCGTAAGAGTCAACTACTGTTTTACAGCAGCTTATAATTTGAAGCAGGATGCTTTGCTCTCAGATAAACTGGTGACTTATAAAATAATCTACATTGCTAAAGTTACATTAATCACTTCTTAGTCTTCTTTTTATGAATTCCAAGCTCCTAAATGTGTCTGTGGTTTGAATCCAAAAATAAATAGTTTCCATTTCTACCCCTAGTTAGAAACAACATATAAATGGAAAAGTTGGGTTCAAAAGCATGTTAAGCACTAATTACCAGAGACGTCAATAGATGGCCTGGTCTTCACACTACTTCTCTATTTCACAGGAAATCTGGCAACACTTCATCATCAGCAGGCACTTATAAATTGTTTTCCTCTGTATATTTTATAACAGTATTTGTCACTATAGTGATTCCCTGAAAACTGAGCTGCTCAGCCAGCAAGGACTCCTTTCTCCTCTAAGCAGGCTAAAATTAACTGCTCATTATGAAGTGCCAAAGGAAATCTACTAATGTGTCTTGTCCAGCAACAGTCACTTAAATCCATCACTGCTTAGTGATGTGAACTATGAATTCTCTGTGTTCAAAATGCAGACACTGCCCCTCCTGGAGCCTTGATGGTCCGAGCTCCCCACCCCAGAAACTTAGCCATCTTTTGCAGCCATATTTTTTTCACTCTGAAGTGATTGCTGTGAAGCAAATTTACACTTGTCCACCTTGGCTTTCCTTGGGAAATTCAATGCAAGGGTCCCAGAATAACTGAACATAAATTAAGTCTGTGGAAATTAACTGATACCTACATGAAGAGAACATAAGCACCACCAGCAAATAGAAAGAAATTCAAAGTCCTCTCTGGAGTTGGATATTATTGGATCATGATGTTGTATTTGCATACAAATTTCCACACTTTCAGTTCTCCACTTGCTGTTTATATTATTTGGCAAAGACACTTACAAGTTAATGACAGGACTTCTGCTTCTGGGAAGATAGAGTAGGTGTACTCTGCTCTTCCTACTAAGTACAACTAAAAACACTGAACATTTTATACAGGAAACACTAAAAGGTAGAGAGAAGAAACAAGACCAGCTAGAGAACTCAGGACCTGAGGAATGACATAAAATTGAGTTCCCTGGTTTTTGCCCTTTGGGGGCTTGTTTTTTGTTTTTTTGCCTTATATATCACAAACTTGGAGCTGAAGAAGCCAGCAACCTGGAAATGCCATTAGGCACAGACAAAAACAGCCCTAACTGAAGCTTACTCTCTCTAGGCAAAAATCCAGGAAAGGGGCAGCCTAGCAAGACAACAACATTTTAGAAAATAACCATTGTACTCCAGCCAAACACCACAGGAAAAACTGTGGTCCTTCTCCCACTCCATGCTAACAAAGGCCAAGTCAGGAGCCTAGAATCCCACCCTCTCCAAAAGGTAAACAAGTACCTTCTTGTGATCCCAGCCCAATCCCATAAGTTGGTATTGGTGGAGATCACCTGGCAATAATAGGGTGCCCCTCTCTCTGCCAGCTAAGGTGACATCAGAGGAGGCCTAGGGTAGACTCAAAATTTTCTCCACCACCCAGCAGTAATGACCACCCCCTGCAACATTAGGGGAGAGTTCTACCCCTCACAGCCAGAACATTTCCATGGGGGCCTACTAGGGAGTCAGAACTCCCAACACCCCCACCTAGAGCGATGATGAGATTCCCCCTGGGTGTCAAGGGTGACTGATTAAGGAACCAGGACTTCACCCTCAACTGGCAATAATGAGGCAGCACCCTCCTGCTCCCCACTGGAATAGTGTCAAAAGAAGCCAACTAAAACCAAGGGTCTTACAACATAATATTCAATGTTCAAGTTTCAGTGTAAAATCACTCATCATTCTAAGAACCAGAAGGATCTCAAACAATGAAAAAAGGCAAAAGAGGCCAACAATGAGATGGCACATATGTTAGAATTATCTGAAAAAGATTTTAAAGCAGCCAACATAAAAATGCTTCAATGAGCAAATACAAAACATGCTTGAAACAATGGAAAAATAATCTCAGCAAACACATAAATGTCTCAGTGAGAAATTGAAGAAAAAAACAAATAGAAATTTGAGAACGAAAAACATATAACTGATAAAAATGCAATGAATGGGCTGAACAGCCAAATGAAAGAGACAGAGGAAAGAATCAGTCAACTGAAGGAGAGCTCAATAGAATTTACCCAATCTGAATAACAGAAAAAATATATATTGAAAAAATAATAATTAATAGAATCCTCAGAGACCTGTGGATTATAACAAAAAGTCTAACATTTGTGTTACTGGAGTCTCAGAAGGAGAGGAGAAAGTGTGTAAGCCTGAGAAGCACTCAAGGAAATAATGGTTGGAAACTTCCTAAATTTAGCAAAAGATGTAGCCTACAGATTCAAAAGACTAAGTGAATCCAAACAAGATAAATGCAGAGAAACCACGACATATCATAACTAAACTTATGAAAATTAAAGAAAAACAAAGAAACTTTTTGAAAGAATCCAGAGAAAAACTAATACCTCACCTAAATGGGGAAGGCAATTCAAATAACCAAAGATTTCTCATCAGAAGCCACAGAAGCCAGAGGATATGACATGTGATTTGAAGACTGAAAAAAAAAAAAAACTGACAAACTGGAGTTTTACATCCAATGAAAATGTCTTTGAGGAATGAGAGGGAGAGCAAAAGATCCTCAGAGGAAGGAAAACTGAGAAAATTTGTCACCAGTAGATTTACCGTAAAAGAATGGCAAAAGAAATTTCTTAAACAGACAAGAATGATAAAAGAAGGAATCTTCAGACATCAAGAAGGAAGAAAGAACACAGTAAGCACAAATATAAGTAAAAACAATAAACTTTTCTTCTCCTTTTGAGTATTGTATATTATAGTATAATACAGTACACAGTTGAAGCAGAAATTTTAACAGTCTGATGTGGTTGTAAATGTATGCAGAAATAAAATAAAATGGGGAGGAAGTATGCAGAAGAAATATTTAAGACAATTGTATTATGAAAATGGGAAGGTAAATGTATTGGAAGTAAAGTTTCTATAAGTCTTCCCAAATTGCAAAATGATAACACTAGTAAAATTGTGATAAGATATATAATGTAATACCTAGAGCAAAACACTGAAAGAGCTATATAAAAAGATACACTCAAAATTCTATAGACATATCAAATGGAATTCTAAAAAATTGTTCAACCCACAGAAAGGAAGGAAAAAGAAAACAAAACATAAAAATCAGAAAGAACAAACAGAAATATATTATATATATATATATATATAGAGAGAGAGAGAGAGAGAGAGAAGCTTAATCCCTAACATATTAATAAGTATATTGAATATAAATGGTCTGAACAAAAGTCAACTATATGCTGTCCACAAGAAACTCACTTCAAATACAGTGATATAGTCAGGTTGAATGTAAAAAGGATGAAAAAGACACACCATTCAAACAATGATCAATAGAACATTGAAGAGAGAGAGAAGCCTAATCCTTAACATATTAATAAGTATATTAAATATAAATGGTCTGAACAAAAGTCAACTATATGCTGTCCACAAGAAACTCACTTTAAACATAGTGATATAGTCAGGTTGAATGTAAAAAGGATGAAAAAGACTCACCATTCAAACAATGATCAAAAGATAGTAGGAATGAGTGGTGCCTGGGTGGCTCAGTCAGTTAAGCATCTGTCTTCAGCTCAGGGTCCTGGAATCAATCCCTGAATACCTTGTGTCTGGTTCTCAGCTCAGCAGGGTGTCTGCTTTCTCCCTCTGCTTCTCCCCCTCCCACACTACTTGTGAGGTCTCTCTTGCTCTCTCTTTCTAATAAATAAATAAAATCTTTAAAAAATATATTGTAGCAGTGAATATATTAATATCTAATAAAGTTGGCTTCAGAACAAAGAGAATTATCAGAGACAAGAAGAGACATTATATAATGATAAAAGGTCAATCCACCAAGTAGACAGAAATCCTAAATATGTATGCACCAAACAACACTACAAAATATGTGAAGCAAAAATTGGCAGTATTAAAAGTGGAAATAAACTAATCCATAATTATAGTACAAAATTTCAACAACTTTCTCCCAATAATTATTAAAAGAATTAGAAAGTTAGCAAGAATATGGACTAAATCAACAACACCATTAGTAAACAGGTCTACATTTGTAGAATACCTCACCCAACAACAACAGAACAGACATTTTTTCAGGAACCCAAAGAAAATACTGCAAAATAGACCACATCCTTCCCTTCTCCACTGTTCATCTGTTTTGTTTCTTAAATTCCACATATGAATGAGATCATTTGGTATTTGTCTTTCTCTAACTGACTTATTTCGCTTAACATAATACATTCTAGTTCCACCCACTTTGTTGCAAGGGGAAGGAAGATGAAAATTGAGAGGGAGGCAAACCAAAACAGATGCTGAACTCTGGGAAACAAACTGAGGGTTGTTGGAGGGGAGGTGTGTGAGGAGAAGGGGTATTTGGCTGATGGGCTTTAAGAAGGGCACTTGATATAATGAACACTGGGTGTTATATACAATGGATGGATCACTAAATTCTACTTCTGAAACTAATAATTAAAAAATTAAAAATTAAGTAAAAAATAAACCAAATCCTGTAGCATTAAAAAAAATAATAAAACAAAAACTCTACAAATTTTAAAAACTGAAATCATGCATTCCTTGGCCACAATGTTAATAAACCAAAAATCATCAACAACAAAATATCCAATCAATTGGAAACTAAAAACTCTCTGAAACACCTCTAAAAACCCACGAGTCAAGGAGAAGGAGAAGAGGAAGGAGGGGAAGGAGAAGGAGAAGAAGAAGGAGAAGGGGGAAAGGACAGGGAGGGGGAAGAGGAGAGGAGGAAGGGGAAGAGGAAGGAGAAGAAGAAGAAGGGGAAGGAGGAGAGGAAGAGAGGGAAGAGGAGGAGGAGGGGAGAAAGAAAAAAATCTTGAAGAAAACTAAAATACACACTGAACTCAGTGAAATTGAAAATATAAGGTATCAAAATTTGTGGGCCTAAGATGAAGCAGAAGGGAAATTTATACCACTAAATGCATACATTAGAAAAAAGAAAATTTTCAAATAATAATTTAATCTCTTACCTCAAGAATTTAGAAAAAGAACAACAGAAACTCAAAGCAGTGGAAAGTAAGAAAGAAAAGTAAGAGTAGAAGTCACTGAAATTGCAACAAAAAGAGTATCAGTGAAACAAAGAGTTGGTACTTTAAAAAGATGAATAAAATTGGCAAACCTCTAGCAAAACTTATTTAAAAAAGAGAAAACACAAAATATCAATATGAGGAAGGAAATGGGAATATCACTTTCCCTGCAGACATCAAAGGGATAAGGAAATACTGCAAATGGCTCTACACACATAAATTTAGCAAATCAGATGAAATGGAAGAATTCTTTGAAAAGTACAAACCTCCACAATTCACTCACCATTAGATAATTTGCCTAGCTCTAGAATTATTTTTAAAATTGAATTAATAATTAATGACTCTCAAAAAAAAAAAATCTTCAGGTCCAGATGGTGTCACTGAAGAATTCTACCAAACATATAAATAAGAATTACTACCAATTCTACAGAATCATTCCAAAAAAATAGAAGAGAAGGGAACAATTATGAATTCAAAATTAGACACACACAGTTCAAAAAGGGCAGGGGGAAAGTGGCCTGGGGAGACTACAAACTAATATCTTTCATGAGTATAAGTGTAAAAATCTTTAACAAAATATTTTCAAGCAGAATTCACCACTATGTAAAAAGAATTATATACAATGACCAAATGGGGCTTATGTCAAGGATCCAGAACTGGTTCAGTATATAAAAACCAACCATTATAATCCACCATATTCACAGACTAAACAAGGAAAACCCCGATTGTATCCATTAGTGCAAAAAAAGTCAGTTGATAAAATTCAATACCTGTTCATGATTTTTAAAAAATTATAGAAAAACAGAAATTACACCAGTTACAATGGCCAAAATTAACAAGACAGTAAACAATATGTGTTGGAGAGGCTGTGGAGAAAGGGGAACCCTCTTACACAGTTAGTGGGAATGCAAGTTGGTGCAGCCACTTTGGAAAACAGTGTGGAAATTCCTTAAGTAATTAAAAATAGAGCTTCCCTATGACCCTGAAATTGCACTACTGGGTATTTAGCCCAAGATACAGATGCAGTGAAAAGAAGGGCCATCTGTACCCCAATGTTCATAGTTGGCAACAGTTGGCAAACTGTGGAAAGAACCAAGATGCCCTTCAATGGACAAATGGATAAAGAAGATACGGTCCGTATGTACTGTGAAGTATATGCCTCCATCAGAAAGGATGAATACATAACTTTTGCATCAACATGGACGGGACTGGAGGAGATTCTGCTGAGTGAAATAAGTCAGGCAGAGAGAGTCAATTATGATATGGTTTCGCCTATTTGTGGAGCATAAGGAATAACACGGAGGACATGGGGAGATGGAGAGAAGTGAGTTGGGGGAAATTGGAGGGGAAGACAAACCATGAGAGACTGTGGACTCTGAGAAGCAAACTGAGGGTTTTGGAGGGGAGGCGGGGTAGGAGGTTGGGTGAGCCTGGTGGTGGGTATTATGGAGGGCATGTATTGCAAGGAGCACAGGGTGTGGTGCATAAACAATGAATTCTGGAACACCGAAAAGAAATAAAAAGAAAAAAAAAGAAAAACAGGAATAGAGAGAAACTTCCTCTACTCGATTCAGGAACATCAGAAAAACTGACAATTAATATTGTGCTTAATAGTTAATGGCTGAATGGTTTCTCCCTAAGACTGTGAATAAGTATACATTTTTATTCAATATAGTAGTGAAATTCTAGCCAGTGCAACAAGGCAAGAAAAGGAAATAAAAGGCCTAGATAAGGGGGAAAAAAAATGTGGAAGTGCCCTATTTGCAGAGGACATGGTGGTATACATAGAAAGCCCCAAAGAATCTGAAGAAAAGAAAAAACATAAACCTTCTAGAACTAGAGAGTGCAGCAATGTCATTGGATATAAAATAAACAGAGAAACCAATTGTATTTCTATATACTAGAATTAAATACATGGACCTTGAAATTAAAAGTATAATACTATTTGCACTTGGTCCAAAAAAGGAAAATATTATGTGTAAATGTAGCAAAACACCTACAAAACTTGTATGGCAGAAATTATAAAAATGCTGATAAAAGAAATAAAATATAATTTGAATAAACAGAGAAATAAATATATAGTGTTGGTAGATTGGAAAACTTGCAGAGTAGAGATTCCAACTTTCCCCAAAATTGATATACAGAGTTAACACAATTTCTGTCCTAATCTCTGTAAGACTTTTTGTAGATATAAACAAGATCACTTAAATGTATATGAAAAGGTAAAAAACTAGGATAGCTACAATTTTGAAAAAGAAGAAGAAAGTGGGAGAATCAGTACCCAATTTCAGGACTTATATAACTATAATAATTGAGGCTATGTGATATTGGTGAAGGGATAGACACAGAGATCAATGAGACAGAAGAGAAAAACCAGAAGTAGATCCACACCAATAGGTCTGATTTCTGACAAAGTTGCAGAAGCAAATGAATAACCTAAAAGTAGCTCATCAACAAATGGTGCTGGAGCAATTGAACATCTGCAGGCCAAAAAAATTATCCTAAAAATAAGTTTTACCCCTTCTACAAAAATTTGCTCAAATTAGCTTATAAACAAAACATTTAGGAAAAACATAAAGTATTCATGATCTAGTATTCAGCAAGTGGTTGTCAAACTTAATAGGAAAATTACAATCAACAAAAAAAATGGTAAATTGGACTTCAACAAAATTAAAAAGTTTTCCTCTGCCAAACACACCAAGAAAGGGATGAATCTCGAGAAGCTACACACTGAGAGAAAACATTTTCAGGCCACATATCTGACAGGATATTTAAAGAATAGACAGAGAATGTTAAAGAACTCTCAAAATTTATCAGTAAAAAAAATTTAAAAATCCATAAGAACATTGGCAAAAGTCATGAAGAGACTGTTCACTGAAGAAGATATGTAGATGACAAATAAGTACATGAAAATATGTCCAGCATCATTAACCAGTAGAGAAATATAAATTAAAACAAGATATTATTACCCACCTATAGGAATGGCTAAATTAAAAGAAAATCAAAAATCATAATAACACTAAATACTGGTAAGGATGCCAAGAAACTGGATAACTCACATGTTGCTGGTGAGAATATAAAATGATAGTCACTCTGGAAAACAGCTTGACTATAAAAACTAAATATACAACTACGATGAGACATAGCTGTTGCTCTCCTGAGCATTTATTCTAGAGCAATGAGGATTTACGTTCACACAGAAAGAAAACTGTATGTGAATGTACAACCATATTTATAATAGCCAAAATGGGAAACACCACCAGATATCCTTCATTGGGTAAGAGATTCACAAATCATTGTATGCTCACACCAGATAACACAACTCAACAATAAAAAGGAATGAACTAGTGATTCACACATGTATAAATCTTCAGAGAATTACTCTTGAGTGGAAAAGTTACACACCACATTATTTCATTTAGATAACATTCTTAATATGGTGAAATTATAGAAATGAAGAATGGATTAGTGGTTGTTCCCTTTCAGGGGATACATAGGAAAAACTGGTAGGTATGGCTATAAAAGGGGAAAATGGAAGGGTATTTGTGGCTATGGAAACATTCTGTACTTTGTATCAAAGTCAGTTTCTAAGTTGTGACATAGTTTTATAATTTTGAAAGATGTTACCATTGACGGAAACTGGGTGTCTTTGTATTATTTTTTTACAACTGCTGTGAACTTACCATTATTTCAAAATGAAAAATTTTAAAAACTTTTAATTTTTAAAAAAAATTTAAAATTTTAATTTTTTAAAAATTTTTAGAATTTTAATTTTTTAATTAATGACAATTCACTGGTACCCAAGGCCTAATGAAAATAGAGAAAAATAAGTTTTGTCATTTTTACTGTTCCTTACCTATTCTTTCCTGCAGCTGTAAAGTGATCATTCTTCATGAACATTCTTTTTTTTTTTAAGATTTTATTTATTTATTTGACAGAGAGAGATCCCAAGTAGACAGAGAGGCAGGCAGAGAAAGAGAGGGAAGCAGGCTCCCTGCTGAGCAGAGAGCCCGATGCGGGACTCGATCCCAGGACCCTGAGATCATGACCTGAGCTGAAGGCAGCGGCTTAACCCACTGAGCCACCCAGGCGTCCCCATGAACATTCTTCAAAACTATTGAACAAATTACTTACATGGGCATTAAACACCATATTCTTTCCTCTCACAGTAGAATGGACTCCTTGATTTAGAGAATATAAAAAGTCTGACTGAAAAAGGCAGTGCAGACAAGAGTGAAACAACCTGAGTTTGGAGATGCCTCCAAAGTCCGTGTGATCTTGGACAAGCAACTTAGCCTCTTTGGTCTTTATTTCTCCATCTGCAAAATAGACCTGATTATTACCATTGTATAAAATTCCAAATCCTAGTAAAGTAATAACATTATACTGCTACAAAGAAATACTTTGATGTTTCTTTGCCTCCTTCTTGGTCAAAGAAGTAATTAATTCTATTTCCTTTCCCTTCACCATATGTCAAAGCTTCCATTTCTAAGTGACAGTCTCTGTCCCTAGATTGAGCCCTGCCCCATCAGTCAGCTGGAAGGACCGCAGACACATGCAAGGGCTGATTCAAACATCCTGATGTGCTGATCCGCACAATGACAAAGGCTGATAAATGCCCTGTCTTGAGAATTGGAACTGGTGAGCTCAAAACAAAAACAAATGTAACAACAGTAATAGCTACCATTTAGAGGTTATTTATTATGTAATAGGCTCTGTTTTAAGAGCTTTACAGAATTTAATTTTTAAAAGCAACCCAGTGCAATAAGTGCTAAAATCCCCAAATCTGTACATAAATTCCCAAAGTGTCAGCCCTACTTGCAGTGGAAAGCCATGTCTGCACATGGAATGCAAAGGCAGCAATGCTAGGGGTGCAGAGGCCATCCTCCACACCTGCCTGAATTCACTGAAGCCTAACTGAGTCCCATTTACTGTACTTACACTGAGCTCCAGCCTCTGCTCCAACTACAGATAGCTCTCCCACCAAAGAATCCCAGGGATGCGGAGGCAGCCTAGGAAAAAAACTGCGCTGGAAGTGTCTTCCACCCATCAAAAGCCGCCCGCGTAATCACTCTGGGCCCCATGGCATCCATAGCTCATTCCAATGACTCTTTCTTTGAATGCAAGTGTTCATTAAAAGGCAAAGATGCAGTATTCCATTTTATTTCTTTCTATGAACCATAATAAACAAAGGCTCACTGTCAACATTCAATGTTGATTATGTCACCCCATACTATGAGAGGCTTGAACCCTACTGCTCACTGTAGTTTAATTTTAAATGATTCAACAGCAGGATTTTGCCAATAGCCTTTGAGCATCGTTCCCTCATTGCCAATACGAAGTGTAAGGAATTTACCAAATCCTTGTCCACTGTTGCCTCATTATTTGCAATCATATCCCCTTGGTTTGTAACACCTGTTTCCCAGAATCACATTACTGAGAGGTTCCAAATCAATCATTTGGCCCATTGGGGCAGGACTATGCTCTAGCACCAGTCGCTGGAAACTCTGGGCCCAGCATGGACTGACATGACTCATAAGGAAGGCAAAGAGCATCATTTGGCAGGTTGTGCATCTACAGCAACTCCAGGATTGAGGCCACAACACAGCAGCAGTACAGCATGTACAAAAATAAACAACTAATAACTAATAGAGGAGCAAGAACCATAGAACTGACTCAATTACAGATACATACATGTGGTCCTGTACATTTACTTCTGGAAGCTGCAAAAGTTTGAGTAACGCCTGCTTTGTGGTTCTGTAGGAGCCAAATATGACATTTAAATGATCCATTCCATTAATATTGTAACATTTTGTCAATCTGGAATGCATTTTAATCAAAAACCCCCCTTGAAATGGTCTCCTTTGTGGTATTTTCCTGTTGGCTCATTTTATCAACATCTGTTATGTTTAGACAATATGAATTAAAACTGAGGAATGCTGTTTGTACTCAGCTACTTTTGTTAAGAGTGTAACATCCCGAGATTGGCAGTGTTTATGTAAATCAGTGTGGCTGACACAGCCATCATAAACAAATGAGGAAAATATAACAAACACATTGTTCACGCAGGAAATGTTTGTTTTGAAACTTGGCTTTGGTCTCACCAGATTGATGAAGAGTTGCTGATATTGCAGATCTGTGCTGTACTGTACCCTGGGCTGCCTCCACTGGCAGGCTGTGCAGAGCCCCCCATCCTGGGGGCTGCAGGCAGAACAGGGCCCTATGCCTCACTCTTGGCCCCTGAGGAAGGAGCTAAGGTTCACCAGCTGAAGCCTGACTAGCTAGATGGATTTGGTTGCCCTGTGGTGCCACAGAAACCCTTGGATGGACACTACAGTTCCAGGACCTCAGCCAGCTGCATATCATCACATCGTTCTGACAGTGGAAAAAGTTTCAGCAGAGACTTTCTGACCCTCGGTCCAAATTCTCTTTCAGAAAATAGGGAAATAACCACATGTGTGTGCAAAGACACATGCATATGGTGCTCTTCATAGCAGTATTGTTTACACAAGCAAAAGGCCAGAAATAACCCATGAGTCCATTAACAAAGAGACTGTGAAACAGATGGCAGTACATCCAAACCATGCCATGCCACAAGCCATGAAAGAACATGAGGCTGGACTGGAAAGGACTGTGCTGTACAACTCTGTCCAGGACTGTGAGACCATGTGTCTGACCTGTCCTCCACTGCACTGTACTAGGCAGTGCTAGACTGTGCTCTACTGTCTGTACTATGTTGTACTGCATTATACTGTACTATACTGTACCACTCTGTCCTGGACTGTGCAACCGTACATCTGAGCTGTCCTCCACAGTGTTGTACTAGATGGAGTTAGACTGTGCTCTACTGTATTATACTGTACTATACTATACTACTCTGTCCTGGACTACGCAACCATGCCTCTGAGCTTTCCTCCACTGAGCTGTACTAGATGGTGCTAGACTGTGCTCTACCCTCTGTACTATGTTGTACCATATTATACTGTACTGTGCTGTACCACACTGACCTGGACTGTACAACCATGTGTCTGAACTGTCCTTCACTGCACTGTACTAGACAGTGTTAGACTGTACTCTACTGTCTGTACTATACTTTACTGTACTGTACCACTTTGTCCTGGATTGTATGACCATGTGTCTGAGCTGTACAACACTGCACTGTACTCGATGGTGCTAGATTGTACTGCACTACATTTTATTGTATTACACTGTGCTGTACTGTGCACAGTATTTAAACACTATACCTTCCATACTAGACCATGCTTTGTTGTGCAGTACTGAACAAACTATGTTGTACATTGTTGCACCATGCTATACTGCATGTACTACACCCTACCATAACACACTGTACTATATACTCTGTGCCATAGTGTGTTATACTGTACTATATTTACTATATGTAGTAGGCTGCTCTGCTATGGTACACAGTACTGTACAACACTTGGCTGTATTATACTATACTGTAATATACCACATGGTCCTATATTACACTCTAATAATGTACTATACTGTGCTATATTTAGTGTACTAGTCTGTGCTGTACTATAACACAGAAGTCTGTGCTATACAGACTATACAGTATATATACACTGTAATATATATACTTTGTTATGCTACATTGCATTGCTCTGTAGCATATTGCTGGCTCATGCTACATACTGTGCTCTACTATACTTTGCTCCACTATACACTATACTGCACTGTGCTATATGGAGTACACTACACTTAGAGTACTATAAGTTCTATACTTTAAGTACTATACTGTAGTATACTGTATTGCTTTATATACTATACTGCCCTGTGCTATACTATACCCACTGTACTGCAAGTACTATAATAGCACTATATTGCACTCTACTGTAATATTCTATTCTGTGCTAAATTATACTGTACTATACTATACTGTACTATATCATGCTCTACTATACTGTGCAATATACCATAGTATACTATATTATACTATACTGTGCTGTACTGTACTATAATAAACTTACTAGCTGTACTGTAGTATACTGCATTGTATTTTCTACTACAATGTATTTTCTTTCTACAATGCTACACTGCATTGTATTTTTCCATACCACGCCACACTACACCATAGCACATTAAAGACTTTGTTAAATATGTAACATATAATTATTCAGTAAGCATCTGTCCCCTGGCTGGACACCTCCTGCTCTGGATATAGACATTGGATTCCCAGAGGAGTCAGCTGTGATCTTCTTCCTCAAAGATCTCACAGTCTTGCCTGCTAACAGATCTGGACTGACCACCACCACAAATCAGGCTCTGCCAACACTACTATCTAGAGCTAAGGCCATGAACTAAGCTTACAATGAAGAAAGCTTCTTCACCTTCAAAAAATTCTTCATCCTTCTCCCTCAAACCCATTCCCTGGCTTTTCCTATAGTTGGTCAGGACAGACAGGCCCAGCTATTGCAAATGGTGTGTGAGTGCCTTCCAGCCCATCACCAGTAGACTTGCCCTGCTTTTGGCAGAGTGAGATGTGGTGTGCCTTGGGTACTAGGTGAAAGGAGTACCCATCAGTGCAGGATACAGTGCTTGGTTGCTGTGGGCTAATGGACTAGTCAGGAAACTTGAGTATGGTCTTTCCCTACATTTGGCAAATGACACATTAATCTCCTTGGAGTCTCCAATTTAACCAACAAAAAAGGGGATAGGTGAGATGAGTTCTGGGGTCTCATTCTTACCCCTGAGTTCTCAATGTATCCCACATCTCCCTTACATAATCCCTTTAGAAAACCAGTGCAAACCTTTACCTTCCTTACCATCTTCCCCATGCACCCCTGACTGCACTAATAAATGGAAGAGGCAAGAATCCACCTTGCAGTCTCCATAGTTTTAACACTTCTAAAGGACAATAGGAAAAGTGAGATTAGGTAGTACATTCAAATGAACCAGATCTGTCCCTGCTCAACAGCAGCCATCAGAGCTACCAAGTGGTGCTGTGCTAGCGGTTCTGTGAAGGAAGTTTGACTTCAAGTTTCTATTTCAAGACCTTTCTCCTTAGTCAGCATGAATCTGTTCCCTCTGCTCTCCACCCACCCTCCAACCAAACCTCTTTCTTAAATGGCGATGTGATACCCACATGAGCTGTCAAGTTAAGGTGGCTCCTCCCTAAGTCAATTTTTATTTTAACCAAGGAGTGAGCGAAAAGAATGACACCAATGAATGAATGTCTAATGGCAAATTTTCAGCTATCTACTCTGGTTGGAGGAGAACACAGCAGAAGTTTATACTGAATGCCTAAAGTGGGCAGTGAGCTGATCTTCTGAAGTATAAAACTGAAGCTGTTGTGGGGCGCCTGGGTGGCTTATTGAGTTAAAGCCTCTGCCTTTAGCTCAGGTCATGATCCCAGGGTCCTGGGATTGAGCCCCAAATCAGGCTCTCTTCTCAGCAGGGAGCCTGCTTCCCTTCCTCTCTCCCTGCCTGCCTCTCTGCCTACTTGTGATCTCTGTCTGTCAAATAAATGAATAAAACCTTTTTAAAAAATTGAAGCTGTTGTGATATTGAACATGAGGCTCCAATCACATCTCTGGGAATCCTAACTCTCAACTAGATAAATGCCATTCCAATGCCATGCATCCAGCAGACCAACAAGAATCCAAAACCTCTTCACACTAGTGTTCCTGTGATCATTCCATCTTACCACATGAAAACTATCTGTTCACCCCACCTTCCTCTTTGTCTCCACCTTTGCCTCCCAAGAGCATGGTGCACTGTAGGGCACAGAGCAGATGACCCATGAGCAGTTGATCCACAGAGAATTGGATGAATGTTTGGATGTTGAAAAGAAATCCAAGAGTGGAAAGCACATGTGGAAGCTAGAGCCAAAGGTTAATAGTAGTCATAACATTGGTTCTTCAGATTCAGTACGCTGAGAAATAATTAAGGTTATATCACTCTAAGAGCATTTTATTGACCAGCAACCATTGTTTTGGGTCTTTAGGACATTATCCAGATGACATAACCCTTTGTGGCATCCAGAGTAAGAGGAGAACACACTGCCTCTCACCCTCTTTGTCTGTTTTTCCAGGTTTCTACCCATTTGATGTCCACTTATTCTCCTTATGTATGAAGTCTCTGCCTTCAATCCAGAACTTTGGGAACAAAACTAAGAAAGGATAGCCAGTTTTCATGGATGGAAGAATGGAGGAGGTAGTAGGCAGAGCATGAAATTCCTCTGGGTGTTCACTAGGCAAGAACTCCTTCCCAATACAGCCAAAGTGCAGGGCACATACTTCTCTAATAAGCAACCAGATTTAAGGGTCTCTATGGGGCAGAATCATGACCAAAGTCAGTTCAGTGTGACTGGCTGTGATTCTAATGCTAAGGAGGAAAGTGATGCAGGGAAATTCCTGAGATTGTTACATCCCCAGGTTGTAAAATATCTATCGAAGTCAACAATGAGTAACACCCAATTGTTAATATTCCTGTAGATATCCTGTGCAGAAAGCAGTCCCATTTTCATCAATGAGATTCCTATTTACACATAAAACTGTTGTGTCAGCTCCACCTTCTTCCTACTCCTCCTGGGGAGACAGCAAGAACTTTTGGCTATGCTTTTTAAAGGATGTTGTACTGAAATCCACAGAACTGCTCTGTAGCAATGCAGGAAATTGGAGCAAGGAAGTGGGTGAGGTGGTTATACTGGGTCATGATGAAAGAGTTAGATGACCATTTAATATTGTTTTGTTTGACAGAAGGAAATAATTAGCTCTAAAAATCACTCTCTGTTTTATAAGAGAAATAACACCTCCTTCCCAGAGTTTGGAATTGTCCTCAGCAAAAGGTAGCCACAGAGTATTTTTTAGCATCTAGAGGAAAACTGTAATGATATCATATTTCTGGAATGAGAACCTTTCTTCTCAAAGAAACACTGCCTATTTGGGGTACAAAGGAAGTAAGAAGTCCTATTTCACTCAACACTATTTGTAAGTAACTGTATTCTGCCAGTTAGAGGAAGATACTATTTCATCTTTTTTAAGGATCATATAACCAAAGTTCAAATCACAAAATAGTCTACTGAGCAATTTTGCCTTGAATCTAAAGCTCTACTAACTTTTATCATTTCATATGGATGCTTCTCACCAGTAAGATTCTTTTTTTTTTTAAGATTTTATATTTTATGAGAGAGAGAGCACAAGCAAGGGGAGCAGAAGAGGGGGGGAGAGAAGCAGACTCCCTATTGAGCAGGGAGCCTGACATGGGGCTCAATTCCAGGACCCTGGGATGATGACATGAGCCAAAGACAGGCCCCTAACCAACTGGGCCACTCAGGCATCCCACCAGTAAGTTTCTTAAGAGTATCCATCCATCAGCACTACAAGTATTTACCTAAAAGCCAATACTCCAGACATAGGGCTAAGCATTTGTCATAACCAACAAGTTATCATAGTCAATTTATCATTGTCCACATGAGGAGGATTCAATAAAACTTCCCTAAAGGGTAGAAGAGTCAAGATTGCAGAGGTTAGCAGACTGAGATGACATCAGGTTACAGGAGTTCAATTAGATAGTTATCAAACCATTCTGAACACCTACAAACCCAACAGGAGATTGAAGAGAAGAGCAGCAATTCTAGATACAGAAAATCAACCACTTTCTGAAAGGTAGGACCTGCAGAGAAGTGAATTGGAAGTGATGGGAAAATACACTGTGGGGGGAGGGGCCAGCTCCCAGCAAAATGTGGAGCAACAGAGCACAAAATTCAAACTTTTAAAAGTCTACTCCACTTTTAAAAGTGGAGGGACATCACTCCAGAGGCTTAAGCAGGGTTGGAGCCCTCGTGGGGACAGTGTGGTCTCAGGTCCCATGGGGTCACAGAAGGATCGGGGGTGTCTGAGTGTAGCAGAGCTTGCAGGTATTAGAGCAGGTAAGCCAGCTACAGAGACAGAGCTGAAGAGTGAGCTTTCAGCTCAGGAGTACCTTAAATTGTGATCCATGGCACAATCAGGCCACTCCTCTTTGAGCAGGGACCCCACAAGTGGCAAATCCAGGGAGAGCTACCAGAAGAGCAGAGTGGCAGGAATCTGCTGGGTTTAGAGACTCCAAATGGGGCTGTGTGCCAGAGACAGAAATGTTCGGTCATAGGCCAGGTGAGCTAGGAGCGCGGCCAGAGACCAGGCAGACAGGAGTGATTGTTTTTCTCAGAGGGTGCACTGAGGAGTGGGGCCCTGAGCTCTCAGTTCCTCTGGGCCAGAGATTGGAAGGCCACCATTTTCATTCCTGTCCTCCAGAGATCTATGGAAAGTGTTCAGGGAACAAAAGCTCCCAAGAGTGAACTTCAGCAGATTACTTAGCCTGGCCCCTGGCAAGGACAGAGCAATTCCGCCTTGGGCAAAGACATTTGAGAATCACTACAACAGGCCCCTCCCCCAGAAGATCAGCAAGAATATCCAGCCAAGACCAAGCTCACTGATCAAGAACAGCAGAATTCCAGAGGAGGGGAAAGCAAAGCATGGAATTCATAGTTTTCTCCCTATGATTCTTTAATCTAACAAAGTTAATTAAATTTTTAATTTTTTTCTTATTCTATTTTAACCTTTCCTCTTTCCTCTTTCAATGTTTTTTAAATAGTTTATCTTAACAATACCTTTCTTTAAAAAAATCTTTTTGAACATTCATTATTATAGTCATATTTTATCCTTCATTGTAAATAACTTTATTTTTTGTAAACATATAGGGTTTTTTCTTCTAAAAAATTTTGGGATACAACTTCTAATAGATCAAAAAATACCCTAAATCTAGCACAGGGCTTTGTTCTAGTCTGTAGCCTGAACAAATTCTCTCCACACTATTTTTCTTTCTTTTCCCAACCAACTTATCTTATCAATTCCTTTTTTAGATTTTTTTTAACATTTTCATCTTTACAGTCATATTCCATCCCTTCATTGTGTTTCCCCTCATTTTTGTATATATATATGTTTTTCTTTCATTAAAATTTTTGGGAGATAGTTTCTTCTAAGAGACCAAAAGTACCCAAAATCTAGTGGGTGGCTCTGTTCTATTCATCTCTCTAATATATACATTTTTTAAATTTAAAAATTTTTTTAAAAACTTATTTTTACTTCCTTTTTTCTCCCCCCAATCTGGAGGGGGGATTTGCCTAGTGTACATTTTTCTGGGGTCTTTTTCACCCTTTCAGTATTTTATTCACTCATTCATATATTCTTATCTGGATAAAATGACAAGGCAGAAAAACTCAACACAAAAAAAGGACAAGTGGACGTACCCAAGGCTAAGGACATAATCAATACAGACATTGGTAATATGTCAGATCTAGAGTTCAGAATGACAATTTTCAAGGTTCTAGCTGGGCTCAAAAAAGGCATGGAAGATATTAAAGAAACCCTGTCTGGAGAAATAAAAGCCCTTTATGGAGAAGTAAAAGAACAAAAATCTAACCAAGCTGAAACTTTAAAAAGCTGTTAATGAAGTGCAATAAAAAATGAAGGTTCTTACTGCTAGGATAAATGAGGCAGAAGAAAGAATTAGTGATAGTGAAGATAAAATGACAGAGAATAAAGAAGTTGAGCAAAAGAGAGACAAACAACTACTGGACCATGAAGGGAGAATTCGAGAGATAAGTAATACCATAAGATGAAACAATATTAGAATAATTGGGATTCAGAAGAAGAAGAAAGAGAGAGGGAGACAGAAGGTATATAGGAGAGAATTACTGCAGAGAATTTCCCCAATATGGCAAAGGGAACAAACATCAAAATCCAGGAGGCACAGAGAACCCCCCTCAAAATCAGTAAGAATAAGTCCACACCTTGTCATCTAATAGTAAAATTTACAAGTCTTAGCAACAAAGAGAAAATCCTGAAAGCAGCCCAGGACAAGAAGTTTGTAACATACAATGGTAAAAATATTAGATTGGCAGCAGACTTATCCACAGAGACCTGGCAGGCCAGAAAGAACTGGCATGATATATTCAGAGGATTAAATGAGAAAAACATGCAGGCAAGAATACTATATCCAGCTAGGCTATCATTGAAAATAGAAGGAGAGATTAAAAAGCTTCCAGGACAAACAAAAACTAAAAGAATTTGTAAACAACAAACCAGCCTACAGAAAATATTAAAATGGTTCTCTAAACAAAGGGAGAGCCTAAAAGTAGTAGACCAGAAAGGAACAGAGACAATATACAGTATCGGTCACCTTACAGGCAATACAATGGCACTAAATTCAATATCTCTCAATAGTACCCTGAATGTAAATGGGTTAAATGCCCCAATAAAAAGACACAGGGTATCAGAATGGATTAAAAAAAAAAATCAATATGCTGTCTACAAGAAACTCATTTTAGACCCAAGGACACCTCCAGATTAAAGTGAGGGGGTGGAAAACAATTTACCATGCTAATAGACATCAAAAGAAAGCTGGGGTGGCAAACCTTATATCAGATCAATTAAATTTTAAGCCAAAGACTATAATAAGAGATGAGGAATGACACTATATCATACTCAAAGGGTCTGTCCAACAAGAAGATCTAACAATTTTAAATATCTATGCCCTTAACATGGGAGCAGCCAACTATATAAACCAATTAATAATGAAATCAAAGAAACACATCAACTGTAATATAATAATACTAGGGACCTTAACACTTCCCCTCACTGAAATGGACAGATCATCTAAGCAAAAGATCAATAAGGAAATAAAGTCCTTAAATAACACACTGGACCAGATGGACATCACTGATGTCCATCCCAAAGCAACAGAATACACATTCTTCTCTAGTGCACATGGAACATTCTCCAGAATAGATCACATCCTGGGTCATAAATCAGGTCTCAACCAGTACCAAAAGATTGGGATCATTCTCTGCATATATTCAGACCACAATGCTCTGAAGCTAGAACTCAATCACAAGAGGAAATTTGGAAAGAACCCAAATACATGGAGACTAAACAGCATCCTTCTAAAGAATGAATGGGTCAACCAGGAAATTAAAGAAGAATTGAAAAAAAATCATGAAAATAAATGATAATGAAAGCACAACAGTTCAAAATCTGGGGACACAGCAAAGGCAGTCCTGAGAGGAAAATATATAGTGATACAAGCCTTTCTCAAGAAACAAGAAAGGTCTCAAATATGCAACCTAACCCTACACCTAAAGGAGCTGGAGAAAGAACAGTGAAGAAAGCCTAAACCCAGCAGGAGAAGAGAAACCATAAAGATCAGAGTAGAAATCAATGAAATAGAAACAAAAAGAACAGTAGAACACATCAATAAACTAGGAGCTTGTTCTCTGAAAGAATTAATAAAATTGAGAAACCCCTGGCTAGACTTATCAAAAAGAAAAGAGAAAGGACCCAAATTAATAAAGAAGAGAGATCACAACCAACACCAAAGAAATACAAACAATTATAAGAACATATTATGAGCAACTATACGCCAGCAAATTTGACAATCTGGAAAAATGGATGCATTCCAAGAGATGTATAAACTACCAAAACTGAACCAGGAAGAAAGAGAAAACCTGAACAGACCCATAATCAGTAAGAAGATTGAAGCAGTCATCAAAAATCTCCCAAAAAACAAGAACCCAGGGCCAGATGGCTTCCCAGGGGAATTCTACCAAGCATTTAAAGAAGAATTAATTCCTATTCTCCTGAAACTGTTCCAAACAATAAAAATGGAAGGAAAACTTCCAAACTCATTTTATGAGGCCAATATTACCTTGATCCCCAAACCAGGCAAAGACCCCACCAAAAAGGAGAATGACAGTTCCTTGATAAACACAGATGAGAAAATTCTCACCAAAATACTAGCCAATAGGATCCAACAGTACATTAAAAGGATTATTCACCATGAACAAGTGTTATTTATTCCTGGGCTATAAGGTTGGTTCAGCATCTGCAAATCAACCAATGTGATAAAATACATTAATAAAAGAAAGAACAAGAACCATATGATACTCTCAATAGATTCAGAAAAAAAAATTGTCAAAGTACAGCATCCTTTCTTGATCAAAACTCTTCAAAGTGTAGGGATAGAGGGTACATACCTCAATATCATCAAAGCCATCTATGAAAAACCCATAGTGAATACCATTCTCAATGGAGAAAAACTAGGAGCGTTTCCACGAAGGTCAGGAAGACGACAGACATGTCCATTATCACCACTGTTATTCAACATAGTACTAGAAGTCCTAGCCTCAGCAATCAGACAACAAAAAGAAATTAAAGGCATCCAAATTGGCAAAGAAGAAGTCAAACTATCACTCTTTGCAGGTGATATGATACTTTATGTGGAAAACCCAAAAGTCTCCACTCCAAATCTGCTAGAACTTGTACAGGAATTCAGTAAAGTTTCAGGAAATAAAATCAATGCACAGAAATCGGTTGCATTTCTATACACCATCAAGACAGAAGAAAGAGAAATTAAGGAGTCAATCCCATTTACAATTGCACCCAAAACCATAATACCTAGGAATAAACGTAACCAAAAAGTCAAAGAATCTGTACTCAGAAGACTATAAAGTACTCATGAAAGAAATTGAGGAGGGCACAGATAAATGGAAAAGTGTTCCATGCTCATGGATTGGAAGAACAAATATTGTGAAAATGTCTATGCTACCTAAAGCAATCTACACATTTAATGCAATCCCTAACAAATGCCATCCTTTTTTTTTTGTGTCTTTTTTTTTTCAAAGAAATGGGACAAATAATCCTAAAATTTATATGGAACCAGAAAAGACCTTGAGTAGCCAGAGGAATGTTGAAAAAGAAAACCAAAGTTGGTGGCATCACAACTTCAGACTTCAAGCTCTATTACAAAGCTGTCATCATCAAGACAGTATGGTACTGGCACAAAAACAGACACATAGATCAATGGAAAAGAATAGAGAGCCCAGAAATAGACCCTCGACTCTACAGTCAACTAATCTTTGACAAAGCAGGAAAGAATGAATGGAAAAAAGTCTCTTCAACAAATGGTGTTGGGAAAATTAGACAGCCACATGCAGAAAAATGAAACTGGACCATTTCCTTACACCTCACAGGAAAATAGACTCCAAATAGGTGAAGGACTTCAATGTGAGAAGGGAATCCATCAAAATCCTTGAGGAGAACACAGGCAGCAACCTCTTCGACCTCAGCTGCAGCAAATCCTTCCTAGAAACATCGTCGAAGGCAAGGGAAGCAAGGGCAAAAATGAACTATTGGGACTTCATCAAGATCAAAAGCTTTTGCACAACAAGGGAAACAGTCAACAAAACCAAAAGACAACTGACAGAATGGAAGAAGATACTTGCAAACAACATATCAGATAAAGGTCTAGTATCCCAAATCTATAAAGAACTTATCAAACTCCACACCCAAAGAACAAATAATCCAATCAAGAAATGGGCAGAGGACATGGACAGACATTTCTGCAAAGAAGACATCCAAATGGCCAACAGACACATGATAAAGTGCTCCACATCACTCGGCACCAGGGAAATACAAATCAAAACCACAATGAGATACCACCTCACAACAGTCAGAATGGCTAAAATTAACAAATCAGGAAAACACAAATGCTGGCAAGGATGCAGAGAAAGGGAAACCCTCCTACACTGTTGGTGGGAATGCAAGCCGGTGCATCCACTCTGGAAAACAGCATGGAGGTTCCTCAAAAAGTTGAAAATAGAACTACCCTATGACCCAGCAATTGCACTACTGGGTATTTACCCTAAAGATACAAATGTGGTGATCCAAAGGGGCACGTGCACCTGAATGTTTATAGCAGCAGTGTTCACAATAGCCAAACTATGGAAAGAACCTAGATGTCCATCAACAGATGAATGGATAAAGAAGATGTGATATATATGTATAAATATATAAATATATATATAATGGAATACTATACAGCCATCAAAAGAAATGAAATCTTGCCATTTGCAGTGATGTGGATGGAACTGGAGGGTATTATGCTGAGCAAAATAAGTCATTCAGAGAAAGACACTTATCATATGATCTCCCTGATATGAGGAATTTGAGAGAAATGGCAGGGGGATGTGGGGGGTAGGGGTAGGGAAGAAAAAAAATGAAACAAGATGGGAATGGGAGGGAAACAAACCATAAGATATTCTTAATTTCACAAAACAAATTGAGGGTTGCCAGGGGAGGGGGTGGGGAAAGGGTGGTTGGGTTATGGACACTGAGGAGGGTATGCACTATGGTGAGTGCTGTGAAGTGTGCAAGCCTGACAATTCACAGACCTGTACCCCTGGGGATAATAATACATTATATGTTAATAAACAAAAACAAAAACTTCCCTAAAGACAGTAACCAACTCTATTTTTAATCCTGACAATGTTTCCTGGCCTTTGAGCAACCTTTTAACCAGATCATGCCATACAGACCTCCTTATCTAGAACATGATTAGAGAACACAGTAGGGTCACAGACTATCTTATTTTTATTGGGATTTCTAGAACTGACAGAAGATCCAGCACCAATGAGTGAATAGGTGGATGGGTGGATGGGTGGATGGATGAATGGATGGATGGAGTCACTAAATTTGTAATTAAAAAAATTAAAAAGAGGGAAAAGAAAATTCATAACTATTAATGACAGTACTAAAAACAGCCTAAAATTTTGAAGCTGGCACAGGAAAAGAAGGAAACTTGTTCCCTGGGTCCTGCACTAGAAAATTCTGAACTGTACTAAGCTGAAAGACACACAAAAATGCTTGTGTTGCCACAAAAGAATATACAAGAGCAAACGATTTTTATTTTCAAAGAGACCTACCTAGATAGAACTGATTTCATAAATTCACCTTCTGTCTTGACTCCTCCAACTAGAGGAAAAAGGATGAACATGTCAAGTCTCTTCTCAGAGCTTCAAATGTTTGGTAAAGCCATGAAGAAATATATTCTCTCATTCCTCACTAATGCATCCTTATTTTTAAGCTCCTTCTGAAGGAAGATAAGGGGTTTGACTAATTTGGCACACTACTTTGATAAGATCTTTGAAAATCAAATCTGCTGAGCATGTTCCTCAAGAAATCTCTGGGGCTTAAAAAATGGTGGACATACCCCACCATGTGTGTCATGGTGATGTATGAATATGTCAGAGATAATACTTTACAGGGTTGGTGACATCGACAGAGCACAGCAAAACAACATACCACTGAAGTTTTGCTCATTTCTGTAACCTAGTACTGAGCCCTGAAAGAAAAGAAAATGCTCAAAAACTAGTGATATCATTAAGTTAGAAATTAAGTTCGACAGCTTTTGTGCCTTTAAGTGAGAGTGATAAAATTCATTTATAACTTAATGTGAATGAATTTATCAAATCACTTCCTAGAAAAGCAGATTTGTCACCAGAAGGGTACATTAAATAAGTAGAAGCTGATTAATTGAGAAATGAGATAATGTCTAAAGAGGACAAGGCACAGAAAAGGAGGATGGAGCCACAAGAACAGTCACTTCCTTTATAGTTGGCATATATGGCATAGGGTCAGTCCTGAAACTTTGCTTGAAGGCTCCATCTATTCTGGAGCTACGGACACATCCTGACTTCACCTCACAAACTGTACCTGTCGTCAGGGCTCCAGGCTCAGTGTAGCTGCTCTAATCCATCAAGAGCTTTATTCTGATGATAGAGTCTGAGAATGAACCACCATCTGTTAGAAATGATGCAATGGGCTATGATCTTGTAAGACTAAGAAAGAGAATCCATGGGATTGTATTTACCAAAGGTGTGAGTGATATTGAACTGTTTGGGACTGGGCATAAATCTCATAGGCCTATCTCACCCTCCCCCACCTTTATTTCAAGATGGGGATATAGGTGCTCAGGTTGGGTAAGAAATCCAGAGCCCTCAGCCAATTCCAGGCAATACCAAGGCATTGATTCTGACCTCTTGACTCTCAATCTCATTATATTACCTTGATTCCAGAAAAATTTCCTGACCTGATGATAGCACAGAAGGAATATTTAATAAGTTATTGCTTTTCTGCAGACCATACTGAGCAAAAATTTCCTGGAATAAGACAGTCAAAGTCAGAGACTTATAGCTGGAAGTGAGCTCAGAAGATACTTCCGAGCCCCTTATTTTACAAAAGAGGGAACAGACCCAAAACTGTTTATTCAGAGTTACTGAATGACAGGACATGAGCCCAAGTCCTCTGGGCACCTTCCACCATACCACCATGACTCCTTGTCTGTGACAAGAAAATACCAATTACTTAATACTACAGACATATATGCCTAGTGTTATAGAACCACTGGAAATGAGCCCAAAATTACTGCTTTGGAAAGTCAAATACAGATAAGCAACAACAAAGAGGGCTGCAGTGGCCAGAAGAATCTATTAGCACGAAACTTTTCCCATTCATATGTTGATTCATGTTTTTTAAGAAAATCAAAGTGAATTGCCTCTCAGACAAGACAGCCATGGTTCCAGAGGATGAATTACTCAACAGATTAAAAGCTTAGAAATGTCTGGAGAACCTGGGTGGCTCAGTAAGTTGAGTGTCTGCCTTCAGCTCAGGTCATGATTTCCAGGGTTCTGGGAATAAGCCCCACGTCAGGCTCCCTGCTAAGCAGGGAGCTTTGTTCTCCCTCTCCTCATGCTCTCTGTTACTCTTTCTGTCTCTTTCTCTCTCTCAAATAAACAAATAAAATATTTTTTAAAAATTAAAAGAAAATAATAAAATAAAATGATCTAAGAAATGTCTTTTTTGCCAGAGAAACAGGAGAAAGTGGGGACAGCCAGCCACCATGGTGACTAGACCAATCTAGAGAGGACACTGCTTGTACTGTGCTCCGTGGCCAGCAGAAAACCCGAAATATCTCCCCTACCCACCAGAGAGCACATATCTTCCCACCAGGGGCCAGGATTTATTTATCAACTTGATGGTTTATCCACAATAAAAATAAAATTCCTAAGAAGGTTTCAAATGTCCTTTATCTGGATCATCCACCGGAACCCCACACTGAAGGTTTAGGGGAACACAGCACAGTGCAGAAGATTCCAAAGGACATCGTTCTGGCTGTGGAACACAGCCTTCCCCCCATCCAAATCATTGCCCTAAGAAAGGCACGGGCTATTTAAGCACAAGCCAGGGACTGTTGCTCAAAAGACGTCATTGTCTTTACAGAAGAATATGCAACATTATATAAATCAGACATGGTCTCCAGGCTCTTCAGAAATCCCGGTGTGCACCTCCCCGGCCAGTGCAGAGCCCAGCTAGGAGAGGGGTCTGCAGGCTGGCTGCTCCTGTCTGACTCCTCCCAGGGGTGGGTAATGCAGCAGGCTGAGTGCTCCTGGAGTTCCAGAGGTCCTTTCATGAAGAGACTTCCTCTTGAAGGGACAAGAAGGAAAACCTTTAACAACAGCTGGGCTTATTTCTTGGTCACAATAAAAAAATCTCAGAAAATACTTTTTCAATTTTTAAAAATAGAAAATGAATACATTTCAGGGTAACTGGGTGACACAGTTGGTTTTAGCATCTAGGTTTCGACTCAGGTCGTGATCTCAGAAATTGAACCTGATGTCACGCTCTAAGCTCAGCATGGACTCTGCTTAGAGATTCTCTCTCCCTCTGCCTCTGCCCCTCCCACTTCTACCAGTTCTCTCTCTCTCTCTCCCTCTCTCAGAAAAATAAATCTTTTTTAAAAAGAAAATGAATACATCTCCAAAGAACAGCAAAAATATCTTTGTGCCCCCACCCACTGCCAATTCTCACAAAGAAGATGCCTGTATAACACTGAGTAGTTATAAAATATTTATCTAAGATAATTTGTTTTATAATATATTATACTATGTTGTGTATTTCTGATCACAGTCTCCCCAACCCAAATTGGCCCAGCCACTTCTTGAAAGCCAGTGCTTTTCAAAGCACACGAGAGTTCTCTTTGACTTGCTTTTCTAGGAAGACTCAGCAACAATATGACTACAAATGAAGGGATGCTCCTAGGAGCTGCTTTAAATGAAAACCAGAGCTGGAGGTGTAGGTTGTGTATTTGGCTTCCAGCCCTGCCACTTCAAGGAGCTGCTAGGGTTTTTGAACCTCAGTGTCTCAGCAGTAAAATAGGGCTGATGACAGAAGGTCTTCACAGGACCAGGAGGGCTGGTAAGGGTACGGTGTGTAGACACCTGGGCTGTGTCCACACACAGTGGGTCCATACTGAATGCAGCTGTATAGTCCAGGTGCTATGCACAAAGTGTGGGTAGAGCAGCCACGACCAGCATGCTCATTTAGCACCAGTTACCTTGTCTATTCTATAAAAAAGGCCTCTCCTTGACCCCCCTCACATTTCTTTGTACACTGGTCCTGGCTGTGCGTGCACTCACCCCTCATGCAACAATTAAATAGAACCTGTGCATGGGTAGTCCCCTCTAAGCCTCCATATAGGCTTCCCATCATCTCCGCCTAAATCCCTTCCCTCCCTGCCCAGTGCCACATTCACTCCCACACACACTCCCACTCCCCACTTCAAACACGTGTACACACTCACACACACATACTAACACTCTCACTATCAGTACACACACACTCTCTCTCTCTCCAGGACTCACTGCACTTGTCGAAGCATGGTACGCAGAGCAAGCTGTCCTCTCGCTATTCCTGGCTGTGACAGGATAACCACAGAAATCATAAGTAGACAGGTAGAAAATGTTGAAGCAATTTGACAGAATATAACATGATGTCTGGTGAATGTAAGGATAAGCAATTACAGTTGTACTTTGCATGTCATTGTTTTTTCTTTTGATTTTTAGTAATTTGTTTTATAATCATTTACAAAAGTATAATTCTGTGATACATCAAAAATTAGAGGGAAAAAAGTGGTCCTTCATCTCAGTTTGAGAAGCACTAAAACGTTATCTTTTGTCCACCTAAATTATAACCTGTGGCTTACTCTATCCCCCTAGTGCTGGGCCAGTGAGATGTTTCTGGATTGTGGGAGGAATCCCTGTATCTGTCTGCAGCAGACCCCTCTGAGCTCGCTGTCCAGGGTGACAATCAACTCTCCTTCTCCAACTGCTGGCAGACCTCTGAGACTTCAGAGGAACTAAAGAGAGTGGGAGAGGGAGCTCAGGCTAGGTCCCCAAAAGGACAGAAAGAAGCCTTCCCCTCATCCCGGCTCCCTAGTTCTCATTGCTAAGCACTTTCAGGTCTTGGTCTTGGCAGGCCTGGACTTAGCCATTGGGAATGGATTGGTCTAGCTCTGAGCTCTAGCCAGCAGAATCACTTAGGGTGAATTTGAAAAGTGTGAGAAAAATATGGCAAGTCAGAAAGGCAGACAGCCCACAGAGGGAAGGAAACTATTAGCCTGCAGCTGATAAAAATGCAGACTTATGAAACCTTGTGTCACAGAGAGGTTCCAAGCGGCTGTGGAGCTCTGCCCAGCGTCCTTTGATGTTGCCTGCTTCTTTTCTGCCTGTTGCAGTCACCAGACCCTGGGAGGCATATGGAGGCACTCGCCTCTCCTCCAGGCCTAGCAGGAAGGTTGCACTGTGATTTCAGAGGCTGGACTTGCTCAATGGTTCTTTATTTACTTCTAGAGGGACAAAACCCTTAAGGACGATTTCATTTTGGAGCTGCCTGGCAAGGGCAGATCTAATATGTGGTCCACACAAACAAGCAGCTCCAAGACACTTGTGCTGAAGATAACAGAGCTCCAGTCCACATGCATCTGCCACATGAAGTGTGGTAATCAGGAATGATAAGTATTCAACAGCAACTTTGTTTTAGTCCAAAAAGTACATTAGGTTGGGAAACTAAGAAACCCACATATTGGGAGTCTAACTGAGGGAAGGAGGAGGGGGAGTCTAAAATACTTTTTTTTTCCAAACTTAAGCAAATTCACTCAGGACATGAGTCATTCTTGGAGCATGATAGGGGTATGCAGTGAACATTTCAATTCTAAAGGAGAAATGTATTTCCTGATCTTTTTTTAAAAACTATTTTTTTGCATGTTTGTGGCACAAAATTCACCTCAAATTGAGTTTCTTTCCCCCAAATTAGTAACTAAACCATTTCCAGAGTGACAGAAGTATGTGTTTGTTCAGGTACTACTTTTTGCAGACCAAGTGTCTTAAAAAACAGGAACCAGAGCAGGATCAACAATGTGCAACTTGTCCTTCAGGGTGCCTCATCCAGGAGGCCCCAGAAAGCTCCTAGTGTTTTCCATTTCTAGTCACGTTCCAAGAGAGAACAGCTTGATTTGTTTCAGATTTTAACTTTGATTTTAAATATCTGTATAACTTTTTCAAAAACACAATGATTTGATAAGGCACTAATATGAACTCTTCTACTTCACTCTGCTGATGATTTTGGAAGGTCGTTCTGTAGTAATGTAATGGGATGACATATAACAACAGGTTACTGTTTATACAGAAAATTGGCCCTCCACATGGAACATAGTGGACTTCATTTCCAGTGCTCTGACCTCTTCATTTTCTTCTTCCCAATCTGATAGCCTGAAGTTAGTGACGCTCCCTGAGTGAGTGCAATGTAGTGCCAAGGTCGAGAACCATTTGACCTAGTCTGTGGCAGAGATCCAGTCTAAGGAAGTGATCTAATCTGAGGCAGAGATCTAACCTGAGTCAGAGATCCAGTCTGAAGCAGTGATTTAGTCTGAGGTAGCAATCCAGTGTGAGGCAATGATCCAGTCTGAGACTGAGATCTAGCCCAAGACCGTGATCTAGTCCAAGGGAAAGATCTAGTCATAGGCAGAGATCTACTTGGAGGCAGTTTTAAAACTGCTGCTCTCTGGGACTCACTCAAAACTATTAAGTCTGAACCTCTGAACCTCAGCACCCTCATTTTAACACATCCTAGTGAGTCCTGTGTGGCCAGGCTGCAGTTCTGTCAGTGTTCTTGAAATCCATCAATTAAAACCTCCAAAGTGCCCCCACTGCCAGGCCTGGAAGGGCCCAGGTAATACCGTGGCATGAGCTCCATGGTGGCTCACAGGTATGTGAGGATGACGCCAGTCCTTAGAGGACACATCCTTAGACAAGCACTCTGCCACGAGCACCACTCTGAGACACAACATAGTTGATCTCCCGGGTCACATCTAGGATGACTTCTTGTTCCTCATGCAAGTCAAAGCATGGAACAGTGTCTCTTCAGATGAGGCTTTAGGAGTTAGGAAGTACACCCTGTGGCTTAAGCCACTCAACGAGCTTAAGGGTCGGGAGGTGCTGGTCCAAAGGGAGGATTTCACAGAGCCGCTTTCAGCAGAGACACTGCTTCCCCAAGAGCTTTACCTAGTTTGCTAAAACTTTGAACAGAGACCTAGGATTATGAAATTAAACAAAAGCCTACATGCCCTCTTTTGGGGAGAGTTTGTGTTACCTGCTCTTTGGCTCCAGTAGAGAGGCAGGCTGCAGGGTTTTTTAATTTACTGACGGCTAAAGTGGAAAAAGCATGAGCCACCTGAGCAGCCGAATCCTGGTCTGCTTGTAAGGGTCCTGCAGAGTGGCTCTCCAGGCCAAATGCTGACAGCACTGAGTCCTTGCTCCTGGGTTTCCCATCTGCACCTGCCAGTGGCCAGCGCCAGATGCAGGGAAAGGCAGGACAGGAGTTAGTATTCGAGCCTTCTGGGTGCTCAGATGGCAGAAACAGGCAAAAACCCCAGCAACCATGCTCAGAGAATCCACTCGCCATCTGGCGACGCACCCAGCAGCCTACTCTGCCTCAGTACATGCCTGTACCATTTGGAGTTTCCACAGTTACAGTGGAAAAAGTTGTTCCATCCTCTGGATGTCAGATAAAATTCTTAAATCCATACGAGATTCCTGTTGCTTGTTTTCATACACACTCTGTCTTTGAAGGAAAAGGTCATGTTGACCAGTATTTCCCAGCCTGGGGCCCTGCTGCCACACCACAACCAATTCCCAAAGTCACAGTCATGCTCACAGCCACCTCTGTCTGGATCCAGTTGCGGATCTCTCCTGATCTGTTTTCTGATCTGTAAAATGAGAGACTGAACTAGATGCTATCTCAGATTCTTCAGATTCTGACTGTTAAGCACTCACTTTTCTATGCCGGTCATCAGGCTTCCCCCATCAGCAGGTGCCACGGCTGCTCCCAATTGAGAAGCCCAGGTGTCCTCTGATCCTCACACTGTAGTGCTCCCTGCAGCCTGTGTCCGAGGTCCACATCTTCATCTCCTGCTTTCTTTGCCTAAGCAAATACTTCACCACCTTGCAAGGCTTAGGGAAAGAGTGCTGGGAGTTCACCTCGGCTTCTACCCACTGTGTGCAGACACATCGTTGGAGAACATGCTCTGCCGGGAAGCAGGTGGCAGAGCTGTGCAGGAGGCCTAGGGCTGTCTGGGACCATCTCTCCTGAATACACTCATTTCAAAGGTGACACAGCCAAAAATTATAGTGCTAGGCTCAAGGTTCTGTAAGATCAGAATCTTATTCAAGTCGAGGCCCTTCATTAAGAAAAAGAACTGCACAACTGCAAATATGAAATTTTACCAGAATGAAAGAAAAAAATCACAACAAATAAAGTGAGCTTTAGGAATTCAGAGGCTTTCTTCTGAAAGCCCTTTAGCAGAAATGCTTACACAGTAATGCTTGCTGAAAGCAACCTGGCTTCCTCTCTCTGCCTGGATCACAGCTCCCAGCATCTCCCATCAAGCCCACGCAAGGAGGACCTGAGTCTGAGATTCGTTAGCTTTGTCCTCTGTGGCTAGAAAGAAAGCTGCACCTCCACCCCTTTCTTCCTGAGCATCAGATGACCCCAGCCCTTCCCTCAAAGCCTGCTCTGGCCTCTGTGAAATCAAACTCCATTGCACAGTGTTTACAGACTCCTAGTGACTTTTCAATACACAAGAAAAACAGGGAACTAGAGCATGTAAATATCAGGGTCGCACAGCTCCATGTACGGCATTTGATGTCAATCTGAAACAAACACTGAACGGAAGCAGACACATGAAAACGGGTTCTCATGGTCTGGTGCATTCCTCAAGTCTGTGAACATGTGTCCCTTCCCAACAGTGACTGTTAAAATGTTCCTGCCTCCTTGTAACTGCCTGCCTGAGGCACTTCTGACTCACGGCCACTGAGTTCCATTTTTGGACTAGGGAAGAATCCAAATTAATAAACTGACATGGAAATATATATACACTCTTTTGTATCAATTGTTTTCTTCTGAAGGATGTTACTGTGTGATACAGCTTTAAGTTTTCAACTCTGTCATATTTTCTAAACTATGATCTCTTCCATTTACTTTAGGGGATGTGGCATTCCCCTTTACTGGACTGAAAGCTAAACAATGTGGTTTGGATTTAGTGTTCCCATGCATCACCATGAAAATGTTTGTCTCGGCAATCCTGTCGTTACTGTTACTGGTAACAGCTGCTCTGCCCTCCTTCCCTTGTGAACCACAATTTGCTGCCCCAGTTGACGAGCAAGCAAGGTGGGTCCCTGCCTCTGGGATAAAAGACTAGTTACAAGACAAACCAGGATCTGGTGGGATCCACTCCCAGGTGAACCAATATCAAGAATAAGGGAAACGTTCTGAACAATAGGCAGCTTGGCTAAACAGGAGAGGAAACTACACTTTTCTGGGTAGCAGCCATCTTGCCAAACTTCTTGTGCCTTGTCCACTCGGATGTGACCTTAGAGGAGCTAGGATGGGCAATGCCACACCTGAATACTGCAGAGACTCAAAAATGTCAGGGGAGGGTCATTAGGACTTTGGGCTTTTTCCTGCACTAGCTTTGCATGTATTTGGTATTTCCATAAGGAGTGTCCCAGGCAAAGAAGAATTGCCCAAGGGGCAGTTAATTATCCCTTTGTGGATTTCTGAACATGGACAAGAGATAAACCTGCCTTCAGAACCCCACAGAAATGGGTTCCAGATGTTTGGGTCCTTCAGTTCTCTCCGCCCTGCTCTTATCAGTCTCAGCTGCAGCCCAAAGCATTGCACAAAACACTTGCAAGATAAGAAAAGGCTCAGCATTCCAGGCTCTGTGTCAGCACCTTCCATATGGAGACCCCTGGAATGTGGCCCACCATCCACTGGGCTGGGCATGGCCTGAGTCACGGACCTGGCCTACTTAGTTTTTCTTTTCTTTTCTTTTAATAAGAAACGAATTTGTGTCCATTAACAAGAAACTGGTTAAGTAAATTATGAAGTATGTACACAAAGGAATTTTTCCACCTATTAAAAAATAATGATGCGACTTATTTTATTGGCACGGATAGAAGTTCATGACATATTGTTGTTTGAAAAATTGGGTAACAAGACCATATAAAAATATGGTCCTGTTTATGTAAAATGAAAAATACATATCTACACATATCTGCTCATTTGTATATATACACAGGAAGATTCTAGACTAGAGTTAAAACAACAAATGAACAGTGATTATTTCTAAACAAGATCTTATCCAACTTTGATTTGTTATTTGAATTTATCATTAGAGAGGCATAAAATATGTAATACAGAAAATATATAAATTTTGTAATAAACAGGTCTCATTTTTAAAACAATGAATACTCTTTCCAAATGAATGAAACATGTAGAGACAAAGGCAGCAACTCGGGTGGGCAGGGTAAGGCTCACGACCCACACAAAACCTGGTGAAGAATACCTTAAGGCCCAGAGGAGGAGGTGCTCCCAGAACGGTGGCGCTGCACCAAGCAAGACTGATGAGTTGTAGCTACATGGGGAAGGGTCTGCCTTGTTCTCATGACTTTTCCTCTGGAAGAACTGTGAGAAGTTAAGAAATGCCCTCCTTTTTGCAGTTTCCTCTCAAATGATAAAAGAAAATGCTTCAGGTTCTTCATCTTGAAGGATTAAACAAAATTCAAGGACAAGAAGAGATTAAGACACAGATGTAGTGAAAAGAAGAGCCATATGCACCCCAGTGTTCATAGCAGCAATGTCCACAATAGCCAAACTATGGAATGAGCCGGGATGCCCTTCAACAGACAAATGGATAAAGATGTTGTTCATATATACAATGGAATATTACTCAGCACCAGAAAGGATAAATACCCAACTTTTGCATCAACATGGATGGGACTGAAGGTAGATTATGCTGAGTGAAATAAGTCAAGCAGAGAAAGTTAATTATCATATGGTTTCACTTACTTGTGGAACATAAGAAATAGCATGGAGGACATTAAGAGAAAGAAAGGAAAAGTGAAGAGTGGGGGGGTTGGAGAAATAGATGAACCATGAGAGACTGTGGACTCTAAGAAACAAACTGAGGGTTTTGGAGGGAAGGGGAATGGGGTGATGGGTGAGCCTGGTGGTGGGTTTTAGGGAGGGCATGTATTGCATGGGGCACTGGGTAACATAAACAGTAAATCTTAGAACACTGCATCAAAAACCAATGATGTATTGTATGGTGACTAACATAACACAATAAAGAAAAAAGAGATTAACTTAAAATAAGAGGCAGCTGTGGTGGAGGAGGGGCATGAATTTAAGAGTCCGAATTTAAGAGTCTGAATTTAAGAGTCTTAAGTTCAAAATCTGATCTGGTTGTTTTGTAACCAAAAATGGCAAACTTCCCAAACCTCAGTCTTCATAGCCATGAAACAGAGAAATCAACCCCGTATCACCTGACAAATTATAAGGCTATGTCAGGTGATCATTTTAAATGAAATCATCTTCATCTATATATGAAAGAAAAAAATTTTTAGAGCCCCAGCTTCAAATAGTCATTACCCATTTCCCTTTCTCTGTAAATCAGGAATATACCTCATGTACACTTCCGCAAACACTGTTTTCTCATTGTGAAAGCCTGGCATCCCACTGTGCATGCCCTGCCATTCCTCCCTGGGGTGCAAGCCCCCAGTCTGGCCCACTGAGGTCTGGGAAAGATTTCAAGTCACTAGCACTTAATAAAAGATCCTCAATACACCTATTATATACATATAATTGATACACTTGTATAATTATATAAATACAATTTAAGTTTACATAATTGATCTATAAAATGATATAGATAGCCGCTTCCTAAATTAGCTTCCTTATTTAAACAGAAATATGGCATGCGTCCCTTTGGAATCTGTCACAATTTCCTTTCTCTCTTTCCTACAAATAGAAACAAATTTTGTAACTAGGACTGCCATGACCTTGTCAATGAGATGAAATTTAATCCTACTCAGCGACACCTCTAAGAAAAGCATTGTTTTCTTAATAAAAAGGAAGACTCAACTGATAGATAATTTTTGCCCTTTGCTCTTCCTTTTTCTTCCTGACCAAAATGCAGAACTGATGTCTGAACTTGCTCCCAGCATCTTTGGAGGGACAAAAACCACAAACTGATGAGGGTGGAATAGGAACCTCAAAGGAGCAAAGGACTCATCGCATCAACACAAGCCCCAGCCTGCCTCTCTCCGGACATCTTGAGCAAACAAACAAACAAAAAAAATGGATGCTACCCCAGCATGATTGTTTATTTAATCAAATGCAATTCAAACTGATTGAGAAAGTTTGTCCTGTTTTAAAACTTCATTAGCCAAACCCTGAAATCTATATAAGCTCTAGAAATCATTTATATGTGTCAAGTGTTCAAGCTAAAATTTCAAATCTGCATTCAGCATTGATTTCTAGGATTCTCCTTCTAGAGCACTCTCTCTCTCTCATGTGGTCTTTCTCCTTGTGAATATCTTTCTCCATTCATTCTCAAGGGCCTCCAATAAACCAGGTACCAGTGAATCTTGCTCTAAAAGCCTGCTCCTAAAAATACCCAGGTGGAGTCAAATGTGAAAACCTACTGACTTAACTCCCCAAATCCTTAATGCACACCCATCCCACTTGCCAGAAAGATTGTGTGGTTTGGCACATATAAGCAAAAAAACTTTGCAGTGCAGATGCTCTCAGTAGTGATGGTGAGGTGTTTGGGGCAGACCACACAGAGGAGGGCTCAGAAGGCTGTGGGACCACCACATCTGCTAACAGGTCTTGCAGCAAAGGGATGTGGCTAGTCCTTTAATCCCAAACTGAAGTCTATTCACATGATGCCTTCATGGGCATGTGTGTGTGTGTGTGTGTGTGTGTGTACATGCACACAGGGAAACTTTGCACACACGTGGATGTGGAAGTGTGCATTGTTTATATGTGTATGCATTTGTTAGCAGGTGATGCTGAAATTACTTATCCTAAGTATATTTTCACAAAAATGGGTTAATGAATAATGAATGAAAGAAAAATCATGAATTAAGAGTTATTTACAATTGGAGAAAGACAACTATCATATGATCTCCCTGATATGAGGGAGAGGAGATGCAACATGGGCGGTTAAGGGGGTAGGAGAAGAGTAAATGAAACAAGATGGGATTGGGAGGGAGACAAACCATAAGTGACTCTTAATCTCACAAAACAAACTGAGGGTTGATGGGGGGAGGGGGAGGTGGGGGATGGGGTTATGGACATTGGGGAGGGTATGTGCTATGGTGAGTGCTGTGAAGTGTGTAAACCTGGCGATTCACAGACCTCTACCCCTGGGGATAAAAATATATTATATGTTTATAAAAAATAAAATAAAAAAAAAGAGTTATTTAGAAGGTGGTAAGTTCAAATGTATGGCTCCTGGTTGCCCTGACTGCTCCCAGGTCTTGGTCTTGGGATTGGTCATTTCCTGTGGCCATTAATACACTGGTGTAGGTCAGGTTAGGAGTCTGCCACGTGCAACCAACATGGGTGACCAGGAAAAGGGAGATCAGAAAGATTGAAGATGAAAGTTGGACCCTTTCAAGACTGCTCTATGTGTGTTGGGATATTCAGAAGGGGGTGGGAACTTCACAGATGACAGAGACTGTCCAATCCTAGAAGAACCACTGACCCATCTCACCACTTGCTCATGAAGTGGAGTGGCATTCAGACCCAGAACTTCCACAATAAAATGCTGGCACTGCTGGCTTATCCACCATCATGCTATCTTGTGAGGCCACAACACTGGAAATCCTCACACAGACAAGGGCAAGACAAGCAGTGCAGGAAGCACTCACATGGTTGTCCAGCTGTCTGTTGCTCCACACCCTGGTGGCATTAAATAGCAGCCATTTCACCATGCTTGAGTTTGTATAAGTGGGAAAGCCAGGTGGGACACCTGGGTTGGCTGGCCTCTTTGGGGAGCCTTAGAGTCATGGCCCAGCCAGCTAGACCTAGTGAGACAGCCTAACCTGAGCCCTGGGCCTTGGTTCCTTTCCACCTGTTGCCTGTGGGAGTAGGCATGTTCCATACCATTCCCTTCCAGTGTGTCCAGTGCTTGAATTGGAACCCCTGGAATAGCTGGGGCTTGGCAGCATGACACCCTCCATATAGTCTCTCCACATTGCTAGCTTTCTCAAAGCATGCTATCTTAGCTTCCATGGCTTCCACCCATCCCCAACAGGATCTTTTAAGAGAAAGAAGGGGGGTGCCTGGGTGGCTCGGTGGCTTAAAGCCTCTGCCTTTGGCTCAGGTCATGATCCCAGGGTCCTGGGATCGAGCCCCACATCGGACTCTCTGCTCAGCGGGGAGCCTGCTTCCTCCTCTCTCTCTCTGCCTGCCTCTCTGCCTACTTGTAATCTCTGTCTGTCAAATAAGATAAATAAAATCTTAAAAAAAAGAGAGAGAGAGAGAGAGAAAGGAAAAACTATCCACCTTACAGGCCAGGATCTGGCCATAACTTTCCCTCAAAAGTTGTCAAAATGGCTGTAGGTCAGCACCAGTTCAAAAGAATAAGAGAATGGCCACCCCCCTCTTCATGGGGAGAGAAAAGCATCCAAGGACGGAAGACAGGGACCATACATGGAAGCCCAACTTCTAGAAGCCCGAGTCCCCCAGGTGTCCTCTCAATGACTTATCTCTACTCATCAGAGGCTTGCAGACCATCTTGCCACAACCCTTGAAGATGCACATCAGTGAACCACTGTTTTTCTCTCATTCTAAGAAGTCACTGCTTTCTAACCCATGGATGGTCAAAGTGAACCCTATTAATTATGAGCCTATTAACTATGGTGCTTTTGCATATATGAGCAATTATCTACATAATAGAAATTACAGACTGCTTTGCTTTATCAGCAGTTTTTAATGCTCTGTAAAACAAATGGTTCCATGATTCCTTTCCTTGCTATTGGCTGACCCCTAAGTCAGCTGCAGAGTGCTTACTCCTGCATCAAACAAGGTCACAATGGTTGCTTACTCTGCTTGTTAGACAATGCCGCCAATGGCTCAGGGCTTCACTTGGTTTCTTCTTTCCTCCTCACAGCATCCTTGTTATCCCTGTTTTACAGGAGATGAAACAGAAACTTTTGGCCTTAAAGTGACTTGCCCAAAGTTATATGTTCCTCCGTATTAGAGCCAGGATTCAAATCCACACCCCTGATCTCTACATGTGCAGCCGCCAGGGCATGTGAGAGGACAATGTTGTCTCTGTTCACTGGGTGACTAAGAATTTCAGTGTAGACAAACAGCCTCTACCTCAGCAAGGTCAGGATGTTGCTACTGCCAGCTTACGGCCATCACTGTCTTCTCTCTGTCTGAACGAATCACTGCCCAAGTGCTGTTGTGCATGGCTTTCTCTAGCTCCAGAATGTCCCTGACCCACCTCCTCTGGCCTTGGCTCCTCACCACAGCAGCTGTCTCTCCCTAGGCTGGTTGCTGCCAGCTGAAAGACTGAGATGCCCCCTGGTGCAGTGGTGACCCTATCAACAGTTGCAGAGTTCTCAAAGGACTCACTACCCAAAGAGGCTCCCAGAGAGGGTGGGCCGGAAGCCAATTGCTACAGCCATTTGATGGCACATAGTCTAGTACAGGTCTCCCATTCACATAACGAGCCTCTGTTTCCTGAAGGTGACTTTGCAAAAGTTAAACAAGTACATTTCATGGAAGCAGCAAAGAAATGAAAACAGTTTACCACAAGCCATGGTAACCTGATCTCTGCTGCTACCTGTGCTTGGATAGTGTTAAGGAGGCTAGGTCAGCCAGTCTCTTGGACTTTGACAATGAGTCAAACAACTAGCTCATTGGATTGGAAGTTACTTCCAGTTTTAAAAAGGATATCAAAAGCTTAAGAAAGTGTCATCTTCAAATCACAAAGACCAGAAATGTAACCATCTGGGACAAAAATTTTCCAAGTGTTTGATCATTAACACTGTAAATGTTCATTTCCCCCTCTGATTACTTATGCTCCACAAGTAAGTGAAACCGTATAATAATTGACTCTCTCCTCTTGACTTATTTCACTCACATAATCTCCTCCAGTCCCATCCATGTTGATACAAAAGTTGGGTATTCATCCTTTCTGAAGGAGGCATAATACTCCATTGTATATATGGACCATATCTTCTTTATCAGACTGTGGACTCTGAGAAACAAACTGAGGGTTTTGGAGGGGAAGGGAGTTGGGGGTTGGGATGGTCTGGTGGTGGGAGCACTGGGTGTGGTGCACAAACAATAAATTTTGGAACACTGGAAAAATAAAATTAAATTTAAAAAAATCTAAAAAAAAGATTAAAGGAAAGTATACTTGTCAGTGAGGCTTGATCTGGAATGGGAGAGGAGTCACGTTTCAATGTGGTATGTCAATTCTGTTTAAAAGTACCTTAATTTGAGAATAAAAAATAAACACCAAAAAACAAACAAACAAACAAACCCTAAATGTTTTAGCCCAGCTTGCAACTGAAGGAGAGGAGAATGATGTCCCCACCGCCCACTCCCACCCAACACTAAGACTCTAAGAACGACTGCGGTGCATGAGCAGGACACAAAGGAGGAAAAATCATTTGGAAATCCAGGTGAACCATTTAGGCAGCTGGCTTTGTTGACTCAGAAAACCCTATGTAACTAAATGAGAAGAAATCGCCCACGTTGCCCTATTTCCTCAAATCCCTTTTGGATGTGATCAGTGTGAACAATTGCTTGAGTAGGTCAAACAGAAGCCGTGTTCTTTGCCAGTGAAAACAAGGTTGACCTAACGATCGGCACTCAGTGTCCATCATTTAGGAAATGAAGATTTTATACAAGGTAACTTTCAAAAAGATAGCCTCATTTGTAAACAAACTGGTAGAATATCTGAGGCCTCTATCCTTGTAAATATACAAGCCCAGATTCATACCAAAGGTGAGTAATAGTTTCCCTATGGGTTGATCTTCAAGGATTTAAGACATTTTTATCAATTTCAGTGACTACACATCTAAGGCATGTAATATATGTCCAGGCTTGTGAAATAATCATATGTGTTTGCATCACCTTTGCATCATGTCTTTGCAACCCCACCCATTAGCTTGGAAAGGCATCTCTTCAGTGTAGGTGTTTGCCTGGTCACCTACAGCATGAAGGCTGCCCACCAAGGGCTCCTGGACCCAACTCCAGCAGTAACTACTGAGCAGAGTCTGAGCTAGACAGGCAAAGTGCTCTCTTTCAGGCTGCCACATGCAAGACCCTATGGCATCTCTAGCAAAGACCATTCCAGGTTTAACCCTAAGATACAGAGTCAAAGGCCATTTAGCAAACAGGAAAGGATGTAAACTCTCCCGTGCTGACATGGGAGAGTTTATAAAGTGTGAGTATAAAGTGTCAGTATAAAGTGAGTTTATAAAGTGTCAGTATAAAGTGTCAGTATAAAGTGAGTTTATAAAGTGTCAGTAAACTACTTCAAGATGAAAATCAATCCATTTTCTGCACAAAATGTTTTTAAATGGCTACCAAATTGCTTCTCAACTTCTGTGTGTGGGTATGTGGTATCTATGTTCTCTCACAAACTAATGCTAACAAGATACAATATAAATTCAGTGAGACGTATAGCTCCATCTTCCTGAATGGGTGTCATTAAGAGCCACTAAAGAGCCCCCAGAACTTCCCATCTTTGCTGCTGCCTTCCCGTGGACCAGCCTGGGTTACACTACCAAGGATGGTTTTCATGGAAAAAAGAGTCAACTGATTCTAATATGTAAAGATCCTTTTTCAGGGTTCCTGGGTGGCTCAGTCAATAAGCATCTGCCTTCTGCTCAGGTCATGATCCTGGGGTCCTAGGATTGAGACCTATGTTGGGCTCCCTGCTCAGTGGGGAGTCTGCTTCTCCCTCTCCCTCTAACCCTCCCCCTTCTCATGTTCTCTTTCCCTCTCTTTCTTTCAAATAAGTAAATAAAATACTTAAAGAAAAATCTCTCTTTTTACTGCTCTCAACCCCTTACACTTTAAGGTAGAAATGATTGTTTTGGTTTTGTTGTATTATGTTAGGGAATTTGTTTAAATTTCTTATTGGCTCCAGACAAATCACCTGTGATCATTTGAAATAAATTGGGTAAAACTACTGGAACACAGCACTTTCTAAGTGGTGGAAGTCAGGATAGAATGAAGGAAAGTCCACCAGACAAAGGTCTTTGAAGGCACATAAATGTGACTCAGTCACTTCCAGGAAGAAAATCAACTCTTTCACAGAGAAACACAACTTCTACCGGGAAACCCCACTGGGACCACTGCCCAGAGCTAGGTTAACTCACAGTCCTTGTTTACACAGACAGCACATTATTTGATGCTTTCTCCAAAAGCATCATCTTAGTTTCAACAAAATTTGAGAATTCCACTTCCTCAGATGTGATCCCACTTCCTCACTACCAACCTCTGACCTTGGCGGGATCAAGCTCTACCACTTTTGCCAGCCCTTCTCCATATCCACAGCTTTCAACTGGGCTACCTAAATGTAGCTTGAAGCATAAAAACCAGGCTTCTAACGCAAGGATGAACCAGTCACCCAAACTGAAGACTTTGAGTCAGAGTGTGAAGGCTACATTTTACAGCAGGGGAAACTGAAACCTGAAAAGGTTGTGATGCCCCCAAATCACATAGCTAATTCTCATTCCAAATTCCATGTGTTTTTTCCTCTGCCAAAAACAATGGAAAAATCGAATACCAATCTTATTCTGATGCTGCCTGATAATGCTGTCACTTCCCTGACACATATTTAAAGGAAAATGAACATCCTTTGGCCACAAGATGGGCTCTTTCTCATTCAGACCTGTCAACTAGAAGTAGACTACCCAGTTCATATCTATTTTCCATTTCACTAAAAATTCTCATTGTGGAACCAGAAAAAAAAGTAATGAGTAAGACCAAATATGAGACAAAATTCCTGTGTGCATCACCTGCAGGCAACTGTACATCTCCTGATTAGAGGTCTGGTCTCACATGATAAAAATCAAACATCTACAACATTTTCAAGAAAAAATATACAACTTGGTGTTAACATTGAATTCTTTCCACAGCAACTGTTGAGTGTGTTTTTAAAAAGAAAAACAGTTGTTTGCTCACAACCAAAAAGAAAGGTAATGTCCAGGGCTGCTACTTAGCATGTAAGCCTATGCACAGGCCTTGGCACAGCCCCTGTAACAGCCATTCCATTCCACTGACTGGTCTTAAGGCCAAGAGAAGAAACTGCTGGTTTGCGGGGTCCTGGGAACTGAAGTCTTGTCTGAGAGTGCTAAAAGCTTCATCAGACACTAGAATGACAACACCAAAATTGCTACAGGTCACATTTTTCAAACTCTAAAAACTTCAGGTACAGTGAAACCAGGACTGGAAGCCTTGTTCTCTTCAAACTATAGTCTGTGTTGAGGGCTTCTATGGTGGCTTACCCTAAAATGAAACCACCCCAAAGAAGTTACATTGATTCTGCTTTTTCTCCACACCACCACTTAACACATTATACATACACATATATACTACAACATATTTTTGTTTGTTTACTTTGAATCAGTCCCCCACATACCCTGGCTAGAATGGAAGCTCCATGGGGATAGAAGCTTCATGTGTTTTTCTCACTACCATTTCCCAGTGCCTAGAACAATCTCTGGTACATGTGAAGCTCTTGATAGACATTGTTCAGTGGATGGATGGATGGACAAATGAATGAATGGTTTTTAGATCCTCCATGAAAAAGGTAGACTCCTGGCACTCTTGCTACAATGGGTCTCCACACATGTTCAGATATACATGAGCAAGTTGGGTATATTTTATTATTATAATCACTAAAATATATCATGTGCCTACTTTATGCCAGACACTTCTAAGTGTTGTACATGTGATTTCACTGAATTGCCACAGAAATACTTTCAGATGGGCACCACTATTAATTTTACTCCACAGATGGAGAAACTTTAGCTCATTACCTTGGTCACGTAGCTAATGAATTCTCATTTGCATACAAGATGCAAACATAGGCAATCTCATCAGATTCTTGATTATAGGGAATATTGGATATGAAATTGCCTTGTGCAGCGGGCTTTCAATGGACATTGCCAGAGAGCTTGGGGACTTCTCTTAATGGAAATTTTCTATAGGCTTCTAGGCTGGGGAATGTGTGCCTTTAGGTGTTGGCCTGTGTGGTGGGTGTTGGCTCTACCACTCAGGATGCTGCTCAGATGCTCATATCCTGGGCCCGGTGGACTGTGCACATAGAGGTGGTGGAGAGCTCTAGTTCCAGTTCCGGGCACCCTCCCCACCTCTGCAGGGAGATGCCCTCAGACACGTGAGAGAAATGGTTGCCCATCTTCATAGAGAATGTGGGAGCTTGCAGCCCCTGCCTTGGTCCAAGCTCCCAGCCCACAGAGACTACTGATGCCCATGTGCTTCTATGACAACATTTTCCATATTAGAACACCATCTTCCAACAAAAACTAATGTAAAACTCAATATATAAAGGAGATAAAAGTTGAAGTGGTTGAGTTGCTGTAGGAATGGGAAACAAAGCTCTTTCCTCCTCTGTTTCCCCTTTTCTCCACTTCCCAAGGCAACAGCCCTTCTAAGCTCTTCTGAGGATGGGCTGACATAGCTGACCCACCACTCAAGCTACATTGTATATGGTGAGCTCTCCATAAATATCAATAGGTTTTATTAGAAATAGTTTAACATGTTCTCACTTCTGTTTTACTCTGCTTTGGAAAGCAGCTTCACATATGCTGTGAGACAGTGCTCCTGCGTAGAATAAATTCCCAGAATCAACCAATTTCTCTCAACTTGTACATTGTCTTCTGCATAATCTTGACTTTGAGAAAAGTTTCATGTGCTTAGTAAACATCTGGGTTCTCTTTATACACTTTATCCAATTTTCTACTGAGTTGTTAGTCCAATTCTCTGTACCCTTTGGATCAAAAATCTGTTTGGTTTATGCATTGCAAATATTTTCTCCCAGTCTTTGACTTTTCATTTCACTTTGTGATGCATAAAACTTTTCATTTTTCCATTAATAAAATGTACAGAATTTTCTTTTACAATCTTTGATTTATGTGCCTTGAAAATATGGCTCTCCTCTGAGTCATTAGGATGCTCACCATTATTTTCTTTCAAAAATTGTAAACTGACTTTTTGAGAATAGTATGGAGTAGGAATTTAAATTTTTCATTTTTATAACCAATTATTCTAGTACCACACCTTATTTGTAATCCCCTTGTTTTATATATCAAGTTCTCCTTTTTGTATACATCTCTTTCTGAATGCTCTAGTCTTACCCACTAATTTGTCTGTATCTCTTTATAGTGTCTTAATTATTGAAGCCCAGTGACAAATCTTAATATTTGATAGAATGAGTCCTTTCATTTTGCTCTTTTTCTTTAAATTTATCTCATTTATTTTATAGCAACAATTGTTTAAAGTACATAGAAATACAATTTATTTCTCTATATTGGTGTTGTACTGTACAAGCTTACTATACTCATTAGTTCTAGTAGCTATTTTTACAGATTTAACAAGATTTTTTATGTAGATGATCACATTGTGAATAAAGCAGTCTTTCTTTTTCCTTTCCTATCTAAATGGGTTTTATTTCTTTTCCTTACCTGACCACACTGGCTCTAGTTTGATGTTGAATAGAAATGGTAAAGTGAAAATCGTTATCTGAAAAGGAACCATTCGTTCCTTCAGAATTAAGGATTTTTTTAGGTATATTTTATTAGGTTGAGGAAATTTCCCTCTATTCCTAGTTTGCTAAGAGTTTTTATCAGAAATGATGTCAGGTTTTGCCAGCTGCTTTTCCTACATCTGCTGGGATTAAAATATAGGTGGTTTTATGTCCATTTGTTAATAGGATGAACTGATAATAATTAATTTTTCTAACATTAACCTAACATTGCGTATGTTATCAAGTGGATAAATCCCACTTGATAAAATATTTTAAATATATTATTGTATTCAATTTGCTAAAATTTTGTTAAGAATGTTTGCATCTATGTTCATGAGAAATATTGGTCTGGGTTTTTTTTTTGTTGTAATTTTTTTTCCAGTTTTAGCACCAGAGTACTTCTTGATAGTACATAGTAATACATACAATAGTATGAATGAGTTGGGTAGAAAATTGTCTACCTTATCTAAATTTCCTATTTTCTGATATAAGGATATTATAGAATTTTTTATGATTTTAATCTTCTATGATATTTTTAGCAATATCATCTATTTCATTCCTAATATTATTTAAGTTCTTCATTTTCTCAGTCATGTCAAGTTTTGCCAATATTTTAGTCTTTCAAATAAATCATATCATGACTTCATTAACATGTCTTTTTATTATTTCATATTTCATTAGTTTATGATTTTGTCATTATTATTTCTTTATCTTGAATTGTTTGGGGTTTGTTCTGCTATTTTTTCATTAACATATTATGTACTATTTGCTTCAGGGGTACAAGTCTGTGAATCATCAGTCTTACACAATTCTCAACACTCACCATGGCACATACCCTCCCCAATGTCCAAAACCCAACCATCCTATCCCTCCCCCACCAGCAACCCCCAGTTTGTTTCCTGAGATTAAGAGTCTCTTATGGTTTGTCTCCCTCCCTGGTCTATCTTGTTTCATTTTTTCCCTCCCTGCCCCCCACGGCCCCCTGCCCTGCCTCTCAAATTCCTCATATCTGTTCTGCTCTTCATTTATAGGTTCTTAGTTTTTGTCTTTGTCCAAAATTTTACTTAGGAGTATAAATTTCCCTTTAAATACTACTTTAGTTTTGAAAGTGTAATACTTTTGTTGTTAATTTCTAAATATTTTATATTTTTCATTGTTATTTCTCCTTTAACTCATGTATTATTTAGATATATTTCAATTTTCCGAGCTTACAGTGTTGGCTATATTTTCACTGTTGATTTCTAACTTCATTACATTCTTGTTCAACACTACTGTCATAATGGTTTAACCTAAATTCCCTCTTAGTCCAAATGCAATGTTTTCTATCTTCCTTTCAGAACTCACTATAATTTCCATCTTTAATCATAAATTTACTTCATACTTATTTTTATCCAGAAGCAAATGTACTATCATATCAATAAGATGAGTATCATTAAAGTTACTATGGTGTTACTATTTAATATTCTAATATTCATGTTCTGTTCCATATTTTTGTCTATTTTTAGTATCAGACTAGTTCTGAATACCACAGAGTAGTACATACAATGAGTTGGTAGCTGTTCCTCCTCTCCAATTTTCTGAAACTCTAAATTTAAGTAACTCCAAATTCATTCATAAACAGCAGGGAAAAAATTTTCTCCCCTTTGAGTATTGTTGCTATTCTACCCAAAAGCTATCTTCCACTCTCTTATTCATTGCCAGCTGTATCTACCTCCCAAGAGAGGGGCAGGATATGCTATATATTTACTTTTCCAACCTCCTTGCAAGTGGCCTGGTCAAGAGGTCCTGGGGGAAATTCTGTTGTAAGAATTTGAGAATGATTTTCCTTCTAATAAATAATGAGAGAAGTATGGGAAGAGATACCCGCCTCTTTATCCAAATCCTATTATAACTACATATGGCATCTGAACTGCAGAAGCTGTCCTGTCTCATTGAGGGGTGAACTTAAGAGCCAAGCCAATATGTCAAGGAAGTTGGAGCAGAAAGGGAGCTTTGTTCACAGTGGTTCACCAACTAATCTGGAGCAGCTTACTACTAGACTTCTTATTTAAGAAAAACATCCTATCAACACACCATCCCACCCCCAGGTATTTTTATTAAAGTAAATACATAAGGCAATGCTAATGGGGGAAACTGACAAAATCATGATCTGAAGCCTTAAGATGGGAGTGGATTTGAAGCTATGGAGAGGAAAAGTAGGAACCCAGTCTCCAAAGAGAACTTACTTTCAATAGTTTAAACTTGTTCATGTTCTCCACTGGTCCATGAAAGGCATCAATATGAAGAGGACTTTCAAACTTTTTTCCTTGAAGGGATGGATTGGTAAATGCAAATACTCCTCACCCTGCAATTACCCCTCCCCTGATGCTAAGGTAGGATTGTTCTATGAAAGTAAGGGTGATCCAGGAGTAAAGGCCAGCTAAGCAGTGACCCCAAGTGCAGTTATAACTTGAGTGAGGAATACGTGGTATGGTAAAGCACCTGCCAGTGGTACCACCCAAGAAAAGAAGTATGCCAAATGACCTCTTTTTCGAAACTACTAAAGGAAGTCTCTAAAAGAGAATGGGGCCGGGGCAGCTGGGTGGTTCAGACAGTTAAGCATCTGCCTTCAGCTCATATCATGATCCCAGGGGATCAAGCCCCATGTCAGGCTTCCTGCTCAGCTTCTCCCTCTGCCTCTGTTCTTCCCCCCGCTCATGCTTTCTTTCCTTCTCTCTCTGTCTCAAATAAATAAACAAAACCTTTTAAAAATATATAGTAATCAAGTCTGTGTGGGATGACAAAAGAATAAGTAAATGGTAACGCAGGTTAAACAATAACTTCCCATCCCCTCCTCATTCCCTCCAGCCTTGGTAACCACAATTCTACTTTCTGTCTCTATAAACTTACTACTCTATAAAATTGGATGATGGGCATTAAGGAGGACACATGATGTGATGAGGACTCGGTGTTACAGGCAACTGATGAATTATTGAACTCTACATCAGAGACCGATGATGAACTATATGTTGGTTAATTGAATTTATATTAAAAATACACCTCATATAAGTGGAATTATTCAATATTTGTCCTTTTGTGTCTAGCTTATTTCACATAGCCCATGTCTTCAAGGTTCATCCAAGTTATAGCATGTATAAGAATTTCATTCCTTTTTCAAACTAAACTAATATCCCATTGTATATACATACCACATTTTGTTTATCCATTCATCTGTTTATGGACATTTGGGCTGTTCAGACTTCTGGGTATTATGAAAAATGCTGCTGTGAACATGACTGCACAACTATTTCAAGTCCCTGCTTTCAATTCTTTTGGACATAAACCTAGAAGTGGAATTTCCAGACCATGTAGTAATTCTTTATTTAGTTTCTGATGAATCACTATACTGTTTTCCACAGAGCCTGCATTTTACATTCCCACCAGCAAGGTACAAGGGTTCCAATTTCCCCACATCTGCACCAACATTTGTTATTTTCTGCTTTTGTTTTTGTTTGTTTACATAGCAATCCTAATGAGTGTAAAGTGGTATCTCATGTTTTCAATTTGCCTTATCCTAATTAGTAATGATTAGAGATATTAAGCATCTTTTTATGTACTTATTGGCTATTTATATATTTTCTTTGGAAGATACGCATTGAGTGATTCAAGTCCTTTGACCATTTTTTAACTGACCATTTTTTAATTGGGTTTTTTGTTTTGTATTTTATTGAGTTTTAGGAGTTCTTTTTAATTTAAATTCATTTAGCCAAGGTATACTACATCATCAATCCTTGACGCAATGTTCAATGATTCATCAGTAGAGGATATCACCTAGTGCTCATCATATCACATGCCCTCTTTAATGCCTGTCACCCATTTACCCCATTTCTCCACCCACCTACCTTTCCACAACCCTCACCCCTACTTCCCAAATTTGAGAGTCTCATATGGTTTGTCTCCCTCCCCATTTCTCCTCCCCCACCCCTGCTGTCCTTTGGACTATTCCCCACATTCCATACATGAGTGAAACCATATGATAATTATTTTTCTCTGATTGACTTATTTCACTTAGCACAATACCCTCCAGTTGCATCCATGTTGATGTAAATGGTAGATACTCATCCTTTCTGATGGCTAAGTAATATTCCATTGTATCTATGAACCATGTCTTCTTTATTCATTCATCTGCCAAAGGATATCTCAGCTCCTTCCACAGTTTGGCTATTGTGGACATTGCTGCTATGAACATTGGGTGCATGTGTTCCCTCTTTTCACTACATCTGTATCTTTGGAGTTCTTTATTTATAATGGATATTAGTCCCTCATCAGATATGATTTACAAATGTTTTCTCCCATTCTGTTGGTTGCCTTCTCACTCGATTTTGATACTTTTTATGCACAGAAGTTTTTAATTTTGATGAAATCCAATGTACCTATATTTTTTATTACTTCTGATTTTAGTGTCATACCAAGAAAGCAAAACCAAATCGAATTATTATGAAGCTCTTGCCCTATATTTTCTTCTAAGAGTTTATTTAGTTTTAGCGGCAATTTTTAAAATCTATTTTGATTTAATGTTTACATAGGGTGTAGGATAAGGGTGCCAAATTCATTCTTTTGCATATCAAGTTTCCAAGAACCATTTATTGAAAAGACTCATTTCCCTTTGGTTTTGATATTCTTATCAAAGATCATTTCACTGTGTATTCAAAGACTTACTTCTGGACACTATTTCATTGGTCTGTATCTCTATCGTTATGCCAGAATCACATTGTTTTGATTACTCCAACTCTACCGTGAGTTTTGAAATCAGTAAGTGAATCTCTTAACTTTTTCTTTTTCAATATTGTCTTGGTTATTTGTAGCTCCTTAAGATTCCATATGAATTCTACAGAAAATTTTTATATTTCTGCAAAATCATTGTTGGGATTTTATAGAAGTTGCATTGAATCCATAGATCACTTCAAGCAGTATTGGCATCTAAACAATATTAAATATTCCAATCAATAAACAGGTATGTTTTTCCATGTATTTGAATTTTCTTTCATTTCTTTCAGGAATATTCTTAAATTTTCCATGTATGATTTTTAACATACTTGATTAAGTTAATTTCTAAATAACTTTAATTTTTGATGCTATTGAAATAGATTTTCTCAATTTCCTCTTCAGATTTTTATGGAAAGACAACTGATTTTTGCATGTTGATTTTTGTATTCTGCAACTGCTGAGTTCATTTATTAGTTCTATCAGAATTTTGTGGAATCATTTTGATTTTCTACATATAATATCATGCCATCTGCAGACAGAGAAAATTTTACTTCTTCTTTTCCAGCTTGGATGCCATTTATTTCTTTTTCTTGCCTTTTCTTGCTCTAACTAGAACTTCCAATATTATGTTAAATAGAGGAAGACAAAACCTGAATGAGTAGTAATCAGAGAGGGAGAAAAACCATTAAAGACTCAACTATAGGAAAAAAAACTGAGGGTTGCTGGAAAGGAGGTGGGTGGGCGAATGGGGTGACTAGATGATGGGCATTAAGGAGGACATGTGATGTGATGAGCACTGGGTGTTATATGCAACTGATGAATTATTGAACTCTACATCTGAAACTAATGATGTACTATACATTAGCCAATTGAATTTAAATTTTCAAAAAGGGGAGATGTCTGGGTGGCTCAGTCAATTATGTTTCTGCCTTAAGCTCAGGTCATGGCCCCAGGGTCCTTGGGATTGACTCCCACATCAGGTTCCTTGCTCAGTGGGGAGCCTGCTTCTCCCTCTCCCACTTGTTCCCTCTCTCTCTCTCAAATAAACAAAATATTTTAATTTTTTTTTAAAGTGACAAAACCAGGCATCCTTGTCTTCTTTCTGATTTGGAGATAGCTTTTGGTCTTTCACAATCAAATATGTTAGCTGAGGGTTTTTCATATAAGGCCTTCATTATGCTGAGATATTTTCCTTCTATTTACAGTTGTTGAATGTTTCTATTGTGAAAGGGTATTGAATATTTTTTTTAAAGATTTTATTTATTTATTTGTCAGAGAGGGAAAGGGCACAAGCAGGGGGAGCAGAGACAGAGAGAGTAGCAGGTTCCCGCCAAGCAAGGAGCCCAATGTGGGACTCAATCCCAGGACCCTGAGATCATGACCTAAGCCGAAGGCAGAGGCTTAACCCACTGAACCACCCAGGTGCCCTGAAAGTGTATTGAATATTATCAAATGTTTTTTCCAATCTATTGCAGTAATCATGTGTTTCTCTCCTTCATTTTGTTAGTGTAGTGCATTATACTGATTGACTTTTGTATATTGAACCATTTTTAACATCCCAGGAATAAACTCAGGAATACCCAAATTTGGTATGCTAGTATTTGAATAAGGATATTTACATCAATATTCATAAGGGACATTGTTCTGTACTTTTTTATTTAAATTCAATTGACCAAGGTATAGTATATCATTAGGTTTTTTTAATTTTAATTTTATTTTTTTAGTGTTCCAAGATTCATTGTTTATGCACCACACCCAGTGCTCCATGCAATACCTGTCCTCCTTAATACCCACCACCAGGCTCACCTAACCCCCATCCTCTTCCCCTCCAAAACCCTGTTTGTTTCTCAGAGTCCACAGTCTCTCATGGTTCATCTCCCCCTCCAATTTCCCCCAATTCAGTTTTCCTTTCCTTCTCCTAATGTCCTCCATGTTATTCCTTATGCTCCACAAGTAAGTGAAACCATGTGGTAATTGACTCTCTCTGCTTGACTTATTTCACTCAGCATAATCTCTTCTAGTACCGTCCATGTTGATACAAAAGTTGGGTATTCAGTCTTTCCATGGAGTGTAATATTCCATTGTATATACATTATTGGGTTTTTTTATATAATATTCAATGATTCATTATTTGAATATAACACCCAGTGCTCACCATATCACATGCCCTTTTTAATGCCCATCACCCTGTTACCCCATCCCCGCACCCACGTCCCTTTTCTGCAACCCTCAGCTTGTTTCCTGGAATTGAGTCTCTCATGGTTTGTTTCCCTCAATCATTTCTTCCCATTCAGTTTTCTCTCCATTCCCCTAGTCTCCTCTGCACTAGTCCTTATGTTCCACATATGAATGAAACTATGTGATAATTGTGTTTCTCTGATTGACTTATTTCACTTAGCACAATACCCTTCAGTTTCATCCATGTCGATGTAAATGGCAGATATTCATCTTTTATGATGGCTGAGTAATATTCCATTGTATATATGAACCACATCTTCTTTATCCATTCATCGGTTGAAGGACATCTCAGCTCCTTCCACAGTTTGGCTATTGTGAATATTGCTGCTATGAACATTGGGGTGCAGGTGCCCCTTCTTTTCACTACATCTTCATCTTTGGGGTAAATACCCAGTAGTGCAATTGCTGGGTCATAAGGTAGCTCTTTCTTATAGTATCTGTCAGGCTTTGGAATCAGGGAAATTCTGACCTCATGGAATATGTTAAGTGTTCTTTCTTCACTTTTTTGGAAGAGTTTGGAAAAAGCTCGTTATTAGTTCTTCTTTAAATATTTAGTAGAGTTCACCAGTGAAACCACCTGATCCAGGACTTTTCTTTGTTGGAAGGTTTTAGTGTACCTATACAATCTGCTTACTAGTTATAGTTCTATTCTGATTTCTTGTTTTTTTCATGAATCACTTTTTGTAAGTTTTGTGCATCTAAGAATTTGTCCCTTTCATCTAGTTTATTTAATTTGTTGATTTGGGATATTTCTTCTGTTTGTAAATTTTTACAGCTATAAGTTTGAGATGCTTATAGAACAGCATCCCATATAACTATAACTTACAGGAGGCTTTTACTCATCTCTTAAGTTTTGATATGTTGTGTTTTCATTTTTGTTTGTTTCAAGACATTTTCTTATTTCCCTTGTGACTTCTTGTTTGACTTACTAGTTTTGTAAGAGTGTGTTCTTTAATTTCCACATATTTGTGAATTTTCCACTTTTCCATCTATTAATTTCTAGTTTTGTTTCATTATGAACAGAAAAGATACATTATATGATTTCAATCTTATTAAACTTTCCAAGACTTGCTTTGTGGCCTAAAATATTATCTATCTTGGAGAGTGTTCCAAATGTACTTGAGAAAAATGTATATTCTGCTGTTGTTGGGGAAAATGACCTGTATCTGTCTATTGAGTCTAATTTGTCCATAGTGTTGTTCAAGTTCTCTATTACCTGATTGATCTTATGTCTTAACTCCTCTCTCTACTATTGGAAGTAGGTACTCAAGTCTACAATGATTACTATAGAACTGTTTATTACTCCCTTCAATTTTGTCAGTTTGCTTCATATACTTTGGTGCTCTGATGTTAATGCATATATGTTTATAATTTTTATATTTTCTTGATGAATTCACTCTTTTATCAATATCAATGTCCTTCTTTGTCTTTCAGAACACTTTCTGACTTGAAATTTATTTTATCTGGTATTAGTATAGCTGACTCAGCTCCCTTATAATTTGCTTACAATTTGTATAGAATATCCTTTCTGGGATGCCTGAGTGGCTCAGTTGGTTAAGCAGCTGCCTTTGGCTCAGGTCATGGTCTCAAGATCCTGGGATAGAGTCCTGTATTAGGTTTCTTGCTCAGTGGGGAGCCTGTGTCTCCCCTGCCTGCCACTCCTCCTGCTTGTGCTTATTCTCTATTTCTCCCTCCTTTTCTTTCTGACAAATAAATAAACAAAATCTAAAAAAAAAAAGTCCTTTCCATCATCTTTCTTTTTTTAATTGTTTTTATGTACTTATATTGAAATATATTTTGTATATTACTTTCTGAAAATTTAAAGTGTATAAACCTATTAATCTGATATGTTTATCTATTATAATATAATCCCCATGGTAGCAATAATTAGCACTTCTAACACAATATATAATTACCCTTTCTTTTTAGTGGGTGGAATTATTAAGTTCTAGTCTCTTAGAAAGTATGATTAAAATACAATATTGTTGTCTATATTCACTATACTGTGTATTAGATCTCTAGGGCATAATTACTACTCTCTGCAAGGTTGTGTTTCTAAACATCTGTCCTATCCATCCACCCATCAACCCCTCATAACCACCATCTTACTTACTTTTTATGAGTCTGGATTTTTAGAGTCCATATATAAGTGATATAAAGTATTGTCTTTGTCTGATTTATATCACTTAGCACAATGTGCTCAAGTTTCATCCATCTTGTCACTAAGGACAGGATGTTTTTCTTTCTGACTGCTGAGTAATATATTATATATATATATATATATATATATATAAATAATATGTTATATATATATATATATATATATATTCCATGTATATATATCTTGCATCTTCTTATCCATTGATGAGCATTTAGATTATTCCCATATCTTGGCTATTTTGAAAAATGCTGCAGTAAACATGGGAGTGCATATGTCTCTTCAATACCCTGTTTTATTTCCTTGGGCATATATTCAGAATTGGAGTTGCTGGATCATATGGTAGATCTATTTCTAATTTTTGAGGAACCTCTGTACTGTTTTCCATAGTGGTTGAATCTCTTTACATTCCTAGGGGTGCCTTTTGCACATCCTTGCCAGCTCTAGAAATATCTTTTCTTCTTCATGATAACCATTCTAACAACAATAGATGATATCTCATTGTGGTTTTGCTTTGCACTTCCCTGATGATTAGCGATGGGGAGAATCTTTTCTTTTCTTTTTTTTTTTAAAGATTTTATTTATTTGACAGACAGAGATCACAAGTAGGCAGAGAGGCAGGCAGAGAGAGAGGAAGGGAAACAGGCTCCCTGCTGAGCAGAGACCTGGATGCTGTGCCCAATGCAAGGCCCGATCCCAGCACCCTGGGATCATGATCTGAGCCCAAGGCAGAGGCTTTAATCCACTGAACTACCCAGGCGTCCCGTGGAGAATCTTTTCATGTACCTATTGGCCATTTGGTTGTCTTCTTTTACAGAATGACTGTTTAATTCCTCTTCCCTTTTCTAATCAGATTAGTTGTTGTTGTTGAGTGCCATGAGAATATATATATATATGGCATTAACCCTTTATCCAGTATATGGTTTGCAAAATTTTTCTTTTATTCTATAGGTTACCTTTTCATTTTGTTGTTTCTCTTGCTGTGTAGAGGCTTTTAAGTTAGAGGAAGTTCTATTTCTTGTTTTTGCTGTTTGTGCTTTTGGTGTTATACCCAGAAAATCATTACCAAGGTCAACATCAATAAGTTTCTTCTTTACGTTTTCTCCTAGGAGCTTATGTATCAGATCTATATTTAAGTCTTTGACGTTTCAAGTTAATTTATGTTAGTGGCATAAGATAGGGGTCCAATTTCATTCCTCTGCCTATGATTATCCAGTTTTCCCAACATGATTTGTTGAAGAGATCATTCTTTTTTTTTTTAATTTTTTATTTCTTTTCAGCGTAACAGTATTCATTGTTTTTGCACCACACCCAGTGCTCCATGCAATCCGTGCCCTCCGTAATACCCACCACCTGGTTCCCCCAACTCCGACCTCCTGCCCCTTCAAAACCCTCAGGTTGTTTTTCAGAGTCCATAGTCTCTCATGTTTCACCTCCCCTTCCAATTTCCCTCAACTCCCTTCTCCTCTCCATCTCCTCTTGTCCTCCATGCTATTTGTTATGCTCCACAAATAAGTGAAACCATATGATAATTGACTCTCTCTGCTTGACTTATTTCACTCAGCATAATCTCTTCCAGTCCTGTCCATGTTGATACAAATGTTGGGTATTCATCCTTTCTGATGGAGGCATAATACTCCATAGTATATATGGACCACATCTTCCTTATCCATCTTATTCCACTGGGTGTTTTTAGCTCCTTTGTTGAATATTAGTTGACCATATATATGGGGATATAATTCTGGGCTATTATATTTCATAGTGTCTAGTTTTATGCTAGTACCATTATTATTTTTATTACGATTATTATTATTGCTTTATAGTATAGTTTGAAATCAGGCATTGTGATACCTCTGGCTTTGTTCTTTTCCTCCAGGATTGCTTTGGCTGTTCAAGATCTTTTGTAGCTCCATAAAAATTTTAGGAATTTTTTTTTCTGTTTCTATGAACAAGGTCATTGGTGTTATGATGGGGATTATATGGACATTTTAACAATATTAATTCTTCCAACACATGAACATGATATGTTTTTCCATTTGTTTGTGTTTTCTTAAATTTCTTTTTTTTTAAAGATTTTATTTATTTATTGGTCAGAGAGAGAGAGGGAGACCGAGCGAGCATAGGCAGACAGAGTGGCAGGCAGAGGCAGAGGGAGAAGCAGGCTCCCTGCTGAGCAGGGAGCCCAATGTGGGACTCGATCCCAGGACGCTGGGATCATGACCTGAGCCGAAGGCAGCCGCTTAACCAACTGAGCCATCCAGGCATCCCTTTCTTCAATTTCTTTAAGCATAGTCCTATATTTGTTGGGAAGATATTTCATTTCCTTGGCTAAATTTACTCCTTTAAGTATTTTACTGGTTTTGGTGCTATTATGAATAGGATTGTTTTCTTTATTTCTTTTTCACGTTTCATTATTGGCATATAGAAATGCAACTGATTTCTATATGTTGATTTTGTATCCTACAACTTTCAATAAGTTATTGATTAATTCTAACAGTTCTTTTTTCGTAAGTTTGGGGGATTTTTCTGTACAAAATTATATCCTCTGCAAATAGCAACAACTTCATTTCTTCCTTCCATTTGGATGTCTTTTATATCTTTGTCTTGCCTAGTTGCTTTAGCTAAAACTTACAATACTATATTGAATAAGAGTAACGACAGAAATCATCCTTGTCTTGCTCCTGATCTTAGAGAAAAAATTTTCAGTTTTTTTTTTTTCCTGTTGAGTATGATGTTAATTGTGGGTTTTCATATGTGGCCCTTATTATGTTGAAGAGTGTTCCTCCTGTGTCCAAACTGCCAAGGATTTTTATCATGCAAGAATACTGTATTTTGTCAAATGTTTTTTCTGCATCTATTGGGATGACCATGTATTTTCATTTTTCATTCTATTAATGTGGTGTATTACATTTATTGATTTGCATCTGTTTAACCATTTTTGCATCTTAGGGATAAACCCACTTAAATTCAGTTTGCTAATATTTTGTTGAGAATTTATCTATCTATGTTAGTCAGGGATATTACCCTACAGGCTTTTTTTTCCTTATAGTGTTTCCATTTCATTTTGGTTTCAGAGTAATTCTGGCTTTGTAGAATGAGTGTAGAAGTGTTCCCTTTTCTTCAACTTTTTGGAAGAGTTTGAGAAATATTGGCATTAATTTTTTCTTTAATTGATAGAATCCTCCAGTGAAGCAATCTGGTCCGGGGGTTTTCTCTGTTAGGAGATTTTTGATTACTGATTCAATCTCTTTATTCATTATCATTTGGTTAAGATTTTCTATTTCTTCCTGATTTTGGTCTTTGTAGATTGTGTTTCTAGACATCATTCACTTTTCTAGGTTATGTAATCTGTGGGCATATAATTGTTCAAAGTAGTTTCTTATGAGCCTATATATTTTGTAGTGTCACTTGTAAAGTTTCCTTTTATCTCTAATTTTATGTGCATCTTCTCTCTCTTTTTCTTACTATAACTAAAGTTTTGTCAATTTTATCTTCTAAAAAAATGAACTCTTAGTTTCTTTGATCCTGTCTTGCATGTGTGTGTGTGTGTTTTGTTTTCTTTGGTGTTTAATTTATTTCCACTCTGATATGTATTGTTTCCTTCCTCCTGCCAATTTTTGGCTTGATTTACTCTTCTGTTTCTAGTTTCTTAAAGTATAAAGTTAGGTTGTTTATTTGAGCTCTTTCTAATTTCTCCATATGCACACTTATGACTATAAACATTCCTCTCAAAACTGCTTTTGCTGCATCCCACGAGTTCTGATATATTGTATTCATATTTTATTTGTTTGAGATTTTTTTACTTCCCTTTCTATTTCTTCCTTAACTAACTGGTTGTTCAAAGGTGTGTATTTTAATTTCCATGTATTTATAGATTCTCAAGTTTTGGGGTTGATTTCTAATTTTACATCATTGTAGTCAGAAAAGATGTTGATGTGATTTCAATATTCTTAAATTTGCTAAGATTTGTTTTGTGTCCTATCATATGATCTATTCTGGATAATGTTTCATGTGCACTGGAAAAGAACGTGTATTCTTTGTTATTGGATGGAATGTTCTATATATGTCTATTAAGTCCATTTGGTCTAAAGTATGGTTCAGTTCCAATGTTTCCTTGTTGAATTTTGGATGATCTATCCATTGCTGACAGTGGTGTACTGAAACCCCCTGCTATTGTTGTATAGTAGTCAACTTCTCCCTTCAGATGTTACTATTTGCTTAATACATCTGGGTGCCTTAATGTTGGATATGTATATATTTATAGTTATTCCTTCTTCTTGATGAACTTATCATTGTATAATGACCTTTTTTGTTTCTTTTATCACTTCTGGCTTAAAGTCTATTTTGTCTGATATAAGTATGGCTATCCCTGCTATCTTTTGGTTGCTACTTATGTGGAATAACTCCCACATTCACTTTGAGCCTGTGTATTTTTAGAGCAGAAATTAATCTCCTGTAAGCTGCAAATAGTTGGGTCCTCTCTTTTTATCAATTTATCCACTCTGTGGCTTTTGATTGGTGAATTCAATCCATTTATGCTTAGAGTGATGATTGCCATGTAAGGAGTTACTACTGCCACCATACTGTTTGCTTCCTTGTTGTGTATCTCCATCATGGTTTTTTTGTTTTGTTTTGTTTTGCTTTGCATTGTTTTCCATTTCTGCTTGTCTTTTTAAAGTGGTAGTTTTCCTTGATGGTATGCTCAGTGTCCTTTTTTTATGTTGTGTAAAATTACTCTAGATTTTTGCAGTGTGGTTATGAAATACATCTCAAAGATAAACCACTTCATTTTATGCTAACAACTTATCTCAATTGTCTATAAAGGCTCCACCCTTTTGCTCCACCCCTTTTATATTTTTAATGTCATAATTTGCCTTTTTTGTGCTGTGGATTCATTAACAAATTATGGTAGCCATAGTTTTTTTTTTATGCTTCTTTTAACCTTTATACAATAGTTAGAAGGTTAACATGCCATTCTAATTTAGAATTAGTTTCTCAATTCTGTCTATCACTTTTACCAGAAGGTTGTGTACTTTCATATTTTTTAATCATTTTTTTAATTTATTTTCAGCATAACAGTATTCATTGTTTTTGTACCACACCCAGTGCTCCATGCAATCCATGCCCTCTCTAATACCCACCACCTGGTTCCCCCAACCTCCCACCCCCCCACCTCTTCAAACCCTTCAGATTGTTTTTCAGAGTCCATAGTCTCTCATTGTTCACCGCCCCTTCCAATTTCCCCCAACTCCCTTCTCCTAATTCCCCATGTCCTCCATGCTATTTGTTATGCTCCACAAATAAGTGAAACCATATGATACTTGACTCTCTCTGCTTGACTTATTTCACTCAGCATAATCTCTTCCAGTCCCGTCCATGTTGCTATAAAAGTTGGGTATTCATCCTTTCTGATGGAGGCATCATACTCCATAGTGTATATGGACCACAGCTTCCTTATCCATTCGTCCATTGAAGGGCATCTTGGTTCTTTCCACAGTTTGGCGACCGTGGCCATTGCTGCTATAAACATTGGGGTACAGATGGCCATTCTTTTCACTACATCTGTATCTTTGGGGTAAATACCCAGTAGTGCAATGGCAGGGTCATAGGGAAGCTCTATTTTTAATTTCTTGAGGAATCTCCACACTGTTTTCCAAAGAGGCTGCACCAGCTTGCATTCCCACCAACAGTGGAAGAGGGTTCCCCTTTCTCCACATCCCCTCCAACACATGTTGTTTCCTGTCTTGCTAATTTTGGCCATTCTAACTGGTGTAAGGTGATATCTCAATGTGGTTTTAATTTGAATCTCCCTGATGGCTAGTGATGATGAACATGTTTTCATGTGTCTGATAGCCATTTGTATGTCTTCATTGGAGAAGTGTCTGTTCATATCTTCTGCCCATTTTTTGATAGGATTCTCTGTTTTGTGTGTGTTGATTTTGAGGAGTTCTTTATAGATCCTGGATATCAACCTTTTGTCTGTACTGTCATTTGCAAATATCTTCTCCCATTCCGTGGGTTGCCTCTTTGTTTTCTTGACTGTTTCTTTTGCTGTGCAGAAGCTTTTGATTTTGATGAAGTCCCAAAAGTTTGTTTTGGCTGTTGTTTCCTTTGCCTTTGGAGACATATCTTGAAAGAAGTTGCTGTGGCTGATATCGAAGAGATTACTGCCTATGTTCTCCTCTAGGATTCTGATGTATTCCTGTCTCATGTTGAGGTCTTTTATCCATTTTGAGTTTATCTTTGTGTATGGTGTAAGAGAATGGTCGAGTTTCATTCTTCTACATATAGCTGCCCAGTTTTCCCAGACCATTTATTGAAGAGACTGTCTTTTTTCCACTGTATATTTTTTCCTGTTTTGTCGAAGATTAACTGACCGTAGAGTTGAGGGTCCATATCTAGGCTCTCTACTCTGTTCCACTGGTCTATGTGTCTGTTTTTATGCCAGTACCATGCTGCCTTGGTGATCACAGCTTTGTAGTAAAGCTTGAAATCGGGTAACGTGATGCCCCCAGTTTTATTTTTGTTTTTCAACATTTCCTTAGCGATTCAGGGTTTCTTCTGGTTCCATACAAATTTTTGGATTATTTGCTCCAGCTCTTTGAAGAATACCGTTGGAATTTTGATTGGAATGGCATTAAAAGTATAGATTGCTCTAGGCAGCATAGACATTTTAACAATGTTTATTCTTCCGATCCAAGAGCATGGAATGGTCTTCCATCTTTTTTGTGTCTTCTTCAATGTCTTTCATGAGTGTTCTGTAGTTCCTCAAGTACAGATCCTTTACCTCTTTGGTTAGGTTTATTCCCAGATATCTTATGGTTCTTGGTGCTATAGTAAATGGAATCGATTTTCTAATTTCCTTTTCTGTATTTTCATTGTTAGTGTATAAGAAAGCCACTGATTTCTGTACATTGACTTTGTATCCTGCCATGTTACTGAATTGCTGTATGAGTTCTAGTAGTTTGGGGGTGGATTCTTTTGGGTTTTCTCTATAAAGAATCATGTCATCTGCGAAGAGAGAGAGTTTGACTTCTTCATTGCCAATTTGGATACATTTTATTCCTCTTTGTTGTCTGATTGCTGTTGCTAGGACTTCTAATACTATGTTGAACAAGAGTGGTGAGAGTGGGCATCCTTGTTGTGTTCCTGATCTCAACCGGAAGGCTGTGAGCTTTTTCCCATTGAGGATGATATTTGCTGTGGGTTTTTCATAGATAGATTTGATGAAGTTCAGGAATGTTCCCTCTATCCCTATACTTTGAAGCATTTTAATCAGGAACGGATGCTGGATTTTGTCAAATGCTTTTTCTGCATCAATTGAGAGGACCATGTGGTTCTTCTCTCTTTTCTTATTAATTTGTTCTATCACATTGATTGATTTGCGAATGTTGAACCATCCTTGTAGCCCAGGGATGAATCCCACCTGGTCATGGTGGATAATCTTTTTAATGTGCTGTTGGATCCTGTTTGCTAGGATGTTGTTGAGAATCTTAGCATCCATATTCATCAGTGATATTGGTCTGAAATTCTCCTTTTTGGTAGGGTCTTTGCCTGGTTTGGGGATCAGGGTAATGCTGGCTTCATAGAAAGAGTCTGGAAGTTTTCCTTCTGCTTCAATTTTTTGAAACAGCTTCAGGAGAATAGGTGTTATTTCTTCTTTGAAAGCTTGGTAGAATTCCCCAGGGAATCCGTCAGGTCCTGGGCTCTTGTTTTTTGGGAGGTTTTTGATCACTGCTTCAATCTCGTTACTAGATATCGGTCTATTTAGGTTGTCGATTTCTTCCTGGTTCAGTTTTGGGAGTTTATAGTTTTCCAGGAATGCATCCATTTCATCTAGGTTGCTTAGCTTATTGGCATATAACTGTTGATAATAACTTCTGATGATTGTTTCTACTTCCTTGGTGTTAGTTGTGATCTCTCCCTTTTCATTCATAATTTTATGAATTTGGGCTTTCTCTCTTTTCTTTTGGATTAGTGTGGCCAATGGTTTATCTATCTTATTGATTCTTTCAAAAAACCAGCTTCTAGTTTCCTTGATACGTTCTACTGTATCTCTGGTTTCTACCTCATTGATCTCAGCTCTAATCTTGATAATTTCCCTTCTTATGTGTGGAGTTGGTTTGATTTGTTGTTGATTCTCTAGTTCTTTAAGGTGTAGAGACAGCTGCTGTGTTCTGGATTTTTCAATTTTTTTGAGGGAGACTTGGATGGCTATGTATTTCCCCCTTAGGACCGCCTTTGCTGTATTCCATAGGTTTTGAACCAAAGTGTCTTCATTCTCATTGGTTTCCATGAATTGTTTCAGTTCTTCTTTGATCTCCTGGTTGATCCAAGCATTCTTAAGCAAGGTGGTCTTTAGCTTCCAGGTGTTTGAATTCCTTCTGAACTTTTCCTTGTTATTGAGCTCCAGTTTCAAAGCATTGTGATTTGGGAATATGCAGGGAATAATCTCATTCTTTTGGTATCGGTTGAGTCCTGATTTGTGACCCAGTATGTGGTCTATTCTAGAGAAGGTTCCATGTGCACTTGAGAAGAATGAGTATTCTGTTGTTTTAGGGTGGAATGTTCTGTATATATCTATGAGGTCCATCTGGTCCAATGTGTCATTCAATGCTCTTGTTTCTTTATTGATTTTCTGCTTCGATGATCTGTCTATTCCTGAGAGAGGCATGTTAAGATCTCCTACTATTAATGTATTCATATCAATATGACTCTTTATCTTGATTAACAATTTTCTTATGTAATTGGCTGCTCCCATATTGGGGGCATAGATATTTACAATTGTTAGATCATCTTGGTGGATAGTCCCTTTAAGAATTATGTAGTGTCCTTCTGTATCTCTAACTACATTCTTTCGTTTAAAATCTAATTTATCTGATATGAGAATCGCTACCCCAGCCTTCTTTTGAGGCCCATTGGCATGAAAGATGCTTCTCCATCCCTTCACTTTCAGTCTGGGTGTATCTTTAGGTTCAAAATGGTTCTCTTGTAGACAACATATGGATGGGTCCTGTCATTTTATCCAATCTGCAACCCTGTGCCATTTTATGGGCACATTTAGGCCATTCACATTGAGAGTGATTATTGATAGATACGTTTTTATTGACATCGTGTTACCTTTGAAGTCTTTCTTTCTGTAGATTGTCTCCATATTTCTGTTCAATGCTATTCTTAGGATTTTTCCTCTTTTATAGGAACCCCTTTAATATTTCCTGCAGTGTTGGCTTGGTGGTTGCATAGTCTTTTAAGCCTTGCCGATCTTAGAAACTCTTTATCTCTCCATCCATTTTGAATGTCAGTCTTGCTGGATAAAGTATTCTTGGCTGCATGTTCTTCTCATTTAGTGCCCTGAATATATCTTGCCAGCCCTTTCTGGCTTGCCAGGTCTCTGTGGACAGGTCTGACGTTATTCTGATGGGCTTTCCTCTGTAAGTAAGGAGCCTCTTTGTCCTAGCGGCTTTCAAGAGATTATATCTACAATTATGATTCCTCAGTTTGACTATCAGGTGCCTTGATGTTTTTCTGGAATCTATAATCTTGGGTGGAGACCGTTCGGCCTCTAGTACATGAACGCTGGTTCCATTCGCGAGATTGGGAAAATTTTCATGAAGAACTTGTTCCACTGTATCTTCTAGACTTCTTTCTTTCTCCTCCCCTTCAGGGATTCCAATGATTCTGACATTGGAACATTTCATGGTGTGATTTATTTCCCTGATTCTGTTTTCATGGTTTCTAAGCTGTTTGTTCCAGGCTTCCTCTTGATCCTTTTTCTCTATCTGTTTGTCCTCCAAATCACTAATTCTATCTTCTGTCTCAATTACCCTAGCTTTGAGAGAATTTAGATTAGATTGGAACTCATTGAGAGCATTGTGAACCTCAGCCCTGCTAGCTTTTAGCTCTGCCCTAACATTGTGAACATCCTGTCTGGTCGCTTTCAGCTCAGCCCTAATCAATTCTGTTTGGTCATCCATGGCTTTCTCCAAGCTAGCTATTGCCTGGATAATTGTTAGCCTGAATTCTCTTTCCGACATATTGTCTACGTTGATAGCCATTAGCTCTGTTGCAGGAGGTCCATCCTCTGTATTTTTCTTCTGTTGGGCATTCCTCCTCCTAGTCATTTTGGTGAGAGATGACTGAACAGATGTAGCTGGTTGTATTGACCGTGGTGCAGTCTGGGTGCACCCTGGAACACCTCTGACCAATCAGGATTCCCCACTCAAATGAGAGAAAAAAGAAAGGAAAAAAAAAAAAAAAGAGAGGGAGAGAGAGGAAAGAAAGGGAAGATGAAAGAGAAGGTTCAGCCCAAATGGGCCCCAAGGTAAGATTTATGAGGTATACAAACAAAAACAGACAAACAAAAAGACTGATAAAAGTATATAACAAAAAAAAAATTATATATATGCAAATAAAGGAAGAACCTTGTTGAAAAGAACCCCAAGGACAAACACAAAAACACAGAAACACTGGTGGAAGAAAAAGATGGGAGAGTGGTTATAAATTCTCAGTGTGGGCGAGGAAGGTTGTTTTGATTCTTCCTGGATGTATCTTGATATCTTTGTTAAAGGACTCAACTTTCCTAGGCTAAAGGGGGATTAAAAGTTGGTTTACCTATAGGGGTAGTATTGATTGGGGAAAGGGGATTACTCTAAAGTTTAACTCTATATGAATATTAGAAAATAAAAATAAAAAAGGAATAAACCAGACTAGACTAAACTAAAATTTAAAAAAATTCAAAAAATAGAAATGCAAAAGTAAAACACAGGTGTATGTATCAAAAAGTTCAGGTTAGAAGGTTATTATGGAATTTGATGTACTGGACAGCTCGCTGTGATGGTAAATAGGTTAAAAAATTATCTATATAAAAAAATGAGCCAGAATAGTGGGAACAAATTAAAAATAAAAGTTGTCCTATGAAGTAGTGGTGGTGGTTCTCTTGTAGTCTTTTTTTTTTTTTCTTTCCTGGCTGGTTTTCTGGGGGAGGGGCCTGCCATGTGGGTTTTCAGTCAATGATGTTCCCTGAGTTAAGTCCTCCAGTCCCCCTCAATGGGGTGGGCTCTGAGGAAACCGGTTTTTTCAGGCTTTTGTTTTCTGGAGGTTTTTATGTTTGTTCACCTTTTTTTTTCCCTCTCGCCTTGACTGCTTTTGATGGTTTTTGTAGGTTTAGAGGAAAGCAAACTGCACCCTGACCTCCCTCTCAGAGAGATGCCTCAGTCTGTTCTTCTGTGGGTGTTGCAGAGCCCATATAAATCCCCCCCTTGGCCACTGGCAGAGCAGGTTCCAAGTCGCGGTCCCTGGGGATGCAGGATCTTCTGCTTGTACCCAAAACCAAAGCAGCGGCAGCTGTTTGGGCAGCTCCAGACCACCAGAGAGGTTCCAAGCAGCGATCACACACTGAGATTTTCCCGCTGGCCCCGGGCTGGGAGTGCATGGTCTTTCTAGGTCTTAGAGCGCCAGGCTTGTGCTCACCTCTTTCAGGGGAGGCTGTGGGTTGCGCACATCTCAGGCTCTGAGAATGGGGCACAGGTCGGAAAGCACCAGGCTGGGCCTTCGCACATCTCTCTCAGGGGAGAGTTTGGGGTGTGGGTTTTAGGCTCTGAAACAATGGTGCATGTCAAAGAGTGCCAGCTGGGCTTTTGTACCTCTCTCAGGGGAGAATGAGGGGCACGCACATCTCAGGCTCTGTAGTAGGGCTCACGCATTCTGTCGTCCGGCATGGCTCCCATCCCCTCACAGGGGCCAGAACCCACGCAATCTCGGGTGTGCTGGCGGCTCAGGGACCAAGACCTGGTTTCTCCACCTCACTCTCTCTGGCTCAGCACCAGGGGAGGCTGTCCTGGGACCAGGGACTTAAGCCCCTGTCCCTAGCCACCCCAATTCCCACAATTCCCCCCCCCCCCCCCGTGATCTTTTGCTCTTTTGGAGTGCTTTCAACCAGTCTCCAAGTTAATGCTGGTCCCCAGACGCAGGGCACTCTTGCTCGTATTAGGGTATTAACTTTCCAGTCGGTCACCTCTGGTGCCTCCCTCCCCCTTTTGTTTATCTTCCCATATCAGTCTGCCTTTCCCACTCCGCTTTACCTGCCCACTGGCGTCTTCTGCCCCTGTAGAGATCCAGGTGTGTATAATTCTGATCTCAGGCTGATTTCATGGGTGATCAGAGTTCTTTGGTAGGTAATCAGCTCACTTTAGGGTACAGATTGAAAAGGCGCCTCCTCCTACTTCCCTGCCATCTTGTCCTCTCAACAAAGTATTTTTAAATTAAGGTATGTACATCGTTTTTTGGATGTAATTTTATTGAACATTTAACAAGTCTAGTAGAGTAAACGTAACTTTTATAAGCACTGGGAGAGCAAAAAATTCATTTAACTCACTTTATTACAATATTTGCTTTATTGTGGTGGCCTGGAACTGAACCTGCAATATGTCTGAGGTGTGCTTATACTGCATCTTCCATATGAAATAAGGTGTCTTCAAAAACCTGTCAGAGTTGAAACCATTAACAATTAATGAGGTGAAAACATTTGTTGAAGTTGGCTATTTTAAAAAGATAATTGGACCTCCTCTTTATGAGGCATGTGAAACAAAGCTATTGTGTTTTTATAGATTTCATATTTGTATATTAGATGATAATCTTTTTTAATTGCTTTAATGGTCAATAGCAATAGCTAATATTTGTTGAACACTTATAATATGCCAGTTTAAAGCTTTGCATGTGATATCAGTCAGGATTTACTTGTCAATTAACAAACTACCTTAAAACTTACTGGCTTAAACTAAGGACCATTATTCTTGCTCATGAATCTCTGGGTAAATGGGGCTAGTTTTGTTGATCTTGGCTTGGCTTGCTCATACATCTGAGGTCAGCTGGGGGCTGACTGAGGATGGCTGGTCTAACAAGGCTTCATTCAGATATTTAGCAGTTGTCTAGCTGATGTCTAGGGCCAGATGGTAACTGTGTCACCTGTCTCTTCCTTCAGTAGGCTAGCCTTAGTTTATCCACATGGCAGTAACATGGTTTCTAGAAGAAAGATGGGAGAATGCATGACCTCATGAAGTCCAGCTCAGAACTAGGATGAGGCTACTCCCACTACCAGCTAAAAAATCACAGGGCTATCCCAGAGTCAAGGAATAGACCCCACCTCTTTCTGGGAAGAGTTGCAGAACCACATTGCAAAAGGAGGATCCAGAGAAGGGTAGAGAACTGTGGCAATTTTTATAGTGTACTTCACATATGTTAACTCTTTTAATCCAACAATCTTGTGAGACAACACTACTCTTATTCCCATTTTATACAGGAGGAAACCGAGGCTCAGAGGAGTAAGTAACTTTGTTACTTAAGTAACTTTGTTCTAAAACATACTGTTTAAAAATGGTTGAAGTAGGACCCAAGACATTCTTGTTCTCCAGCCTGTCTCCTAGCCATTCTCCCACAACTTTAAACTAGGTATCAGGACAACTCAGTTTGGTTTGACCATCAAAAAGAGAGATTCCAGGTAGCAATATAGAAATATAGCAAGTGTCAATGCCTAACCATTTAAAGGATTTTGAAGAAACTCAATAAAGTGGAAGGTAAATTGTGCCCAGCTCATTTAGATAGATGCAGATTATACAGGTTCATGATTATACCATTTTCCCTCCCACACCTTCTTCAGAAGTACTACTAAACATTTCTGAACATGTTTGTGTTCTGAGAGGCAAAACAACTATTTAAAGTCCTAAGGATCCCAGATCTGTGTCTTTGTGGGTTTTACCTAACAGATATGTTCCCCAATTGTTCTATGCCTTAGTGATCTAATCATGGTAAGGCCCATGGACACAGATGGGATTCAAGAAGTTAATTCACTTACTTGTGGAGTATAAGGAATAACATGGAGGACATTAGGAGGAGGAAAGGAAAAGTGAATTGGGGGAAATCAGAGGGAAAGACAAACCATGACAGACTGAGGACTCTGAGAAACAAACTGAGGTTTTTGGAATGGAGGGGGTAGATGGACGGGTAAACCTGGTGATGGGTATTAAGGAGGGCACATATTGCATGGAGCACTGGGTGTGGTGCATAAACAATGAATCTTGGAACGCTGAAAAAATAAAATAAAATAAAAATGTTAATTCTCAATTGTCACCAGGCTGAGACCCCCAAAACAGAGCAGACCCTCTGAGGTATTGTGATGTGAGAGGATGTGTGTGTCATAGGAAGTGAATCACTTACCATCAGATGTATCCAGTCATGGTTGATAGGCTCCTAGGCTGCCACCTTATTTTTACAAAGGTCACCAACCCTAGGATCCTGACACTTAAAGAAATACAAGGATACAGAATCTGCTGGTGACCAGGGAAAATAAACAAAAAGATGAATCTGTGTTTAGGATGACCGTAGGCCAACGTAACCCAGTCAGTGACATGCAGCAGAGTGGAAAGAAGGATCTGCTTAGAATCCCAACTCTGCATTGGTCCTGAAGAGTCAAAGAAGTACCTAAACTCTCCCTCCCTGCCTCTGGGCCTGGTACCCCATGGTTGAGTGGCTGGGGGAAGGCTGATGAGGCCTCTGCAGGCCTGGAGAGCATGATCTGTGCTCTGCTCCTGAAGGATTTAGAGGGAAAAGAGCAACAATCATGCAGAAGTCTCCCAGCATGTGGCATCCTGTCTGTGAGCAGTGTAATCCCATACATCCTGAAAAGAACAGATGTTCCCTAGAATAAGCAATCATCTTCCCAAGACAATGACTAATGGGGAGCCAAAGTCCTTCAGTGAGAGTCTTTTTGCATCATGGTGAGATCGAGAACATCCTGGTCAATGACCATAAGTTACTGATGGGCAATTGTGCCAAGACTTTCTTTCTACAGTCAAAAGGTGAAAAAACACTAAGATTTCAAAGACATCTCCTGGATAGTATAGTTGAAATACAAAGGGAAATTTCAGAGATGCTGAGAAGAATGTAGATAGTGCTTATGAATATAGAGTGACCATAAGAGATAGCAGGAGAGCTGCCTTTAGGAGGGGACAGAGAAGCTTCTGTGCTTCATGTCCTCACCAAAGGCACATTACCAGGATGCCCTTATCCTGGAATAGCTTTGGAGTGAGTGACTCTTTAATACTTCTTTTGACTCATATGGAAACAACCTCTTCCCAGTTGTGTGCTTTGAAAAACAAGCAGACCAAGAATTGTACCAGGGCAGCAAATGACCCAGAAAGGCAGTGATTGACGATGGTTGAAACTGTGGACAAGACACATTCACAAAACATGAGGAAATTAAGACAGACTCTGCCAAGTCAGAATCTCCAACATCAGGTTAGGAGCATGGAAGAAGAAGGCTATGGTGGTAAATCATGTGCAGGCCACAGTGGCAGGGGGAGCTGTGCATGCTCTCCTGGCCAAAGGGCCCAGAACTGCCTAATCATTGTAGTGCCTTTTCCCCTCCCTTCCCAAGGACTATCTGCAAGGACACACTGTTCCCTAATTTACTAAAAACCAAGTATATTCCTACATAATTCTTTAAGAAATTGGGATCTGTAGTGCTAGTGTTACTTTATTTTTGTCTTACCAACACTCATTTCTTCAATGTCCAAACACTCTCACTTAAAGAAGTCTTAGAAGCATTCAAGGTGCAGACAAGCAGGCCAACCCCTCCTGCACTCCATACAGAGCTCCCATTGACTGCAATCCTATTGTAAGTCAGGGCCAATGTAAACAAGGCAGAGACAGCAATACTATGAAACCCTAAGCCTTGGTTGAGCTTGCCAAAGTGAAGATATAAGATGAGAACCATGATTCTCCAAGGAAAAGGGACTTATTTAGCATGAATTTTCTCTGTAGAATCATAGGACAAAGTGTATCACTGAAGCCAGATAAATGTATGGAGTGCTATGTACGTGGACCTTGAAGCTCTACTCTGGAGGTATTAGAAAGAAAAGCTCCCTACCAATGTGAATTTGGGTAATGTTGGGTTAAATAGGTTAAATGGATTTCTTTACTGTAAAATTTCTTAGAAAATTTTTATCCTAATGTGCATTGTGAGTCTCCAGGAAGGGTATATTGAATGTAATGCTTCCCAAACAGGTAATGGGACTCCTGTTCTTCTTTCTCATGGGAAGTGGCTCAGTGTAATGGATAAGCATGTGGGCTCTGGGATTAGCCTGTTTTGCTTCAATCCAGGTTCTCTATGTGGCATCTGACAAGTTATGTAGGTTCTTCAAGTCCCAGCTTCCTCATCTATAAAAGGACCTGCCTTATAAATGTAGGGTTATGGGAAATAAAGTAGATAACTTGTATAAAATATTGCACTTAACTCCATGGCCTCAGAGATAGTTACATCTTAATAAGTTACCAACATTACAGCATTTGCAGAATGAATGTTGCATGGTGTACACTTCTCAAAATATTAGTGTAGTGGACATTGGAACTGCTGCTTAGCATTGATGGCCTCTCCCTGGCTAAAATAATTCTTTTAACTGGTGTAATGAGAAGGATGTTCAAGGACATTTCTTGATAGTTGTGAGGAAAGATCTCCCTTTGAATCCGAGAGATAAGTGTAGCGATGTGGACTATGGGAGGTGTTTTATTATAATGAGGTGGGTAAGTCTGAGGAGGAAGCAGACACTCAAAGGACAGAAAGACACAGATGATGCCTTCATCAAACTTCCTCAAACTGACCCTTCCCTGGACTTTTCAGTCAGGAGAGCCTATAAATTCCCTGAAGCTTAAGTAAGTCTGAGTAAGGCTTTCTGTTACTGGCTGGCTAAGCCCCTCAGCTGATAGAGGGGTGAGTTCAAGTGGATAAAGAAGCAGTGTAGTGCACTGGAAACAGCTCCGGAGCACACTTGCAACCCCAGCTTTCTAGCGATGGGCTTCACACTTTCCACCTATCACTTGACTGCTCCACCTCCCAGTTTCCTCAAGTATAAAAGGGAAAAATCAATATCTTTTCTGTTCAAGCTTCATGGTTAAAGTGAGGTACAAAGGAGAGAAGGTGTGTGAAAACACTCTGGAGACAGTCAAGTGTTCTGTAAATGCAACACAGAAATATTTATAGCAAGAGTGGGAACTCGGCCACTTCTTGATTTAAAGCTGTTACACTGTGGTGGTACAAGATTTTTGGCTAATGTTAAAATAAGAACATAAAAGCCAGCTGTCAAAATATTATAATTGGTCTCTGCCTAACCCTAAAGGCTTTAAATTCTGTGATGCTATAAATTTAAGGGCTTATCTGTGATTTCTGCCATTCTATAATACTCTATCCCATTTAAAATTCTATAGCTCTGAATATTTCAAAACAGAATCTGAAAATATTCATGTGTCAACTGAGAACATCACCCCTGGTAATTTTATTTTATTTTGAAAAATTTTCAAGCTTTGTAAAATATTAGTTCTCATTTAAAGTTTGACCCAATAGACCATTCTTTGATAAGAGGTAGGGGTTTTTAATTTTAATTTTAGAGAGAAATAGAATTTTTAGCTAATAGCATGGTAGAAAGTTGAAAAGGAAATAATCTATAAAAACAAGAAAGAGGAAATTCTTTCTTTAATGAAATTGAATTGTTAAATTATTAGCAATAGTAATGATCTGGTCTTTATTAGGGAAGACTGTTCTCTGTGGGTTTTTGAACTTCTACAAGTCTTGCTGGGAATTCTAAGAACATGAGGCCCTGACTGCCCTTTGGCTGGATCATTTCTCAAGGTTATGTTTGTAGTGAGTAACTTTGAGCAATGGGATAAGGTCTCCCTCCAAGACAAAGTGTGAGCTTAGTTACTGTTCACTATAACAAAGGTGGATTTCCCAAGCTCGGATATGACACAACCCCGCTGTGTATAAAACACCCATCAGGGACCTTCTGTGTCAGCCTCAAGGGACTTGGGGACAAGGGGAACTGACATTTATCTGCTGATGTTCTTGGTGTTTGCTGGGCACTGAATAAAGTCCTCTGCCTCTGACCCAGGAGTCTCAGGTCTTCGGCCAGTATCCATGAAACAGAAATAAGCAAATTTTATTAGCTTATAAGGAGAGTAAAAGCATTCTTCGCAGGTCTTGACACTTTTGGTGATGTGTTTGGTTGATTTTCATGAAAAATTCCTTCTTAGGGACTCACTCCTACAGTATTCAGGTGTTCTTTGTGAGCTTCTGGCATCCTCATTAACCAGCAGAGGGAGCCCATGCTAATTAATTAGGTGAGGCTAACTTTTATTGTGGTATGCATTAGAGCATCTTACAGATAAAATCCACTTACACTTATCCTGCTGCTGCACTATACTGCTGCTGACAAAAATGTAGAACATAAAACAATAGCATCATTGAGTTGGGCTTCGGGGCATCAAAAATAAAAATACTGCATTTTCCAAGGGAACACCCCCAGGAAGGAGGAAGTTAGGGAATGTGCATTTCAACCCCAGAAGAAGTTAAAGGCAGTGTTTTTTCAATAAAGGATTTTTCTAAAGTTGATAGTCCTGGATTTTATGAATAGAGAGGTCCTAAATATAATTAAACAGTTACCTTTGGAATTCTAGAACTATCTCTTTCCTTTATACTATGTATGCTATTAAGAAATGAGGTCCTAATGTGGAAATTACTCTTCTTTAAAACTGTTCATAAGTAAGGCAGACAAATATGTGCACACACAGGTCCAGAGCACTTTGCTTTGGCATCTTCATGTCTGTACATTACCCAGGAAAATTTCAGGAGTTCTGGACAAGTCCAGAGCTGAACATCTGCTTGGGGTTAGGCCGATTTCCCTGAGCAAGTTTTAGCTTCATACTTGACAATCTAAGAAACTTCCGTTTGTTTACAAAATAAAGCTTCTCTGGGTGGAAGCACATGCACACATGCATGTGTGCACACGCACACACACAAAAGACATTTATTAAAGGAGAAAACTTAATAATTCAAAATTGCACTTAAAATTGCCCTATGGAGGGAAACAGAATATTATTAATGATTAATGATAAAGGCAGTGATGGTGAAAACTGATAGATATTATCTATTGTCCCTTGAATTTTATTCTGCAACTTGGGAAATATATAGACTGTACAATGACATTATTCAACCTCTAAATCTGACTTTCTCATTCTATTTCACAGTAATCTAATTTGGCAGATTTGACAAAGTGGTCTCTTGTGTGTTTTTTCGTTTTCTTATTAGCTTTAATTTTTAATTGTTTTCTTTTACTTGTCATTATCACAATCTTGCTTAAAAGTACCTTAGAGAGCTAAAGTGGCAGAAGATTAAAAATAGTGAGGACAAGAAAATGGTTGTTTTTAAAATATGGTCAGTCCTTAGGGAAGGCTATGCTCTTGAAGATTTGTAAGATGAAGTGATGTAAGTTAAAGTAATTTTCTAATACAAACAATGTTATGAGTAAAGGGTTATTTTCCTAAATAAGGACTTTGCCTAAAATTTAAAGATATACTTTAAATACCCTATTGAATTAGCTGCAGATATTAGCTGTAGAGTTTTGTGTGCCTCAGAAATCAGTTAGGGAGGACAATTCAGAAGCTGGCTGCATATTGTTTATGATTTAATTTGTGTAGGTAAGGCTGGGGGATCACTGGGAGAGCTGCTGGTTTCAATCTAGGAACTTTAGGGACCCTGGTGAAGTTGAGGACCCAGGCAAATTCAGTGGGAAAGGAGGGGAGAGAAAGGAGAATAGTGACATGCATGATCCCAGGGGTGCTTGACAATGGGCAGAAATTGGATACCGGTTTTGTGAGGAGCACCCAGAGAGAGAGAGAAAGTAGGGCACCTCAGATGCGGAAGGAGAGGGAGGCAAGGAGTCACCTCTTTCAGGGGTTGAGAACCCTCTCAAAAACTCTTGACTGGGATAGGGAGGCAGAGAACGAAGCGTTCTACAAACACATGAAGTAACCACCACATTGATGGTGCTGTACTAGGCGCTCTTCCACTTGAGGTCAAGGAGGAAAGGTGTGGCTGCTCTCCCAGTCTTTCAGCTTGGTGTACACAGCTCAGTGCAACCACTGTGCACATCTTAAGCTGACCACTTCCTCTTGGGCATGCCTGTGAATAAGTTAAGGTTATTTGAGATTAAATTTTTTCCCTCTTTTCCCAACAATTTCTGACATTTTTCACACCTCGTATTTTGTGATCCAAAAAGAAATGTTTCCTTGAAAGTGGAAACTGTATCAGAAATCTGGCTTTTGTGTTTTACCCACAGCTCCTTTCCATGGAACACATACATAAAAGGCTGAGAGCAAAATGAAATCACTTTACGTCACAGACACACTTAGAGACAGAGGGGACTTTTTCTCCCGGACCTGAGATCAGCTCTGGGGGCAGTGATACAGCTCACTGGGGCAAGTCTGAACATCAGCTTTGACACTTTGAGCCTGAATTGGGTTAGTTCAGAGGAAAGAGGGCTGCTGGCTATGCTGATACCTGCTGGGAGGGTCTCATAAAGTCTCTCGCCACAGACTCAGCCACCATGGCTGTGCTGACCCATAAACAACATGTCAGGCACCACAGAGTCCTATTCATGAGCTCGTGTTTTTGGAAGAAAGGTCCAGAGACTCTAAAAATGAGCAGTGAGACAGTGACATCATAATGGTATTTATTATTTCAGGTTAGACTGGCACCTACTAAATCACTAAGGCCACAGGTAGGTTTTTCCACTTGAGGGAAGTCTTCTTTTTCCCTCTAAAGCTGGATTACTGGGAGGCGTGAAACACACACTTTCCCCAGGAGTGCCAGTGTGGATGAAATAAAGACTCAAATAATTCCCACTTCACTTTATTTTCACACATTCCCCTCCCTAGAAGTTGAGTGGATTAATTTTTATAGGGCACAGACCGGGGCCAGCTCACACACAGACCCTTCCAGCTGCCGCCTCCATGGCGTGATGGTGATGTGAGGAACATCTCAGGACATCCTGCTCCTTTTGGACCAGAAATTCCCATTTTACCTAAGCCTTTGGGTTCAAGATTTCAAGCTTGAATTTTATCAATTTAATTGAAAGACATGACAAAATTATTAACATTTTAGCATAGACTCACTTATCGCATTCAGTCTGACAGAATGGGACTAGGAAATTTCAGTGGGGAAGGAGGAGAGAGAAAAGAGTAAGTGAATGGGGTTCCACCTAAAGGAGTGTCCTGACTGATGGAAATGTGCATGCATGTGCACTTGTGTGCACATATGTGTGTCCAGCGTAGTTGAGGTAGGGTGGGAGTGCATGGGAAATGGAAGTCCTACCAGCCTACAAGATGGCTGAGATGTGGTTGGTGACAGATGGTGACTACACTTACCATGGTGAGCACTGAGCAACGTATGGAACCATCAGGTCACCATGTTGTGCACCTGAAACTAATATAATACTACGTGTTACTTATACGTCAATATAAATGTAGGAAAAATGGTTAAGATGTATGATGTTGTTAGAACTTGAAGAATGAAAAAAATGTGTGTACACAGGGTAATATATATGGTTTGTGATGTACACATATGTATACATATACATATATACATATGTATATATACATACATATTTTGAAACAAAATTCATAAAGCAAAATAGAGGTTTAAAGAGCAATTGTAGTGATCACCTGATTACCCAGCTTGCATTTCAGATCATGAAAACTCCAAGGGCTTGGATACTTAAGAAAACCTTATTTATTGATTTATTTTACCACGGAGTAAAGGCTGGTCTTGGTGTGGGGGCGGCTTCCTATGAAGAACACAGCTTCCTATGGCTCTGAATAAGTCCAAAGCCTGTCTGGGGCAGTCTTTCTCTGGGGCTGTGACTTGCCTGCATTCATATTTTCTTTCTGGGTCTCACAGCAGCTGCATCATTAAACTAACTTGGTGCCTGAAAAGAAGGATAAATCTGTGCTGAGATTAATGATAATGCACTTAAATTTACATAACATGTCAAGTCCAGAAGGATCCCAAAGTACCATGTAAACCTCCCGGAGGTGCTGGGGTACAGGAGGCTTGCTACAAGCTTCACGGAGTTGGCAGGTGGAGCCAAAAAGGTGGGACCTGGGTCCTAGCCATGACAGCCACAGCAGGACCACTCAGATCAGATGGTCAAGAAGCACAAAATGCTTGACAGACTTGCTTGTATTGGCTAAAGTTTTGCAACACTCCAGCTCAGTGACTTAGATGGAATTGCGTTCCCTCCATTTTTGCAGATAATGATCTGAAGCCTGACGGGGGGAAGCCTGACGTCAGCAGCAGACCACAGATGTTTAGTGGCAGGGGGGTAGCAGCCTGGTCGTTCTGGCTGAACCCACTGGCCACTCTGAGCTGCTGCACAGCTGTGGGGGCAGGGAGGAGGAACTGGCAGGGGACCCAGTTCGTGCCCTTCCTTGCTTCTCTGGTTTAAGCATGTGGCCTTTTGCTGTTTTTCTTACTCTGTCTGGAATGGCTCCTGCTGGAGGGCTCACTCCTTCATGTCACTCAGGACACTGGCCAAGTGTTAGCATGACAGGGAGGACTTCCCTGAGTCCTTGACCATTGTGTCTGCCCCTAGGCATCACTCATCCCCTTACCTGCATTCATTCCATCATAGCATGGACCTATGTGAAAGTGTATTCTATTTTCACTGGTACTGTTTATTGTCTGTCTCCCCAACTAGAATATAAGCTCCATGAGTTGGGGCTTTTGTTCCATCCCTGCTATATTCCCAGTGACTAGAACAGGGCCTGAGACATAGTAAGTGCTTGGTAAACATCTCTTAGATGGGAGAATATGTGGGATGATTGTAGTCCTTACATCATTTGTCCACAGACTGGGTGAAGAGCATCAGGAATGTGTCCAGATGTGGCCTTAGGGAACCTAGTCCAGTGCCTTGTACACAGGTGACGTTTTGTTGAATTAAATGGAATTTTTTTTTCTTGGAGAGAGGCCTTTGTTTAATTTAGGGCATTTTTGATATTGGACACTAGGAAGATTGAAACTTTCTTTTTCTCATTGGGGTGGGTATTTGGTATATCTAGGCTTCAGTAGATTAAAACAACTGAGTTTCTCTGACTTTTTCCATTGGAAGAAGGAGGGAGGTTGATTACATTGGAGTCGCTAATTGAATCTGCCTTGTTTGAAACTTATTCCTCCAAAGGGAGTCAGAACCACACACAAAACCATGGCTACCTCTGTCTTTAAGAACCCAGGGACCTTTGGACAAAAGGTCCAACAGTCAGAGGACACATATAACCACATGTGTGAAATATTCAGTGGGGCTGTCCAGAAGAGTGTCTTGGGAAGGTAGGATTTTCAGGGGTGGGGAGAAGGAGAAGGGGCATTCTAGGCAGAGAAAACAGCAAGAGCAGACCAAGCAATCCAATAGCATATAGGTGTGGACAAGGAGGAGCTATGGGCCCCTGGAGTTAGGTGGTGATATGGATCCACACCCTGGGATATGATCTCATTAGCTAAGCAGGACCAGGCCTGGCCAGAATTTGTAAGGAGGACCTCCCAGGAAATCCCTGGGTACTGCATAGATTGATGCTGGTGATTCATTCAGTGGCAAATCTTTCTTCTGAGTCATTCTTGAATCAATGTTCCAGGACACAGCGTGTGTGTGTGTGTGTGTGTGTGTGTGATTGTGCATGTGTTTGTATGTGAAAAGGGATAGCTTACTCTTAGACAAGTAGAGAATCCCTAACATCCTCTGAGGGAGTTAGATGGTTTATACCCTCCTGATGTCTGAGCTGTGGGGGCTTTCCTTCTGCTAATCCATCTCCCACTGGCAAGATTATTTCAGTTGCCAGTTTTCCCAGAAATGATCACTTGGATTCCTGTGTTCTGAGATGATTCTGGCTGATTTTAAATCAAGGAGAAGTGCACATGGAGATATTTCCCTGCCCTAGAATACCTTTCAGAGGGTTAGGTCAAGTGCAGTGGGATGCTTCTCTACAAAAAAATCTCTTCTGGACAAAGCGAAGGTGTCTAGCTGTCCATAGGATGGTGGTGATAGACCTGGGATCCAGGCAGAGCTCACCAGGAGAAGAAGGACTGTTCCCAGGGAAGAAGTCACCTGGATGAGAGGCAGTGAGCAGTGCCCTGACAAAGGTCACTGTGTAGGGTGCAACTGTCCACCCTAAAGCATCCTTTTATCTCCTGTACTAGTTCCGCCTCCGTTAACCCCAATTCTGAGCTCAAGCACACTGTTGGAGTATATCCCCCTTCTTAAATAAAGGTATTTCTTAATTACTTTGATGAATGTGATAATTTAGTATGCGTGAATGACACACCTTGTCCGTTTGCTCCATGGCAGGGCATGGACACTCACTGCCCACTCAGGAATGAGACTGCGTGCTAGTTTATTTTCAGTACTGGAGTGGTTGGGTGGGGGTGAGGAGAGCTTGTCTGAGAGCCATAAAAAGTTGGTCAAGAAGGCAACGGGTAGACTTTGTTCTCTTTCCTCACTGATAAGCTCAGAGAAGGGATTTAAATGAAAAATTTTGTAGTGGCCTTGTCTTCAGTGGCCACGTCTTCCCAAGTAATTTTTTCCCCTTTGATAAGGACATATTCTTAATATTATGAAATAGTTTGATGTGCTTATTACTGGTAGGCTTGTAACTAAGACTCATTGGCCAGTAGTGCTTTTTAGAATAGTTTTAAAAATAATTCTTGGTAGCTGGATGTAGGATGTTGCAGATCATGGGATAAATATGAGAATATGGCATGCTTTCCACAGTGACTCCCTCTTTCCTTCTTTAAGATCAACAGCCCTCAAAACCAAGATCAAGAAGACTCCAGGCTTCAGAGCACCATTTATAATTCAGCATAAATAGGTCAGTTCATAGATGCAAGCTTTCCCTGCAACATTACTTAGCTATGTATGGATACAAGAATTTTATGGTCACTGCATGATTTTACTTCTTATTGCCAAGTATACATAACCCACATTAACGAGTTGGTAGTAAAAAATGAGTTTTCTACATTTCTTGACTGCTGTATGTTTGAATTGTAAACTGTGTGATGAATATTCTTATCCATATGGAGAGATATCAAGAATTCTCTTTGTGGTAGCTGGGCATATGTATCTAAACTTTCTGGCACACCCAAGTAATAAATCTCTCTGGTAATTTAGACTGCATGAAGCTTATACTTAAGGTTCCAATTCTCTTCCTGCATTTTTATTCATTGTTGTGTCATTGTCCTGGGTCGAAGGTACACCCTCCTTATCTCTGCCAGTTTTCTTGCAATTGCAATTATACTTGGAAATGCTGGTCAGTAAGGGGAGGAGTCCCCTTAATTACAAAATGCAGTGCTTGTCATCTGAGAAAAATGAAGCACCCTCAAACCGAAGAGTGATCTGTAATCATCCCCTCTCCGTGCTTTATTCCTTCCTGTGTGGTTGTCTCTGACATGCCCGTTCCTGTGCGCTGACTCTCACCTCTGGGACCTGCTCTGGAGCTGACACCCACCTGCTGCAGTGGAAGGAAGGTTTGTGGCCTCCAGAGAATTATTTTAACAAGCAAGGAGTTCAAAATGTCAAACCAAACCAGGTTCTTCCGCATGAAAGAGAAAAGCAAAGTGCAGTTATGGCCTATCAGTGCCTTTAAAAAAAAAAAGTTTTATTTTTTTTTCAGTGTTCCAAAATTCATTGTTTATGCACCACACCCAGTGCTCCATGCAATAGGTGCCCTCCATAATACCCACCACCAGCATCACCCAACCCCCCCATCCCCCTCCCCTTTTTCTTAGTCGTCTCAGTTTGCTGAGGTTACATGTAACTAACGTGCTTTCAGTTTCTTTCCCGCTCCCTACAGGTACATTAATATATGTTTATTAAGTTAGATACCACATAGAGCCACTAGATGTCGCTGCCTTCAACCAGTTCCGCTTCGCGCCCAGAAAGCTAAGGCGCTTAGGAGCCAGCCAGGCCTGTGAAGAGCAGAGCCCTAACCTCAAGGATTGTAGGGAGGATTGTGAGGGAGTGCTTGGGGTTGGACGTACTTCCAGGGATCCTTTGCCATGTTGAAACGAAGGTGAAGAGAGCGAGGAAAAGGCGGTCACACTGCGGGGCCAGAGGACAAGGAGCCTGCCTGGAGGATCTGCACAGGCTGGGCTGGGGTGCTAGTGCTCATCCCCAGGGATGCATGTTCGTGGAGGCAGAGAGCCAGGGAATCCAACGTCACACAACTGTAGAGTCACATGGCCTACAGGGAAAGCCTTAGAAGTAACATCTAGAATGGCCAGATATTCGGAAACATGCCCTTGGGGGCAAAGATGGCACCTCCAAGGAACAGTGTCATTTGACGGGTGGCATCGGTCAAAGCTTGAATTTATTTTTCTGATAATGTTTTTTATATTTCTTGATTCAATTATTTGTCTTCTACTGACAGTATTACCCAGCTTTAATATCCATTCCTATTGTGTATAGACATCTCATCTGCAGCTAATTTGTGTCAAAGGGGCAAGAACCCAAATTAGTCCATCTATTACAACCAATTCCAGTTAGAAGGCTTAGAGCATTCTAGAATGTCTAGAAGAAAGAAGTTAACAATAAAATATCAGGTTCTGCATTTTTGTTCCCACAGTACATTCAGGAGCATCTATCTCTGATGGACACATTTGGACAGATTCAATTTATTCCTACTCGAAGGAGTTAGTTGGGTGACAGAATTCAAAGGTTTTCTCTACAGCTGGCTGGTGTTTAGGCTGTGGCTAAGATGGTTCTAAGTGAGGATCCCAGAGGTACAAAAGCAGGAGAAACAAAAGCATTGTTTACCAGATATTCAAACCAAATCTGGGGCTCATTGTTTAGTAAATGTGGAGCACTGACCATGTGCCAGATCCAGATACATCAGTGAACAAAAAGGACAAAATCACGTACCTATCTGGAGTGTGCCTTTTAGTGGGGAGAGACACAAAATCAATTATGTATGTGAATATGATGAGCAATGCCAAGGAGAAAATAGAGCAAAGAAGGGGGCTGGGGAGTATAGAGTGAGATAGTTGGGGAAGGTCTGAAGGTGACATTTCAGCAAATATGTGGAGGATGGGAGGCAGTTGCAGAAAGGCTGGGGGATGGGCCTTGTCAAATATTCAAGAACTCTGCCACCCAGTGGTTCAGCCATTAGTGTCTTGGAATTGAATATGGTGATATTTACATCAGGGAAATTGGCAAACGCTACAATCCAAGCCTTGTTCATTTGGGCACCAGGCTTCTCAGCATATCATGGGATGGGAGAGGAGAGTTAGCGGTGGCCTGCCCAGGACCAGGTCAGTCCCTGACTCTGGGGCAGGGCTGCAGTTACTGGAGGAATAAGGTTGTGCTAGTTCACAGGCTTGAGGGCTACTTCTAAATGTCAGCTTGGCTATTCATAGGTAGTGCTTTGCTGGATAGTCAACCTTTCTCTTCATGTTGATGATAGCTCCTTAGAAGAAAGTAGGTCTGAAAAGTACCCTAAACTTAACAGTTACCACAATTTCAGGACGAACTTTTCCTCTTGAAATGATGTGAGAGCTGGAACATTATTCTTTACAGTCAGGACAGAGGAGCCTCAGTCCATTTTGCTGAGTGGAGGTAGATCTATAAGCTGTTTTGGATAAAAAGGTTACTTATGAACCTTCTTCCTCTTGTACCTTCTCAGGCTGCCTCTCCCTCCATCCTAATCTATGCCTCCTGAGGACGCCAATAAATTAAATACTGTGCTCTGCAACATTTTGAAAAATATGTGGTACACATGAAACTTCAATAAGAGTTATTTTGGTATTATCTATGATTTTGACTTTGATACATTTGGCTCTATCAATTTACTCTCATTGTTATTGTAAATACCTGAGGTTAAATTTTAGGGAGAATTTAGCCCAGGTCATATGGTAATATATGGTGGGCACACTTTAGCACCAGGAAAAGCGCTGCTGCCCTTTAGAATGGGCAGAGACAGAGCAATCCAGAGCACACAGATCTCTCTTTTGGGGCTAACAACAACATACTGGAAATTATACAAAAACTGACTTTTCTGTGAAGTTTCCAGAACTTTCACCTACTACGTGGTCTGGCATCGACAACCCATATCCATCAGTATGGCTCATTCCAGCTGGGAGCAGGGAGCTCAGAGGTGCAAATCTTCAGTGAGGGGTGAGGCGGGCCAGGCGTCCAGACCCTGGAGCCATGAAGTCCAGGCACCGTCCCCATCTGGCCTTGACTCACTCTTTTGGACAAGAAAAGCCACAGTGGACTTCATCTCTGAGGATTTTGTTGGGGTCAGCTACTGAGGACCTGTATACTGCCTTTGCAGGGAGCCATGGCTGCTCATCCCCCTCCCAGGAGGAGTGCTTGGGAATGTGTAGGGAGTGTTCTTGATTTTCTTAGAGTCTGGGGAGTGCTTTCCCTGCTCAAAGTACCAGTATGTTCCATGGGGTGAGGCCAGGTAATGCCTGCTACTGCATTCAGCAGGAGTAAGTGCTATGGCAGGATGGTACAAAAGAGATAGAATCCCTGATTTGCATTCTGAACATGGCTATAACCCTAATGCAGAGGGGTGATGGCTGAAGAGTGCTTGGAAGCCTCACACAGAGGTGCTGGTGTGGACAGAGCTGTGGAGTGGGTGTGAGGGACTATAGTCTAGTCAGGGCTTATTAGCTCTCTGAGCATCTTGGTCAAGGTTCTTACTTCTCTGGGTCTCAATGACTTCTGTGAAACTAGAAGGCTGACACAGATGATCCTGAAGCCCTACTGTTTGTAATTTCTAGATGGAGACCAACAGACAGTCCAGAGTTCCTCTCAGTAGGACAGGTGGACAGCTATGGTTTCCTGAGGAGCTGATTCTGTGGTTTCCAGAGGAGTTGAACGTGTGTGAGAGCACATTCCAGGTAGGGATGGGCCGTGAGAATAGTGATGGCCGTCCCCTGTGGTCAGCAGGAGACCGTCTTTCAGAAGGTGTTGACAGCAGCCCACCATTTGCATGCAGTGATTCCCAGCTTGTGTGAATGGAGATTGGGGCCCTGTAAGGAAATCTACTGGTGGCTGTCACTGGCCTGAGCTCTGCCATGGCTGTTGATTCCTCTGATGGTTTGTGGAAGGGCTGAGAAAACTGGATCTCAGCAAAAGAAAGATAGATGCTCATGAACTGTGCTTTGCTTTATGTACATACATATTGTGATGGTTGATTTTATGTATTGATGTAACTAGACCACAGGGTCCAGATAGTTAGTCAAATATTATTATGGGTATTTCTGTGTTTTTGGTTGAGATTAACATTTGAATCCTTTGTGTAAAGCAAATTGCCCTTCAATCAGTCATAAGGGTGTGCCTCATCTAAACATTAGAAGTCCTGAATAGAACAAAAGGCTGTTGTCCATAGAGTAAGAGATAATTCTCCTCCCTGGTGGCCTTTGAACTAGGATATCATCTCTTCTTGCTTCCACATCAGTTTATGGCCTTTGGATTTGAACTGGGACATCAGCTATCAGCTCTTCAGATCTGCCATCTTCTCTACCATGAGTCAGTTCACTATAATACATCTCTCTCACTCTGTTGATATATGTTTATATTGACATTGATATATATATATATAAATATATAGATATGAGTATATATTCCATTGATTCTATTTCTCTGGATAACCCTGATTAATATAAGTATCTGATTATCTCACATGCTAGAGGAGAGAAAGCAGATTGGCTGAGTTCAGCAGTGTGTTCAAAAGACTCAGAATGTATTTACAGGCTCCCATGAAGAAATAAGTGCATTAGTTGAGCCCAAGAGTTGGAACTGCATGGTAGCAATGCTACTGGATGCAGTTGCATAAATGCAGAGTCCTCCCTCTTCCAGAGAGATAAGGGGAGAGTAAACACAAGGTCAATACCTCACACTTCTTTCCCACTGTCCGTACTGATATTCCAAATGAACAAGTCCAGGATTGTTAGAGAATAAGCAAGCTAATCTATGTACACATTCACAAGGTTTGGAAAGAAAAATTATTGGGGAAATACTCAGTATTGTTGCCATTATTATTTCTGGGTTGCATTCTACCTGTATTTAAAGAAAATGAGGAATAGAGTTCAATGATCTATGTGTTTTGGCAAAAAAGGTTAAAATTTCCCCCTAGTTTAGATTGAAAAAAACCTCTCATAATTTTCAGGTCAGACATATAAATATTCTAAACAAAAAACTCATTAGTTCTGCCCACTCCACCATCTATTGAGTTAAGATTGGCTAATCCAGAGGTTGACACAGTTAAATGAAAAGGTTCATTTGGAACTGTTAACACCTTGCAATAACACCTTGCACTCATATAGAACCCTTCATGCTGAAGGATTGCAAAGTGTTCTGTAGACAGTGTATAAATAGAAACCCTCCCCCTGACCCCCTGAGGCAGCCTCCTTGCAGGCACAATGCCACCAAATCACACCCCCACAGTCTTCTTATTGAAAGAGAAAAGTGAAAACTATTTTCTACATTTCAAACTGAGTTTTTCCTTCATGCCAATCAATTCTCAGATTCTCTGACCAACTGGGTGTCCAAAAACCTGGGTATCTAACAATTTAAATTTGACACTTATTCCTAGAGTTAGCATGTACTCTACAGTGTAAGGGCTCAGTTTCATGACCCTGTCCCCACATAAGATACCATTTTCAAATGTGGTGCCCAAGCTACCTGTATTTCTGCCTAGCTGAGTACAAATTTGGGAATACCCATAGCCCCCTCTCAGGTTCAATAATTCACTAGAAGAAATTGCAGAACTCAGGAAAGCATTTTATTTACTATTACCAGTTTATTATAAAGGATACAACTTAGGAACAGCCATATGGAAGAGATGTATGGGGCATTGTATTGGGGGTAGAGAGTGCCAATGCAGCCTCCATGCTCCTTTGAGTTTCATTGTCCAAGCAGCTCCCTGTGTTCAGCAACCTGAAGGGCTCTAAAACCTGTCCGTTAGGGATTTTTATGGTTTTATTACAGAGGCACAATTGATTAATTCATTGGCTTTGGTGATTGGACACAATCACCAGCCCTTCTCCCCTCCCCAGAGGTTAAGGGAGGATGAGACTGAAAGTTCCAACTCTCAAATTGTACCTTGGACCAACACCTGTCCTGAAGCTATCTAGGGACTCCTAAGAATCACCTCATTAGCCTAAACTCAGGTGTCGTCCAAAGGGGCTTGTTATGCATAACAAAAGACAGTCCAATCTTTCAGGGAATTTTAAGGGTAAGGTTTTAGGAGATTGATGCCAGCAACCCGGGACAAAGACCAAATATATATATCCCGTTAAATGTACAAATGACAGGGTATTTCAATTGACAGTACTGGTCACACTGGAGTGAGACCAGTACTAATGTGAGCAGGTTACTCACATGGAAGGAGTTCTAGGACATCTTAAATGGCTTCCTTGTGTTTTCTCATCTCACAGTACTAATAAAATTTCTATGGTGATAAAATGCTCCAGTATGTTGGCCACTAGTGTACAGCATTGTTATTTCATTGCGATGATTACTTAATTTAATTGTGTTTTGCAAAGCTCTATAGTACAGCTCCTCTGGAAATGACAAATGACCTCATGGGAAGGGGGCAGCTCCTGCTGGATCAGGAGCAGCCCTATGCTCCTCATTTCTTACTTCTCCCATTGAACTGTAATGCAAACTGAAGAGATCCTGACACATCCAGAAATGTTTAGTGTTGGATCGACCCATGCATCCATCCATTCATCCCACTCATCCATCTACCCATCCCACCCATCCATCTCTCCATCCATTTATCCTTTGAACAAATATTTCTTGAGCATAATCAACACTTGGTTATATTCAATGCTTTTCCAGGGAAACAGAGGTTTTTGAATTTAGAATTGCCCAGCAATTCTTAGTATAGGGGCAGAATCAATTAAAAAATAATATTTATTTGAAAGAGAGAGTGAGAGAGAGAGCACAAGAACATAGGCAGAGGGAGAGGAAGAAGCAGACCCTCCTGCCAAACAGGGAGATTGACCCAGGGCCCTGAGCCAAACGTAGACGCTTAGTCGATTGAGCCACCCATGTGCCCCTAGATGCAGAATCAAATTTTGAGTAAGTGCAAAGTCAATCACTAGAACTATGCTTAAACATACTCTTTCCCAGTGACTACAGATTGAGGTGTGATGCCAAGTAGGATAAGAGGAGGTATGAAATGGTATGAAGTATGACTCCAAGCCCTAAATATTTGAAGTGTCCTCCCTGAAAGACATAATGGCTCTCTTTAACATGGATATGTACCTATTGTTTAAATGTAGTGCTCCTTAAGTAGAGTAATTGGTGATTCTTGCAATCAGGAGGGCATTGATGATGGAGGGAAGCTGAATAGCTTGGAGGGCAGCATCTTAAGGAGCTCAGTTATTTTCTCCCAAGTGGAATGGTGGGTTAGAAAGAGGGGAGAGAAAGCAGGAGGCATTGAAGTGGAGTTTAGGAGGCTGAAGGAAATGACACTCCAGGGAAATTGTTAAGAGCATTGATGGAGACAGAAGCAACTGGAGCAAAACTGGGCCAGGGGAGAGAGCTCAAAGCAAGGTGATTGCCAGCACAGCTTGTGTCCGCAAGCAACAGAAGCTGGCAGAAGTGAGTACTGGGCACAGGTCTGGGGTGGGGGTGGGCAGCCAGAGGGAACACTTGTAGGAAGGGCTAGACCCTAGGACAGAGCCTGAGGCAGGTGGGTCTCTTGGAAAAGGAGTTGCCCCAGGGCCTGGCTGAAAGAGGGACTCCCTCTAATCCTGAGATGAGTGAGCCCAAGGTGATAGACACATGGTCTCTCTTACTTAGTGGTAAAATTGGACCATTGGGCTGGCAGGTGGGGGTGGGGCATGAACAGTTTTTCCAAGAGGAAAGAGAGAAAAGCCAGACAAAAGTTACATTAAGCAAAATTTTTGTGCTTGTTAAATATTTCATGAGAAGGGCCTTGGCTAGGGCCCTTTATGCATGTCTGAGTCAGTGCTATTGTAACAAATTAGCATAGATTGGGTGTTTGATAAACAAAACTAATTTCTCACAATTTTGGAGGCTAGAAGTCTGATCTTGGTGTGCCAGCAGTCAGGTGAGACCTGTTGCAGATTGTAGACTTCGTTGTATCCTGCCATAGGGCAGAAGGGGTGAGAGAGCTCTATGAGTTTCCTTTATAGGGGCACTAACTCCATTTATGGGGCCTCCACTCTCATGACCTTATCACACTCCAAAGGCCCCCGCCTCCAAATACTATCACCTTGGGCATTGAGATTTAAACCTATATAAATTCAGTCTATAGCAATTTGAAATGGTTTACCTGGTCCTCAGTGGTTTGGGACCTCACCTCTAGTCCCTGTGGTGTTTTGATCCATAGAACTGGACAGTGATTCTTATGACATTGCTTAAAATTCTAAGATATGGGGTTGTTTCTCATAAAGGACACTTGCTTTTCTTCCTACTGTGGCTGGGCCATAGTCCTCTTTGTTCTTTCTGTGACTGAGTATGAGGAGCATCTGCATGAGCTTGCAGGTCCTGGGAGCTAGTTTGTGTGCTTAAGACAGCCCAGGTACCATTGCTTCTCTTTTATAAACTTTAATTAATTGTAGTCAATTTAGCCTTGGCATAAAGGGCTCAATTTAATTTCTCTCTTTTTCTCTCTACAGACATGCACACACATAAACACACATATACACAATGTACATATACATATATATACAAAAACATATACATATATATGTACACACACACACATATAAAAAGGTTTAGAAAAAAATCAGAACAAGTCATTGGTGATTTATATAAATATTAGAATTCATGAATTCCATTCCAAATAAATCCTTTCCAAATAAAATACATTAGTATATATAATAGATATTATTATATTACAATATATTAAATACATATTTATAAGTATATAAAATTAATATATAATATATATATTCTATTCCAAACAAATCCTTTCCAGACAAAATGCATACACACAACACACACACACACACACACACACACACACACACATACAAGAGCCAGAGGTATGGGTGATTCTGCAACTCTGCATTTTGCTTGGAAAGGATTTGTTTGGAATGGAATTCATGAATTCTTATATTTACATAAATCACCAATCACTTGGTCTGATTTTTCCAAATCTTTACAAGCTTACATAAGTATTTTTAATCTAATTACTTTGAAGTAGTGCAGTTATCAGCATTCCCCCTGCTCAGGCTTCTTATTTCAGGGTCCAGATAACTATGCCTTTGAAATGTTAAGTTCAGACCCTCAGACTGAGGAATTTGTTCCTTCCTTGGCTGTGTGCTGGGCCAAGCTGTGAAGCACACACAGCTGGGGGAATTGGCACTGATGCCAGCCTCAGGGGCAGGGACATGCTGGTGGTTCTGGCCACCGAGGTGTGGGATTGGGTGGTAGCAACAGGACAGTCCAGCTTCAGTGCTGAGATCTGGAATATAGACTGAAGCCTATAAAGACAGGCCAGCCCAGAGCAGAGACTGACCCAGAGGTGCTCAGAGGACATTTGGATGGATGGCAGGTACTTGGGTCATTGCTCTGAGCTTGTGCTAGAGCCCTGGCTCTTGGGGGGATAAATGGAGTACTACAATGACTCTTCCAGGGGATGTCTGCACGGCCACTACATAGTTTTTTTCCTGGGGTGTCAGCTTCCCAACGTCTAGGTTCCTGACTTTGTTTCAAAGCATGCCTCTTTTCTCATATAAAACCTTTACAATTGACTTTTATCCAAGAGGGAGTGAAGGCAATGACAGTAATTTTGTCAAGTGTTTAGTTTAACATATAGAAGTTGAATTTTCATGCCAGAATTTGACACTGGTTTTTTTGTGGGTGTTGGTCTCTGCGTGTCCCTCTAGACACATGCAGTTCTGACCAGCACAGAGGTGTTTTCAGAATGAACTTTATACCCCATTAATACTAACTGGGTGAAAAATGCATTGCTTTTCCAGCAAACCTTATTTGGGGGTCACCTTGACTCTTTTCCAGCAAGTGGGGAAATGGTCGGATGTGGTGTGGCAGCATATCCCCTGCACATAGGCCCAAGAGGCTGAGATCCAGGTGAGTCATTTGAGGTTAGGGTCTAGGCCCTCTGCCAGCAATGGGGGCAGGGTTGCAATGAAATGGCTCAGGCTTGCTTTATCAGTACCTGCTTTTGATTTGCTATTGATTATGATGTCGTCTACCTGTGTGGCCCCTCCCACTGGAAGATTATCCCATCCACTGTCAAAGCCAGTGTGTCAGTACAATATCACTCCAGTGTGGGTGTAAGAAGACCAGCTGCAGAGGAAACTGAAGAACCACCAGGGCCTACATGTGTCCAGAGATGGCTGTTCAATGACACAGAGGCCCATGGCTTTCCCTAGAGGTGGCATGTGTGGCAGGGTGGGTCTTACCCTTGCCTGGCCTGGGTTGTAAGATTCTGGAGAGCCCTGTGAGGAGGGCATGCTGAGGCCTCCTTTCCCAGAGGCCCCTCTGCTCTCTAGAGATGGTTCTTAGGAAGCCTGGGAAGGGCAGGAGGTGAGCCCAGTGGGCTTGAAGGCCGCCAAGTGATGGGCCAGTCAGCAGCTCTGTGGGAAGGGACTTCACATTTGAGTTCTTGCTTCCACTTGCTCATTGTGGCTTGAAATTCCTTTACTGGGGGAAGAATTCTTCCAAAAGAGTCAGATTTCAAGTCCTCATACTTCTTTTGGCAATTTATAAGAAATTTGTCATTGGATCTGGCCTCAAGGGCTTTGAGAAAAGACTATATCATTCACCTTAAAATTATTTTTAAAAATTATGTTTTAGAAAATTTATGATTTTTAAGGATGAAGAGTCTTTTAGAGACTTATTTAGCGGGGTGATCTTGAGCAAGTTGTAGTCATCTTTTTAGACCTCAAATGACGTTTCTTTAAAAGAAAATAATTGTACTATATGATTGCTCAGATCTATACTAGTTCAAAAAGTAACAATTCTCTAATTAGAATTTTTAATGTAATGATTTTCAGAATCAGAAAAACTGTGCATATATTATGCACTCAGGTGGTAATACTGACTAAAAATCACACTGAAATATAAATGACCAATACCAGCTCCTCTCCTGAGGTCAGTATTGATAAAGGGCAGGAACATAGGAAGGTGAGGAGAAAAGAAAACAAACACAAAAGGTGTCAAAAATACGCTGAACTGGCCAGACAAGATTTGGGTATCAGTTTAGCTGGATAGTCTCTGTGACCTTGGGCATATTGCTCAACCTCTCGGTTTGCTGATCACTGAGATGGTAGAGCCCAGTTTGGAGGGTGTCATGAAGCTTAGAGCAGTTAGAAGAGTGATGGACACATGCATGCTTACCTCAGGGGCTGCTACTCTTATTAATGATGCTCGTTTGTGAGCCACGTACTGATTAGCAGCAGTTTGGAGTGATTTTCCCCTTAATTCAAGATCACTTTTGAGTCTGGGAGTAGAAAGAGGTAAAGGGAGGAATGGAAGTTTCAGCCTTGGCTTTAAAAAGCTGATGAAGTAATGGGAAGTGGCACTTCCATTTTATGGATCTCATTCTAAGGAGATCTGTAAAAAAAACCCATGACTGGCACAACACTTTGAAAAACTACTTAGTTTTCTTCTTTTGGCTCTGCAATTTGCATGGATTTTGCTAAATTTTGCTAAATCCATGCTAAATTAAAGAAAAATATTTGTATTATGTATTTTCAGGGTTTTAATGATTTATGCAATTGTTTTTTAAAGTTTAAAAAATTTCTGTTTTAGGGTGACCTCAGTTGGTTTCATAGCCTTAAATGTTTCTGGTCTGAATGGTGTTTGAAAATACAATGTAGTCTTTAAAATCTGTCAATGTCCTTTTAATGATTCCATTGCCTGGGTACAAGCATCATGGAGGACACTGTGCCTTCCCTCTCTTCATGCCACCACACCAGCTGGCCTTGAGCCTTCTCAAAGGCTAGAACTCCCTTGAGGCTCCTTGCCTCCCTTTGCAGGCCAATGACTGCCACCCAGGGATCTGTGGCAATGTGTTCCTCCCCAGGCCCCAGGGTTCACAGGGGGTGCCTTTTAGTCACATACAATAGGACTATGAAAATAAGGACAAAAGATACAATAATAACAACAACAAAGGATTAGAAGAAAGATATAACCACAATCTAAAGAAACTTGCTGCTCCTAGCTTTAATTTAACTTTGAAATTTCTGGCAACCTGGGCAGATAGAAGATAGAAGAGATAGAAATTAAACACTATAAGCTACATGATTTCCATTATATCATGAATAGAAGTAGACTAGTTTGAATCTTGACTTAAGACTTTTGTTCTCAACTTTCAAAGAGGTATGTTGTGAGTGTCCTTATATAAAGGATATTGACTGAGTAGTCTTGAATAGAAATGAGGCAACAGTTTCAGGGACTATATTCTTCATATATCGATTTCTCGTGTTTTTTCTTGTCCACCACTGAGAGGAGGTAGGTTAATCCCAGGGCTACCTACCCTAAAAGATAAGAGGAGTCTGGAATAATGAGAGGGCCGCAAAAGAAGATTCTGTTGAATCACTAATGAAGAAGGTACACACAGTGTCCTGTTAACCATGATGTTAACTGTTAACACAGTCCTGTTAACCATGATGTTTCAATGGCATGACTGCCAGCATCTCTTACTGCTGTATTCTGCCCATTGGATTGACCTTGCTCCAATGTGGCTCCAACCCAGAAAGGAAGGGAAGAATGGGTCAATGTAATGATGGAGAGGTAGGTAGGGACCACATGCAGGTCTTGGTAAGGGTTTTGGTTTTTCTTTCTTGTTTTGTTTTTCTTACTCTTATATTTAATTAAAAAAAAAAAACAAAAACATCCAGGGGCAGCTGGGTGGCTCAGTCATTTAGTGTGTGCCTTCAGCTCGGGTCATGATCCCAGTGTCCTAGGATCAAGCCCCACATTGGTCTCCCTGCTTTGTGGGAAGCCTGCATCTTCCTCCTCCACTCCTCCTGCTTGTGTTCCTTCTCTCGCCGTTTCTCTCTCTCTCTCTGACAAATAAATAAATACAAACTTAAAAAAAATTAATAAAGCCATCCAAGTTGGTAAGAAAGAAGTAAAACTTTCACTCTTTGCAGATGACATGATACTATAAATAGAAAACCCTATAGACCACCAAACACTGCTGCAACTGAGAACTGAATTCAGTTTTGGTCTTTCTTATAAGAGCAACGGAAACCATTGCACTTTATTTCATTTTTGTATTGTTATTTTTAGCATGGGAGACCCATGCTCAGTTTGAATTTTGAAAATATCACTCTGTGTGTGTTGTGTGTGGAAGTAGAAGGGGCAGGGTGTGTGAAGAGGACTGCATAGGAAGCCAATACCACAGGTTAGATGACAAATGAAGGGCTTGGTTCCAGGTAGGATGGTGGCAGTGGGAATGGAGAGAAGCATGTGGACTTGCGGTAAATTGGGTGTGGACTTGGTGATGAGAGAGAGGAACATGCCAATGACAACTCAGATTCTGGAATGCAACATGAAATGCTAGCAGCAAGGAGGCTGTGGAAGGAGGATGATGAGTTTGGTCTTGGGTGTGCCTATGGGTCCCAGGAGGTGATAGCTGGTGGGAGTTTAGATGTACACATCTGGATTCAGAGATATCTTGGATGACACGTTTAAACTGGGAGCCTTCTGCATGTCAATGGTAATTGAGAGTGGGAGATAGTCCATGGCAAGAAGAGCCATGGGCTTTGGAATCAAGAACAAAGAAGTTCCCCAGTGTCTATGTGTAAAGGGGGAGCTGGCAAAGGAGATTTAGCACATGGAATTGGGGAGGGAGGCCTGGGGAGTGTGATGTCCCAGGACTCCAGGGAGGAGAGTGCCTCAAGAAGGGGGGAAGGCAACTGACATGGAAGTACTTGAATTTCATGAGAGCTGTCTGGGGTAGTGGTGAAAGTAGCATGCTGAAGAGGACATAGAAGGTGAGAAAATGGAAAAGGCAAATGTGAGTAAGTCTTTTAAGAAGTTAGATTATGAGGGAGAAGAAGAAGAGCCATAGGGTTGAGGAGAATTCCAACAGATTTTTAAGTGTGTTGGGGAGTGGAGTGTGGTGGGGTGTGAAAGAGTTAGGTTCTGAAATTTATAGCTCTTCAAATATTTTTTGAATCATTAGCCCAAAAGAACAAATGTTACAGGGTGCAGGATTCTGACTAGTATTGCTATATTCTACTACCTTGCAGGATACTTTGTATATGGAGGTATAACTTAAACATAAGTGATCCTGCAGGGAGTGGCTATCTTGAAAAACGAGAACGAAGTCTACAGGAGGATGAGACACAGAAGTTAGAGAAGAAAAAAAAGGGGTGAGAGACGTCTTAAGTCTCCCAGCCGGCTAGGTGTAATACATGCTGTCCTGTCCAAAATTCTTAACTCTGCTCCTTAAAGTGTAAAAATAGCCCCTGGCCTCTGCCCTCCACTGTTGTCCAGCACTGTCTGTTTCATCACTTAATAGAGCACATTTTTTGATCAGATCATAGCCCTGGGTACAGGTCCTGTTTCTGTCTTTGAGCATGCACTGTGCCCATAACAGTTTGAGCTCTCTCCCTTTCCCTCTCCAAATAATCCCCATAAGCACAACCCATCACACTACACCTCCATTGCTGGACCTAGCCATCATCCAGGCAGCCAGGAACCCAACACTGCCAGTTCTGGATAGCAGGCCCTGCCTTTGCAAAGGGAAAAGGAACAAGCCCCAGAAGTACGGCGTGGGAAGAGTTTGTGCCTGGGAAAGGGATAAAGTACGAGGAGTCTGTTTGCCAAACACCCCACTTAGCCATGTTTTCCAATGCTAGTGCCTACTGGAGATTTGATGAGGAAACTCTTCAGAGTGTTTCTTTGCCCAAGAATGAAGAAGGCGAACTTTCTCAAAAAACCTGTGATACGTGAGAATTTAGATTTCTGTAGTTAACTGTGCTGTGGTCTATCCAAATATAATGGGCCTATTTTTTATTTTTATTTTTTTCATACAACAAAAAACATTCCTTATTTCCTAAGGATCTAGCTACTAGATCCAGGCAAACAAATAGTCTATTTAGAATAATGAAAAAAAAAATAAAATCTACATGGTGTGTGTGTCGGCATGGAGATGGGGATAGCTCTCTCTTCTACTTCTTTGTGGCTAATTGTTCATCTCCAGCCCTCCTTCACTAATCAAGCACAGAGGGGTAGACAGCACACCTAAACCCCATGTAGACTCATTCACACCTGGGGATGACCCTGTCTGATTGCCTTTACTGGGTATACTAAATAGCTGTCAAGCTCTGGGCAGTTGTACTTACCCTGTGGAAACATCTGTCTTTCAGTAAGATAGTGAAGTGGTAATTCAAGCAGCTGCTGGTAGTGAGCCCAAACATAAACAGGAGAGCAGTGGCAGAAAGGACATGTCAAATTGAGAATGAAAGAAGACTTTTCATGGACGTTGCAGGGAGTGGTAGAATCCTGTGTATTAGTCTAATTTTGATTCTTGGATTTTGGGTGCTGTAGATTTTTAGCATTCATTTGTGGTGCTCTCCTTATGCTTGGCCATGGTGGTACATCTTAAATTTAGTTCGATTGTCCTAGTTTGGCCTTCTGACTTGACCTTCCAGGAATCTGTGCTTCCGGAAAAAGCAGTAGTGTGAGGTTAAGATCCTGTAGGTAAAACAGCAGTCCCCAGGGAAAGATTGAAAATCAATATCTTAAAGGATCTGATTTGATGGACAGGGAATGGGGCATGACAAGAACCTATGACAGTGGTGACACCTTAGCTCAGAGTGGTATCTCTGGAGAAGGACATTAGCTAGCAACTGGGAATATGGTAGGGTCTAAATGGGAGGATCCGGCAAGCACTAAGCTTTTTCTCTAGCCTTAGGGGAACACTGGATTATTAGTCATTCTGGTGGGACTCTCAGGTGGTTGACTGGATGACTTGGGAATTAGTGATAGTACATCTTGGTGGCCTCAGTTCCTCAGAGGTTGCACTGTCAGAAGACAGTGTGTTGGGCCTGGTTCTGAACTGTGACTACATATTAGAATTAACTGAAGACCTTACTGCTGGTGCCCAGGCTTCAGCTACTCATTGGCTTACCTAGGAATTCTGGGGTGGAAAAATATATTGGAATTTTTAGGAGTGACAAGGATAATTCTAACTCATAGCCAAGGACTGAGATGTTCAGTAACTATCTGTCCTACTAACCTACTCCTCTTGCTGTTGCAATGGGGCTGTTGGCACACTCCTCCTGGTTGCATTTGGCTCAAAAACAAGGCAGGCATTTCTATGTCTCACTGAATTAAGTTAGGATAAATCTGAAGTAGATTCTGATAAGTAAATCTGTATTTGGTAAACCCTAGAGGAACCACCAAAAAAAAAACCCCAAAACTGAAAAATGATGAAAAATTTAAAGGAATTAAAATACTAGACTAAGAAATAATGCAAAGGAACATAGTAAAAGAGTAATAGAGAAAGAAAAAGACATGAGACCCATAGAAAACAATGTGTAAATGTGAGATATAAATCCAGCTCTGTCAATAATAATGTTGAATGTGAAAGAATCAAACAATCTAATCAAGTAAGCAATATAAAAGGCAGAAGTTGTCACACTGGATAAAAATACAAGGGGGAGACAAACCATGAGAGACTGTGGAGTCTGAGAAACAAACTGAAGGTTTTGGAGGGGAGGGGAATGAGGAGTTGGGTAAGCCTAGTGGCACATATTGCATGGAGCCCTGGGTGTAGTGCATAAACAGTGAATTCTGGAACACTGAAAAGAAATAAAATTAAAAAAAATTACAAGACCCAAGTATATATTCTAATAGAGAGCAAAATTTAGATTAAAAGATACAAATAGTTTGAAAGTAAAAAGATGATAAATCTATGTCATGCAAAGGGCAGCTATAAAAGAACTGGAGTGGCTCTAGTAATATTAGATAAAATAGACTTTAAAGACAAAAAAATGCTACTAGAGATAAAGAGGGATATGCTATAATGATAAGAGGGTTGACCCATTAAAAAGATACAAAAATTTTATGCACAAATACATCTAACAACAAAGGCCCAAAATATACGAAGCAACAACTAAAAAAAAGCTTGAAGGGGAAATAAAATTCAATAATGGTTGATAATTGGAGACTTCAAGAAATTACTTTCATAATGGATAGAAGAGTTAGGCAAAGATCGACAAGGAGATAGAAGGCTTGAACAGCATTATAAACCAACTCCACTGCACAGGTGCTTTACCCAGCCACAGCAGAACATATGCTCTTTAAAAAATTTTAATTTTTTCAGCTTTCTGAGCTATAATTGACACAGCATTGTTTAAGTTTAAGGTACACAATATGTTTATTTGTACACATATATTGTAAAATGATTATTGTAATAGGGCTAGGTAGCACCTTCATCACCTTACATAATTATCTTTTATTTTCTGTGGTGAGAACATTTAAAATCTACTTTTACCAACGTCAAAGTATATAATCACCAATCACAATGGATCCTTAGAGCTTACTCATCTTATAATTGGAATTTTATATACTTGGCATTCTTCCACCTCCCAACCCCTGGCAACCACAATTTTACCGTATTTTTATGAATTCAGCTTTTTTGATTCCACATGAGTCATGTTTTGGCTATCTGGGGTCTTTTGTGGTTTCATACAAATTTTAGGATTTTTTTTTCTATTTCTGTGAAAACTGCTTTTGGAATTTTTGTTAAGTATTTCTTGAATGATGGCTTTGTGTAGTTTGGACATTTAGCAATATTGTCTCTTGATCCAGGAACATGGGACATCATTCTAATATTTGTGTCTTCTTTAATTTCATTCTTCAGAGTCTTATAGTTTTCAGTGTAGAAATCTTTATTCTCCTTGGATAAATTTATTCCTAAGTTTTTACTAATTTTTTAATTGTATAATTGACATACAGTATTTTATTAGTTTCAGGTGTAAAACAACACTTTGTTTCAACATTTGTATACATTGCAGAATGATTACACAATAAGTCTAGTTCCTATCTGTCACCATATAAAGTCAGTGCAATATTATTGACTATATTTACCATGTTGTACATTACAGCCCCATGACTTACTCATTTATAACTGGAAGTTTGTATTTCTTAATCCCTTTCATCTATTTCACCCTCTTCAACCCCCCTTCCTTCTGGCAACCACCAATTTGTTCTTTGTATCTCTAAATCTGGGTTTTGTTTTATTGTTTGCTTGTTTGTTTTGTTGTTTAGATTCCACATATAAGTGAAATCATACAGTATTTGCCTTTCTCTGTCTGACTTATTTCACTTAGCAAAATACCTTCAGGTTCCATCCATGTTAGAGTTCATTCTGTTTTTTATGGCTGAGTAGTATTCCACTGTGTGTGTGTGTGTGTGTGTGTGTGTGTGTGTGTGTGACATCTTCTTTATCCACTCATCCATCAGTGGACATTTAAGTTGTTTCCATATCTTGGTTACTGTAAAAAATACTGTAGTGAACACAAGTGTGCATATATCTTTTTTGTTTGCTTTGTTTTTGTTTTTTGTTTATATTTTTTTGAATTAATGCTTTAATTTTCTTCAAACAGAATTCTATGGTTTCAGATCTTACATTCAGATGTCCAATTTATTTTGAGTTAATTTTTATACATGGTGTAAGATAGTGGTCTAGTTTCATACTTTTGCTTGTAATCGTCCAGTTCTCTAACACAATTTTTTGAAGAGACTATCCTTACCCCATTGTATATTTTTGCCCCTTCCTTGTAAATTAATTGAACATATATGTATGAGTTTATTTAATCTGTTTTACTGATGTGTCTGTTTTTATTCCACTATTGTATTGTTTTGATTACTGTAGCTTTGTAGTATAGTGTGAAATGAGGGTGCATGATACCCCTGACTTTGTTGTTCTTTCTCAAGACTTTTTGGCTACTTGGGTCCTTTTGTGGTTCCATATACATTTTAGAATTGTTTTTTCTAGTTTTGTGAAAAATGCCAAAAGAATTTTAATGGGGGTAGCACTGAGTCTGTTGATTGCTTTGGGTGTATGGACATTCTAACAATGTTAATTCTTCCAATCCATGATAGATCTTTCCATTTATTTGTGTCTTCTTCAATTTCTTTCATCAATGTCTTATAGTTTTCAGTCTACAGATCTTTCATCTTCTTGGTCAAGTTTATTCCTAGATATTTTATGGTTTTTGATACAACTGCAAGTGGAATTATCTTGATCTCTCTTTCTGATAGTTATTATTAGTTTATAGAAACTAAACAGATTTTTATATATTAATTTTGTATCCTATATCTTGTATCACTTTGTTGAATTCATTGACTAGTTCTAACAGTTTTTTGATGGAATCTTTAGGTTTTTCTATTTATGGCATTGTGTCACCTGGAAATTCTCTGAGTTGATTGTGCCTTTCTGCTGGCTTTGGCTAGGTTCCTGGAGAGTGTAGGGAGTGGGGCATACTTAAACATATTTATTTATGACATCTTCCATTCCAATTTGAATGCCTTTTAAAAAAATTTTTATTGCCTAATTGCTGTGCTTAGGACTCCCAATAATATGTTGAATAAAAGTGAGAAGAGTGGGAATCATGTCTTGTTTTTGATCTCATAGGTAAAGATATCAGCTTTTCATTACTGATGAGTGGTGAGTATGATATTAGCTGTGGGTTTTTCATATGTGATGTTGAGATAAGTTCCTTCCATACACACTTGGTTGTGTGTTTTTACCAAATGGATGTTGAATTTTGTCAAAAGCTTTTTTCTGCTTTTCTATTGAGATTATTAAAATAATATGGTCTATCACATTCATTGATTTACAAACATTGAAGCATCCTTACATACCTGAATAAATCCCACTTGATTATGGTGTGTGATCCCTTTAATGTACTGCTAACCTGGTTTTCTAATATTTTGTTAAGCATTTTTGCAACTTGTTCATCAGGGATATTGGTCTGTACTTCTTATTATTACTGTTATTTTTTTTTAATGTGTGGTGGTCATTCTGGTTTTGGTATCAGGGTAATGCTGGCTTCATAAAATGAATTTGTAGGCATTACCTCCTCTTCAACTTTCTGGAAGAGTTTGAGAAGGCTATGTATTAAATCTTTGAATATTTGGTAGAATTTACCAGTGATGCAATCTGGTCCTGGACTTTTGCTAGTTAGAAGTTTTTGATTACTGATTTAATTTCCTCACTAATAATCAGTCTATTCAGACTCTCTATTTCTTTATGATTCAGTCTTGGAATATTGTAAGTTTATAGGAGTTAGTACATTTCTTCTAGGTTGTCCAATTTGTTGGCATATAATTGTTCAATAGTAGTCTCATGATCCTTTGTATTTCTATGGTATCAGTTGTAACTACTTTCATTTCTGATTTTATTTATTGTTGTTACTAACTTTCATTTCTGATTTTATTTATTGGAACTCTGTCTCTTCTTTCCATGATGAATCTAGCTTAAGGTTTGTCAATTTTGTTCATTGTTTCCAAGAACCAGATCTTAGTTTTATTGGTCTTTACTATTGTCTTTTTAGTCTCTATTTCATTTATGATCTTTATTTTTTTCTTTCTTCTACTAACTTTGAGCTTCATTTGTTCTTCTTTTTCTAGTTCCTTGAAGTATAAAGTTAAATTGTTTTTGCGAGATTTCTTTTGTTTCTTAAGGTTGTCCTGTATTACTATGAACTTCCCTATCAGAACTGTTTTTACTGCAGCCTATAATTCTGGTACTTGCATTTCCATTTTCGTTTGTCTAGGCATTTTTTCATTTCTCCTTTGATTTCCTACAATACCCAATAGTTGTTCAGTAACAGTTCTTTAATCTCCATGTATTTGTAGTTTTTTTTTTCTTGCAATTGATTTATTATTTTATACCATTGTGGTAGAAATGTTTCATGATATGATTTCAATCTTCTTGAATTTGAGATTTGCTTTGTGGCCCAATACATTATCTATCCAAGAGAATGTTCTATATGCATTTGAGAAGAATGTGTATTCCTCTATTATGGGGTAGCATGTTCTTATTAGGTCTCTCTGGTCTGCTGCATCTTTAAGATCAATGCTTCCTTATTTGTTTTCTGTTTGGAATATCTATCCACTGAAGGGTGTTGAAGTCCCCTATTATTGTATTGCTTTCCATTCCCTCCTTTAGGTCTGTTAGTATTTGTTTTATATGTTTTAGTGCTCCAATGTAGAGTGGATATATACTTATAAATGCTGTATCTTCTTGCTGGATTGATCACTTTATCATTATGTGATGCCCCTCTTGGTCTTCTAGTACAGCCTTTATTTTAAAGACTATTTTGTTTCATACGAATATAGCTACACCAGCTTTCTTTACGTTTCTATTTGTATGGAATATCTTTTTCACTCTTTACCGTCAGTCCATCTGTATCTTGTAGGCAGTATATAGATGTGTCCTTTAAAAAAAAAACAAAACCCATTCAGCTGTCCTGTTTTTGATTAGACAACTTAGTCCATTGAATTTAAGGTAATTATTATTTTTTTAAAGATTTTATTTATTTATTTGACAGACAGAGATCACAAGTAGGCAGAGAGACAGGCAGAGAGAGAGGAGGAGGCAGGCTCCCCGCTAAGCAGAAAGCCCGATGCGGGGCTCGATCCCAGGACCCTGGGATCATGACCTGAGCAGAAGGCAGAGGCTTTAACCCACTGAGCAACCCAGGTGCCCCTAAGGTAATTATTGATAAATATACACTTATTGCCATTTTGTTAATTGGTTTGTGGTTGTTTTTGTAGTTTTTCTCTATTCATTTTTCCTTTTCTCTTCCCTGGTGGTTTGTTGACCATTAGTTTTATGTTTAGATTTATCATTTTTGATGTTTTTACTATAATTTTTTCTTTGTGGTTACTATGAGGTTCACACATATCATCTTATGTATATAACTATTTTTAGTTTAGAACACATTCCAAAAATACATTTTTACTCTCTTCTTCCATGTTCTATGTTTTTGATGTCAAATTCTACACCTTTTTATTTTGTGTATTTCATAAATTGTTATTGTATTTTTAATTAATTAATTATTGTAGTTTTTGATATTTTAATTATAATGTATCTTGGTGTGGGTTTCTTTGGGTTTATCTTATTTAGAAATTTCTAAGCTTCCTAGACCTAGATGTCTGTTTCCTTTCCTAGGTTAGAAATGATAAAGAAGAATATATATATGTAATTCAGCCATAAAAAAGAATAAAATCTTGTCATTTGCAATAACATGGTTGGAGCTAGAGAGTTTAATACTAAGTAAAATGAGTCAAATATCATATGATTTCACTTATATGTGGAATTTAGCAAACAAAACAAACAAAGGGGGAAAAAAAGATATATACCAAGAAATAGACTCTTAAGTATAGAGAACAAACTGGTGGTTACCTGAGGGGAGGTGGGTGAGGGGATGGGGAAATAGGGGATGATGATGAAAGAGTATACTTACTATGATGAACATACACTATAAAATATATACAAATATATATAAAATATAAAAAACATAAAATATGATGAAAAAGAAATGTCCAATAAACCTGTCTTAGCCAAAAGAAAAGAAACAACAGCAGCAACAACAACAAAACAAACCAAAGAAACCCCACAAAAAATAAAATTCTTCATAGCATTATTTGGGAAGTGTTCTCCCTCTTCTAAATTTTCTGGAAGAGTTTTGGTAAAATTTTCTTAAGGATCTAGGCCAGCAGTTATCTCTTTTTAAAAGATTTTAAATTACACATTCAATGTACTTAATAGGTACAGAATAATTTGACTTTTCTGTTTGGTAACTTGTGTTTCCCAGGAATTGATCATTTCTTATAAGTTTAATTTACAAATATATTTTTTGAATTCCATTAGCAATATTCCCTTGTTATCCTGCAGGATGTTTAGTGATTTCACATGTTTTTTTTCTTAATATTGGTGACTTGTGTCTTCTCTCTTTTACTTGTTTATAGGTTTGTTGATTTCACTGATTTCTTTTTTCTTCAAAGAACCAAGTTTTCCCTAATTAATTTTTTTTCAATTTCATTGAGTACTGTCTTTTCTTTATTATTTCCTTTCTTTTGATTGCTTTTGGTTTCCTTTGCTCTGCTTTTTCTTTCTTTCTTTTGTTTTTATTTTGAAGCTTAAATTAGATTTTTGATTTGAGATCTTTCCTTTTCTCATTAGAAAGATTAAAAGCTAAAATTTCCATCTTATCAATGTTTTAGCTGTATCCCATAAATTTTGATATGTTATGTTTTCATTTTTATTCATTGGACATTTTTAAAGAATACGCATTCTGTTGCCATTGGTTGGAATGTTTTATAAATGTCAGTTAGATACTGTTGGTTGATGGTGGTGTTTAGTTGCTTTACATCCTTGTTGATTTTCTGTCTAGTAGGTCTATTAATTTCTGGGAGTGCGTGTTGTGGTCCTCAATTACTATTTGCTTTCTTCTCCTTTCACCTCTGTTAGTTGAAGCTCTGGTGTTTCATGTATACAAATTTAGAATTGTTATATATTCTTGAAGGATTAATGTAATGCCCCCCTTTTTACTTTAATAATTATCTTTGCCAAGAAGTCTACTTTATTAGATATTCATATATTCACACTGTTTTTTTAAAAACTTCTTTTTAAAAAAAAAATTATTTTATTTTGTTTTTTTTTTTCAGTGTTCCAAAATTCATTGTTTATGCACCACACCCAGTGCTCCATGCAATACGTGCCCTCCATAATACCCACCACCAGGCTCACCCCACCCCCACCTCCCTCCAAAACCCTCAGTTTGTTTCTCTGAGTCCATAGTCTCTCATGGTTTGTCTCCCTCCAATTTCCCCCAACTCACCTCTCTTCTCCATCACCCAATGTCTTCTGAGTTATTCCTTATGCTCCACAAGTAAATGAAGCCATATGATAAATGACTCTCTCTGTTTGACTTATTTCACTCAGCATAATTCCTTCTAGTCCCGTCCATGTTGATACAAAACTTGGATATTCATCCCTTCTGATGGGGGCATAATACTCCACTGTATATATGGACCATATCTTCTTTATCCATTTGTCTGTTGAAGGGCATCTTGGTTCTTTCCACAGTTTGGTGACTGTGGCCATTGCTACTATGAACACTGGGGTACAGCTGGCCCTTCTTTTCACTAGATCTGTATCTTTGGAGTAAATACTCAGTAGTGCAATTGCAGGGTCATAGGGTAGCTCTATTTTTTTTAATTTCTTAAGGAATCTCCACTGTTTTCCAAAGTGGCTGCAAGAACTTGCATTCAACCAACAGTGTAAGAGCGTTCTCCTTTCTCCACATCCTCTCCAACACATGTTGTTTCCTGTCTTGTTAATTTTGGCCATTCTAACTGGTGTAAGGTAGTATCTCAATGTGGTTTTGATTTGAATCTACCCGATGGCTAATAATGATGAACATTTTTTCATGTGTCTGTTAGCCATTTGTATGTCTTCTTTGGAGAAGTGTCTGTTCATGTCTTCTGCCCATTTTTTGATGTGATTATCTGTTTTGCATGTGTTGTTTGAGGAGTTCTTTATAGATCTTGGATATCAGCCCTTTGTCTCTACTGTCATTTGCGAATATCTTCTCCCATTCCATGGGTTGCCTCTTTGTTTTGTTGACTGCTTCCTTTGCTGTGCAGAAGCTTTTGATCTTGATGAAGTACCAAAAGTTCATTTTGGCTTTTGTTTCCTTTGCCTTTGGAGACATGTCTTGAAAGAAGTTGCTGTGGCCAATGTCAAAGAGGTTACTGCCTATGTTCTCGTCTAGGATTTTGGTAGATTCCTCCCTCCTCACATTGACATCTTTTATCCATTTCAAGGTTATCTTTGTGTATGGTATAAGAGAATGGTTGAGTTTCATTCTTCTACACATAGCTGTCCAATTTTCCCAGCACCATTTATTGAAGAGACTGTCCTTTTTCCACTGGATATTTTTCCCTGTTTTGTTGAAGATAATTTGACCATAGAGTTGAAGGTCCATAACTGGGCACTCTAATCTGTTCCACTGGTTACAGTGTTTTGTGCCAGTACCATGCTGTCTTGGTGATCACAGCTTTGTAGTAAAGCTTGAAATCAGGCAACGTGGTGCCCCCAGTTTTGTTTTTCTTTTTCAACATTTTCTTAACTTGTTGCATAATATATCTTTTCTTATCCCTTTACTAAACCTAGTTATGTTGTTATCTTTCAGGTGAGTTTGTTGTAGACAACATATATTTGGGTCATGTATTTTCCTTTTTTCATTAAACCATTGTGTCAACCTGTGGGCTTTTATTGGTATATTTAGGTCATTTGCATTTAAAGTAATTATTGCTATGGTTAGGGCTTACATATGGCTTTATGTTTTCTTTCCTCTTTATTCTGTTTTATATTTTTCTTTTTATTTTTTACTTTCCTGTGTGTAACTTGAATATTTTTTTTTTAAATTCCATTTTGTTTTCTTTATAGTATTTTGAGGGTGTTACTTTGGATAGTGTTATTTCTGATTGTCCTATGTTTTACCCTATATATATGTAGCATTGAAGTTTACTGGTATTGATACTTTATCACTTAAATGAAGTGTTGCTTGAAGTTAGGTCCCTTTACTCTCTGTAGTTTTTAAATATAGTTGTCTTAAGTATTTCCTTTACATATATTATCATCATATCAAATGGTATTATAAATATTCTTCAATCATAACATATAATTAATGTAACTCATGAAAGAATAGTCCATTGTGTTTACTTGCATTTTTACTCTTTTCATTGTTATTTTTCTGTCCTGAAAGTTTTAAGCTTCTTTCATTATCATTTTCTTTTACTATCATTTAGCCAGTCTTTTAAGGTAGGCCTGCTAGAAAAAATTATCTCAGTTTTCCTTTGAGAATTTCTTTCTTTCCTCTTTATTCTTCAAGGATAGTTTATTCAGATATAGGATTCACAACTAACAGTTCTGTCCTCTGGAAAATTGTGCTACTTCTTTCCAGCCTCCATGGTTTCAAGTGAAAAATCTGCTCTCATATGAATTGTTCTTTTATAAGTAATGTGTCATTTCATTCTGACTCTTTTTAAGATTTTTTTTTTCTTTGTCTTTAACTTTCATAAATTCAATTATGATGTGCCTTGGTGTGGATTTCTTTGAGTTTTAGGTTTCTTTCAGCTTCTCACACATTTATGTATTTTATCAGTTTTGAGAAGTTTTTAGTCCCATACTCCCTTTTCCTCTCCTTTGGGACTTTGAAAACATGAATGTTAGATCATTTATTATCTCATAGATATTTGATTTTTAAGTCTATTTTTTAAGTCTATTTTTTCTCTATTGTTCAGATTGAGTCATCCTATTGATCTGTCTTCAAGTTCACTGAGTGTATCATCTATTATCACCACTCCACTGTTGAGTTCATCAAGTAGTTTTAAAATTTTAGTTATTGTGTTTTCCCATTTTATTCTTTTTTCATTTTGTTAATTTCCATTTTGTTCTTTTTTAAATAGTCTCATTTCTGTACTGAGATTTTCTGTTTTTGTATTTGTTTTGAAACACTGTTGAAACATTTTATGATAGCTGGCTTAAGATATATGTCTAATAATTCCAACTTCTAATTAATCTCTGTGTTTGTGTCAGCTAATTATCTTTTTCATTAAAGTGGCAGTTCTATTGGCTTTTGGTATGATGAGTGTTTTTTTAATTGTATCCTGGACATTTTGTTTATTATATTAGGATACTCTTAACCTATTTTAATCTTCTGTTTTAGCAGATCATTACCCTGTTTAAGATTACCCATAAATGCTGGCTTTTTTTTGTTGTTGTTGTTGATTCTAATTCCAATATTAATTTAGTTTTCAGACTTTGCAATGCTATTCTGTTCTCAGTAATTCTTCTGACACTTCTGGGGAAGGCTTGCTTGCTTTCTTTCTTTCTTTCTTCCTTTCTTCTTTTTAAAGATTTTATTTACTTATTAGAGAGAGAGAGCATAAGTAGGCACAGCAGCAGGCAGAGGGAGAGGGAGAAGTGGGCTTTCTGCTGAGCAGGGAGCCTGATGCAGGGTTTGATCCCAGGACCCTGGGATCATGACTTGAGCCAAAGGTAGCCGCTTAACTGACAGAGCCACCCAGGAGACTTTCTTTCTTTCTTCCTTCCTTCTTTTCAGATTTATTTATTTGAGAGAGTAAGAGAAAGAGAGAGCATGAGAGGGGGAGGGGCAGAGGAAGAGAATCTCAAGCAGACTTTGCTGAGCATAGAGCCTGATGCAGAGCTCAATCTCACAACACTGAGGTCACGACTTGAGCTGAAACCAAGAGTTGGCCGTTCAACTGACTGAGCCACCCAGGTGCCCCTGAGGTCTTCCTTTCAATCCCAGTTGGTATTGCCTACAGGAAAGGGTAGTGCTTCTCTGGGTTGTCTTGTGTTGCTGGCCCACACTCTGTTACTGGGGGGCAGAAGCTCAGAAGCCACAAAACCTAAATCTACTTCTGCAGTTGTTGGAGGGCAAGGCAATGAAGGGCTCTGTTCATGCATGTCCCTAGAGGTGGACTTTCATGGCTGCTAGTGCTGAGGTCATGGAGAGGAAGTTGGGGCTTCCCTAGGACTCTGCTGGGTTTCCTCTGTCCCAGCCTTTTGGGTAGAGAGAAAAGCTTAGAAATTTTTTTTGTTTTGTTTTGGTTTTGTTTGCACATCTTTGTAGTTCTGATTTGCAGGCTCCTCAGATCCTTTAGTTTGAGGTCTATGGCAGGTAGAAACCCAGCAAACCACACTGCTTTTCCTCAGGTCTTGAAGTCTCTAGTCGGCCCATGTCCTTCTCTCTAGGCTTTTGAAATCTTTTTATCATTGTCCACTTATAATGTCCAATGTTATTAGTTGTACTTAGAGGAGATAATCAGAGAAAAGAACACCATCTTGTTTTAGACCCAGAAGGCTTAAATGGATTTTGCAATATGGACATTTCCTTTGCACTTACAACTATATATCCATCCATGTTGATATACCCAACTTTTGCGTCAGCATGGCTGGAACTGGAGGAAATTATGCTAAGTGAAATAAGCCAAGCAGAGAAAGTCAATTATCCTATGTTTCATTTATTTGTGGAACATAAAGGAATAGCATGGAGAACATTAGGAGAAGGAATAAAGGAGAAGGAATAAATAAAGGGGGGATCAGAGAGGGAGAAAAACCATGAGAGACAATGGACCCTGGGAGTTAAAGTGAAGGTTTTAGAGGGGAGGGGGGCTGGGGGAATGGGTTAACCTGGTGATGGGTATTAAGGAGGGCACATATTGAATGGAGCACTGGGTATTATATATAAACAATGAATCTTGGAACACTACATCAAAAACTAATGATGTACTGTATGTTCACTAACATAACATCATAAAAAAAAAGAAAAAATATATATCCACTGCCTGTTTGTGTGAGAATATAGATCTTGTTTTTTAATTTTAACAAAACAGAAAACATCTTGACATTACTTGTGATTCAAACAATGTTAGCTCCAGATGAAATGGCTTTATCACATTCTAAGTATTATGTAAAAGCATTTCTGTCTTATAATTTTTGGTTGAATTTGTTAAGAAATATTATCAAATCTGTAGCAAGTGCTAATTCCCAAAACTATTCAGTGTTTGATAATAGTGGTTAAGGATGGTTCTTCTAACCATTTAAAACCACGAAAAACATTCTTAGCTTAAGCCATATTAAAACAGGCAGAAGACCTTAGTTTCTTCTGGTTTATAGAGTTTGCTGATTTCTGTGGTGGAAATACTCCCACTATGGCTGATTTCAAGTACCAATGTGATGTCACTCAATGAGTTGTTATGAATACGTGTGTGTAATAGGCTCTCTTGAGCTTGTGCTAGCAGACTTCAGCAAACCATTGATTGAAGAGAACTTAAGAGACCTGCTAAGGAAACCTTAGCTTCTATGTCACACACATTGAATACTTGCAGTAGGCATCATATTTTGGTAATTTGGTCCATTTAGAGTCTCTCTCACCTTTATAAAACATGCACACATGCAGGAAAGTTGCTTTCTGCATTATTTCATTGAAACAGAACAGAACAGGGGAAGAAATAAATCAGATTTTTACTTTTCTGTGCGGAGCCTATAAAACTGGTTTAACCAATCCTACTATTTTCCTTATAAGCAAATATTTACTTTGAAATGACAAGCCCTGCACTCGAGGTAGTAGTTAATGTCACACATTAAGTAATGTTTCTTTATTTTATTTACAGAGTCATTACCTTGGTTTGGGTTTCCCAAAAAAATGGCAAGCTTTGTTTTAAATGTCTTTTGTGGTGGCATTTGTTACTATATCAAAGTGGTAAAGAAATCTGCTTCTTTGAAAGGTAGTTAGTCCGTTGTTTGCTTCCTTGCCTATGAATGGATGGTTTTCCAACTGCATGGCGATATATCATGGAACATGTTGGCTCTAATTGGCTCTTTTCAAATGTTCCCCATATTCTGGCCTCTCCTGCCCTCTGTTCTATATGTTCTTATAGCCCTTTATCTATGGTACTGGCCACTTTGTAGCTCTGTGTCTCTCTGCCCAAACTAGCCTTCTGGAGTATTGAACACTACCAGGACCCATGTTTCCTTTCCCAAATGAAAACAATGGTTGGCATCTCCTGCCATTGGAGCCACCATGGCAAAGACATGAATCCAGATTAAGGGAGCTCTTTTACCTTGAGACCAATTCTGGTGAGGGAGGGGTGTTTCCCTGAACCTACAAGAAATTCTCAGACAAGGTATCCAAGAATTCAGCTCAATTCTGACACTATCTACCTAGAGATAGCATCAAATCCCACGGGTTAAAGACTTATTCCTAAGAGACTGCCCCCCACCCTCCACTTTAGATGCCAGCCACAAACCCCAGGTTGTTACTTGGGCTACTACTGACCAGTAGACTGTGTCAGGGACCTCCTCCCTAGATTTGATTAATTTGCTAGAGTGGCTCACAGAACTCAGAGAAACATTTTACTAGATCATATTTTTTTTTTTTTTTACAAAAGAATATAACTCAGGAACAGTCAGATGGAAGAGGTGCATAGGGCAAGGTTTGGGGAAGGGGTGTGGAGCTTCCTCTGCCTGCAAGCCAACTTTTCCCTCACTTCCACATGTTCACTAGCCTGAAAGCTCTTTAGATCCAGGCCTCTTGTTTTGTTTTATTTGTTTAAGATTTTATTTATTTATTTGTGAGAGAGAGAGAACAAGTTGGGGAAGGGCAGAGGGAGAAGCAGACCCCTTGCTGAGCAGGAGCCCAACATGGGGCTGGATCCCAGGACTCTGAAATCATGACCCGAGTGGAAGACAGGCGCTTAACTGATGGAGCCACCCAGGTGCCCCGGCCTCTTGGAAACTTCATTAAATGGAAACTTCATTAAATAGGCAGAATTGATTAAATCATTAGCCACTGGCATCTGATTCAATGATCAGTCCCTCTCCTCTTTGGGAGAGGAGTCAGGGTTGTAGGACTGAAAGTTACAAACCTCTAATCTTGTGGTTGACTCTACCATAAACCAGCCCCCATCCTTAGATGCTTTCCAAAAGCCACCTCATTAACATAAAAAAGAAAAAAACACTCTTTATCACTTTCAATACTAAGGAAATTCCAAGCTTTTTGGTAACTGTGAGCCAGGAATTGTGGATGAAGACCAAATATATCTCAATGATCAAATATATATTTTTTATAAATCATAGTATCACAAGGTCAAAGACCTGATAGGCTCTCTGCCTCAAATGCGGCTGCAATATTAATAGAGAACTCTTGTCTCATTGGGTAATCTTGGAATGGTACAATTACCGGGAATGAGTAGGGCAGTGGGACAGTCAGGTTTCTCAAAGCAACTGCTGACCTCTGATGCTCACAAGGCCTACCTGAAGTTTGGTGTAAACAAGTCAGTAAAGTTGTTCCCTTTGGCTAATTTATAAGCTGTCTGCCATATGGGGTCAAAGTAGAGCTTAGTCCTGGAAACAAGGGGTTACATTTCTTCCCTGGACCTACCACTGACTCAGGAATCTGTCATTTCTTTTATTTTGGGAAATGGGACAGAACCTTGTCTGTGGGAGAAGGATTTGAAAGCATTCTACTAAATACCTTTGTTATCTCTCTTCATAAAGCTGAGTAGTGTAGTACAAATGGAGGAAGGGTGCTAGACAATGGCAGAGCAGAATGAGGATGGCAGAGTGGTTGTTGTACATGATCAGGCATCACCTCCCATCCCATCCTGAGGTATAGCTAACCCTACTGAAGGTTGGTGATAGAAATTTATAATTTGAGGGTCTTTTATTTTTCCTAAGGATGTATCACTTGTGGAAATGGAAATGCCCCAGAGGGAAGTTCAAAAATCCTTAAGAAATATCAGTGATTTAAATTCTTAATTAGGGTTAGTTCATCATATCCTTTTCAGAAAACTAGGGACCACAGGGAGGGAGAAGAGGGCTAAAAAGTTGGGGTGTCTGAAGGTAGCAGCTCAGAGATATCTGAGGGCAGACAAAGGGCAGACTTTGGCCATTTCACGCTGTTGCTTCTGGCCAGCCCTTGGAGGAGCAACACAACATTAACTATTTTAGCAGTAATTTCATAAAAAGACTATGGGATGTTCAGGACATTCATAGGAGGACATAGATACACATTTGCCTATGGGATTCTTGTTTTCAGAGAATGTAGCTTTTATTCTAATTGAAACAAATCCTGACTTAGTAGAGTCATAACCTCTTTCTAAAGCACAAAAGCAGAATGTGACTTGACTGGCAAAAGAAAGAAATTTGTTTTCTGAGAGATGTCCAATCATCAGTGTTTCCAGCACCTTCTATAGTTTCCTTCATATTACTGTATGTGGAGATTTCTTATGCAGAACAATGTTCTGAGGCATTATATGGTCTTAATTTATCAAAGGGAGATCATGCTCACAGTTCAGAGCTTGGGGGAAAGAGCTAACTTCTATAGAGCACCTACTTTGAGGGGGAAGCTTGCCAAAAGTTCCCAGTTAAACTTCATTCTCTTAGTCAGCTTGGTTTGCTCTAACAAAATACTATAGACTGGATGGTTTATACAACAATCATTTATTTTTCAGTTCTGGACCCTAGAAGTCCAAGATCAAGGTTTGGGCCAATTGCATTTCTGGTGAGGGCCCTCTTCCTGGTTTACATACAGCCTCCTTTTCTGTGTCCTTACATATTCTCTCCTTGGTTCATGGGGAGACAGAGATCTCTCTCTTCCTTTTCTAATAAGGCCAGCAATCCTGTAAGATTAGAGCCCTACCTTTATGACTTCATTTAATCTTAATTACCTCTAAAAGCCCTATCTTTAAATACCATCACTTTGGGGGACTAGGTCTTCAACAAGTGAATTTTGGGGGCATTTTGGTTCACAGCACCCACTTTGACTCAAGGTAGAGTGTGTCTAAAATAAAATAGTTACAGAAGAGGAAACTGAGGCCAAAGAAGTGAAGAACTAACAAACAAAGAAGTGACTCACCAACTCCAAAATGCTGGCTGGTCGGATCCAGATACTCTCCCTCCATGAGGCATGCTAAGGTCCAGACACTGGGCTGTTTCAGGAGGAAGGGCATGGTGAGAACTGCATCCAGTCTATCTGGAAGGAGTCTGAAAGTTTCCTGACAAAGGGCAGACATGTACTATTTCTCCTCTGTAGGTGTTTGGTAAGTTGAAAAGCAAAATTCTGAAAAATCGGATAGTTCCTTCTGATATTCAAGGGCCAATTGTGCATTCCATATTCCTCAGAAAACAGAGGCTCTAACAAATGAATATTGTGGGCAGAGTCTGAAGAACTTGTGATGGAACCATGGTGCCAGCTCAATGACCAACAGTCATCTGTGCTAAATTATTCTCCATCTTACCTGTTCACAAGGGACTCAGAGCAGCGCTGTTGAAACCTCACCTAGGCTGATACCACCTTTCCTTTCAGTCACTCGTTTAACATTTGCTCATTAAATATTTATTAATATCTAAAGTGTGTGGTGCTGTTTTGGGTGCTGGAGGTAAGTAGGTGAGCAGAACAAAACTGCATCCTTATTGTCAGTACTCCATTTCCTTTCCAGAAGGCAGGATAGGCAAGGACCTGGTTACTTGAGGCTTCTGGACAGGCCTGGTGTTGTTTAGCTCTATTTCATTTAATTTTAATTTTATTTAATTTTCTTCATTTTGTTTCATTTAACTTCATTTATTTTAGGACAAATACAGAAAGCCATGCTGTCAGAGTAGATAGTGCCACAGAAGAAACTAATTATAAAGACCAAGTGGTCATACATTGGCAAGATTTGCTGCTATAATCAAACAAAACATAGTTAATCTGGCACACATTTCAGGATGTACGTAGTCATTACTGTGCTATATGATAATCAGGCATAAATGATCAGCATTAACCAAAATAACTATAATCAGTACAACTGCTACACAGACAAGTCATCTTCTAAATGTTATCTTTTATTAGGTCTCTAGTACTCAGATCTAGTGTCACTCTAGCTTTCTTGGTACTGTGTGTGGCTGCGATTTTCCAGTGTGCAAAGACAGAGCTCTTCATCACGTGTGTTCCATCAGCTTCCTGGGCCCACTAGCCTTGCTCTGAGTCCCTTTTGTACCTCTTCCCATTCACCAAAATTCTTCCCCTTCTCCTACCAGGCACCTTTGCCCCTGCCTTGAGACCAAAGCTGTAAGAAGAGTCTGGATCTACAGGATGTGTGATCTCCCAGTGAGAGCTGGCCAAATGGGGGAGGGAGAGAGATGGAAAATCTACATCCCCTGGAGAGCCCAGCATGCAAGAATGGGAGGGAGATTGCACGCCAGGGTGAGGGACAGTGTAGGGAGGCAGAGGAGCATAGCCTTGGTGCCTACACCTCTTTCAGATCCAGGCTCCAGGGACTCTTGATGTGATTTTAGATGTAGGGAGGATTTATCCGAAATCCTCACCTCCAACCAGATATTCCTTTAATGAGACACAAACCTTCCATTTAATGATTGGAGATAACAATCTGAAATGCAAATGCTTGGAGAATTACTACTCTGGCTTGAAAGGGTTTGGGATCCAGGATAAATATGCTGCTTTAATTTAGAAAGTGGTTGGGAAGTGGGAAGCCCTGGGAGGCAGGAGAGGGCAGAAAGGAGATGCCTTTCAGGAGGGAAGAGGAAAATGTGATTGGATCCCGAGTTAAGTTCGTAAATCTGCTTCAGGTCTAGATCTGTTCTAGGCTGATGGGAGTTGTTGGTTATGTGATGTTGGGCCACCTGAATGACTCGTGTCATATACCAGGTTAGCCTCTCTGCCATGAGAAGACTTTGTGAAGATTTATTCTTGATAGAAAAAGATGATTACATTAATAAAGTAAGTTAGATTGCAAGGAAGCTGTCTAACATGTCAGGCATTGCATTTCAGGGCAATTACTAGATGCTTTGGGTGGAGTTACAGGCATAAGGCCAAAGGTTGAGTGACTTTAAGCCACCCAAGTAGAATGATTCTTGCTGAGAAATGGATGGCCTGAAGTGCTGGGGTGCTGGGTGGCTTACAGGCTGGGAGGGAGCGGGGGGGCAGCCTGCCCAGGGAAAGAAGCTGGTGGTAGCAATGTATTGCTTTGTAGGGAAGGCTTCAATAGAAGGATCAGAGGAGCACAAGAGTCCAGGACTAGAGCAAACACTGCTCTCCCTGTGTCTGTCTATGGGCCATGGTTCACATCCTTCTGGGGCTGGGGGATGGCCTGCATCCCAGCCAAGGCTGCCCCAGACAACCTGCACTGAACATGCTAAGAATATCAGAGGATTGAGGAGCCCAGGGAAAGAAACAGAGGTTCCCATAGAGTTTCTCTAATCAAGGTCCTATCAGTACAACAGAATTACTGATTTCAGGATTATACTCATTACTTCCGGTGGCAACATACCAAAAAAGAAATGAAAGACAGATGGCTCACTCTGAATCATATCTTTTTAACAGACAATATTTAATGTCAAAGAAGGTAGAAGAAAAAAAATTAGAACCCAGATTAGTCTGATGTAGTACATTCTCTTGCGATTATTTTGATTTCTTGGATTTCACTTGGGAGGTTGCTCTTATTTGGGACAGGATGCTAACTGTTGTCACTTAAGGCACATTTCACAACAAAGCATCATTCTGGATCTCAAGGAAAAACACTGGTCTTTCTGAAAATCTTAAATTCTCAGAGTTATCTTATCCATTTTCTCCCACCATAGAGAATAACATGTGTTTCTCATAAAGTTGTACATGTTTATCAAATATGTAAATTAACAAATACTACAACCATTTTTATATTATAAAATATATGTGAAGTATTTTATATCTGATGGAGAACTTTTCTTCATCAGGAAAGGGGTGGAGGTTGGTCCACACACTAGGACCTTCTGTCTGGAGTGAGAATTCCATTCCTGGCCATTCCTTGCCCAGGTCCAAACTATAAGCAATTAGCCCACCTCTTCTTGACTCCTTTTCTCAGTGGGCAGAGGAATCAGAAGTACATCTCATTTAGTCTCAGAAGCCGGGAGACTCATCTCATCCATGTATCTTCCCTGCGTTCCTTGAATAGTAAGGACATGCACAGATTTAAGATATCAACCCTAGGGGAAGGGTGGGCCTGTGTTCTCTGAAGAAGCCTCCATTCCGACCCCAAGGATATAATACGCCTGTTACCTATTCACAGAGTTAGTTAGGCCTGCTGGGAAGGTTGAAAATATTACTTGAAATGAATTACCATTTGATTTAGCTATCAGCTAGAATTGTTGTTGAGTCTGTTGTTAATTCATAAATAAGCACGTAATTATATCTTTTCTATCATCTTTGTACATTTCCTAATCAATTTCACTCATAGATAGTCATCTTCCTTCTCACATGGAATGCAACCTCTGCCCCAGTGGACTTAGCTCAAGGATCTCTTTGTGAAAACTTCCCTGTCGGATTCTCCCAGTGTTATGAGTTCCCTTACCATTGAGTCAGTTCTACATCATGTAACTTACATCTCAAAGCAAAATAGTAGTTAATTCCTATTTAGCACTCACAACATGCCACTTACTGTTCCAAATGCTTTTCAAATGTTAACTCATTCCACGTGCATAAATCTCTATGAGACAGACACCATTATTATTTTTTTTAATTTCTTTTCAGCATAACAGTATTCATTGTTTTTGCACCACACCCAGGGCTCCATGCAATCCGTGCCCTCTCTAATACCCACCACCTGGTTCCCCCAACCTCCCACCCCCTGCCCCTTCAAACCCCTCAGATTGTTTTTCAGAGTCCATAGTCTCTCAGGGTTCACCTCCCCTTCCAATTTCCCTCAACTCCCTTCTCCTCTCCATCTCCCCTTGTCCTCCATGCTATTTGTTATGCTCCACAAATAAGTGAAATCATATGATAATTGACTCTCTCTACTTGACTTATTTCACTCAGCATAATCTCTTCCAGTCCCGTCCATGTTGCTACAAAAGTTGAGTGTTCATCCTTTCTGATGGAGGCATAATACTCCATAGTGTATATGGACCACATCTTCCTTATCCATTCGTCCATTGAAGGGCATCTTGGTTCTTTCCACAGTTTGGCGACCGTGGCCATTGCTGCTATAAACATTGGGGTACAGATGGCCCTTCTTTTCACTACATCTGTATCTTTGGGGTAAATACCCAGTAGTGCAATGGCAGGGTCATAGGGAAGCTCTATTTTTAATTTCTTGAGGAATCTCCACACTGTTTTCCAAAGTGGCTGCACCAGCTTGCATTCCCACCAACAGTGGAAGAGGGTTCCCCTTTCTCCACATCCCCTCCAACACATGTTGTTTCCTGTCTTGCTAATTTTGGCCATTCTAAGTGGTGTAAGGTGGTATCTCAATGTAGTTTTAATTTCAATCTCCCTGATGGCTAGTGATGATGAACATTTTTTCATGTGTCTGATAGCCATTTGTATGTCTTCATTGGAGAAGTGTCTGTTCTTTTTTAATTGATTGTTTTTTTTAATATGATTTTTTAACTTTTTTAATATGATTTTTAATATTTTTTTTTTTTTTTTTTTTTTATAATTTTATTTTTTATAAACATATATATATATATTTTTTTTCCCCCAGGGGTACAGGTCTGTGAATCTCCACGTTTACAAACTTCACAGCACTCACCATAGCACATACCCTACCCAATGTCCATAACCCCCCCCCCCCAACCCCCCTCTGCCCAGCAACCCTCAGTTTGTTTTGTGAGATTAAGAGTCACTTATGGTTTGTCTCCCTCCCAATCCCAACTTGTTTCATTTACTCTTCTCCTACCACATTAACCCCCCATGTTGCATCTCCTCTCCCTCATATCAGGGAGATCATATGATAGTTGTCTTTCTCCGATTGACTTATTTCGCTAAGCATGATACCCTCTAGTTCCATCCATGTTGTTGCAAATGGCAAGATTTCATTTCTTTTGATGGCTGCATAGTATTCCATTGTATATATATACCACATCTTCTTTATCCATTCGTCTGTTGATGGACATCTAGGTTCTTTCCATAGTTTGGCTATTGTAGACATTGCTGCTATAAACATTCGGGTGCACGTGCCCCTTCGGATCACTACGTTTGTATCTTTAGGGTAAATACCCAGCAGTGCAATTGCTGGGTCATAGGGTAGTTCTATTTTCAACATTTTGAGGAACCTCCATGCTGTTTTCCAGAGTGGTTGCACCAGCTTGCATTCCCACCAACAATGTAGGAGGGTTCCCCTCTCTCCGCATCCTCGCCAGCATCTGTCATTTCCGGACTTGTTAATTTTAGCCATTCTGACTGGTGTGAGGTGGTATCTCATTGTGGTTTTGATTTGTATTTCCCTGATGCCGAGTGATATGGAGCACTTTTTCATGTGTCTGTTGGCCATCTGGATGTCTTCTTTGCAGAAATGTCTGTTCATGTCTTCTGCCCATTTCTTGATTGGATTATTTGTTCTTTGGGTGTTGAGTTTGCTAAGTTCTTTATAGATTCTGGACACTAGCCCTTTATCTGATATGTCGTTTGCAAATATCTTCTCCCATTCTGTCAGTTGTCTTTTGGTTTTGTTAACTGTTTCCTTTGCTGTGCAAAAGCTTTTGATCTTGATAAAATCCCAATAGTTCATTTTTGCCCTTGCTTCCCTTGCCTTTGGCGATGTTCCTAGGAAGATGTTGCTGCGGCTGAGGTCGAAGAGGTTGCTGCCTGTGTTCTCCTCAAGGATGTTGATGGATTCCTTTCTCACATTGAGGTCCTTCATCCATTTTGAGTCTATTTTCGTGTGTGGTGTAAGGAAATGATCCAATTTCATTTTTCTGCATGTGGCTGTCCAATTTTCCCAACACCATTTATTGAAGAGGCTGTCTTTTTTCCATTGGACATTCTTTCCTGCTTTGTCGAAGATTAGTTGACCATAGAGTTGAGGGTCTAGATTTTTTAACTTTTTTAATATGATTTTTAATATGATTATTATGGTGCTCTGTTTTGTGTGTGTTGAGTTTGAGGAGTTCTTTATAAATCCTGGATATCAACCTTTTGTCTGTACTGTCATTTGCAAATATCTTCTCCCATTCCGTGGGTTGCCTCTTTGTTTTCTTGACTGTTTCCTTTGCTGTGCAGAAGCTTTTGATTTTGATGAAGTCCCAAAAGTTTGTTTTGGCTTTTGTTTCCTTTGCCTTTGGAGACATATCTTGAAAGAAGTTGCTGTGGCTGATATCGAAGAGGTTACTGCCTATGTTCTCCTCTAGGATTCTGATGGATTCCTGTCTCACGTTGAGGTCTTTTATCCATTTTGAGTTTATCTTTGTGTACGGTGTAAGAGAATGGTCGAGTTTCATTCTTCTACATATAACTACCCAGTTTTCCCAGCACCATTTATTGAAGAGACTGTCTTTTTTCCACTGTATATTTTTTCCTGTTTTGTCGAAGATTATTTGACCATAGAGTTGAGGGTCCATATCTGGGCTCTCTACTCTGTTCCACTGGTCTATGTGTCTGTTTTTATGCCAGTACCATGCGAGACAGACACCATTATTAACCTCTGTTTGCAGACAAGAAAAGTGAAGGCCTGAATGGTCGCTCCATTTCTGCAGGTCCCCCCACTTGTCAGAGTTGTAAAACAAAGCTGTGCATCTGGACATCTGGTCCAGCCCCTCTCCATGGGTGCTACTATCCAGGGGAGGCATGAATGAGAGAACACTCCCTGCCAGGGGCTCCTGGCTATATATCAGAGTGATCTGCAGAGAATTTACAAAATAAAAGTTCCTGGATTTCCCACTCAGAGTCTGTGATTTAGTGGATCAGGGAATGTCTTCAACTTCCTTCTGTGCTTTGAGAGTGAAGGCAAGTTTGGGGACATTCTTTCCTGCAGCAGGATCCTAAGTGCATAGTAGGTATAAAAGGAGTGTGTGTGTGTGTGTGTGTGTGTGTGTGTGTGTGTATTGCCTAGCAGAGGCCTCAATATCAGAGTTCTCAGATGTATGTGAGCCTGTAGATGATATGACAAGCCACAGACAGAGGAAAGCAGTCACCGATCCTATCAGTTATGGAAATATTTTGACAATGGTTGCTAACTGAATTTAGAGAAATTTATTGTAATTTTAAGTAAAAACTTCTAACTACAAGACAAATTTCTCCTAAAACTCATGCTTTCAGTTCTGTCTCTTGCCTGGGTACTAAGTCTGCTTGTAGATCAGAATGTGCCACGGTCATGGGGGATGCTGATGTCCAACACTCCAGAGGGATGGCAGTGAGCCACAGAACTCAGAAAAAGAAGTTGGTGGAGATGTGGCCCTAGACTCTATGAAGTTAGTCGTCTCGCTGTATATCAAAGTCAGCTCCAAACACTTTTTAAAGAGTACAACACCTCATTCATGGTGCTGTGTCCACTGGCATTTTGTTTGATTCAGAAGATGGACACTCTCAGCCAGATGGGCCTCCGCAGTGTGTGAGTTCCACTGCCCTTTGCAACCAGCTTCTTCTCCACCAGGACTGAAGAAAGACATTTAATATGAATTCCTGCTTCTTGCAAGTTTCCAAAGTTCACATCTCTCTCTCTTACATCAGAGCAGAACACAAAACACAAAAAAATCCCAGGGTAGCAACTATCCGGGATTAATTTCCCCTTTCTTTTGGCTCTTCTCTCCTCCTCTAAGGGTTAAGTATGTGGAGGGAAGAATTGCTAGACTTTGTGTCTGTGCTTGGTGGGAACTATTAAATTACTGTTGGATGTTTTTGATTATACCACACATCAGTGCTTGAGTACCGAGGCCCTGGAAGCCACATGTGCCTTGCCGGCCTGGCCTGCGCCTGTGCCTGGCCCCCGGCGCCCAGCCCCACACTCACTCATGGGGGCCTCTCCGTGGCACCGAAACAGTGCAAGGATGGGAGCTAGTGCTGGCAAAGTGAAAGGAAACGGGCAATAAAACCGAGAGCTGAGCGGCTTACTGGAGCCAGGACGCTGGGGTCTGCTTAATTGCTATGAAATGAAAAAGATTCGGGGGTTTTCATGAAATCCCATAGGTACACTTGCCAAACCTCAAATATTAGATTGAATTACAGTTTCTAATCCCTCCCCTCTCCCTCAGCCATGTGTCTTATTTCTTCTGGAGTTTTGTCCACAGCTCTGGGCCGGGAGGAAAAAGGTTAACCTGAGCAGAAGCCAGGCTCTCCCAGGTTTCAGTGAGCACACAGAGGTGCCCTTTGGGAAATCTCCGTCGCTGGGCATCCAGCATCCGTTGGTGCCAGGGTTCCAGAATCATTGAGAAAAAAGGTGCTTCCCCAAGGCCCAGAGGCGGCCATGCTCTGGGGCTGACCAGGATCAAAGTGCATAGGTCATTTCTCTGGGCAGAATCCATATCTTTTATGAGAGACTTAAAGGAGTCTTGCAAAAATTAAGAAGTACTAATAGAGAAAACAGAAGTATGACAACACAGCTAGGGATTTTCCTGGGGAAGAAGAGGATTTTCAGGACTGCCAAAGGAGGAATGGGAAAAGTGCTCAAAAGGCTGTTGGATAGTCAGTATCCAAATTACAGAGAGGGGAGGGGGCATAGCATTCTCCATCTGACCTCACCAGTGGGAAGTGTCTCACTGAGCAATTGAGGGCAGGAAACCTGGCTGGGGTAGAAAGGATGTAGCATGAAAACCAGCCCCATGAGTCATGTAAGATGAACACTGGCCTATAATAAGTACAAAGAATTGTTAAGAGGGGAGATGCCAGGAGCATAGGGAGGTGTAGAGGGGTGGGTGGGGTATAAGGCCAGCTTCCCAGGGAGGGCAAGTGGAGTTGGTGGTGTGGCCTGCTGCTCCTCAGTTCACACTGGTTTCACACTCTCCAGGCAAAACCTGGAGGGGCACACTAGAATGACCTTGGGGACTGAACTCAGAGGCAAGGACTCTTTCTTCAGGCAGGTTTTATCTTCTCTGGGGCTTTTGCATATCTCACCTTGTTTGTTTCACAACCTTCAGGTTTCCCTTTATGCTTGTGGAACAAGTGTATTGGGATTGTTCCACAAGACAAAGATGGGGCAGGGGAGCTGGTAAGCACTGAAAGGAGCTTGCCTTCTGGGTGACAGAAACTCTCCAAATTTTCAAAGCATTCTTAGGAAAACAAAGGCTCTGAGGTCTGTTTTGAGGAAATGTTCCAGAAAAGTGATAGGAAGACTGAGAGTAACAGTAACATGGTATGAAATCAAGGAAACTTTGGAGACTGTCAAGATTAATATGTAAGGAAAACAGGGGACGTTTACCTGAGTATGAGCTACTGTTACCATCATTATGAGTGAAGAGGCTCTTAGTTCTCTAGTTCCTACTTTACTGAGCACATGGCTGAGTGTACTCTGAATTTGGAGATTTGTTTCTTTCCCACACTCACACCACTAAGACTAAGTGTCTTCTGTGGCAGGATATTTACCACTGCTTAGAGGTGGCACCTCTGTGACAAGTGTGTCATCCCTGTCATAATGGTCATCCTGTCCCCTATTTCTTCCTGCCTCTCTGTAGTCCTACCTGGTATCTTGTGTTCTGCTTATGTTTGTAGTTGTATGTCATGGGTTTTTCCAAATTAAATCTGTGTGGTCTTTTCATGGTTTTGTTGGTGGATGAAAGGTCTTGTTTCTGTGACAGCATGGCCTTCTAGAAGGAGTAGTCCAGACTCTCAGTGTGTGCTGTCCCCTCAAAGAACATCAGAGTTCTACCCCCATGCTTCCTTGGCAGACAGAAAACTGGGATCTTGTGACGTAGTTGCCATGGGATGACTCTTGTTCCCAAGGAACAACATGATCTTCAAGGTAAGGACTGTACTAAACCTCAGGGTGAGGAAAAGCACTGTGGAGGCAGAGAGGCAGAAGCAGCACAAAAGGACAATTCAAGTGACTGCCCAGCTTTCCCAGTCTTGGAAAGTTGAATTATTCAGATGCCCTTGTTCCCAGCCTTGTGTCGTCATGTGAGGAAGGCCAATACATCTCTCTCTGGGGGAGCACAAGCTTGTGAGCTGCTCTTCAGAAGAATAGCACCCACTGGCAGATCTCATCATGAGCATGAGCCTCATTCATGCCCACATGGTGTGAAAGTGGTCTCTGTGTCTTCCCTCTGCAGCCAGATGGAAAGAAGGAGCAGAGAAATAGTACATGCTATTGGTAGGACACTGCGGGCCTTTTCACATACATCATTTCATTTAACCTCCCAGGAACTTCTGAGGTGCTAATTATTATTCCCATTATTTTAAATGATGAAACTAAAGCCTAGAAGCATATTAGTTAACACTAGCTGTTGTAACAACAACAACAACAACAACAACAAAAACCCAATTGTAAAAGGTTTTAAAAAATGACAGAGGTCTATTTCTCATTCATTTAAATCCCAAGGCGGGGGTTCCTTCTCAAAGGAAACTCTCCTCCAGGTGGTCAGAGATCTGGTTCCCTCCACTCTTGAGACTTAATCATTTTGGCGTCTTTTACCATGCTTTGGCTCCAGCGGTGAGACATTTAAAATTTAGTGAGAAGGTTATTTTAGAACTGGGATGAACCATAGCAATAAATAATCCAAACTCTGTATTATTTTATTGATTAAGAAACTGAGATTCAAGAAGATGACGGATTGGTCAAGGTCTGAAAGTTGGGTCATATAAAAATCTGTTTGTGCATTCAGTTCTACAAATATGAGTGAAAATTTGCTAAATGGTCCTAAATAGAGATAAGAGTTCCTCCTCAATAAATTAAAACAAACAAACAAGCAACCTACAAATTCAATTCAGCTTTTATTTATAGATATGAAGCATGGGGGTTCAAAGTTCTAGAAATCCTTGGTATGAATATTTGGGCAAGGAAAAAGTAATGCATGTGGCTGTAGGCAGTGTAGGAAATGCCTTTCAAGGGAGATAACAGTAGGTGCTTTTCTCTGCCACTTCAATTTTCACCTGCTTTTCAAAATACTTGTTTCTCTCTATTGACTAACAAAGTGTTTCCAATAGGTGACAAGTGGGGTTTCCTGATTCATCATCACAAAGGCAAATCTGATTTGCCTCTTATCTTTGGTATTCCCTATGTTCCCATGAACTGTGACTTGGAGCAGGATAGGAAAGAGAGAAAGCAAATGTTTTGCAGATCTTTATCAAGTTCCCCCAGGGAAGCAGCTTGTATGACTAGCATGCAAGGACTGGCTAGAAGAGAAGAGGAGCAGTGGATAAAGAGGAATCCAGCGTTTTATACAGAAAACAACAGCAAATGATGAGTCAGGATAGTTCTGGTGCAAAAATACACAGTGAGAGGATGAAGAAGTGATAGGGTAAATATCGTCCTTTGATTCACTTCTATCTAGAGCCACAGAATGAAATCACTTCTCTCCCTAGGAGATTAAAACCCAGTCTTTCCGTCTCCACCACAGAATGTCTGCTTTTCTCATTAACTGGACTTCCATATGTGGTACGGGATGACCTAAGCTGTGGAGGGCAGCGGGCTGACCAGAACAAAGGTCAGATTGTAATCTCCAAGCATGAAATCTATTTTTTGTCCACACTCTCAACATCCACTTCCTACCACCAAATAAAAGGTAGAAGAAAGAAAAACAACATAAAACTGTAACAACAAAAGGTTGTGATGTGAAATAAAGCCCTGGAAACATCATCTGCTGTTATCAATGCGTTTGGAACTAAAATCTTCCCCACTCATTCCTGTTTCGCTGTGACGGTGTGCAGGACAGCCCTAGGGAAATCTGTAAAAGCAGGGCCCAGGGACACACGACCTGTTAAGGAGACCATCACCAAAATGGAATGCATGCTTATTTTATTTGTAGACACAGTAAGTCCAGGTTTGCATAATGACTTTTTTAAGGGAGAGAAATAATTTGTAAGAGAAAAAGTTATTGGTTTTGAACACTATATTTTGTCTGTTTGGTTCTTTGTGGTTGCCAAATCTACAAAAGTACAAAGCTTAAACAAACAAACAAACAAACAAACCCAACAACAGACAACTCTTATTGAAATCTCTTGGAAGATATACAATCTTCCAGAAAAGCCCCTGCGTTTTCCTTTAAGTTAGACAACAAGTGGAGAGAAGTGAGTTTGTTGTCCCAGAGTACATGGGAGCAGACAGGGGTGGAGTTTAAGTCTGAACTTTGAAGCGTTTGATTCTTATCAATTGTGTAGAGCAAAGTGGAACTACATTGATTTCAAGTGAATTAGTTTCCTGAGCTCTCTGGAGGCTTGGGTGATTTTAGTAGTGGAATTCTGATACTCTCCAACACCAACAAAGACAAAAAACATACAAACCATGGCTAAAACTGGAGAACTCTCAACTACAAGGGAATTTTTAGACATCTTTTTTTGAACAGCCCTGGCCTGAAGTATCTGGGAGATGTCTTTAGAATGTTCAGATTTGCTTCCTGCTAAAGGTTAAGTGCATGGCTGACAGTGAAGTCAAGGTGAAGAATGCATATAGAGCAGGAAGGGTAAAAGGCATCTTTCTTTTCAATTGCAAAAGTTTGGTGACCAACTGTCTTATTTTACTTTTTTAAAATTTTGTTTTATTTTCCGATTTTATTTGGTTTGTAGTATTATTTTCCTTGGGCTTGATATGGCAAATGTGCAATACTTTCGGCTACTTTGGAGAATAAAATGGAAAACCCTGTTTTTAGTCAGGAAGAAACAGAGCTCCAGCACAAGACTGAAATGCCATTTGACCCTCACAGTGATTGCAGCCTGCACACTCCTGCCACAGGCTCTGAGAGGGAGGGCTGGCTTGGGTCTCCACATGCACCCACTCTCGCTGCTCCTCCCCTTCTTTCCTCCCACACTTCTCCCAAAGTGTACAAGCTTCAAAGCAATCTCCGGTAGCTAAGTGACCAAGTCCTGGAAGTCTGACATTGGGATAAAACTTGGATGTTCTGGAAAAGACTTTGGAGGCAGAATAGGACAGGCAGCAAAACCCAGATGCATCTAGAAACAGCTCCATTTGGTAATGGTTCCTGGAATGATTTCACATCAGCAAAATATCTCTTTTAAAACAGATAATCTTCTGGCTGCTGCGCTGGGTTGTTTTGCTTTGTTTTGTTTTGGTATGAAAACATTTTGCAGTTCAGAAAACTTTCTTTAATAAAAAAAGTTATATATTTTCTTCAATACTACAGTCAAGTAGCTAAGGTGTTGGAAATGTTAACAGCAATGAGACCATATTTGTTGTAAGAACTTAATGCTCTGTCTGATTCCTTGCATTTTTCCTTCTACCTCCCTCCACACTTCTTTTTGTCTTATTAAAAGGATACCCATGATGACTTCCTGGGTATATTTCTAAAAAGAAGAAGAAGAAGAAGAAGAAGAAGAAGAAGAAGGAGAAGGAGAAGGAGAAGGAGAAGGAGAAGGAGGGGGAGGGGGAGGGGGAGGGGGAGGGGAAGGGGAAGGGGAAGGGGAAGGGGAAGGGGAAGAGGAAGAGGAAGAGGAAGAGGAAGAAGAAGAAGAAGAAGAAGAAGAAGAAGAAGAAGAAGAAGAATTCTTTTGTCTTAAATTCCATTAGTTTTTGAGCCTCTGGAATTTCACAAGAGGTGTCAAATTTAGCTGACCCCAAACTTTTCACTTGAACAGAAATAGAAACCTAGAGGGGAAAGCCATGCTGTGTGCTAAGGATATATGACCCATGAAAAGAACTACAACAGAATATGTTAAATGATCTTGTTAAGAGCATTATAACTCTTCAGAGTTCTCTGTTTTACCTCTTTTGAGTAGGGTGTATAAAACTTTGTTCAGATTTGTTGTGGCTGACTCTAATAAAAATAATTTAAAACACAAACTTGAAATGAGTTTTTATTCATTAATTTAATGATTTTACCAATATTGCCTTTTTAATTTTCTTCACCTCTTTTTTTTTTGTCATTAACTATCATTTATTACTGAAAGGAGCCAAGACTCCTTAGAAAAAATAGCTGATTACAGATCTGTGGTTGGACATGTACAATTTTTATTTTCTTCACCTCTTTTGTTGTCAGTAGTTATTCATTCATTGATTCAATTCTTAGTAAGTGCCTATCATGTTTCTATGGGGGAATAGAAAGATAACTAAGACACAGATCTACCTGCAAAGGAATATAGTCTCAATTTTGTTAATTTTAAAACTGAAATGTTATGTCTCTTTTTTAAATCCAATGAAATATGAGATGTTATTTATAGGTTATGCCTTGGGTGCATTCTACAAATACACATTGGTATTTTATGGCAAACATAGCTGGATTTGGGGGGCCTTTTGCCATTTATGGTTTTGCTTATAGATCTCCCACTGGCCTTTAGAGTTTCCTCAGAAAGAAAAGACTCTTTGCTATTTCTAGAACAGGACCTCACACTTCTTGGTGATACCAGATGTGTATAGACATGCTTGTTCTTCTTCAGAATCTGTACGGTGGTGTATGTGAGACTGCACATGAGCACAGAAAACCGTCCCTGCCATAGGAACTTGCAGTACTATGGAGACAAACAGGGTAGGAAAATATCTACCATAAGACAAGTTCCATAACAGAGTTTCATACCAAGTGCTACTATGGGAACGTAGTTGGTATGAACTTGGAGAAGGGATGTAGGTGGTCTGGGAAAGTTCAATGTAGGAGATGACACAGGATGCCCGGATGGAAAAGAATGGCATAGAGGACAGGGGGTGAATGTGCCACCTATCCAAGTGTTTTGTGGAAGAGGAGGTGGAGCCTCGGGCTGGTGTTCCTCCTCTGGCCAGAGCTGACCCAGAATGTTTGTTCTACACCAAATCCAGTCACAAGGATGTCTGTGACTCTCCAACACGCATGCCTGTGTGAGTCAGTCTAAATGAATCCAGTGGTGGTAAGGACCATTCACTTGGAGATACTCTGAGATTCTAGGAGTACTGTCCTTGAAATCTGGAAAGTTCTAACAGCAGGCCCTCTGTGAGTAGAGGGGAAAATAATTCTTCTTATTTTTGAAGAATCTTTTTGCTGACTTCAGCACACTTCACTACATCTGCAGAGCAACTGAGAAAGTCCCATATAAAGTCCTGTTGTATGCCAGGTGCAGACTGACAGGCACTGGGGCAGCCTCATTCTTGCCCTAGGGGTCTGCCCAAGTGCACACAGCCTTCAGGTGTGCAGCCCAGGTCTTGGGACCCTCTGTCCACTGTACCACACCAATCTGATTTATTGGAAATGACTTTTTAAGATAGTGACCGTCTTGTGATTATGTAGAATGATATGCTGCTTTATAAGCATGTGTAAATTCCTGGCATCTGAAATTCCATCTCTAGGGATCTCTTCCTCCTATAATAGTCATGACAAGAGAAAATTCGAGCAAGTCTTCTCTGCATACACAACTTATCAGTTGTGTATGCAGAAAATATCAGAGGTTCTTATCAGAGCTGACTACTACTGGGGGGGGTGTCAGGGTGGGTGATGCCTAGCTATTACTGAGCAGGTGAGGGTGGACAGAGCTGCAGGAATGAAGAGGATAGGAACTGGGAGCTAGAACCATTTTACTTATCAAATATTTCCTGTTTGGGACATGCTTGAATTGTTTCTTGGATTGATCATCCAAATTTGCTAGAAATTTGGTTGTCAATGTGACAGCAGCAATGAGGGAGGGTTGTCTGATTTCTTCCCTTGTGATCTGGGCCTCAGGTTGTAAATATTTTGGATAACTTCAGTGGGATCCTCCTTGTCACCTATAATGAGAACAAGCCACATAGTGGAAATAACTCTGGGTGGGACAGGCTTACCTTTTCTGTAGAGTGCGCTGACAGTCATATAATAGGACCCCTTCCCCTCTGCTCAGGGTACTGTGTGGAATGGGCACAGTCGAGATTGCCTGGGAGTGTGGCCCATCTCTGTTGCTCCTGGTAGATTCTGAATAGCTAAGGAGGGGCTGTGTGGTCTGCCTGTGTGCCCAGAGCCAACCGGCACCATAAGCTGGGAAACAACGGGTAACTGGGTCCTTTTCCAGCCTAATTCAGATGTTCCATTATGAGTCTTTAGAGTTAGACCAAGCTAGTCTGAGTATCATTCTGTTTACCTGACCTAGTAAATTGGCTTTTTTTTTTTTTAAACAGGGAACTGAATTCGTAGCTTTTTTCACCCTATAATTATTGCACATGAGATATGGAAGGGAAACTTCTGGATATTAATTGCTTCATTTTGCAGAGTTGCTGTGTACCACAGTGGCCAAAGCATAGGCTTTGGAGGCCTAAGGACTTGGGTACTGATCCTCAGGTCTTAACTATGTGAGATACACAAGTTTTTGATGTCTGGGTTTCTTCCTTTCTAGAAAGGGAATAATAGTACTTATGCCCAGGTTGCTCTAAGGATAATGTGAGGTGACCATGTGGAGGGCAGTGTACTGTGATCATTGATATCGGTATTATCATCATTAGCCTCCAGAAATTAAAGGCCCTGTCTGTGCTTAGAAAGACAGGTCCAGATCTAGTGCAGAGCAAGTGGCCTGTGCCCCCAGCACTGAGTCTGGTCACTCTGTGCTGTGTGACCTGAAATATGCTCTGTATTTATATGTGGCACCACTTACAGTCTCCCAGTCAATGATGTATTGAAAGCAGACCACAGGAACAGTAGCATCTTTTTTCTATGCTGCATAGACATGCTTCTGGGACATAGAAGAGAAGGAAACAAGCTTTATGAAAATACAAGACCTGACATGACTTTGAAGGTAGCTTCTGCCCCGTCCCTGTGAAACCTGTGGAATGCCCTTAATTTCTAGAAACCTTAGTTTCTTCATCTGTAAAATGGAAATAACAGTAGAGCCTCAGTTATGGGATGACTGGGAGGAGTGAACAATCTGAAAAGGTACTTCGCACATTGGCTGGCACACAGCCAGCACCCCCTACGTGGAGTTACTGATATTCCTGGTACATCCTTATCGTCATTATGAGGAGTGCTGGGAGGAAAGTGAAGTCCTCGTCTTCTTCCATTTGAGTGCTGGGAGAGAACCTCAGCACTCTGCTTTCACGAGTTCCACCAAGTCAGAACCTGTAATTAGACAATCACTTGTGAGGAGCTTCACTCCATGCCCATCAACGTACTCCACAGGGAGGGCTGCTGGCTGGCTTTATGTGAAATAGGAATCCCATCTGTTTGCTTTTCCTTCTTGGATCCTGGCTCCTGATCTGGCACATGGCAGGTGCTCAATAAATATTTGCTGAACAAATTAATACAGAGGGATAACACATTCTTGTTACCTCTCTGGACCATCTCCTTCTGGGACAGTTGGAAGATCACAGGCTCTAGACAGAGCCTTGGGTTCAAATCCCATGTACCTGGCTAACTAGCCTTGGTGGCACTGCTGACACTTGTGCCTGGTGTTCCCAGATGTGAGGTGTGGCGCTGGTGACCACACCTGTCTCCCAGAGTTGTTCTAAACATCCAGGGAAGTAGTGGAAGATGAATTTCAACAATCTTCCTTTCTTGTGAAGATATCTTATAGGACTTGAACTAGCATGTTGGAGTTTTCTTAATCACTACAGCATACTTTTAATACCTTTTCCAAAGAGAGAAATTCTCCTGTTTTTCATTAGTTTTGTCTGCCTGAACAGATGTGCTGGACATAAATGCACTAAAGTTAAATCCAGTTTCTAAAAACACATAAAAACTAAATTATGCCAGATTACCAATTTGATCTTGTATTTCAGCCTTTAGAACCTGACCAGTCTGATTTAGTAAAAATAGGACAGTGTTCTTCCTCATTGAGGCATCTTAGGGTTACTATGCAATTTGTAAATTTATGTCTCTTGCTCCCCCACTCCCCATTTATTTGCTAGACTCATTCTTTTTTTTTTTTTAAGATTTTATTTATTTATTTGACAGAGATCACAAGTAGACAAAGAGGCAGGCAGAGAGAGAGAGGAGGAAGCAGGCTCCCTGCTGAGCAGAGAGCCCGATGTGGGGCTCGATCCCAGGACTTTGGGATCATAACCTGAGCCGAAGGCAGAGGCTTTAACCCACTGAGCCACCCAGGCGCCCCTGCTAGACTCATTCTGATTCTACCTTGCTTTGATATTTAGAGACACACCTGGATGAGGACAGCTTACCCAAGTATCAGTTAGTGTTTAAGAATCTTCTCAAAAGACAGTTCTTTCCAGAATGTACCCTCTCCTAATTCTGGGCTCCTAGGAAGGGCACCCCAAAATACATGCCATGATTTGGCCCTCCTTTCTCACTTCCCTCAAAAGGAGTTTCATTCCTTCCCAGCTCTTGGCAATGTAGATGTCACCTGGCACTGGACACCCAGGGCACTCAGGGAGCATGAGTGTGAGGAGGCCCAGCCCTGAGTTGGTCAGTCCACTGTGGCAGCACCTGCTTAATTTCCCTATCTGCAATTTGAAGATGATGGTTTTGGGCACACAGCTTGCAGAACAAGGCTGCGGAGGTGGCCTGAGAAAAAAAATTGTTAGAAAAAAATTCCGACCTTTGTACTGGTGGAAACAAGGAGCATGTACCCATGAAGCAGGTTTCTGATATTTTCTTCCGGGGACTCCCTGGGGAGCTCTCTCAGAATGTCTCTGCACGCCCTCATCAGAGGGAGCATGTGGAGACCAGGCCAGTCAGCAGGGCTTTCCAGCAACCTGCCCCCCTCCCCTCAACCTCATCTCGGATTTGACGTTTTTCCTCCGCGCACTAGCTACCTGTCTCGCCGCCAGTAAGGTCCCACACCCTCACTCAGGGAGCCTGTATATCGTATGCTCCTGTGTGTAGTAACGTCAGCGTTCCTGAATCTGGCCCGGAACCGGTCGCCATTCCTGCCGGGGTCGGGGAGGCATTCCTCAGCTCCAGTTTCCCCCTTGCCCTGCGTCCCAGTGCCCAAGCGCGAACTCCCACCCTCCGCCCACCAGGCCACCCCCAGCCCTGGGTCCCACGATCCCAGGCCCTGTCCCCGCCCCCGCCCCGGCCCAGCCTCCACCTGCCGCCCGCAGCCGGGCTGACAGCCTCCCCCCGCCCCCCCCCCCCGCCCCCGGCCCGGCTTCGCTGGCGCCAGCCGCTGGATGGGTCTTGCACTTTGATTATTTGTGTTAACAGTTAATTTAGCACCGTGGCCACGTGTGCCAAAACTGTCTCCACTTCCTGCGCACTCCCAACAAATGGCACTTTTATGAGACCTTTCGAAGCGGCTCAGGCGCAGTTTTCGGCGTCCGTGGCCTCCGCCTGGGCGCACAGACACCACTTCTCTGGCCTTCCACTCTCCACCCGGGGCGCCCACTCTGTTCAGGCCACGTAGCAGCTGTGGTCTTGAGAAGTTTGCAGGAAAGGAGCTATTTCTGGTAACTCCGCCCCTCCACCCGCAGCACTGTCTGATCTAATGGAGATTTATAGAGCCGGCCCTGTGCTCACCGCGACTGCTCTTTCCCGGACGCCCGCTTGTGCCGGGTGCCTGGGATTACAAAATCTGTCCTTGGTCCTAGCGGTGGGCTGACTTCTGTCCTGACAGGCTTGGCAGACTTCCGCTCCGCCCCCCGCACTGCCCCCTCCCCACTCCCCCCAACCAATTTTGTAAAATGTGGAAACACGCACGGAATATTTCTGATCCCTTTTTACTCATCCTAACATCCCATTCATCCCTCAGATCTAATTCCTTTCATCTCCTCTGGGGTGGTTCCTTGTGCTAAAATGCCTTGATGTCACGAAACACGTGTTTTGGCTTTTAATCCCTTCATAAGATTTTCCTAAGTGCGGTATTTTGCAGCAAGGAGAGGGAAATGGCTCTTCCAAAGAGTTACAGAGAGGAGGCCTTAGAGTTTTCTAAACTCTGGCTTTTCTTTTAAAGAACTGATTTTTTCCTTTGCTTAGATTTTTAATATAGATGATGTTCCAGAATATTAATAATATTTGGTCTTTTACTTATGGGAAAATTCTAGTCATGTTTGCAGTGAATGTTCTGGCACAGAGAAGGGGCTGTGTAAGCTGATTATCAGAACTTAGAAAGAGGGGTTTTATGTGAGCTGGCAGGGACCCTGGTCTTTTCTGGCCTAGGAGACCCGAGTAAGCCTGGGCCAATTTTAGTGTAAACTGGGGATTGCAATCTGCCTTACTATCCTTCTAGAGTAGTTTACACTAGAGATTGCCCAGGATGGTCTCAAATTCTTGCATATCCTGCATTCCTCACTCCATTTTGGATGGCTGGAGGTTGTGCCCCTCCAGTACTCAGGAAAGGTTTCTGAGACCTACACTTAATGGTGGATTTACCTTTTGTGTTGGAGCTGGGTGTGCATTTAACCTCACTTCTTTCTATTTGACTCTTTCACTTTCTCTGACCATTCAAATTGAATGTCCCGCCATAAGATTCCCCTGTAGTCACCTACCATTTGGCAAGAACCACTAATTCTCCCCTTAAAAATGAGTGTTTGGGGCTGACCCCACTCCCTAAAGAAAGACAAAGGTGTCTGTTTCTACATGAAAATGTAAATGCATGCCTTGAGCTTGTGTCTGTGTGTTGTGATATCTGACCAGGGATGATGAAATCTGTCTTCATACCCACAATGCTAAAACTGTGTTTTGTTTTGTTTTGTTAAAGGTTTCATTTATTTATTTGAGATAGCACAAGTTGGGGGGGTGGTTAGAGGGAGAGGGAGAAGCAGAATACCCCTGAGCTGGGAGCTCAGCAGGGGGTATCCCAGGGTCCTAGGATCATGACCTGAGCTGAAGTCAGATGCTTAACCCTTCTGGGACACCTAGGCACCCCTAAATTTATGTTTTTAAAGGTCATCTGTTGTCAAATTCATGGCCAAGACCTAATCTTCATTCCCATTAAGTTCTCAAGCATATTGAACAAAATTGTTCAATCAGGGTCTGTCTGGAAACTCCTCTGATCTTTGCAACCAAGGACCCCTCCCCCACTTCCTTTTCCTACTGCTGTCTCAGGACTGGATGGGTGCAGGCTCCATCTTCAACACCTGTCTTTTTGCAGATGACTCTGAAATTGAAATGCTTAGTCGTAAATGCCAGGCCCATATTTCTAACGAAATCAGACACTTAGGAGTGGTTGAATTGGCATCATCTGAAATGTAACATGTTCATTCATTTGTTTGTTCAAATAATGCTGATAGCCTGGTGTCTATATTCTTGGTGATGGGGACACAGTAATGAAAAAATAAAACATCAAGTTCCTGTATTGGTAGGGTGAGAATCTATTGGGAGCAAGGTCATAAGGGCCCAGCACCGCCATGCTTCTCCCATTTCCTGGGATCACACACTTGCAGTCTGTTTAATGTTCTCAACATTAATGTTTCCATTCTATCAAGTCTTATTGGTTCTCCCTTCACAATGGCTTTCTAATCCATTCTTCCTTTATTTTGTTCTCCTTTTCTCCTTCCTTCAGAATTCCTAACTACTTCTAGACTATCCCCCACTAAAATTGTGATCTTTTCTCCCTTTGCTGCTAGATTACTTTTCAAAAAGTATAGATCTGATCAATTCAACTATTAATTAAACAAACAAATATATTAAGAACCTACAATATTCCAGACACAAAGCTAAGTGCTGAATTTATGGAGGAAAAAAAAAAGACAGCTGCAGAAATCCTTACAGATATCTACTTTATAGATAACTGGACTAAAAATCAAATTAAAACAAAGTGCAATTACTAAGAAATTGGATTCTCTATCACCTACTAGATTAAACTTATGTTTTCCTACCATGGATCCAAAGACCACCACCTGGGCCCAACCTGGAGTCCTAACTTCCTTTAATCTGCTTCTTGTCCTGATGGCCACACTGTGCTAAGTGCCTTTTCTGGAGCCCTGCCCCACCTTTCCTGCCATTCTGTTTTGCCTTTGCCTTTTCTGTTTGTCGGCAATGCCCTTGCCTTACCATCACTATCAATTCAAATTCAGTCTATTCTCTAAAACGGAGCTGAACCCTGTGTTTTCCAAGAAGCCATTGCTTAGAATTCCTCCAACTGAAATCTTAGCCCCTTTTCCAAGCTTTTTTTAGCATTTTCTTTGGATCTGTTCTGTGATGTCATCAGACACTGCCTAATATTGGAGTTATTTGGACCTCTGAACCCCCCTGCTATAGTGTAAGTTTCCTAAGAGCAGAGACCCCAGATTCTTTATCTTGTTATACTCTATGGTGACACTGTGACAACCTGAAGATGTAGACAGGAAGAACTTTTGAGTGAATGAATGGCTTATTGAGAGGGCTCACAGAGGAAGTAGACATTTTTGGGGCTTTAGGAGCAGGGGGTGATCGTATTCAGAGTTTCTGATGTGAAGGAGAAAGGATCCTTCTCAGAAGAGAGGAAGCTATAAAGGTGTAGATCATTGGAAAGAACCCGCAGACAGAGAGAAGACAGCAACATCAGTGGTTGGAACATCATGGTTAGAACAGGGGCCTGTGAGTTGGAGAGGCTTTAACCAAGTATATTTTCAGTAAGAATTTAAAATGATTGTGTCAGAGACCCCATAGGAAAAAGACCTTATTTTATGCGAGCTAAGGGGAATGACTCAACCCTGATCTCAGGGTGAAACTAGAATAGACCAGCCCAGAAGAATAGTAACCCCAGGGACTAAAGAGAAGTAATGACTAGAAGCTTCCACAAGTTAGCTGATTCCTTTAACCGGTTAACTGAGTGATGTAGTTTGTTCTTTTGCAATCTACTGTACCCTGAGTTTTCCCCCTGCTCCCATGGGGCCCATTTTCTATGGATGAACCATCAAGACTGACCTTTAAAAGGATGAAGGATTGTAGGGATCACAGAAACACAGAGGACTTCCTCATATTATAGATGAGGAAAGCAGACTTTCAGCTGCTTATCAGCGGCAGCTGGGATGTAGTCCTTTCTGCCGCATTTGTGAGGTGGATTTATTTTTTAGGATGCTTTTGACTTACATTGAAAAAGCATCTCAAAGTGGCTTAAACAAATAAAGAAAGGTATTTCTCATATTTCAGAAAGACCACAGGCTCTAGATCTGTGGCTCTACTTCTTCACGGTTGACCCTGACTAGCAGCAGCACCTGGGGCAGCAGGTTTGCATCCACCTGGATGGTGAAGCTGACTGGCTGCAGGTGGCATTCCAGAACCATCACTGACAAGGGGGATGGGGATGTGAGCTTGACTTAGATGAGTCAGGGCTCACTCATGGATTTGGACAGGGGGTCAGATTTCCCTGAGATCTGTGGGCTGTCTCGATGGCTTCTTGAAAAAGAGGTAAGAGGGAAGAATGCTTGGTAGGCACCAGAGAATGGTTTGGAAAATGGAGGGCAGTTCCTCACACATATCATGCTTGGGAGCCACATAGCATCCAACAACTTACAAAGAATGTTGGTTGAGTTTTAAATGCTTAGAAGTCAGATATTTTACTTTTTAAAAAACTGCCTATGGCATCTTAGAGCACGCTCACTGCCTAGGATTCTGGGTCTGTGCAGGCAGTGAGGCTGAGGCTGCTCATGTCTTCTGGTCACATCCTGTCCCCACAGGTCTGCCTCCTGCCTGCCCTTCCTCCAGTCCCTCCACCTCAGTTACTGGTTGATTCTCTCTGCATGTTTTGTCATCCATTCTGTCTTTCCCCATCAGCCTTTTCTTTCTTCCATGGATGCATATGCCTGGTATTCACACTGAAGTAGCTTTTAAATTCTGAGTTGAAGTAGATATTAGAAATTGGAAAGGTGCATTAAAATAGCATGGAGCACTGGGTGTGGTGCAAAACCAATGAATACTGTTACGCTGAAAGAAAAATAAAAAAAAATTTTCCTATTCTTTTTTAGAGATAACTTCTCTGTCTTGAGCAACCACTTGTACTGGACATTGTATATAACATGATCTCATCAAAGCCAGGCAAGAGCTCTGTGAAGGGGTTGTTAAGAGACCTGACTACAATCATATAAATTGTTGGGGTTCTGAATTCAAACCCTATGTTTTTATCTTTACAATCTTCTGCTAAAGTCTGTCTCATTGAAGAAAATTTAATATTGAGTATAAGAAAATTTAATATTGCATTTTAGTCATCAGCATGGGTGGCTAAGTAAAAGTCAGCATCTATAACCTACCAAAGAGGGCTTGGTGTTTTCTAACTACTTCCTATTATACATTTAATGAGGTTTGTCTGGGAACAATGCATTCTATATAGTGGAACAATTTGACTACATCCTTCACTGATAGAGATTTGGGTAGATCAGGGGCCAACTGTACCTCTAATATATTTTTACATGTGGATAGAAATACCACAGCCTGATTATATGGAGTCTAGCTTCTTCAAGACTGGGTATCTTGTGCCCAGGCACCACTACTGTGGAGGGATCTCACAGTGCCAAGGCCTTTGTGGCTGATGATCAAAGCAGGAAAGAGACAGTCCAGGCTGGCCTCAGTTGGGCATTTGCTTTACCTGTTTAGGTTCTACCACAGCTCTTGCACATGCTGACATTGTCTATGCTTGGCTTATATATGGCATAGACCAACAGCATTGTTTCTAAAAAGACAACATGTCCAGGTATGTGAAGAATGATCTGGTGTCTGCGACTCTCATTATGACAAAGTATCCCAAGGAAAGCTTCGCTGGCATCCTGACTTAGGTTAAAATTAGCAATGTGGGTTTATTAACCAAGAGACACTGAGCCCTGTTCTTCATATCCTCCCTAGATTCTATGAGCTACTCTGTAACATTTCAATAAATTGCTCTTTACTCTAAGTTGGCCAAGCATGTTTTCATTTCTTGCAGTGAAAAAGAACTGAAACCATGATGAAATGACAGGTAGATGGTGGTTTAGAAAGCACAAAAATACAATGCATTACTTGATTATCTCAAATGCATAAAGCCCACCTGGTATCCCAGCCTGTGTCTGTGAAGAAACCACTTTAGGGATATACTGTTTAAATCATTTAAATCATTTGCCTAGTAGAAACAGACTGTGATAATATACCCAGAATGACATATTCCAGTTTCTTACTTTCTTACTGGGGTTGTCCCCAGCTTCTATCTGATTCTGTGAAATATGCCTACTTTAAACTACTTCAGAGCCTCAACTATCATCTGGACCAAGCTACAGTTATAGATAAAGAAGAAGGAAAAAACAAAATTAGAAGTAGTGGTTTTTGAATGAGGATTGGGGATGGAATTTAGAGCAAAAATAATTTTGGGTTTGGAGAGGGTATCTATAGCTATTTTAATCCTCCTTATTCATCTATCTAAAGAATTTTTGTACATTATGACAACCAAGACTTTAGTCCTCAAGCTGGCTAAGGGAAGGGTCAGCTGATATGGTGGTTCTGTCAATAAAGCAGAACAGTTTTCTCAGATGTTGTTTGAGGGATCCTTCAGAGATAATGCAACCTCCACCCAGCCCTCACTTAGTAAAAATGGAGACTCCGATGTCCATAGAAGTGAAACTGAGGTGAAGCATCCCCCAAAGCTGGCCATTTCTCTGAGAGCTCTGGCTAGCACATTTTGTGTGTTCGTTTCACCATGGTGATCACTGCCCAGACCTGTGTCCTTGGTTTAGGATTCACTGAGCAGGTAGACATGGAACACCCCAAAATAAACAAAGTTGAAGAAAGGAATGTGGGCCCAAAAGAAAGGTGCACTTACTGTTGACTGCGTCTTCTGGTGCCCTGATGATGCTGAGATGGACTCTATAAAGCATTGTCCCTAGAGGCCTTACATTCTCACTCTGCTTGGGAATAAACAATTGTTTTAAGCTTTGGTCAGCTGAAAGCACATCATTGCACTTACCTGAACATAAATAAACTGGTTTTGTTATGGAGGAGGTTATTATGCATTGAGCCAAATTTATAGGTGTGAGATTAGAAGTAGAACTATAAGTTTTGGGGTTACAGTTAGTAGAGTGTTTCAGTGAACTTGTTTTTTGCCCTATCATTATAGGCTTTGCATTTCTGGGTATTATTTTGTACCTTTTTGGTTTGAATGAAAGATTCTCCCAATTTTCTCTTTATTCAGTGCCAAAGTTGAGTTTCCAAGTGAGTAAATGACAGCTGAGATTCGCTGTTATGGATTAAGCTGTTGTGAGAAAGGAAACCAAATTCAGAACTACACCAGCCAGGTCTGCCTTAATGTGTATTCCAGTGTTTTAAAACTATGAATAAAAAGAGGAAACAAGTCACTTCTATGGAAGTTGTCACAGATTGCCACATGGCCAGTGGAAATGTGTCCTGCTTTGCTTGGGGTTTCTTCAGCTAACTGCTCCTGACTTTGCTCCCAAGAACCAGTCAGGAAAGTCCTCCGAATCTTTACTTATGCTTTGGACAGCTTCACTGCACTGTGGCTGTTCCACATCTTATTTCCTAGTGAATCACTATTGAAAGGAAACTCTCAGAGGGCTTCTGCATGCTTCTATTTGTGTTGTTACTTGGTTTGTGAAATGATATTGTTTAAATCATTTCCTAGATTAACTTCAGACACTGTTAGAATCACAGTCCATGAGGAGTTGTCTGATATGGTTGTAATATATAAGAAATTAGTACTTTCTGGCACAGAAAAAGATCCATTCTTAGATAATATTTTGAGCATCACAGTGAAGGACTTCCTCACAGAGATCTATATGGGGTGTTATGTTCCCATCAGGAGATTGGAGACCCTTTGAGTTTTAAAAGAATAATGGGTTTGTTTTTTCCCTCCATGGGGGGACTGTATCACCCTCCCTGCCCCCAGCTTAAGCTAAGAACCACAATGCAGAATTCTGAGGTTTATAAAGGTTTTGACCTAAAACCTAAAAGATTTGACCTAAAATCTAGTAGCTTTGCTCTCCAAGTGTTAGATGGGGTAGAATGAAAACGCTGACAATGTCTTGTATCACAGCCAGCCATCTTCATATTCATTTCAGGAGACAGATGAACTGCCTCTGATCAGTGAGAGAAGATGGGACCAATCCTGAGGGTGCCAGCTCCTGAGGAACTTGGAGCACAGGGCCCTTGACTTGGCGCTAAGCCCTCCAGGATGGAACAGAAACTTAATGTCATTAAAATATCAAATATATTGAAACTTTTCCATCAGGTTATTTAATTTGCATGTAATGAAAGGTATGTTGCTTCTTGTTAAGTTTGCATGAAAATACACTAAATTTCCCAGGAAACCTCATAAGGGATAGATGTAGGGAAAAACTTTGTGGTAGGCTGGGAGCATGTGCACGGACATGCATCCATGGAGCTGACTGTGCACACATATTCCTGCTGGGAATCAGAACATGAGTCTGCTTTTGCAAGGACTACACTCTCACAGGGACTCTGGGCCCTTGTTCAGGACACCCACGCCTCACTCCTGTGGCCAACAAACTCCCTACATGCTGACTGTGAATCACTGGACAAATCCTCTTGGGTGTCTTGTGTTTCCCTACTTCAAACACAGTGCTTCTGTTTCACCTGGGTGTAGGGATCCTTGGTCTCTGGGGCTTCTGCTCAATGCAAGTATCAGAGATCAGAACTATTATAGACCTGCATTAGAGGACAGTTCTCAGACTCAACTGGTGACTTTTTTGAGCTTCCTGAGTTTACTGAGCTGTGTCCTGTGCATCCTCACAATATTCTTAAAAGGTCTAGACTATTTTCTCTACCTTAAAAAGGCAACTGAGTCACAGAGAGAGATTGAGACTAGAGAACCTGGCCAAAATTCACAGCTAGGGAGTGTTTTGGACAGGATTTAGATGCAGGTATACTTAGCTGAACATTGTGCTTTTTCTCCCAAAGTGAGAGACCAGGTGGTATGAGAAGGGTGTAGAAGTGGGGCTAAAATGGTGAAGTGTCTTCTGCTGTATACGGTCTGTGGTTTCCCAACCTCCCTACCTTCATCACCTTGAATCCTCTGCCTTTTATGCTGATGGTATGATGTCACCCAGCATTCTTGGTGTGCAATAATGCAAAATCAGAGAAATAGGAAAGATAATTAGTGTGGTGCCTGGTGAATCAATGATTTGTTTGTATTCCACTAGGATGTTGGCTGGCTTGGTGTAGTGACGACCATGTTACTTCTCTAACTTGGTGCACTTTGGTGGCCCTTGAAATCTTCTTGGCCAGGGCTGTCTACATGGGAAACAGCTCTAACAGGCCTAGGCATCATTCTGCCCGGGACCTACTGTTAACTCTGTACTTGTGTGTGGGCTCCCCATTTTGGTGCCAAGTCCTCACCTGGCCCAAGGACACCCCCAGTTGTTTTGTCCCCAAGGTTTGGAGAACCTGTTGCAGTCATAGAAATCTAACTCACTTGAGAAATTGGAACCTGGGTTCCACTTGCCTCACAGCTAAGTCTGCTACATTCTTCTTGTCTGGGCCAGATCAGCCCTCATGTGTCCTTACTGCAAGAATGAGACACTGGCCTTCTCAATTAGGGTCCTCTCATTTTGCCATTCCCACAGAAATTATCTAGAAGTGTAGAGTTACAAAAAGAAAACTCATCATATTGTGATGTAGAAAAATAGGAATCCCTTTTCAAATTTGTATTTGCTCCAGAGAAAAACAAGAAAAAAGAAATAACAATTTCTCTTTTTCTCCTTTCCTTCTCTTTTTCTTCCTCTATACACATATGGACAAATCCTACAGACACACACACACACACAACTACAAGCACTGGTGGGGACCGCTCCCTATTGCAAGCAAAGCTGCTGAGAAAGCACACACCAGCCATGGTGGTGAAGTCATGCAAATGTTATGCCCCCAAAGGCCACAGGAATTGTGGAAAGATTTGTGTAAATATCTCATGCATTCTTGTGATCTAAGGTTTATGGAAATGAAAACCACAATCGAAAAGCCAATGCCACATTTATTCCTCCTTCTTCCTTTTCTCCTTTAGAATAAATTCATAGAACATTTTATGGAGCAGCCAAGAAAATAAATTATTTCAACTTTATTACCAGGAAGACATGAACCAAAGTGCACTGTAAGGACTAACCAGGTTAAACAGGATCTACTCGGGGAAATGATGAGCAAATGCTGCCAGCCATCTCTGTTGCCCCTGGGCTGGAGTTCTGAGACATGAGGACAAGAGTGGCTTCCTCATTTCCCCCATTTCCAGATGGGATTGGTAGGATTATAAATGCTTAGTTTGTTCAAACTCTATTTTACTCCCATGAAGTTCAGGCTTCTTTCCTCATCTCTCCTTTTTTAATTTTGTGGGGGAACACTGGAATTGGAATGTCTCACATACTCAGCACAGCTCAGATATTCAACTCGCTGAAGCTTCTCTGGCACCAAGTTTAAAGAAACCATCGAGGAACACATGGTTTTCCACACACAGCTGGAGCTGAGGCACACCCTCCCCAGGATCCCAGCAGCATGCTTTCCGGAGTCCTCTCCCCCTTGGCCATTTCGTAGGCCTGAGAGTGAGGAAGGCACTCTCTGGAGAGAAGCCTGGGATTCTATCAGCTCATGTTAACTCTCCTCCCTCATACCTTATTTAACACAGCAGGAAAATCGGCACAATGAGAACACATTTGGACCTTAAATTTTACATTGCATTTGTGTGTGGTGTTAAAGTTTTCACTTAATTCTTGACCCAAATTTTCTGACTTATAAGAAGGAGCAGGGAGTCAAATCTGTTCAGATATGACTTCCTACTTTCTCCTGCTCCTCACTTTCCTTCCTTCATCTTCTGTTGATGTGTGTCAGACACATACTGAATGTATTTGGTTTGGAAACATGAAAAGTAGGCAACAATACTATTTTTAATTAATCCAGTTGAAGATCACTTCACTGCCCTGGGATGAGATTTTGGGCACAACTCATAGCTTTCTTATTCACTTTCAGTATTAAAAATTCATCCTGAATTACATAAAAACTTTACTCCCCCATCTAAATGGATCTGCCCCTCAGCATGGCCTTAGTTCTCAATTCTGATCTAAGTTTGGGACCTGGAATTGGAGAAAGAGAACCTTTCTCCATCCTGTCCTCCTCCTCTGGAGTTAGGGCTGGGGAATGGAGAAATTTCTGACAGGAAGATCTCTTTTGCCTAAGATAGCTATTATCTAACATATCTAACAGGTGCCTCTACAGGTGCCCAGATACTGTTTTTTGTTTTTTGTTTTTTTTTTTTCCCTTTACATTGATGCATCAGACTTTGAGGAATACTCATTTTGACAGGACCTCAAATCCCGAGCTGTTTTCTGATACACTTGTTTGGTCCAATTGACTACTTTGACTCACACTCAACTTCTGCTCCAATAGTACACCCCACCTGGACTTTTTCTGCTGGGTTGCCTCACTCTTCAGCCCTCTTAGGGCAGGGTCTCTTCAAGAAAGCTTAAGAACAGCCACCTCTGAACTGTGGAATCTGGCAAATGGTGAAAAAGACCATGACCTGTCCCATAGGTGGAAATGCAGCTCCTGCTTCAACTTGCTCTCCTTGCTCTGCCATCCATCATGGAAGCTCATGAATCTCCTCATGGTTAGGCTTTTACAACAAGAATCAGGCACATCCACACAACTCTTGAAGACTTTCTGACAGGACCAGCAGGTGCTGGTTCTGTGAAGTACCCTCATTTGGTTTGAGTACATGTCTTAGGGGGTGAGAATGCCATAGAACTTCTTTTCCACTAGACTAAACACTTTTTTATATATTAAAAAAATCCCCTCTTGTCTGGGTGGGTCAAAAAAATGGCAGAGTAGGCAGTACCCACTCTTTCACAGAAATGTGAAAAATGAGTAGAAACTGTCAGAATGAACTTTTTAAGAACTCTTCAAAATGGGCAAAAGTTTATAGCAACTAAGAGAATGCTGAATCAAGAAAAACACAAATTTAAAATGGTATAGAATCTTTGTGGCATTTTTATTTAGCTTTGCCATACCTCCTTTACAGTTGATGACAGTCTTGAAGGAGGTAGACTGAATTTCTAGAGTTGACTCCAGACCTTATTTGTGTTTATCTCTTCTTACCTTTCTAGGAACTACCTGAGGACTGATACAAGGTGCTTGTCTCTGTTTCACCTAATTCAGAAGTCACTCAGGGTGGAAAAGTAGTGGGCATTTCTTGAAAACATTGTAAGGCAAATAAACAATCCACAGACTCTTGAGCAAAATATTAGGGTTGAAACATACCGCCTAAATCCTGGGAGGGAAAACTGAAGCAAGCAAGAGAGAGAGAATAAAATTAGGACATTCAAAAGCACCTGTATATAGCATGAAATTTAAAAAGCAATGAACAGAAAAGTTCTAAGAAAATCTTCAGCTTTTACCATGGACTGATCTAAAGACCCAGAAAGCACAAAATGAATACTTAAGCAGAGCTGTAAACAGATTGGCTAAGTGTTGAAGGAGGGCCCAGCACACAGTCAATCTTAAGAGATTAGTAGAGTTTTGTTTTGTTTTTCTTTGTTTTTTAGCTGTTGGAATTCAAAGAAATCTGTCAGAACACCACCTGAAAGCAAGCTAAAGGAATAGTCGTCAGTAACCACACATGACTTGGAATACAGTATTTGGGAGGAAAAAAAAAAAAAGTTTGGTAAAGTCATACAAATGGATGACTACAGCCTTCAAAACAAAAACACCAAACCATGGGAAAAGAGAATAATCTGATTTCAAGAGTAACCACACTATAATATTTAAACACCCAATTTTCAATAAGAAATCACAAGTACAAAGAAATTGGAAAGTGGTTCACTGAAAGGAACAAAATAAATGGAAATAAATCATCTCTGAGAAAGATCAGACATTCCAGTTACTAGACAGAAATTTAAGTCATCTGTCTTAAATATGTTCAAGGAGTTAACAAAAACTATGGACAAAGCACTAAAGGAAACCAGATCGAAGTCATTAAAAGGAACTAAATAGAAATAATAGAGATTCTGGGACCAAAGTACAATAACTGAAATGAAAAATTCACTGGAGGATTTCAACATCAGATTTGAACAGACAGAAGAAAGAATCAGAAAAATTTAAGGTAGAACAATTGAAATTATATAATCTGTGGAATACAAAGAAAAGAGAATGAAGAAAAACAAGCACTGCCCAAAGGACTAGTGAGATACCATTTAAAAAAATCAACAGCCATTCCCAGGAAGAGAAGTGAGCTAGACAAAAAGGCAGAAAGAATATTTGAAGAAATAATGGCTGAAAATTTTCCAAACAGGATGAGAGATTTAGGTGAAGCTCAAGAAACTCCAAGTGAGATAAATGGAAAGAAATTCACATTGAGACACATTACATAATTGTTCAAAGCCAAAGGCAATGACAGAATCTTGGAAACAGCTGGAGAGAAGTGACTCATCACATACAAGGGATCCTCAATTATATTAACAGCTGATTTCTCATCAGAAACATGGAGGATAGATGCGGTGAGATGGCACATACAAAATACGAAGAAAAAATCCCATCAACCAAGAATTCTGTATTTGGAAAGACTATTCTTCAAAAGTGAAGGACAAATTAAGACATTCGCAGATAAACAAAAGCTGAGGAAATTTGTTATCAGTAGACTTTCCTTACAAGAAATACCAAACAGGCAAAATGAAAGGACACTAGACAATAACTTGAAACCAGATGAAACAACAAAGATCTCTAGGAAAAGTAACTATGTAGGCAAATACAAAAGCCAATATAATTGCATTTTTGATTTATAATGCTACTTTTTATTTTCTACATTATTTAGATGTATATCTATGACAATTAAAAATCTGTTATTGGAATACAAATTATGCAAAATATAATTTGTGACAACACAAATGAAAGGGGAAAGAGCTGTATAGGAGCAGACTTTTTGTTTTCTATTGAAATAAAGTTGGTATCAATTATAATAAAATTGTTACATGTTTAGGATGTTAATTGTAATGTCCATTATAAGCACACAAAAAGACTAAAAAACTATGTATGAAAGAAAAATGAGAAGGGAATCAAAATGCTTTACTGGGAAAAACCAACCAATTATAAAAGAAGACAACAATGAAACAAATGAGGGACAAAAATGGGACAAGACATGAAGAAAACAAATATAAAAAGGTTAGAAGGAAATCCTTCCTTATTCGTCCTTCCTTTCTTACATTTAATTACATTAAATGCAAATAGATTATATTAAATGCAAACTCTTCATTTCAAAAGACAGACATTAAAAATGTGAATAAATACACAATCCAACATCCTTCCATGATAAAAATTCTCACCAAAACAGGAATAGAAGAAAACTTCTTCAACAGTATAAAGGACATTTATGAAAAACCCACAGCTGACCTCACATTTAGTGGTGAAAGACTAGAAACTTTCCCCTTAATATTAGGGACAAGACAATGATGTACACTTTTACCACTGCTACTCAATATTGTATTAGAAATTCTAACCACAGAAATTAGGCAGGAAGAAAAAAAAAAGACATCCACAATGGGAAGGAAAAAGTAAAACTATCTTTATTTGCAGATAACATGATACTATATATGTAAATAAGTATAAAACACCAAAGAGCCCACAAGAAAACTACTAAAGCTAACAAATGCATTCAACAAACTTGCAGGGTATAATATCAACACACAAAAATCTATTCTGTTTTTATACACCAACAATGAGGAAGTCAAAGAGGGAATAAGACAATAATTTTATTTACAATATCATCCAGAAGAATAAAATACCTAAGAATCAATTTAATAAAGTAGATGAAAGACTTGTCCATTGAAAACTACAAAACATCACTGAAAGAAATTAAAGAAGACAAATAAATGGTAAGACATCTTATGTTTATGGACTAGAAGACTTAATATTGTTAAGGTGTTAATTCTACCCAAGAAATCTACAGATTCAATGCTTTCTTTATTAAAATTCCAGTGACAGTTTCGCACAAAAGGAAAAGCTAATCCACAAATTAATATGAAATAATAGAGGGTTTTGAGTAGCCAAAACAATATTGAAAAAGGAAAATGAAGTTGGATAACTCACATGTCCCTGCTTCAATAGTTACTATAAACTACTGTGATGAAAACTGTGGTGCTGGCATATATGTACATATAGACCAATAGAATAGAACTGAGAGTCCAGAAATGGACCCAAACATTTGTGGTCAACTGATTTTGACAAATTAGTTGTACCTAGACCACTCAATGGGAATAATCTCTTCAATAATGATGTTGGCTGGGACAACTGGTTACCCATATGCAAAAGAAAAAGTTAGAACTCTGTCTGGCACTATATACAAGAATTAACTCAAAATAGATTAATGGTCTAAATATAAGAACTGAACTCATAAAACTCGGAAGAATACATAGGGATAAATGTTCAGGACATGGATTTGTAGATATGAGCAACACAAGAAAAAAGTTGATAAATTGGATTTCATAAAAATTTTAAAAAATTTGCACATCTAAAGACAGTATCATAAAAGTGCAATGGAGTGAAAGAAAATATTTGGAAATTGTGTATTTGATAAGACTATAGGATCCAGAATATATAAAGAATTCCTACAACTCAGAAACAAAGACAAACAACCAAACTTAAGAAAGAAATGTGCAGAAGACTTTCTTCAAAGGAGACATACAAATGGCTAACAAATACATAAAAAGATAGGTGTTCAACCTCATTATTCAAATGAAACCCTATACATTGCTGCTAGGAACATAAGGTGGTACAATCTCTGTGGAAAACAGTGTGATATTTCTTTAAAAATTTAAACTTAGAATTATCATATGGCTCCACAATTCCATTTCTAAACGTATACCAAAAAGAAGTGAAAACAGGTACTCAAACAAGAAGTTGAACAAACACATGCATAATAAGACTGTTCACAAAAGCCAAAAGATGGAAACAGTTCTACTGCCCATCAATGGATGGGTGGGTAGACAAAAGTGGTATATCCATGATGGAATATTATTCATCTGTGAAAAGGAATGAGGTGCTGATACATACTACACTGAAGATTAACTGAAAAAAATTATACTAAGTGAAAGAATGCAGACACAACAGGTTATATATTATATGACTTCATTTATACAAAATATGTAGAATAGATAAATCCATAGAGACAGAATTCAATTTGGTTGTTTTTAGGGGCTGAAGGGAGGGGGTGTTAGGGGATAAACTACCAAATGGGTAAGAGATTTTAATTTGGCATGATGAAAATGTTTTGGAATTAGGTAGAGGTGGTAATTGTGCAGTACTGTGAATGTACAAAATGCCATTGAATTGTTTATTTTAAAACGGGTAATTTAATAAAATCTCCTCTCAATCTGCTCCATCCATTTGGAACTTCTCCTGAGGCTGGAAGTGGGTGGAGATTAAGTGTCCCAGAACAGATGGTGGGCTATCTCTTGGAAAGTTTATAATTTTTTTTTTTTTAATAGAATGTGACTGGTACTTTTATCCTTAGGACCTTAGTAAAATATATTTTTGCTTTGTGTTCTCTGTTGAGGCTCTATGTCTCTTCTCTCCAAAGGGGAGTGTGCAATAGAGTGGAACCTATGAGCACCAAGGAAATGGGTTGCAATATATTCTTGCCCTCTCAAGTAAGTTTTACACTCTTTCCTAAAGGAAGAAAATAACCCAAGCCTGGACCAATGCCATGGCTCCTCTTTACAAGGCACCGTGAAAAATTGTTCATTACAAAATTATAAGTCTTAGGTATCCTGAAGAGATAGTGGCATTTGAAAACTTCTCTAGCATTCTTATATCCCAGTTTCTCTCCTTTTAGAGGGAAACCGAGGCTGAGGCATATTGAAAGTGTGCTTGGAATCCCCAGAGATAAAAGGTAGATTAGTGGTTGCATAGGGCTGGAGTGGTTGGATGTAAATAGGGAGTGGCTGCTAATGGGTAGGAGTTTTCTTTTGGGGTGACAAAAATATTCTAAAATTGACCATAGTTCTGGTTGTGCAACTCTATGAATATACTAAAAATCAATGAATTGTGCATGCTAAATGGGTGAATTGTATGGTATGTAAATTATATCTCCATAGAGCTAATACATATATGTATAATATTATCTATCTATCCAACCATCCATCCATCCATCTATCATCTATCTATAAATTGCCTGGGCCCATTCACAACTAATTAGTATCAGGGAAGCCCTTCAACACTCTTACCATGAATGACCTATTACTATGAGTCTCAGATGACTCTTTGTCCCAAAACTCGTGTCTTTTGCTAGGGCTGTTCAGCTCTAGGACTGATATAATAACTGCATTGATGCTCTAAATCACTTATCCATGTGATAGCTTCATTTGTCTACCCCATAAGACCAGTCAGATGATGCATGCTGTGCTGGGCTTCATATTCTAAGTGGTTGATATTATAGGTATACTTCTGTTGGAATGAAAATGGCTGTGTTTCTGGGAAACAACCTTCCAAGAAAGCAAATAGTGACATTTTCAGTTAAAAGTATTTTTTTTTTTTTTTGATGCAATAGCCCTGTTGGGAAAGCCCTTCTGGCCATCCTGTAAGAGAAGGTCATGTAAGATGAAATAGAAAAGAATTTTCCCAATGAGGAGGCCACTCCACTTCTGAAACTACCTAGACACAAACCAGACCATGAGGCACAAAAGCCCTTCTAGCAGTTATATTCCTAAGCCCTCTTGGTAATTGGTAAGTGCATTTAAGAAGCATTCAGTGAGTCATTGCTAGCAAAAACACTTTTGTGTAAGAACAGTGACTCCAAAGCTTATGGAAAATACTACTGACCCAAAGTATTTTATTTTTTCAAACACAGCATCCCTGCAACTGTTGGGCTGACCCAAAGCTGAGTGGGGAATGACTGAGGTCTTCTGAGTCTGGCTGCTCTTCTAGTTGAGGTTACTCTGATTGGTGGTTTTGGTCTCTGGAGCTGGGTCTGCACACATAAAACCAAATGAAAACTTGGCAATTGCACTGACTCAGTGAGGGAATCCACTTAAGGAAGATGACAAGTGTGCATTGTTCAGGAGCCCTCTCCTTCCTGCCAGGATCTGCATAAAGAAACAATAGATCTCCCAACACAGACTTGAGTTTGGGTTTATATGACCCAGAATTCCCTGGATATTTTTCATTGCATTGGGTATCATTAGTCTGTTCACGTGGATGCTGCCTTCTATGCAGAAAGGAGCCATATTAGACTTAAGGCAATTTTCCTCAAAATAGTTTCTTGTTATACATGCCCCCAACACACTTCCTTGTTTGTCTGCTGTCTGTTCTGGGGGAAGGCTACAACGCTTTGCTGACCTGAGTTCAGTGGTTTGTTGCTTATTTTATCTCCCTAAACAAAACAATTTTCTCTCCATTTTGTCTTATTTCCTACCAGATAGAATCTTTTGTTTTCACTTGCTGCCTTGTCAGGCTTCCAAGATTTTTTTTTTTTTTTTTCTTCTTGAAACTTGTTGAGATGCTCAGGTTTCAGTGGTCTGTGTCCGGCTCTTGCTCAAGGTCGAGGATTCCCTCCTTTTCCTTCCCAGTATTGTCCAGCATCCTGCAGGGCCCTATCCCTGGCCACACCGTGGACAGTTCAGCCTGGCGCCTGCGTCCTCCTGCAGCGCTGGGGTGCAGTTGTGCCCTCTCCAGGCATCACCATAGTTGCATGCCAGATGGAGGAGGAAACCAGAAGCTTTGAAAGAGTGGGTTCCTTTTGGTCCTCAGCTTTCTGGGTTGTCCCAGTGAAAGCAAGTTGGTGAATCTCAGGAGATGCCTCCCTCCCACACACCCTGGCATCATTTGTCAGATGATAGACTCTATCTGTGTTTTAGAGGGAATGCCCAATATGATACTCCTCCAAATTAGTTTAAGAACACTGTAATTTCATTCTAGTGCCTTTTCAAGTGAAGAAGAGAACTTCTCCCTTACGGTCTTTCCTCCACACTAGGGTTCATGTTAAACATAGACTTAATCAACTTGGAAACAAAATCTTAAAAATCTTCCATGGCTTCCATTACCCATAGGAAAAAGTCCAGACATCTCAGGCTGGTACACCAGACCCCCTACAGTCCACATCCCAGACAGCCCTACCTGCTTGCCACCCTGTGACCCTGGGCCCACACAACCCCCTGTGCCACTGTGATGTGCATGCCCAGCTCTTTCAGCCTGGTTCTGGGGTGTGCTGCCCTAAGGATATGCTCTAATAGCTGGGTCTATTCTATAAGACTTCCCCCAACTTTCTGGGAACTCACATTGTCATTCATGATAGTGACATAATATTCATCACAGTATGCTATGAACCATCATATCTGGGCCTATCCCCCATGTAGACTGAGCTTGTGGCTTGGCTGTGAATGGTGTTTAACACACAGTATGTATTTCTTGGGAAATATTTACTGGCCAGTAGTCTATAAGATGAAAATGGAAAGGCTTTAAATTCATTCAATGAACATTCTTTGAACACTATGCCAGGCTGTGGGAATGATGTAAAGATGAACAAGAGGCTTGTTACTGGGGAAGCAACGTAGTATATCTCATGTAGGTGGTGGCTCTGGTTATGTGTATGAGACCATTGGCAGCATCTCAGAAGGTTGCTGCTTTACTGATCATAATTTATGAACATAGTGTGTTGATGGGGTGCTTACATGGGTGTAACCTAGAGTGAGTTGTATTTTGATATTCAACTGACACATATGTAAGTATGTGTGTACCCTCATCTTTCAAACTCACAAATCACTCAAGATGATTCTCTCCCTCGTTACTATTTTGAGTGGATTCCTTTGCTCAATGAGATTGGTTTTCTCTTAAGGCAGTTGAAATCATTTACTCTAAGAGAATAGAGGAGGATGGAGATTTAGTTGCTGAAGGCATTTTAGAGGAAGGAAGGCCTGAGACACTGCCCTCCCCTCCCCAGACCCTCTCATTTTCAGTTCAGCAATGGCAGGTGTGTGGTAGGCATTGTGCAGACAATTAAGGGATGCTTGCATTGGCTCTGACATTGTGATAAATGACAGCCAGATTCTTCTAAAAGTGTGTTCTCTAAGTTTGTGCAGAGGGTTTCTAGGTATTTCCCTAGGTCAAATGCATTTTAGAAATGTTGAACAGGTTTTTTTCTTTCTTGCAGAATCTCCACCAGGGCTTTCCTAATCACATTTGAGCAGGGGCCACGCCCCTCCCCCCCCCCCACCCCGCTTTCCCTCATAATCATTTCCATATCACACATATTTGGAAATGCAAGTGTGTTGAAAAGGAGAGACTTTGTAGCCAGCAGATGTGAGTGAGCCTCTTCAAATGACTTCGCCTTCACGCCAGGATCTCTATACTGTGCAGGCTGTGATGATGCATGTGGAACATGTGGTTGAGGGCCCGTTCTGTGAAAGTAATTCTTGGTTTGTGCATGACTGCTTTGCCCATACCTGGAGGAATAAGCCCCCTCTACTCAGACTATTTATTCTTATGCCTATTCCCTCTTAGAAAAATGAGGAATCATCAATGAGCCTCAACTACTATAGCCCTGGAGTCCATGGAATTATTAAAGAAGCAAGGAACATTATCGCCTTAACTGCTAGCTTCATGACCAGAAAATGCCTTACAGTGGAAAGTGGGTCCTGCCAACACAGCGTGTCTGATCATTCATTCATTCATTCATTCAACCAATACTGACCAAGTTTATGCTGAGTGTCAGACACTGTGTGTGGAGCACGAAGGTATTATAGTGAAGAAAAGCAGGCACAGTCTCTAGTAGGGTTGCTGTCCAGTGTAGAAGATAGACTTATCAAATAAGTAAACCAAGGTCACACACTTTCTCTGTAAAGAATCAGAGAGTAAATACTTGAGGCTAAGCGGGCTGTGTGGTCTGGTATAATTGTGCAGGCCTGCTGTTGCAGCCACAGTGCACAATCACACAGGTGTGCGATTATGTCCAATAACACCTTAATTACAAAGACATATGGTGGATAGACTTAGGCTATGGGTGGTAGTTCGCCAACCCCAATCAAAAACATAATATTCAACTGAAATGCTTTGGAGGGTGAGAAGACATTAGATAAAGGTGGGAGAAAAGAGCACTTTCGGTAGATGGAGAGGAATAGGGACTGAGGTGAAGCTGGCAAGGGAAGGAGTTGGACACTACTCAGCCATTTGGCCAGGCTCAGGGATATTCTAAGCATGACGGATAGTGTCATGTGCAGGGAAACATGTGCAGAGCTTTGTTTTGGAAGCACCCTATTGACTGTGCTGTAGACAGTGGGTTGGAGAGGGAAGGGGTGGATGTGGGTAGCCCAGGTGGGATGCTGGTATTGCTGTCCCAGCAAAAGGGGCAGGAATGTGGGCAAGGGGAACACTGTGGAGGTGGAGGAAAGTGTAAAACTCCAGCAATTCTTAGCAAGTAAAACAAGCATACTTCATTCTGGATTACCTGACTGGTTGGGCATGTGTTTCTGAGAAGACAACAGAAGGAGACAAAGAGACAGTAGGGAGGCCATGACAACTATGTGGAGGTGGTGGACTGGGGTGCATTTTGTTTATCCAATGAGGTAAGAGTGGAACTGGATCTCAGAGGAGAAACCCGGGTGCAAACCATATTTTAGACAGCTTGATAATGGATCTGTTGCTGACTTAAGAGAGAGTAGAGTATGGAGGTTGCCAAATGCCAGCCACAGGCCAAACCAGCTGGCTACCTGCTTCTGTAAATAAAGTTTTATTGGGGCATGGTAGTGCTTGTGCTTTTAAATACCATCTATGGCTGCTTTTGTACTACTCTGGCGGAGTTGAGGAATTGCAACAAAGACCCTATGGCCCATAAAGCCTATAATATTAACTCTTTGACCTTTAATAGGAAAAGTTTGCTTACCCTAGGTACATAGAATGAGGAAAAAGTGGGCCTACGGCCAATCCCTGAAGAGATCCCACATTTAATGTGCAGGGAGAGGAGGGTGAGCTTCAAAAGGGGTGGCAGAGAGGGAAGAGGGACACAAACTCAAGAAAAGAGCACATTTGAAGAAGGAAGGTGTGTTCATGTGTGTTCAAAACTTTGGGGAGGTCAGAGGGAGATGAGGACAGAACCACCATCCACTGAGCCCAGAACTGGGGGTCACAAGGGAGTTCCATTAGAGTGGAGCTCTATGGGACTTGTTCCATTAGAGTGACGGGAGATGGTGTTTGGTATTGGGGGCTTCGGAGAACAGAGAGGGAAGGACAAGGGGGGACAGGGAAGGGGACTGAGCAACCTGGTCCAATGGCAAAAGGAGATAGCAAAAACGAGTAACCAAAAGTAAATATTAAACTTCTGTATTGATTTTCTGTAAGCCTTCACCCATAGCTCCACAATCCTCAGTAAAACCTTGTCACTGCATGTGTATGTGTGGTGTGCGTGTGTGTGTGCGTGTGTGCGTGTATGTGTGTGTGTGTGCGCGCCCACTCATGTGTTTAAGTCGAGGAAAGATGTGGCTGATATAATACATATAAAACAAGAATTCAAAGCAAGTAGGAAATAGGAGACAGAGATGACCCTGAGAAGTAAATTCCTTGGAAACTTGTTTGAAGAAGATTTGGGGAGATCACTGTTTTTTCCCCCCACAGTGTTGAGGGTAGAGGTAGACTATAATATTACCTAGCTTTTGAGGAGCTGGAAATCCCCAGCTAACATCTGGATTACTGTATATGTGGTTTGGGGTGGTGGTGGGGAATAAAATATATTTATCCCCATCTCTCCCTACTAGGGTGTAAGCTTCTGGATTATAGAAATTGTGTGTGACTTGCTTCTTATAATTAGGACACAAAGTACAAGTGAATCTTTAGAACAACAAGGAGAAACAGATACATATATTTTTTAAATTATCACCATTTTACAGAGCAAGAAACTGAGGTTTAGAGAGCCAAGTGTGTACATAAGGAATCCAGAATTTTAACTTCTACTGTATGTATAATCTATTTATTCTTAATCTTTATCCTTTATGCCCTCTCTTGGGCAGCTCCCTGGTGACTGTATCCTTTGCACTGCAAAGGACATTTTTTATGATGTTGATGACAGATGGAAGGGGAACCCAAGCAGATCACCTTCTGAGCTCCTGTTTTGTAATAGCTCCGATGGCAGCATCTACTTACCCTCTTCTGGAACTCTCCTGCACTCTCTTCACTGACTCCACTTTTCATCCTCTGTTCAGTTCTCCACTCATCTTAGAGCTTTAAGCAGTCACTCACTTATGTGAGTACAGGTTGCAATAACAGATTGAGTTGTCAAATGAGTGTGACTGAAATCGCCTAATCCTTGACTCTTCTATGGTTTCTTATTAGCAAATTGCTTTTGACATACAAAAATTGTACAAACTGCCAACTGTTAGTGAAGGGTGTGGGGAGCATGGAACAGAGAACTTCATCTTTGAGATTCACCTTTTGTGGTCAAGCCCAGTTATCAGCACTGTCTGGGATAAAAGAGTGACAGAAAGGAATTGCCTAAGAATTATTTAGAACACAAGAGCTTATTAGCTTTGTTTAAGGAGTTTGCTAATATCCATCCATGGCTCCACTCATTTTTTTAAAAGATTCTATTTGTTTATTTGTGAGAGAGTGAGAGAGGGAGAGAGAGCACAGAGGAGTGGGAGAAGGAGAAGCAGACTACCCGCTCAGCAGGACCCTGGGATCATGACCTGACCCAAAGGCAGACGCTTAAATGACTGAGTCACCCAAGTGCCCCCATGGCTCCACTCTTCAGACACTGATGTCTGAATTCTAATCTAGTTTGCAAGCATGATTTCTCCCCACAGCTTCCTCCTCGTGGGAGCCTTCACACCCTGTTGGTGGGCATGCAAGTGGGATAGCCATTTTGGACAGACCAAATCAAGTATGGGACCACCCTGTGACCAGCAGTAACTCTGTGGGAATCCCCAGGTGGGTCTTTATGGTGATGGGTCTGTAGATATTCAGTGCAGCATGGTGTGGGAAGCAGGAGTTTGGGGCAACCTGTAATAGTGCACATGGGCCACAGAACATGTATGCTGCTTAGAAGCAATGGGCTCCTGTACCCACAGTGACAAGAACTATGTAAGAAATATAGCACTTGGTTAAAAACAAAAACAAAAACAAAAACTCAGGACTTTTAATGAGATAAATTACACTGTCCATTGATAGAAATAGAGAATACATGTACCTAAAAACACAAAATACACTTTGTAAGAACACATTCAAACACAAAGACATTGTAAAGGCATTGCCTTTGAAGGGGAAGGGGATAAGGTGGGGTATGCACTACAGTGAGATTTAATAATTATAGTGACATGGGTTAATATGTCTGATGACATAATGAACTGAGAAATATGATTAACTCAACCCTCTGTATTGGATATTTTAAAGAATCCTTCAAGGCTTTTTTCTTGAGAAGTCTAATCCTTATAACAGATGTTGGCGAGGATGTGGAGAAATTAGAACTCTTGTGCATTGTTAGTGAGAATGTAAAATGATGCAACTGCTGTGGAAAAAGTATGGTGGTTCCTCAAAAAGTTAAAAACGGAATTACCATATGATCCGGCAATTCTACTTTTGGGGATACACCCCAGAGAACTGAAAACAGTCTAGAAGAGATATTTGTACAGCCATGTTCATAGCAGCATATTCATGATAGCTAAAACATTGGAGCAACTCATGTGTCCATAGACAGATGAATGGATAATCAGAATGTGGTATATATATATATATACACAATGGAATATTATTCAGCCTTAAAAAGGAAGGACATATGCCACAACATGGATGAATCTTGAGGACCCTACGCAAAGTGAAATAAGCCAGACACAAAGACTCCAATACTGTATGATTCCACTTGTATGAGGCACTTAAAGTAGTTGAAATCACAGAGACAGAAAGTAGACTAGTGGTTGCCAGGGTTGAGGGGAGAGAGAATGGGGCGATGTTATTTAATGGGGACTGAATCTCAGTTTTGTAAGATGAAAAGACTCCTGGAAATGCATACTTAACACCAATGAACTATACCCTTGAACTGGTTAAACTACACACTTAAAAAGGTTAAAATGGTGAATTTTATGTTATATGTATTTTATGATTATAAAAAAATTTAAAAAAAGTCTACACCTTAACATGGTTATATGGGTTAACAGTTTGTGGTTTTGTTGCTGCTTGTTTCTACAGATCTGTCTCCCCAGCATCCTCTACTTCTCCCTCCCCTGATTATAGGCCCCCCAAAATGACTGGTGGTTCCTTTTGTCTAAAACCACTGTTCCTGTTCCTTGTCACCGGGGTAATTTATTCAGATCTCTGTTTTCACAGTCTCCTCAGTTTCCACTGCCCAGCTTTCCATGGCCTTTAAAGTTGCATAGATTTCTCTCCTCAGCTCTTTTAATACCCTGTACTCCTTGAGGACTCTGCAGACAGAGCCTGAGCCCCTCCTCTCCACTCACCTGGAAGGGAAGCATGGACAGACCCCAGGCCCTGTTGGCACTTCAAAGCAGGACTCGTGGGTGGGAGAGAGTCAGTAGGCGTCCTCTCTCAAAGGAAGTTTTATTTTCTGAGGAAACCCAAACATTCAGCTGCATTGGGTAATAATAATCTTGCTTTTTGATAAACTCTCAGGGGAAAAAATAATTTTGGCTATTTCTTTTCAATTGAAAAAAAATTTTTTTTTTTTTTAAACTAGCCTGTTTAGCTGGCCTTCCTCCTCTGTGTTTGCTAATATGTCTCTGAGTAGGTGAGAACCATTTTTCATCTGTCATGCTTTGTGCTGTTTTCTCCTGGGCTGGGGTGATTTATAATGAACTGCCCACAGCCCTCTGGGGCCCTCCTCCACGGAAGCTTCCATGAGAGATAGGCTGGTTCTCCCAGCAAACCACGTGCACACCAAACACCAGCCGCTCTCCATCAGCCCACGCTGATGTCACTTGGCCCCTTACTTCAGATCTGGACCGAGCCCCAAACAGGGACTGTCTTTGGAAGGAAGATAAAGAGAGTTAAGAGGAAGCCAAGATTAGAATGAAGCAAGTGCCCCATCTGGGAGGCCTTGTCTCTCATCATGGCCTGTGTTGCATGTGCACATTGAGGAGGGACAGGAGGGAGGGAGTATAACGGGGGCCTGGAGACAGGAGGCCCTGCGCCCTGCTCTGAGTTCTGAGGGACTCCTGGTTTGGGTGACTCTACTGTTTGCAGGCTGGGTGTTGACTGAACTTTCCTGGGTTCATTTGTTCTTGAGTTCATATCTCTGTACAAATCCTCAGGGACACATGCACCTTTGTTCCACGGGTCTGGGAAGAAGTGGGGAGGCTTTGGTGCTGCTGATCCTACTTTCTGGTGGCATGCCAGGTGGTGGTATTCAACCATTGCCTGTGTCCTGCTTTCCTGAGACCCTGTGCCACATCCGGGAGTTGAGAACAAACACCACTCCTGCTCTGCTTGGTGTCCTCTTGCCAGGCACCAGCAACCCTGGTAATCAGGGAATCTGGAATCTGCAATCTGACTGCAACTTTTGGCCTAGAGCTTGGGGTCTGCCCCTCAGGGGTGGGGGCAGGTAGGGGTTGGACACGGACCCTCCCCAGTTCACCCACATCTCCGTAGGCAAGCCCAGCTATGAGAGGCCCTGTCTGGTCCCTGGGGAAGGTCTTCAGCCCCAGCCTCTGCAAGTTTGTGTCCTTTTTTGAACACACAGTAACTGAGGATCACCAGGTCTGGCAGTTTTTGAAAGAAGACTTTCTTTCCATTTTGGCAACTTGTCTCCTTAAAGACACTGCGTTCTTTTTATTGGATGGGAAATAATTTCACAAATAACACATTTACTTTAGTAATAAGACCCCACCTCATCCTCTGACCAGCCACCCCTCCCCAACAGAATTTCTCTCTTATATATCTGTTCCTTGGCCTCTGGCGTTAATTGTCGTAAGGTCAAAGTATAAACTCTCTAGGGGATCCCAGCATTGTAAGGATTTGACTGAAGATCAGAAACAAATTGCAGTGAAGTAAAAACATCAGGGCCACAGCGCTGAAAGCTGTGAGCTTCCCAAACGGCCCCATCTGTGCCGCGCTGGGCCGCCGGCTGGCGCCTGAGTCAGCTTGGCTTGGCAGGCTCTTACTCAACTCTCTGTTTTCCTTGGGGGGTGGGAGGGGGTGGAAGGGTGAATCAGGGAAGGAGGGAGGGAGAACTGAGGCAGTGAAGTTGCCCTTTTGCCTCATGATTTATATTTGGTCAGAGTAGCCCTGTTCCACTTTCTTCTCGCTGGAATGTGTCTTGGACATGTTGTTTCAATATGAGACAATCAGCTGGGCCCTCTGTGGAATGTCCCTGGAGACTGGAAAAGACCTCCCAATAGGGTCATTTGTTCGGCAGAATTCTAAGTGGCATTCTTTAACATCTGCATTCTATTAATACCTTCAGAATATTTCCATCAGCTTTGGGAAATCAGAAGATGCATTGAGAGATGTTCAGCACAGAATCCCGGGATATTTTAAATTTTTTCTTGTGATTCTTTTGTGTTGGTGGGAACATCCTCCTGCTCTGTCCCTTTTCCTTTACCGTGATGCAGGTGAATATCCACGTTCACCCAGTAAAACCCAAGGGCAAGGTGGTTTGTCAGGTGGACTGCTTTAGCCTATGATAGCTCACAGTAGAAGGCAAATTTGTAAACCCACAGGAAAGAGCTGGACGCAGGCAGAGTCAGGACAGACATTCTGGCTGCATTTGCTGGAAACGAATGGAAAGAAAGACCACACTGCGAGGGGCCCCGCTGCACTGGTTGCAGAGCTGGCTTCCAAGTCCACATGGGGACCTCGGTCTGGATGGCTGGGCCTGTCTTGTCCTCCCAGGGTACAAAGGTATTGAAGAAGAGGTTTGAAGAGAAGGATACAATGAAGAGGTAGAAATAAGGGAGCATTTCTTTAGGAAAAATAAAAGCTATCTGTCATACATAGATCAGATGGAAATAAAACTTACACTAGTAAAGAGCAGACTCGGTGAGTGTGATGTCTCAGAGGCGGGGCCCAAACTGGAGAAGCAGTTGTGGCCTTGTAGGCGGGCTCCGGGACAATCGGTCTCCTGAGGAGCTGGATATGGAGGAGACCTCAGGGAGAAGGTCGTGAGGGTGGAGGGCTGCTTGATGGGAAAGACGAGGCAGAAAACAGGGAATCTGTGAACCCATGAAGGGTCAATTTAATTCAACTCAATTCAGTGGAGCGTTTCATGAATACTCACTGCGTGCAAACACAGAACCAGCTACTCTGTAAAGCAGAATTGAAGGTAACAGGAAACATGACCAGAAAGTGAGATCTGACCCGCCAGAGACAGGTTCCAAAGGGACATTGAGGAGACACTCAGAGGAAAGGCAGACCATAAGGGCAGTGGGCTGGTCAAGCCGCTGTGTGGGCTGGACAATGCACCTGCTGGGGGCAAGATGCATCTGCTGCTGTGCAGAAGCCCCTTACCCACATCTGTGTCACAGCAGCTGAAAGGCGTCTCAGAACAAATCCATTTGGCTATCATCTTAAAAGGATCAAAAAGTAAGTCTCTCCCTCTAAAAGGTACTGGAAACATAATTTTACCCAACATGTACTTTATTGCTTTAAATTCTAATATGCAAGATGGATGAATTATAAGTCTTGGTAAAAATTATGAAGCAGTTTTCTTGGAAATTCAGAAGAATGCCAGACTCTGATAAGGCGCCTGATGATGATAAATTGCTTCCTGGTTATGTGATTCTGAGAGAACACTTCTTCACGGGCCCGAAGGAGGCTGGTGCAGTAGGAAAGGCACCCCCTGGACCTGCAGGAATGCCTGCAGACCAGCTTCCTCTGCAACCCGGAAGGGTCTGCCAGACACCCCCCTGCCACTGCCTGTGGCCCACTGGCCTTGGTGGCAAATCCTGAATTCAGACTGGCACCCTTCTGTCCAGTATCGTGAGTGTTCTGTGAGCAAAAGCTTAAAAAAACACAATCATCCAGGTTTTAGATTTGTATCTTTTTTCACTTTGTCAGAAATATGCAGAATCACTTGGAAAACAAATAAACAGATACAACAAATAACTGGAGTCAGATCTTTGGCTCAGGAAATTCTCGAGCTCACGTGTTTGCTCGGAAGAGTTTCCCACAGCCTGGCTGTTACTTTTTATCTATCCCCACAGGATGTACTCCTACACTGTCTCTTCAGGGTCCCTGGCTTCCTGTCCACGTTCCCACAGCTGCCGAGGGGGACAGCTCCAGTTTGTACTTGGAGTCTTCCGAACATAGGGTCTGTGCTGTCTGCTTGAGCTGGTAGCTCCACACAGAAATGTGGCAGATGTTCAGCTTCAGAAATCAAAACCGAGCTTTCGCACCATGCAGCACATTCTTCCTCCCGGTCCTGTTCATTTCCTCCTGACAGGATGTGGAACAATTTCCCTCATCTGCTGCTCACTCAGTGGGTTTGGGATTTTCTGAATTTTATAATGATACTTAGATTCCTCCCAAATATCTTCTAAGAGGTTAACAACAACAACAACAACAACAAAAGGTTGATTCAGTCAAAGACTCTCTTTCTAGTTGAGGGGTTTCTGGTTTTGTGTGACACACAGGTGAAATTGAGAGGCAGACAAAGGAGACAAACCACCTCAGGGGTTTCCTGGGTCATGGCATCTAAAGAATGCCTTCCAGCTAGTTCAGGGTCCTCTAAATTCTGAGAAAACATGACATATCTACAAGACTAAGGGAAAAAAGCAAAAGACAACTTATGTTCATTTGCAAACTGGACCAATTCTGAACAGAATTATTGCAATGTTGCATTGGCACAGAGAACATTCTGGGAGGGGATAGAGATGTGGGACGCCATTTCTTGCAACTATACTCAGTATGTGATCAGTGTCCAGTGACACAATTTGGAAAATATGCCCACTGCAACAGTTTTCTTCTGGATTCCCAGGCTATATAAGTTCCCTTGGCTTAACTTTGTTTTCCTCTTCCATTAGCAACCGGGAAGGCAAACTAACATTTGCAGCAATGCACTGGGACTGGTCCTTTTGCGTGTTATCCCATTTGATTCCCACAACCCTGTGGGCATAAGTAATTTATGCCCATTTCACTGATGAGGCAGCTGAGGTTCACAAACATTAGGTCAGTTTCTCAAAGGTCAGCTAGCAGCGGGTATATTTGAATTCAAAATAAGACCTCTAAGATTACAAAGCTGTGCTCCTTTTACTTTACTGAGGCAGTTTCATTCATATCTGTAGTTTTTCAGGGCACTGGCTAAGAAAAAAAGGCACACAATGGGAATTCAGTTTTGTTTTGTTTTGTTTTGTTTCACTTTGGTACTTGAGAGAAATGGGCTGCTTTTCAACCACTTTCATTCCTGTTGCATGATTTTCTCTTTGTCCCATTAGCACGCTGGGTTCACAGATGCAGTCCCGCGTGAACATGGCTCATCCAGTGCCTTGCACATACTAGGTGTCAGCAAATATTGTTGAAAGGAACCAAAGCACCCTTTTTCTTACTTATTTGTGCAAAAACAGAAGAGGACAAGAAAGCATCCAACTTGGTATCTTTGTTCCTTGTCCAGGATTTGAGCATGGAGAGTCTAGGTCACAATCGCCTGTTAGGGTGAGGTTGATTGGTTACCAGTTACTAATTTAAATGAACAATTGTACTGGATTTGTGGTTCAGGGGTATGTGTCCTATTGGTCCTTTAAGAATTGATTACTTTCACCAACTCTGATAAAGCATAGTAGATTTTTTTTTTTTTTTCTTGGCTTCTTCCATAGCTTTTCATTCTCTGTTTAGGTCAGAGTCACACACTAGCTCTCAGATCGGTTTGGCCATTGATAGGAGTGGGGGGAAGTGATTGCTGACCTTTATTGCATTCAAAGGGCACATCTTAGAAATGGTTTTCTTTCCTGCTTTGCTTAGGAGCCCTGGGGCTTTCTCACCTCCTGTGAACGCTGCCTTGCGTGGCCTTTTTCAGTGTGGCAGCTGTCCTGAAGGAACCTATTAATAGCCTTCGTTTCCAGTATGTGCTCTGTAAAGTCAAGCCTCATTTTTAGCAGCGTTCGGTTACTCACAATTCTAGGAAAAAGTTCCCTTTGACTGTCTTCCTGCCAGAGGATGGTTCAACCCCCTCCACCTCCTCAGGGAGAGGTGAAAGGAGCCCATGGATATGTAGTGGGTGAGACACTCGTTGCAGGAGCCCTCTTCTCCAAACTGCTCCTATGGAGACAACTGTCATTGTTTGGACAGCTACCTTGATAAGGCTTGTGGGGGAGGAGGGTGAGGTTGTGGCTGCCCAATGCTGAAGTCATGCTTGACTCATCTCTTCCTCTCATGCCACACATCCAGCTCGTCACACATTAGAGACACATCCAGAAACCAGTGCCTTCTCATAGCTTCCTACTCTGCCTGGTTGCCTGAGGCATCCTCGCCTCTCACAAGGCCCCAACAGGCCACAGACCTGGTCTCTGCTTCCTCTATGGGCTACTTTCTGCATGTATCCAAAATAGGCTCTGAAAGCAGAAATTAGATTAAGTCACTTGGAGTGGCCAGCTGTTAACACTGAGCACAGTTGAAGTCTTTGCTTGACCTGTATGACTTGCATGACCTGACCTTTTTGACCTCATCTTCTATCACTTTCTTCTTCCCCACTTCCGCTGAACCACACTGTCTTTTCTTCTTGCCACAGTTCCTGCCCCAGGGTTTTGCACATGCTATTCCTTCCATCTGGGATGTTCTTCCTCGAGATAGCTGTGTTCTTTGTGGTCTCTGCTCAGATGTCCTCTTATCGGCACAGCCTTCCAGGACCACCTGAAACAAAATAGCAATCCTCCCTCCTGGCAACCCCTGTGAGCCTGTTTCACTTCCTCGCTCTGCCTTCCTGGCTATCCTATATGCTGTATGCTTGTTTACTGTTTGTCTCCCACTGCTGAAAGACAAAGTGCCACAAGGGTGAGCACATGTTTCTGGCCGGAACCTCAGAACACAGAGCAGGGCCTGCGCAGAGTAAGTACTCACTAAATATCTGATGAAGGACTAGATGTTGAGCAAAGGGGACATGAGATGACAAAACTGCTTTTCACTCCTTTTGCCAGAGGACCAGGGGAGAAGGGCCGACACAGACAGAGGGACATTAACCAGGGTGCAGATGACCTTGATTTACATCTAGATATTCTCTTGGGTGCCCCAGTTACCTTTTACTAGGAAAACCACAACAGATTCAGGCTAACAGAAGGACAAAGGAAATGTGGCATAAGTCACTTGATGTTACTGTTGGAAGAATATTAGTGAAGTTGGAAGAATAGTGAGATAGACGTGTTTCTTATCAGTATTATCAATTGCTAAACAATGGAATTTTTTTAAAGATTTTATTTTATTTATTTGACAGACGGAGATCACAAGTAGGCAGAGAAGCAGGAAGACAGAGAGGAGGAAGCAGGCTCCCTGCTGAGCAGAGAGCCAGTTGTGGGGCTCGATCCCAGGACCCTGGGATCACGACCTGAGCCGAAGGCAGAGGCAACAATGGAATTTTAAATGGAAGCAAATCTAAGAGTTATTTTGCCTGCTCCTCCTCTAGCCTAAGCTCCCTGAGGCCAGATCCATAACTCTCTGTGTTTATCAGTCCTTATCCTAGTCTGGGTGTTAGAGACTCCATACTCTTCTCTAAATGGAAGGTGAGGGAGACCAGTGGAATCAACGGATTAATTTTCTCCATAGCAAAGTAGGTCAGTTTTTTGTTGATCATTTTTGGAGAAGAGAAGTGTTTTCTCTACTAGTACACCAGTTTCTCTTTTACGACAGCTAAAAAATTATCAGCTTTAGAACTTCTTAAAAAAAAAAAACTGATTCAAAATCTTAGTATGTCTATTCAATGTCCCAATGTTTTTTTTTTCGGGTTGGTGAAAAAATAAGCTGATTCTCTTTTGCTAATATAGTTGTTGAGAATTTGTTGGGTCAGCTCAAAATTTTTCAGTCAGTAGGGAAGGTTACTATTAGATTATAAGGATAAATATTAATAAATCCACAGTGAGAGGGGATGACATTCTATGTGCTAGAACAACACTCAGGAATTTCTTCTAAGATGGATACCTTTCTGGACTTGACTCCATTTTGGCTGGAGAAGACTCTGAGGCTATATCAATGTGGGTTCCCCAACATTAGAAAGACACTAGTCTAGGGGAAAATGAGTATTGTCCAAATACTCATGCAACACCAGAAATCAAAATACTACTGATGTGTTGCAGAAGGAAACCCTCTCCACTAAATATAGTGTGGAGTTAGCGGGAACAGCACCATACCAGAAGTCTGGGAGGCTGGTTCTCTTGTCACCACTCAGATCTTACCTGCCTGAAGCCAAGTGGTGTTGGAAAGTCATCCCAGTTTCTTGGTGAACAATTCAATGCTAGTGACTCTGGCATAGAGCTCCAGGCAAGGCCTTAATCTCCTGGCCAGTACTTGGGCATCCTTGGCATCAGTGTTGCCTGAGGGTGCTAAGACTCCAAAGTGCATCCCATTCACTTCTGCCTTTACTTCCATTTAAATCCAGTGGTGTTGCTCAGACCCCTCAGTCCAAGTAAGCCTCATAAATGTTAGTGGGTGGGCTGTCCCCACACATACCTTGGAGACAGATGGAGGACCTTGGAGCCCCTGTGGGTGCCGGAGCCCCTGTGGGTGCCGGAGGCTCCCTCTGATGCCTCTCTGGAACTTTCTGCCTGGATCATCATTAGTTTAGTAGTGAAATAATGAGTTTCATGGGATGAGGAACTAAAGAAAAGAGGCCACACAATGCTTCTCTTTCAGCTCCTTCCCTGCCTCTTTTTAGAGAGAGAGAGAGCACAAGTGGCAGGTGGGGGAGGGGTGCTTGGGTGAGGGGCAGAGGGAGAGAAAGACTCTTAAGCAAGTTGTACATCCAGCATGGATCCAGATGTCGGACTCGAACTTACCACCCTGAGATCATGGCCTGTGCCAAAATCAAGTCAGATGCTTAACTGACTGAGTCAGCCAGCTGCCTTTCCTTTCTTGTCTTTTTCTCCCACCTTTTCAGGAACAAACAAAAACAAGAAGTAGCTGAGAGCCAGACTTAAATTCCTATGGGAACAGCTTCTCAGGCTGAGAATTGCACATTTGTAGGGGAGTTCCGGACTTCTATGGAGTGGTGTTTGCAGAGGTTTGATAAAAGTGGTTTATACTCCTGATAGCACCCATGACTTCTGTGTTTTCTCCCCTCCTGAGAGCACACTGCTCCCGGGAATGGCCGTGGACTCATCCGCAGCGGGAGATGACCAAGGTTGCCAAAGCCTGTCACCAAGACCTCTGGGAGACACCCAACCTGAACCCCGAGGCTTCTCCCACCTGACATCTTTGGACTACAAGTGGAGTTTGAGCATTCCTCATTGACATGGTGACTTCTGTCTGCCAAGAGAGTTGCCGCAGTATCTTCATGGGAAACTCAGGGCCTGGATCCTGCCTGGTGAAACTGCTAGTTTGTCAGGGCATTCACAGGCTCTCCATCCGACTTATCAGAACTGAAGTGAAATAAACCAGATTATGGCTAAGAAGGAGTGCTTCTTGCTCCTCCTCGTTGTCTATTTTTTGATTTTGGGACCCAATGAGAGGAGTCTCCTCTTCTACAAAATGCTTTTCTTTACTGAAGGGACCTGAAGCTGTTGCTAGAATCAGACTCAGGTTACAATGATCACTGTTAACACTGCCTTAAATGGATGACTGAATACCATCTGAGGAAAAATGGCTTGGGATTTAGTAATGTAGCCAACTTGCCTTTCTCATCAGAGCCAATTCTTTTATCAGTTATGTAAGCCCTATGCTTTGCTTTCCTGTCTTCCGCACCTCCCCCTAGCAGTTGAATGCTTGACTCTGGAGCCAGATGAAAATGGCTTTAGATCTGGATAGGGTCCTTGTTTCATTTTGTATCAGTTAATTAACCCATGCAAACCCCAGTGTCTTCATGAATCACTTGGAGGCAATACTGATACCTTCAACCCTCCACCATCGTGTAGTTTTGAGGGCTGATATAATTCTTATAAAAAGTTTAGCACAGAGCAGGCACATGGTAGACATTCAATAAGTGTTGACTCTAGCCTATTTTTGGGAACCTAAATCCACTTTGAAAAATCTGAGGAATGATAAGTAAATTTTGAGGTACATGGAAAAATCATACTTATAATTTATTCAGAGTTATTTCTCATTGTACAAAAAAACGGAAAAGTGGTCCCTAAAATGCCAGTTATCCAGAATCATAATAAATAAACTTTTGTCGGAAAGTGACTTCTTTGGATGGTGGAGAATTTAATGCTTTATATAAAAAATTTTTAAATTTGAATACTTTTTTTGTTGACAATCTTTTTGAAATATACTATCCAATTTCCTGTCTTCTTAAGCAAAGTTTCCAGGACATAATTCATCAGTTTCCTTCCATCCCACATTGTCATTATCTACATCAATTTTACTGTACTTTGTTTTGGATGGAGATGGTGTGGAATGTGGGGCTTGCTGTAAGATCAACTTGTTTCCCTGCCTTTCCATGTAGTAAACACCTCCCACTCTGCCCCGAGGGCCAGCGGGCTCAGGGCTCTGCCTCCAGACTTCCTTCTCACACCCCTGAAAGATGCAGACAAGCCCCTGGCCTGTCGCCAATGTCTATGACCCACACAGGACAGGGGTATGTTGTGTGTATCTGCAGAGTTAGCAAGCGTATTTAGATCTTCTGAGGGCCATCTTTTAGGCTTGGGGATATAGCAGAACTTTGGGGGTTGTGAGGATGCAGATCTCTAGGCCACTGAGGTTTAACTTCTTCTTTTGCATCATTGCTAACCTTGTATTTCCCATGGGGAAGACTGTTTGCCCTTAACAAGGGTAGTGGAGGAGGAATAAAGCCAGGACATAAAGTGTTCTGATATCTACCCTTTCAGTTGTCTATGGCAAGAGCTCCACAGGTGGAAGAACATGGCTTTGGCTCACCTACCCTACCATCTGAACAAAGGGCAACAGTCCCAAGAAGTTCAGATGCTTCCTCCCAATGCACACTCTGGGTAAGGTCAGGATAGACCTGAGTCAGCCCATTCTATGTCCAGAGCTCTTTCTGCTTTTCTCATTGGTCAAACACAAGGAATTCAGGAAAAATTATAAGAATAGCACCAACACCTTGTACTTAAAATAAGATCACACATATAATTATTGGAGAGTTGCTGAATGTGTTTGATTTTCTGTCCCTAGAATTGCCCAAATAGTAACTTTTAATTAAATATTAAATTCTAAATATTTGAAGCATGAGTAACTTCCTCATATACAAACAAGAAGCTTTGCCAGGAAAAAAAATTGTCTGCCTCTCTCTTAAATATCCCTGCATTCTTGCAGTTAACATAATATATACGCCACAAGCTGGGTTGTTGTTGGATTCTAACAGTAGTCTACAACTGAAAAATTATTACACAGGACACAGGACACATATATACATAATAATAAAAACTCATCCTGTTTCTACTTTGCTTTCAAAAAACACAACACACGCGGCTCCTGGCTCATGTCATGATCCCAGGGTTCTGGGATTGAGCCCCACATCGGGCTCTCTGCTCAACGGGAAGCCTCCTTCCCCCCCCCCCCCACCCCGCCCCTGGCCCCGCACTCTCTGCCTGCCTCTCTACTTGTGATCTCTCTTTGTCAAGTAAATAAATAAAATCTTAAACAACAACAACAGCAACAACAAAAACAAAACACCACAACACACAAACTGGTTTTGTGAAGATTGACTGGAGAAGTGTCAAGTTTCCCATTAGGGGCATCTGAAATGAAGGTCCAGTGTGACTTCGAAGGAGGTAACATTCTATATTAAAGGTCTGGCATCTCTCTTGTGAGAACATGGGCTTTCTCTGTGAAGTCTTCACTCAGACTAACTTGCTTCATTGTTATTTCTGACATTACAAGTTGCCACTGCATGAAGATGGATAGGAAGTCCTTGTTTCATACTCTATAAATGGATTGGCAATAACAAACTTCTTAGGCTGCGAGGATAAAGTAAATTAATTAATACATGTGAAACATTTAGACCTATGTTGTTGCCCAGTGAAACACTTTATCTCTGTTTATTTGCTATGATCACTTGCACAGTAGGGTTTACCTAAGAAATATAAAAGGGTGCTTTTTTTTTTTTTAGCTTTACTGAGGAATAATTGACAAACTGTCAGATAAAGTGTACAACATGGTGATTTGATATACATGCATATTGTGAGATGATTCCCTTCATAAAGTTAATGAAAACATCAATCACTTCACATATTTATGCTTCACCCCTTTTTTGGTGAGAACATGTAAATTCTACTTTCAACAAATTTTAATTATACAATATAATGTTATCAACTATAGTCATCATGCTACATGTTAGCTCATCAAAACTTACTCATAACTGAAATTTTGTACCATTTTACCAACCTCTCCCTATTTTCCACACCCCAGTTACTTTTCTACTCTCTATTTCTATGAATTTGATTATTTTTCTACCTCCCTCCCTCTCTCCCTCTCTCTTTCCCTCCCTCCCACCCTTCCTTTCTTCCTTCCTTCCTTCCTCTCTCTTCTTCTCTCTCTCTCTTCCTCTCTTTCTCCCTTCCTTCCTCCCTTCATTCCATTACACATATAAATGGTACCATGCCGTATTTTTATGTTTCTGTCTGGCTTATTTCACTTAGCTATAATGCCTTTAAGGTCCACCCATGTTGTCTCAAATGGCACAATTTCCTTCTTTTTTGTGGCTGAATAATATTCAATTGGATATATATAACACATTTCTTTATCCATTCATCCGCCCTTAGACATTTATGTTGTTTTCATACCTTGGCTATTGCGAACAATGCTTCAAAAATCATGGGAGTAGAGATACCTCTTTGATATAATAGTTTTGTTTCCTTTGGATATATACAGAGAAGTAAGATTGCTGGGTCTCCCTATTTTTAATTCCTTGAGGAAACTCCACACAGTTTTCCACAGTGGCTGCATCACCAACAGGGCATGAGTGTTCCCTTTTCTCCCTATCATTACCAGCACTTGTTATCTCTTGTCTTTTTGAAATTAGCCATTTTGACATGCATGAGGTGATAGCTCATTGTGGTTTTGATTTATATGTCTTTAATGATTAGTGATATTTAGCACATTTTCATGTACCTGTTGGCCATTTGTATGCCTTTTTGGGAAAACGTCTATTCAGGACATTTGCCCATTTTTTACTTGGGTTATTAGATTTATTTATTGATTTATTTTTATTTGTTATTAAGTTGTATGCATTTTTTGTATATTTTGAATATCAGTTCTTAATCAGATATATGGTTTGCAGTATGTTTTCCCGTTCCATAGGTTGCCTTTTCATTTTGTTGATGGTTTCTTTTTTGTGCAGCAGCTTTTTAGTTTGAAGTATACCCAGTTGTTTATTTTTGCTTTGGCTTTTGCTATCAGATTCAAAATCACTGTCAAGACCAGTGTTATGTAGTTTACGACATTTGTTTTCTTCTAGTTTTATGGTTTCAAGTCTTATGTTCAAGTCTTTAACCCATTTTGAGTTGATTTTTGTATGTATGTGGTGTGAGGTAGGGGTTCTGTTTCATTGCTTTGCATGTAGCTGTCCAGTTTTCCCAAGACAATTTATTGAAGAGAATATTCTTTGCCTACTGCATATTCTTGCCTCTGTTGTTACACATTAGTTGGTCTTGATTGCATTGGTTTATTTTTGTACTCTCTATTCTCTTTCATTGATCCATATATCTGTTTTTATGCCAATACTATACAGTTTTGACTATAATAGCTTTGTAATATAGTTTGAAATCAGGGAACATGATACCTCCAGCTTTGTTCTTATTTCCTAAGATTGTTTTGGCTATTCAAAGTCTTTTGTGCTCTATAATAATTTTAGGATTGTTCTAGTTTGTGAAAAACACTGTTGGGATTTTGTTAAGGATTTCACTGATTCTGTAGATTGCTTTGGGTGGTATAGATATTTCAAAAATATTAATTCTTCCAATCAATGAGTACAGAATATTTCCATTTATTTGTGTCCTTTTCAATTTCTTTCACCAGTTTTTTATAGTTTTTATACTGTTTTCAGTATATAGAGCTTTCCTCTCAGTTAAACTTATTCTTAAATAGTTTATTCTTTTTTTATGCTATTATAAGTTGGATTATTTTCTTAATTTTTCTTTCTGATAGTTTATTGTTACTGTAGAAAAATGTAACTGTCTCTTTGTCTATTGATCTTGTATCATACAACTGTACTGAATTCATTTATAAGGTATAACATTTTTTGGTAACATCTTTCTAGTTGTCTATATGTATCACCTTTGAGTATGATAGGTATAGGCTTCTTATTACTCACCTATTATGTTGAGGTACTTTCCTTCTATACCCAGTTTGTCGAGAATTTTTATTATGAAAAAATGTTGAATTTTGTTAAGTGCTTTCTATGCATATATTAAGATCATGATTTTTACCCTTTATATTAATGTGATTTATCATACTGATTGATTTGTCCATGTTGAACTGAATCATCCTTGCATTCCTAAAATAATTCCCACTTGATCATGCATATGATCATTTTAATGTGTTAAATTTGGTTTGTGATTTTGTTGGGGATTTTTGCATCTTTATTTATCTGAAATATTGGTCTACAATTTTCTTTTCTCTAGTGTCCTTGTCTGGTTTTAGTGTCAGGGTTATAGTGGGCTTAGAAAGTGAGTTTATAAATTTTTTTCCTCTCTTCTATTTTGGAAGAATTTTAAAAGGATTGGTATTAATTCTTTAAGTGTTTGGTAGATTTCACCAGTGAAGCCATCTGGTCCTGGGTTTTTGTTTGTTGGGAAGTTTTTGTTTATCTATCATCTATCTATCAATTGTCTATCACTGAAGTAAAGTTGATACAATATTATATTAGTTTCTATTGTAAAACATAGTGATTTGAAATTGATACACATTGCAAAATGATTAGTTGTTACTATACAATTTTATTACAATATTATTGACCATATTTTCCATGTTGTACCTTTCATCATCATGACTTATTTATTTTAAAATGGGAAGTTTGTATCCCTGAATCCTCTTCACCTGTTTTGTCCATCTCCCATGCCTCTCCCCTCTGGCAATCATCAGTTTGTTTCTTGTATTTGTTTGTTTGTTCATTTGTTTTGTTTTTTAGATTCTACATATGAGTAAAATCATATTGTATTTTTCTGTCCCTGACTTATTTCAGCGTAACATCCTCTAGGTCCATCCATACTGTAGCAAATGGAAAAATTTTATTCTTTTTTTATGACTGAGTAATATTCCTGTGTGTGTGTATGTGTTGGTGTGTGTACCACATCTTATCCATTCATTTATCAATGGACAGACATTCCTTCCTTATATTGACCATTATAAATATTGCTTCAGTGAACACAGGTATATGTATATCTTTTTGAATTCATGTTTTTATTTTCTTTGGGTAAATACACAGAAGTGAAATTATTGTATTGTATAATAGTTCTATTTTTAATTTCTTAAGGAATTTTCATACTGTTTTTATAGTGCCCACACCAACTTATATTTTCAATCACAGTGCACAACTATTTCCTCTTCTCTACATCCTTACCAACACTTGCTATTTCTTATTTTTTTGATAATAGACATTTTGGCGAGTGTGAGTGTAACATCTCATTGTGAGTTTGAGTTTCATTTCCCTGATAATTAATGATGCTTGAGCATCTATTCCTGTGTTTGTTGGCCATCAGTCTATCTTTTATTGAAAAATGTCTGTTCCGATCTCTACTTATTTTTTAATTGGATTTTTTTTGTTTGTTTGTTTTTGTTTTTGGTGCTGTATTGTATGAGTTCTTTATATATTTTTTATATTAACCCCTTTTTGGATATATTATTTGCAGTTATCTCTTCCCATTCAGTAGGTTGCTTTTTCATTTTGCTGATGGTTTCCTTTGTTGTGCAAAAGCTTTTTAGATGGGTAAAGTCTCATTTATTTATATGTTTTTGCTTTTGTTGCTCTAGCCTGAGGAGAGAGATCTAAAAAAATATGGCCGAGAAGAACATCCAAGAGTTTATTGCTTATGTTTTCTTTTAGGAGTTTTATGGTTTCGGGTCCTACATTTAGGTCTTTTAATCCATTTTGTGCATGTTTTGTTTTGGTTTTCATTTTTTTTTTATATATATATAGTGTAAGAAAATGGTCCAGCTTTTATTCTTTCCATGTAATTGTCCAGTTTTCCCAATACCATTAATTGAAGAGATTGTCTTTTCTCTACTGTATATTCTGGCCTTTTTTGGTCACAAATTAATTGACCAAAAAATTATGGGTTTATTTCTGGACTCACTGTTCTGTTCTATTGATCTATGTGTCTGCTTTTGTACCAGTACCATGTGGTTTTGGTTATTATAGCTTTGTAGTAGAGTTTGAAATATGGAGCATGGTATCTCTACCTTTGATCTTCTTTCTTAAGATTGCTTTGTTTATTCTGGGTCTTTTGTGATTCCATACACATTTTAGAATTATTTGTACCAGGTCTGTGTAGATTACTTTGGGTAGTATGGACATTTAAAAATATCAATTCTTTTAAGTCATAAACACATTATCTTTCAGATATATAGATATGGCATATACAGTATAAATAAAAATATGTATTTTTAAATTTATTCTTTTTAATGCCACTATAAATGGGGTTGTTTTCTTATTTTTTTCCTGATAGTTTGTAATTAGTATATGGAAATGTAACAGATTTCTGTATATTAATTTTGACCCTGGAATTTTACTGAATTCATTTATAAGTTCTAATAGTTTTGGGGGAATGTTTATTATTTTGTGGAGGTTGTACATTTTTAGGAATTTATCCATTTTTTTCTAGGTTATCCCATGTGTTCATGTATAATTGTTTATAGTAGTCTTTTATAATCCTTTGTATTTCTGTGATATTGATCATAACTTCTTTTTTACTTCTGATTTTGTTTACTTGGGCTCTATTTTTCTTGATAAGTCTGACTACAGTTTTATCAACTTTGTTTATCTTTTAAAAGAACCAGTTCTTAGTTTCACTGATATTTTCTATTGTTACTTTTAGTTTCATTTCATTTATTTCCACTCTGATCTTTATTAATTCACTTATTCTACTAACTTTGGGCTTTGTGTTTTCTTCCTTTTCTCGTGCCTGTAGGTATAAGTTTAGATTGCTTTTTGTGATATTTCTTGCTTCCTGAGGTAGACCTGTATCTCTATAAATGTTACTTTTAGAATTGCTTTTGCTGTCTCCCATAGATTTAGAGTGTCATGTTTCTATTTTTATTTGTCTCAAGGTATTTTTAAATTTCCTCTCTGGTTTCTTCATTGACCCATTGGTACATAGCATGTTGTTTAGCCCATATACCTTCATGTTTTTTTCCAGTTTTTGTTGTTGTTTTTGTTGTAATGGTTTCTAGTACTATATCCTTATGGTCAGAAAAGATGCTTAATATGATTCATCCATCAGCCCAGCTCAAGCTCTTGGTTGTCTCTCAAAACTTTGTGATTGTCTAAGCTGCCTTACCCATAAGTGTCCCGAAGGAGAGGATTCCATTCAGCACCTAGATGCAAGCTGGTTGGAAATCAGACGCTCAGGCAGCAGCTTGGGAAGTAGGGAGTAATTGGGAGATGTGTGTTTTGGGCTGTTCCTTTTGTACAGGGCTTGGATGCATAGCTGTGGGGAAGGGGAGAGTGCTCATCCTACACTTATTAATAACTGTTACTGTTAGTGGAACTTGTGAATGAAAGCCCCATTGGCTGTCAGAACCAGGAGATCAGAGATCAGTCTTTGGGGGCAGTAGCTGCAAAAGCTGGAGTGCCATACAGGTGTACAAACTCCTTCCAGGGAGATACTGGCATCTTGGAGCAGGCTGGGTAGAGAAGGCAGGGAAGTATCTCCTACTTCCCTGGTCTCAGGGAAGATAGTAGTAGCCAGCCCTTAGATGTATGCTCAGCTAGAAGCCTGACTCAGTCAGCAGCTTTTAAGGTATGCAGATGAATCCCTTTAAGGGAAATACTGTGATATGGGTATTTCTGTCTGCTCCCTCTGCGCTAAACCCTGGGGGAGATAGCTGCAACAAGTGTTCTTACACCCATTAATAACCCCTTCTTTGTTTGCCATAGTCTTGATGATACAAGACTGATTGGATTTCAAAGCTAGGTGTTTGGAGGCCCATCCTTTAGGTGAGCCTTAAAAGTTGGGGGATTAAATGTGAGGTCCAAACCATTCACTCCTAAGGGAGAAGTTGGGAGTTGGGAATTCATTTGTGGCTTTATGGTGCTATGCTAGGGCTGGGACTGATGGAGTAGTGTGTCCCAGCATTTTGCTCAAGTAGTTCCTGGGTTTTTTTCCTGGGAAATTGCTCCATGTGTAGCTGTGCATTCAGTAAGTTTGTGGGGCAGGGGAGCTTAGGACCCACCTATGTTGTTATCTGGGTCAATCCCTTAAAATATTCATATTAGAAGTACTTTCCCTTCAAAAAGCTCACCTCTAAATCTACTGAAGAAGGACTAAATGGCAAGCTCAGAACATTGGGCTATGTGTGGAGCATAGTGGTTCAGGCTGGGGCCTGTGGCCAGCCTTGTGTGGAGCCAAATCCTGGTTCTGCCACCAGTTCCTTGGGGGACCTTGGGAAAATTACTTTCTGTGCCTTTGTGTCCCTACCTGTAAAACTGGGATGATGACAACAGTAATTTTTTAAAAGCAGAATAGAAACTGGCATGTAGTAACTGCTATATAAATGTATGTTTTTAAAAAACTCACAGAGACAGGAGAGATCATTACAATCCAGAGGAGATAAGAAAGTATCCTTAGAAAAGCTCACACCCAAGATGAGCATTAAACAATAAGCAGATTTGGATGATGAAGAGGAGAATCAGCTGCACTATGTGCAGACCTCAGGCTCCAGGTGGACTCAAATCTGAGTGGGGTTGCTGGTTCCACCTGAGCAGATTCTGAGGGTTATAGACCACAAAGATGCCATGAAGAGATCAGGGAAGCATTCTGGCAGAAGGAACAGCCTGCGTTTGGTGAGGAGGAATTCCCTGAGGGTTATTGAATCCCAAACTGGTCTAACCACTATGTTCAGAAAGACGGCTAAACATTGCCTTATGAGGTACTTTTGCAAATGTTGTATGGTTTTCCATAACCCTGCAAAGCAGGACTTGTAGCTGTATTTTTCAGTTGAGTAAGGAACTTCAAAGAACTAAGCCTCTCAACAAAGGTCACACAGGGGGTAAGGTGATGGAGACTAGGTCATTCCACCCTGGAATCCATGCTCCTCCTGATGCTTTGGGCTGCCTTCTAGGCATGAGGCCCTGGACAAGTTAGTCAGCTGTGAAGATGGGAAGAATTGGCAAATTTCAGACTTCATTTGAAGCAAGCATGTCTTGGGTTGAGTAGAAAGAATGGACTGGAAATAAAAAGTGAAGGAAAGACATAATACAGAGATGCTTCCAGGATACTTTCTAGAAAGGGTCATTAGCTGGTATTAGAGGAAGGTGCTGAGTGCTGCTTGGACCATGTGAGTGTGTAGATCAAATACATATGTTTTCTTGTTGGTAAAGGATTGTATGGCCGACACAATTTGGGTCAGGGGCTGTAGGCACAGGAGATACCATGCAGGATGTCATGGGATTGCAGTGCGTACACAGGGATCAGGGTTGTCCGCAGCTGGTCACACAGAGCTTCCCTGCCCTTCTGTATGTCCTGAAAGTCTGGTACTCTATTTCCCAGCTCCCAAACACAGCTGTCCTATTGGGAACCATGCAAGCCCCATTGATAATTTCTCCTCCTGAGGATCACACCGTCACTCTCAAAGTTTTGAGAGACAACCAAGACTAGGTCAGTCTCTTTTTACTTTTTCCTGATACTCTTGAGATCTCCTCAGTGTGTACAGTGAATGAATGTTTGGACCATGTCTTTTTCACTGCTCATTGTGGTCTCCTTAACCAGGAGCTCCTGTCCTGACTTCCATGGAAAATGCCTGCATTGTGGGCTAGATGGTATAGTCCTATGTGTGGAATGATTTCTTGTGTGTTGTACTTAGGAGCTCTTTTCCTTCTGCATTTTGGAGTATTTGTAGAGAAATATAAGCCTTCTGGCCTCTTTATATTTCAATAGTGTAAGTAGCTGAGACAGAAGGACTGCCACTGAGAATAGCAGATTAAAACTTCTAGACACAAAGTGAAATGAATGGCCAAGTTCTTTTTTATAATTTCCCGAGCTAAGTAATGAATGAAAGATAAACAAATAGTGGTGCAAATAGTGAAAACCAAATTAGATTTGAGGTTTCTGCCCCTTCTGATTTAATAATAAGTAATCCAAACAGTTATCATTTGGGGAAGTAAGAAAGTGATACTATAAAAATAAATGCTTTTCTCTGTCCAGCGTCCTTTGTCCCTGTGTATTATTGCAGTGAGAGGAGGGCTCACTGCCCGCAGCCCCACTGCAGGGTTTGGCATGCTCTGTGAAATGACTCCCTGAGAAGCAAGGAAAGCATTAGTTAAACGGGAAAGGAGATAGTTTCAGTCCCAGTGTCCCCCGTGAGGAAGGGAAACTTGGTCAGTGTAAGATACTCTGTGTTCCTAGAAGCTGGGAATCTGTGTCCAAAACCTCCCACTCCTGTCTTGTTTTGTTTTGTTTCATTTTTGCTTTTTTGAAAATGAAGAATAGGTATTTTTATTTTTAACTCATTAATTTATTTTGCTGATGATGACTTTTTAAGATGAAGATTCTGTGTTACAGTGGTTATGAATCAAATTCCAAATCATGGCATGTCACTAGCACAACCAGCAACAAAAAACTAATGAGTATTCAGGTAGCTTTGAAAAGTGACAAAGCCTTTGGATTCAGATTTTGTTTTCACCTCCCTGTCTCCTGCTCCTTGGCTCAGTGTCCAGGCCAGGAAATAGCGCCGATGGCTCCTAGGCTTGTCTTTCCAGACAGCAGCCCTGGGAGTTCAACCTAGCCTTACAGCACAGCCAGACCTGCGTGGAGGCTCAGCAGTGTTAATCCAATGTGGGTTGTCCTGTCTGTAGTTACAGAGGAAAAACAGAATAGAATTTGTTTCCCAATGGATTCTCCAAACCAGTTCCTGGGAAAATAAAACACTGACCATTCTCACCTTGAGAAATAATTATCTCTGCTTCTTAAACATAAAACATTACCCCCACAATTGTACTGTTAGAATTCTGGTTAAATAGTCTGTATCCAAAACTTCCTTTTATATGCCTCTTTTACCCTGCTGCAGGGAACAGTGCAATGATTTTAATTTTTTACAGTAGAGTCAATTGGTTAAACTACTTAATTCAATATGATTAAACAGAAACAAAATTTGTCAATGACATTAATAAATATTATTTAAATTAGCTGGGCCTTTAAAAGTAAAGGCAAAACCTCCATCTTTATATGCTATCCACCATTTAGAGGCAGGAACTCTACCGAGTTAGAAATAAACAGAGGTGGGATTTGAAGCCAACTGTGCTTTAACTGAAACCTGTTGTTCATTTCCTCCACCATATTTCCTTTCTTTAGGTAGCAAGAACTTTAAAGGCTACCACAGAGAACTGTTCTTTATGATCATCATATGTGTCTGCCTTATACTATTTGTAACTTGCAATGGGTCTTTTAATCACAAAAGTATAATTCCTATTGGACACTTTTATTTTTCACATTAACTTTGAGGTTTGTTCTTATAGCTCTGAAGAATAACATGTGAGAATAACCTAACCCTTGATGGGATCATTTCCTCTGATCCTCCAAATGACTGAGAAGTTATATTTGCGACATGGCCGACTAATGTGAGCCCATAATCATGAAGTCTGACATCATGAACAGATGCATAGGCCGCCTATCCATTTGAAGGTCAGGTACACCTTCACTGTGGGTTCCTCAGAATCTTATTTGGACCTCTGGGTTGGTACTAGATGCCTGTGTGTTTGTGTGTGAATGTTCATGTTGACTTGTGTCAGTTGCCTAAACTCTCTACTTAACAGAACTCAGTCTTATTGTGAGTGGCAATTACCTTGGCTATACTAAACTACATTTCCCAACAGACTTGCTGAGGGGTTACCCCAGGACAGTTCTGGACATCAGATGTAGCAGATGTCAGCTGGTTGAGGCTTTGGGAAAGCTCCTTCAAAGAGACACAGAAGGCTGGAACATGCCTTTTGTCTTCCTCTTCCTTCCTTGCTTCCTTCCTGAAATAGGGAGTCAGGACAGTTCAGGTCTGAGGGTAGGATGGGAGCCAGCCTAGTCTGTGAAAACAGTCTCCTAAGATGACTGAAGAGAAGTCCAAAAGAACCTGAGACTCTCAATTCTCCAAGCTGCTGTCCTGGCCCTGGAGCTGCTTGCCTCCAGACTGGGAATGATGTGGAAAGAAGATACTGTCTTTGCTTGAAGTGGTTTTTCTAAATCACTATGTGTATAGCTGAAAGCCACCTCTAACTGAGTACAAGTTACGTAGTTAAGGATTACATAACTTTTATGCTACCACTTTAGAATTTCTCTCTGTCAAAGTTCCTATCAAGGTAGGTGAGTACTAGGAGTGGTATTGGACCATCCCCCAAGGGGAGCACACTCTACCCATGACTTTCTCTTGGAATTGTACAGTCTCACTTTGTAGGTCTTACAGGAATGCTGCAACTTTTCCATCACCAACTTGCCTAGGGCAGCCAGAAGATCAGGGGCTGTGGACTGCACCATTTCTCAAGTTTACAAAATATACCTTCCAGTTTTCATGAGGCAAAGGCAAAGGACCAGAATGGAAGAGAACCATGGTCATTTTTTATGGAGTGAGGCCCAATATCCCACACTCACCTTTGGTACATTACATGCACATAGAAGGCTGGGGCGGGGGGACAAGATTGCAGACTCTGGCTTTTTTTTTTTTCCAGCCAATCCATGGCTCTGAGTCCATCCAACACCTTGCAAGTGGATGCAGTATAGAGAGTGAGTAGGACCCAGTGAGTTTTCTGGCGCCCTGCAGCCTTGTTTATAAATGTACTTGGGCTTGAGTTCTCTGGTGTTTTACTTATTTTGAGACAGAAGAGTTTTTATAGTCCCTGGGATTTTACAAGACTTGGTGGTAGGTATTCTCTCCAGTGGTTAGTTTAGGAACTTTGGGTAATGCTTGATTCTAAAAAGGAAGGTGTTTATCACCTGCTGAAACACCAAAAATGAACAGTGATGTAGAACAACACGGCGGAGTTCAGGGAAACTCATGTCTCAGTTTTAACTGAGAGGGTGTAAGCAAGTGGCTTCACCAACAAGATTCTTCTCTGGTGAGCAGGAAGCAATCTTGGGAAGCATTTGAGCATGCATCACCATCTTGTCCTGCTGCCTGACCCATTACTGATGCTTGAGTGAAGCTGAGAACTTGTCCCTGTGAACAAAGCAGAAGAGGGTGCTGGAAAGGCATTGTTCTCCATTGCAAGTTGGTATCAGACCCTCTCTAATGCAACAGAGAATACCTACAAGGAGGGGGACAAACAGGGGAATGTGAAGGGGAAAGAAGGGCATTAAAACCACAGTGGAAAGGCATTTTCTGACACTGCTGGAATCTGCTGCTGATGCTGCTTTCCCCAGGATTTTCCTTCTTTGACCCGATCATTTAAATATCGACTATGAGCTGGGATCATAAGTAGCAACACATCACAAGTTTAAAAAGCCTAAATGCTCTTCAGGGTTGTGGAATTCCACTTGTTTCTATTTCCTTTTGGACTTTATGAGCTGAAAAAGGACAGTTAGTGGCATTTTGAAGATGATGTGTAGCCCTACACCTACTTTCTCATAAGGGAGCTAAGAAGAATGCATGGAGACTCTCCTAATGCCACTTCCACCCCCTGCCCTGCTCCCGAGGGGCAGTCGTGTTCTCCTTTGCTGTCCCCAGGCTCAGCAGCCAACAGCACGCCATAACTCAAACCATCTCCAGGATGAAGCCTCAACTCAGCTGTAAACGGTAATGACAATGAAAGCCATACATGCCAGCATTCCTTTTGTTTTCTAATCTCTGGAACTTGTTTTTAGCCTTTTTTGTATATGTTTACTCAAACCTAAGAAGATATTGTGACCTTAAATCCAGTATGTTTCCCGTTCTTTCTACAGCATTCTTCTGTCACTCATGCCTGGGTTTATTTGACAAGTACTTATTCAGCACAGGTTATATGGCAGGTTTTGTGCCAGGTGTTAGGGAATGGGCACTGGATATCACTGTGTAGTGGCTGGTTATAAGGGCCTGGTGAGAGTGTGTGGGGTAGTGGCAGAACTGCAAGCCAGTCAGACCAGAAGCATCAGAAGGTGAGAGGGGAGGGGCCCAATAAGGACTGCACTTGACTCTCCCTAAGGCTGCAGTCAGGGCAGGTGGGATGGGCTAGAGTGTGGATGACAAGAAACACCTGGGGCTCCACTGCAGAGGGCAGGGCATGGACACCTGTAAGGATTTGGTGCTGGTATGGATGGGGGAATCCTGGAGGGAAATGTCAGGAAAGCCTTTGGATGGGTGGGGCACATGGGAGGGGACACGGTAAGTCTGAGATACATGTAAGGCAGCAAAGTGTCCAGTAAGCAGTTGTGAATGTGGTCCTGGTGCTCAGCATTCAGGCACAAGGGGTGGTCTCACATTTGGGAGTTCTCAATCTGTGTAAATAACACCATGAGTGGGTAAGATTGCTTAGGTGGGGAGTAAAGTATTTCTTTTTAAATTAAAGCCCTCTCTCTTCTATTTGCAATAGTGAGAGGTGTAAATGCTGATTGTGTCCCTTTCCATGCTGGGTGACCTGCACCATTTCATGTTATGTCTGTCCTGCACCAACCCATTCGGTACTTTCATCACCACTAAGATCTCTAGTGGAGACAAAGTGAGAAACCATCTTTTCTATCATGCTCTTGAAGTTTAACATGGTATGAGCTCTGCTCTTTCCAAGTCTCTAGCTCCACTTTTGAGAGCGATAAGCCTGTGCATGTTTCCTTGAGGACCATAGAGTACCCCCTACCTTCACAAGGAAATCTGGGTGTGGTTAGAGACAAAGGAAACCCTCCATGTCTGCACAGTGTCTGATTTGTGACTTTGAATCTACTTTACAATTGAGAAAGAGTAAAAAATAAAACAAAACAAAACATAATGCCTGGCAGTGAATGCCCAGCTGGACTAAAAACAAGCAAAGAGGGAAAGAAGGAGAAGGGGATTTGGCCAAGTTTGGCCTCAGCTCCTTGGGGCAGATTCATCCTGGCATCAAGAGTAGTCTCCTTCTCCCCTCCTGGTTCTCTAGGAAGCCTGTTTCCCAGGCTCCTTCCCCTGTAGAAGGAGCACTTTAGGAGTGGCCTGGCAGTGGTGGGGTCCAGCTGAACCTTTCCAGGCTGCGTGGACCATCAGGGAAGGCAGCTCCTCATCAAGGAACCCTCCTGTTCATCACACTACTTGTAAGGAGATAAACTGTTTTTTTTTTTGTTAATATGCAGGGATGTGGATTTTGTTTAAAGGTGTTTTGTGTGAATTGATTTTTGGTTTTCTTGTGAATGTTTGCCCATGTCACAGGGTGTGCTCAGTTGCACAGAGGAGGGCTCTGAAGAACAAATCACAGTTACAGCCATTAAAATGAGCTAACCTTGGGTCAAGATGTGTAAACAAATATCCAGGCCCATGGACTAGACCCAACCCTGAAATGACTGAATTACATATAAAGACCTCATTCAAGCCTTTCAAAATGAGATTGCAAAACCCTGAATTTGCAGAGTAGCTAAGGGAATCTGCTAAACAAATCCAAGGGAGAAACACAGTGGGCCCTGATTTTCCTTGTTCCTTAATCACTGGCCTCAACTGGTCACAACTGACAGTAATATCTAGGGTTTAGAACAAGGTGTTTAGGGGAAGAATAAAAAACACTGGTTATGATAATATTGGGGTCACACATCTCTTTCTCAGAGAGAGGTTAAAGTGTTGTGCTGGTACTTACTGTAGGTGGTCAGCTGTGTAAGAAGTAGTCAGATGGAAAAGAGGTACCCTCAGCCCATCTCAAGGTTGGGAGCATGTTCAATTTTCCAGCTGTCCACTGACCCCAGGTTGTCTAAGATGCCAGGTTCAGAATTTGGAACAGCCTGTCCATCACAGGTCGGCCGTGGTCCTTGATTGTCATCTGGTTGAGCAAGTTTGCTAGAGTGACTCCTTCCACTAACCACTCCTCTGCTCATTTTTAACTGTTTTATTCACTAGACAACAGTTACAACATTTCCCATTCTCACAGAGTTTGGTAAATCTTTTAGAAATTAGGAGTGCAGTTTCAAGGATTGGGCAGCTTTAGAAAGAGAGTAAAAATGAAGATTTTAAAAGTCTGGCAAAGTAGCTATGCTTAGTATTTTGGGTCACATTCTTTACTCTTTTTGTACCTTTAAGTTAATCATAAGAATAACTATAATGATTTATTTACTAAAACTTTGGTTTGTATTCGACTTGGTTAGTATTAAATATCCCAGAAATGACTTTTTAAAAAGGTTAATGGACTAGGAAAGAAATGGTTCTGGAAAAATGTTGAATCTGATGACATAAAGTGTATACATGATCCATCCAGGAATGTGCCAGGAGCTCTACTGGGTTCTGACCCACTCCTGTGGCCTGTGTGTAAAACATGAGCCTCAGGTCACCTACAAAACCATGTCCCCATGCTGCTCTGACAGCTAAGCACCAAGACACTTTCCTGCATGGAATCTTAAAGCATTTCAGGGGCTCAATAGCTCTTTGGGGAGGGGGCATTATTGAACCAGAGAGAGCGAGCCCAGGGCACTGGCAACATTAATAGCTAAGGATTACATCCTTAAGATGAAATAAGTATGAGAAATAAAAATTTTCTGATACATTTTTAAAGATTATCCTTTCAGAAGTCCCTAGAGAACCCTACCATTGCTTAATGGGAGTCATACTTCCCAAGAGACTGGCCCACGGCTTCTTGAAAGACCAGTTTTTGCAGTTCTAATTTACTGCTCAGCCATAGATTTTAGAATGCTGTATTGGAGATAGAAATTTAAATTGCTGTAAAATATGGAGGAGTTTGCATTTATGTCCAAATATTTTTGTAATCCTTAGATAAGATATATACCTGAAAGTTGTCATATATGTTTGTGATGTGGTATACATGTGTATATATGTATATATACATAATATATATATATAGAATATATATATTTTAAGATTATTTATTTGAGGGGGGGCGGAGAGAGCTTAGGAAGGGGGAGGGGTAGAGGAAGATGGAGAGAGATTCTTAAGCATGTTCCATGCCTACTGTGGAGCCTGATGTAGGGCTCAATCTCACAATGCTGAGATCATGACCTGAGCTGAAATTGAGAGTTGGACACTTAACTAACTGAACCACCTAGGTGCCGCCATATATGTATATTTTAACTGAAATTGAAGACGTTATCTATTTATCTGTCTATCTCATGTACATACATTCAAAAACATTTTTGAGGTATGATTTTCATCTTTTTAAATACAAGAAAATAATTCATCAGTTGTGGACAAAAAGTGAGAAGGGATGTAATACTTTTTAAAAACTATTTGGGAATGATTCAGAATTTACAGAAAAATTTTAAGAGTAGTACCAAAACCCCATTCAAATTTCTCAAATTACCATAGTAATAAGCTTTAGGATGAGCACCTGCTTGTCATACCTGTTTAGGCTTCTTGGTTCTGGAACAGTTTCTCTGTGTTTTTGGTTTGTTTGTTTGTTTTTGTGACCTTAACATTTACAAAATTACTGCTTAATAATTTTATATAATATCCCTCCATCTGGGATGATTCAAAGTTTCCCCATGAGTAGACCCTGTTTATATATATGTGTTGACCAGAATAGCAAATAAGTGATACTGTTACTCTTCCCATTGCACCTTATCAGCTGGAAAATCAATGTTGATTTTTCTCATTACTTGTGACATTAAATTTGATTACATTACTAAGACACTATGTGCCAGGCTCCTCCATTATAAAGTTATTTTTTATTTTCTTTGTAATCAATAAGCATTTGGTGTGGAAATAACTGAAACAATTTAAAATCTCATTCTTACCCCATTGATGTTTCTTGCCAGAAGAACAGATGATTGCTGAGATACAATTTTTAATGTTTTTTGCATCGATTAATTGGCATTCTGACAAAAGAGAGAAATTTTCTTTCATGTATGTATGCATGTATGTATTTTTATTATTAAAGTGAGATCTTATGAGTTTCTGTTTCAGTTTATCGGTTATAATTCATTGTTATCAGTATTTTTCTTTTTTTTTTTGTTTTATTGACATATAATGTATTATTTGTCTCAGGGGTACAGGTCTGTCACTATTTATTTTGATGTGCAGATTGTCCTATATCTGGCCACTGAGAGCCTCATCAATGAGGTTTCTGTATTTCTTTTGAAATGTCTCCATTATTTCTTGAGCACATTTTTCCTTCCTGCCATAGCAAGATGTTCTAGGCTCATCTTTTACTTTCCCAGCCCCTTCCCTGAATCAGCCACTTCTTCAAGAAGTCCTGGTCCCTTTTAGTGATTTAGAAGCCAAGGTCAAAGATTTGGGCAGTACTCCTTGTTACTAGAGGGATCACTGTTTTCAGACCCTTTTTTGGCCAATAGTATTGGGGAATGAATATATGCTATATATCTACATCTCTACACACATACACACATCTATACTTAGATACACATTCACATTTGCACTTTTCAACGTTTATCAATTTATACCGAAAACCATGAGTTTACGCTGGTAGTTCACACTGCAGGCCAATATCATGCATTCATGCTAACCTTCCTTTTTTCTGTATATGTCAGTGCTTGTCTGACAGTGGAAAACCTGGTTCTTATCTCTAGTATATTTACAATTGACTCAATCTCCCTCCATGCAGCTAAGCCCCCTACCATGCTGGGAAGCTCTCTGCCTGGATCCCTCAGGCCTGGCCCAGGACTTTGCTGGGCTATCTCACCCCCCTGCTCCTTACTCTCTGTTTTTCTTTTCCCTTGTTTTCTTTTAATGTAGGAACTATATATTATAAAGACTAGGAAAGATTTAAAAAGACAATAAATATTTTCCAGCATTTTAAAACCTAAAAAAGATAAAGCAAGAATGTCAGGAATAGACTATTAAGTAATAAGGAAGATAAATCCAAAAAATAAGAAAATATTTGGGTTTTTCTATCAAAAACAGGTAGTATGCATATACCCTACAGAACTCAGTAGTTAATTGTGCCACATGGATGAGTATGAGGCCCATTTTTAGGCTCTGTATTATAGTTTGAGGATTGATATTTATGTTCTGTACAAACAGTTTTATTAGCAAACTCAGATTAATGATAGTTCTGTCCAAAATTTATGGATTGTTTAATTGATGGTTGCTAAACCCATTAGGCTCTGGTAGCAGTTAAAATAGTATTTATTTGTTGAGTTGAATAAAATTGATGTACTGTGTTTGTTTTACTTCTTCCATCCCTATTTGTTACCTTACAAAACATATGTCCACTGCGTTTTGAAGACAGTCCCAGGTGTCCAAGAGGGGCCTGTGATGCTGTCAGGATTCTGGGGTCCTCTTGCAGGAGCTTTCCCTGGTCCTGGTCCTGGTAGGAATGGATGTTTTAATGGCTGCCTGGGAAAGGCCAACACCTAAGTCTATATGCAGGACACCCTTTTAAATACAAAAGGAAAATCTAAAATATCATTGAACACATGCTGTTGCCCGCTGGGGAAGAAGGGAGGCTGTGAGTGGCAGTATGTCTTCTGAAGCACACCCCTCAGGCACCCCAACTACTGAAGAGGTCTGCTGGCCCCCAGGGATCCTCATTTTTGCCCCCAGCACAACCCTTCCTGCTCTCCCTTTGAGGGAAGGCTGGCCTGAGCCAATAGCATCTTTTACATCAGAATGTAGACAGAATTAAACACAACAACAGAAGTTCCCCCATGATAGTTATAGGAGTGTCTTGTGGCTTTACTGTTAAGAGACCTTCCAAGCAAGGCCTGAAACAGAGGCATGAAATCAAGAGCTGATGGCATTGGGCTGTCGGTCCCCTGTGAGCCTGTCCCTTTGGCAGCCACAACTAGAGGCCTTATAGGCCAAGCCCCTATAGTCCTAGAGCCAGCCTGGTATAGGCCTGATGAGCTGCTGGGAACACACAAATGTATGGGGATGTCAGGGGACAGTAGCCTGTCATAGCTCAGACACTTGACTGACATCTCTGTCAGCCTGTGGAGTCTGGGGAATTACCTGGGGTGGAATTCCTGCCTTGGTCCAGCACTTGAATTTGCTGCTCAGGGGACTTTGCTTGAGAGTTTTGCCTCTGGGGACTCTCATGTAACAAGAAGTGAGAGAACAGATGCCCTGAAATTCTGTGATCCATGTGAACAGACCCCTTTAAAGTTCCCTTTGCATTTATTGGGACTCATTTAAAGAGTGTAGACTCACAGGGCTGTCCAGGGGAAACATAACGTGAGCCACATACACAATTTTAAATTTTCTAGTAGTTATGCTTCAGAAAAGTAATAAATGAGCATGTGAAATTAATTTTAATGATATATTTTATTAATAACAATATATCTGGAATAATAGCCATCAATATGTAAACAATATAAGGTTATTAAGGAGGTATTTTACACTCTCTTTCCCATACTATGTCTTTGAAATCAGGATACCCAGAGCATGTCCTGATTCACACTAGCCACATTTTGAGGGCTTAAGAACCGTGTGGGCAGTATACAGGTCCTGAGGGTTTGCTGGACTTTTTACATTGGGGGATCATATTAAAAACCATGAGATGGCCTTCCAGAGTCTGTGTATGTCCAAAACAGAAGTCCAAACCTGAGACAAACTGAGAGAGCCTGGGAAACTGTCATCGAGAAATATTATTTGCCAACCACTGAAAGAATCAAATTATGATGCTGAGAATCTTCTTTGTGTAGTAGTTTTCCCAACCCTGTGTGTGTATTTTTGAGGAGGGGAGTATAAGAATAAAATATGGCCTGTGATTAAAGGTCTCAGACTGAACTAACATGTAGTGAATATCTACTCCTAGGTTCACAAACTGTGTCTACATTTACAAACTGTTTCAATAAAAATACCATAGAATATGATGAAAAACTTGTCAACCAGTAAAACAACCCTGTCATGGCATACTTTTCTCATGTCTTTTTTTATATTATATAAGTTAAAAATCCCTCAACTGAAGTAGGAAGAAGATTAACTTGTGAAGGATATCTCTAAAAAGAGAAGGGGTTCTGGAGTTTTGTAGAGCCTGGTAGACAATGATCAGGGCCAGAATTTGATCTGGTGAATTATTATTTTCTTAAGGTCCCTGAAAATATCCTTATTCCTAAGCCTGCCAGGACGATCTTCTTTAGGTACCTGGAAGCCTGTGAACCTGTATCCTAGGTACCATGCCACTTTTCCTGGGATGGTTTTGTAAGCACTAACTCCATAAAGTCCCTCTTAGTTCCTTAAAAGTGTCTGGTTGTCTCTGATTAAATAGCCTTCATTCTCAGGTATGACATTTCAAGCAAGGCTTTGGTTCTATAACCAGTTTCCAATTATGTACTATCACAAGAAAGATTCTTATTGAACTTAGACAAACAATTCTATTGCCATGAAAGTAAGAAAACTTGAAAAGAGTTTCTAAATCTTGGGCAGGGGGGATAAGATGTCACTTACAAACAGGGGGAATAAGACACTTACAAATGTTTCATTTAAACTCACAACAGTAGAGCCTACTAAATTGTTATGATTCACAGATAAGAAGAAAGCAAAAGAATTTCCACTGTATATCCAGAAACTAGAACATTGAAATAACAGCATTCCAAAACAAACAAACAAACCCCCCAACAATGACCCATTATTAACACTCATCAGTTTGTTCAGTCCTACGTAATTAATTCTTTTTTTGCTGGATCTTGAATTTGAGGTCTCATGAACCCATCCATTTTTCCACTGGAGTTCTGAAATCCTGACTTGGTTCACAGGTATTGTTTATGCAGTGCCATCGGAGACCCACACCCAAGGGCTGCATTGTATTCTTCATGAGGCTATCAGATAGTCCTTCACAGAAGATGAGGCAGTCGAACCTGTAGCTGATTTCAAAGTTTTCAGAATAATGTCAGAGTAAAAAAAAAAATATGTGTAGATGACAAAATACTTAAGATGCCTGTGGTTGGTTAATTTATTGTTGATAAGTTTTAAAAATGAAAGGTTTGATAATAACACAACTGATAAGGAAATTAGGTTGTTGCTAAACAAACCAGAAAGTTAATCCAAAAAATTTGAATGAAATACCTATGAACATAATTAACCCTATTTTCAAAGAAGTGTAGTTGTTACATCTAATTTATTAAGATGGTTGAACATAATCTTTATATAGAAAATATCTTCAGACATAACATATAATAATTCTGTCATAATATAGAATAAATATATAATTAAACTATAAAATATATCAAGCATATTAAGAAGAGTGAGGAAGGCCACAGCAGGTCAGGGACACCTCTACTAATAAAACTTGATACACAAATGATATGGAGCCCCAGTTGAAAACCACTGCTCTGGAAGATGCCAGATTCAAATGAAATAAGTGGAGCTGTCACCAAGTTGACAATTAAAAATTACCTGAAACTATGGCTGATCGCACTATACTGTTGTATAAGATCAGCATAGTTGCACCAGGTCTCTGAGTAGGAACATATGGACAGCAAGGGCAGCAGCAATTCTCTAGGGACTCTCTGGCAGCACACACTTTCTGAAATATTTATCTTAACTCCATTTTGCTCGTGCAAAGTTAACCTGGGGAAGGTGATGCCCTTCTTCTGATTTGACAATACTTCCCATATAACTTAATAGTTACATGTCAAATAAACTTGGTTGTTTCCAGCACCTCTCTTTTTACAAGGTGAAAGAACAAATCCTTTATAATTTTCCTAGGACCTTCTTAGAAATCTCAAAGACAATTTTCAGTTCAAAAGACATTATTTAAGATTTGACTTTGGGAAGGCAAAGTATCAGAGGCTGTCAGAAGATTTGGACCCTTGCTTGAGATATAATCATAGATTACTGAGAAACAGTATTTGGCTATTTGCTTAACCAAAGTGACGAGAAGAGGATTTAAAGAAAAACATTCAACGTAATATGACTGTAAAGAACTGTAGCTCTTTCAAAAGTGAGAATACTTGGTCTCTTATATAATTAAGGACATGATAAAGTTACCATAAAACAAAGGAAATTCTGGTAAGACACAGAATTTTTGCCTTAAGGGCTGATTATTCAGAAAGTGAAGGAGAACCTTTTATAATTTCTTAGTCAGAGCTGACCAACAACCCAAGAAAAAAGTGAACAAAAGTTCTTTTTGGAAACTGTATAAGTAAACCCATTAAAACTTATCTAGCGTGACCACTGCAAATAAAACTCCCTTTTTGGGAAACTACCACAGATTTCTATAACAATTTAGGATTTATCCAACACTTTCCTCTTCCTAATTCTGGAGCAACCAATCATTTTACCTGAGGATGAAACTATTCTCTTTCCATTAAAAAAAAAAAAAAAAATCCTGTATACCTTGCATACAAGGTTGTTCCTCTGTACCTTATTGCTTCTAGTAAAGTCTTATTTACTTATTTACTTATATATTTACATATATTGATTATAACTTTTAACCAAAGTAACTTCTTTTTCACAGAAAAAACTAGAAAGCCAATAATTGTGAAGTGTCTCCCACACTCCAGATTTTGCAACAGACTAGCAAATCTCATGAATATACATCTCACAACTTTCTCTGACGGCACATGTTCCTTATATTGCAACTTCTCAAAGTGGCAAAAACGAACGTTCATTAACAGGCTTAAATATATATAGTCTTCCTGTATAAATGAAATAAGCGACAAAATTATATAAACTTAAAATTATGCTTAGCAATTAATGTTACAACATTCTTTTACTTAGAAATAATGTAAGCATCTAATGAATATTTATTAATTGATTTAGTATCAGTCTACATTTTAAGTTACCTAAAGATTTTGGAAATTATCTTCCAGCTGACATGCTATAAAAAATACAAAACGGGGGGGAAGAGTCAAGATGGCGGAGAAGTAGCAGGCTGAGACTACTTCGGGTTGCCGGAGATCAGCTAGATAGCTTATCTAAAGATTGCAAACACCTACAAATCCAACGGGAGATCGAAGAGAAGAAGAACAGCAATTCTAGAAACAGAAAATCAACCACTTTCTGAAAGGTAGGACTGGCGGAGAAGTGAATCCAAAGTGACGGGAAGATAGACCGCCGGGGGAAGTGCCGGCTCCCGGCAAGCGGCGGAGCAACGGAGCACAAAAGCAGGACTTTTAAAAGTCTGTTCCGCTGAGGGACATCGCTCCAGAGGCTTAACCGGGGTGAAGTCCACGCGGGGCCAGTGTGGCCTCAGGTCCCGCAGGGTCACAGAAGGATCAGGGTGTCTGAGTGTCGCAGAGCTCGCAGGTATTAGAACAGGGAAGCCGGCTACAGAGACGGAGCCGAGGAGTGACTCACAGCTCGGGGTTACCTTGAACCGGTCGCAGGCTCGGTCAGCTCAGAGCGCGGCCAGAGGCCAGGCAGACGGGAGTAATAGGGCGCTGTTCTCTGAGGGCGCACTGAGGAGTGGGGCCCCGAGCTCTCGGCTCCTCCGGGCCGGAGACTGGGAGGCCGCCATCTTCATTCCCGTCCTCCGGAACTCTACGGAAAGCACTCAGGGAACAAAAGCTCCCGAAAGCAAACCCAAGCAGATTACACAGCACGGCCCCTGGTAAGGGCGGTGCAACTCCGCCTGGGGCAAAGACACTTGAGAATCACTACAACAGGCCCCTCCCCCAGAAGATCAACAAGAAACCCAGCCAGGACCACGTTCACTTACGAGGAGTGCAGTTTCAATACCAAGGAGAGCCACGGAATCCCAGAGGAGGAGAAAGCAAAGCACGGAACTCATGGCTTTCTCCCCATGATTCTTTAGCCTTGCAGTTAATTTAATTTTTTTTTCTTTTTCATTTTTTTTCTCTTCTTCTGCTAAATTTTTTTAACTTTTACCCTTTTCTTTTTTAACGTTTTTTAACTAGTTTATCTAATATATATATATTTTTTCCTTTTTATATTTTTTTCATTATTGGTGTTCTTTTTTTGTTTCTTTTTTCTTTTTTCTTTTTTTTTTTTCTTTCTGAGCCTCTTTTTATCCCCTTCCCCCCCCCCTCTCACGATTTGGGGTCTCTTCTGATTTGGCTAAAGTATATTTTCCTGGGGTTGTTGCCACCCTTTTAGTATTTTACTTACTCCTTCATATACTCTTATCTGGACAAAATGACAAGGCGGAAAAATTCACCACAAAAAAAAGAACAAGAGGCAGTACCAAAGGCTAAGGACCTAATCAATACAGACATTGGTAATATGTCAGATTTAGAGTTCAGAATGACTATTCTCAAGGTTCTAGCTGGGCTCGAAAAAGGCATGGAAGATATTAGAGAAACCCTCTTGGGAGATATAAAAGCCCTTTCTAGAGAAATAAAAGAACTAAAATCTAATCAAGTTGAAATAAAAAAAGCTATTAATGAGGTGCAATCAAAAATGGAGGCTCTCACTGCTAGGATAAATGAGGCAGAAGAAAGAATTAGCGATATAGAAGACCAAATGACAGAGAATAAGGAAGCTGAACAAAAGAGGGACAAACAACTACTGGACCACGAGGGCAGAATTCGAGAGATAAGTGACACCATAAGACGAAACAACATTAGAATAATTGGGATTCCAGAAGAAGAAGAAAGAGAGAGGGGAGCAGAAGGTATATTCGAGAGAATTATTGGAGAGAATTTCCCCAATATGGCAAAGGGAACAAGCATCAAAATCCAGGAGGTTCAGAGAACCCCCCTCAAAATCAATAAGAATAGGTCCACACCCCGTCACCTAATAGTAAAATTTACAAGTCTTAGTGACAAAGAGAAAATCCTGAAAGCAGCCCGGGAGAAGAAGTCTGTAACATACAATGGTAAAAATATTAGATTGGCAGCAGACTTATCCACAGAGACCTGGCAGGCCAGAAAGAGCTGGCATGATATATTCAGAGTACTAAACGAGAAAAACATGCAGCCAAGAATACTATATCCAGCTAGGCTATCATTGAAAATAGAAGGAGAGATTAAAAGCTTCCAGGACAAACAAAACCTGAAAGAATTTGCAAACACCAAGCCAGCTCTACAGGAAATATTGAAAGGGGTCCTCTAAGCAAAGAGAGAGCCTAAAAGTAGTAGATCGGAAAGGAACAGAAACAATATACAATAGCAGTCACCTTACAGGCAATACAATGGCACTAAATTCATATCTCTCAATAGTTACCCTGAATGTTAATGGGCTAAATGCCCCAATCAAAAGACACAGGGTATCAGAATGGATAAAAAAACAAAACCCATCTATATGTTGCCTACAAGAGACTCATTTTAAACCCGAAGACACTTTCAGATTTAAAGTGCGGGGGTGGAAAAGAATTTACCATGCTAATGGACATCAGAAGAAAGCAGGAGTGGCAATCCTTATATCAGATCACTTAGATTTTAAACCAAAGACTATAATAAGAGATGAAGATGGACACTATATCATACTCAAAGGATCTGTCCAACAAGAAGATCTAACAATTGTAAATATCTATGCCTCTAACGTGGGAGCAGCCAACTATATAAACAAATTAATAACAAAATCAAAGAAACACATCGACAATAATACAATAATAGTAGGGGACTTTAACACTCCCCTCACTGAAATGGACAGATCATCCAAGCAAAAGATCAACAAGGAAATAAAGGCCTTAAGTGACACACTGGACCAGATGGACATCACAGATATATTCAGAACATTTCATCCCAAAGCAACAGAATACACATTCTTCTCTAGTGCACATGGAACATTCTCCAGAATAGATCACATCCTTGGTTCTAAATCAGGTCTCAACTGGTATCAAAAGATTGGGATCATTCCCTGCATATTTTCAGACCACAATGCTCTGAAGGTAGAACTCAATCGCAAGAGGAAATTTGGAAAGAACCCAAATACATGGAGACTAAACAGCATCCTTCTAAAGAATGAATGGGTCAACCAGGAAATTAAAGAAGAATTGAAAAAATTCATGGAAACATATGATAATGAAAATACAACGCTTCAAAATCTGTGGGACACAACAAAGGCAGTCCTGAGAGGAAAATATATAGCGGTACAAGCCTTTCTCAAGAAACAAGAAAGGTCTCAGGTACACAACCTAACCCTACACCTAAAGGAGCTGGAGAAAGAACAAGAAAGAAACCCTAAACCCAGCAGGAGAAGAGAAATCATAAAGATCAGAGCAGAAATCAATGAAATAGAAACCAAAAAAACAATAGAACAAATCAACGAAACTAGGAGCTGGTTCTTTGAAAGAATTAATAAGATTGACAAATGCCTGGCCAGACTTATCAAAAAGAAAAGAGAAAGGACCCAAATAAATAAAATCATGAATGAAAGAGGAGAGATCACAACTAACACCAAAGAAATACAGACAATTATAAGAACATATTATGAGCCACTCTACGCCAACAAATTTGACAATCTGGAAGAAATGGATGCATTCCTAGAGACATATAAACTACCACAACTGAACCAGGAAGAAATAGAAAGCCTGAACAGACCCATAACCAGTAAGGAGATTGAAACAGTCATCAAAAATCTCCAAACAAACAAAAGCCCAGGGCCAGATGGCTTCCCGGGGGAATTCTACCAAACATTTAAAGAAGAACTAATCCCTATTCTCCTGAGACTGTTCCAAAAAATAGAAATGGAAGGAAAACTTCCAAACTCATTTTATGAGGCCAGCATCACCTTGATCCCCAAACCAGACAAGGATCCCATCAAAAAAGAGAACTACAGACCAATATCCTTGATGAACACAGATGCAAAAATTATCACCAAAATACTAGCCAATAGGATTCAACAGTACATTAAAAGGATTATTCACCACGACCAAGTGGGATTTATTCCAGGGCTGCAAGGTTGGTTCAACATCCGCAAATCAATCAATGTGATACAACACATTAATAAAAGAAAAAACAGGAACCATATGATACTCTCAATAGATGCTGAAAAAGCATTTGACAAAGTACAGCATCCCTTCCTGATCAAAACTCTTCAAAGTGTAGGGATAGAGGGCACATACCTCAATATTATCAAAGCCATCTATGAAAAACCCATCGCAAATATCATTCTCAACGGAGAAAAACTGAAAGCTTTTCCGATAAGGTCAGGAACACGGCAGGGATGTCCGTTATCACCACTGCTATTCAACATAGTACTAGAAGTCCTAGCCTCAGCAATCAGACAACAAAAAGAAATTAAAGGCATCCAAATCGGCCATGAAGAAGTCAAACTATCACTCTTCGCAGATGATATGATACTATATGTGGAAAACCCAAAAGACTCCACTCCAAAACTGCTAGAACTTGTACAGGAATTCAGTAATGTGTCAGGATATAAAATCAATGCACAGAAATCAGTCGCATTTCTCTACACCAACAACAAGACAGAAGAAAGAGAAATTAAGGAGTCCATCCCATTTACAATTGCACCCAAAACTATAAGATACCTAGGAATAAACCTAACCAAAGAGACTAAGAATCTATACACAGAAAACTATAAATTACTCATGAAAGAAATTGAGGAAGACACAAAGAAATGGAAAAATGTTCCATGCTCCTGGATTGGAAGAGTAAATATTGTGAAAATGTCTATGCTACCTAAAGCAATCTACACATTTAATGCAATTCCTATCAAAGGACCATCCATTTTTTTCAAAGAAATGGAACAAATAATCCTAAAATTTATATGGAACCAGAAAAGACCGCGAATAGCCAAAGGAATATTGAAAAAGAAAGCCAAAGTTGGTGGCATCACAATTCCGGACCTCAAGCTCTATTACAAAGCTGTCATCATCAAGACAGCATGGTACTGGCACAAAAACAGACACATGGATCAATGGAACAGAATAGAGAGCCCAGAAATAGACCCTCAACTCTATGGTCAACTAATCTTCGACAAAGCAGGAAAGAATGTCCAATGGAAAAAAGACAGCCTCTTCAATAAATGGTGTTGGGAAAATTGGACAGCCACATGCAGAAAAATGAAATTGGAACATTTCCTTACACCACACACGAAAATAGACTCAAAATGGATGAAGGACCTCAATGTGAGAAAGGAATCCATCCAAATCCTTGAGGAGAACACAGGCAGCAACCTCTTTGACCTCAGCCACAGCAACATCTTCCTAGGAACATTGCCAAAGGCAAGGGAAGCAAGGGCAAAAATGAACTATTGTGATTTTATCAAGATCAAAAGCTTTTGCACAGCAAAGGAAACAGTTAACAAAACCAAAAGACAACTGACAGAATGGGAGAAGATATTTGCAAACGACATATCAGATAAAGGGCTAGTGTCAAGAATCTCTAAAGAACTTAGCAAACTCAACACCCAAAGAACAAATAATCCAATCAAGAAATGGGCAGAAGACATGAACAGATATTTCTGCAAAGAAGACATCCAGATGGCCAACAGACACATGAAAACATGCTCCATATCACTCAGCATCAGGGAAATACAAATCAAAACCACAATGAGATACCACCTCACACCAGTCAGAATGGCTAAAATTAACAAGTCCGGAAATGACAGATGCTGGCGAGGATGCGGAGAAAGGGGAACCCTCCTACACTGTTGGTGGGAATGCAAGCTGGTGCAACCACTCTGGAAAACAGCATGGAGGTTCCTCAAAATGTTGAAAATAGAACTACCCTATGACCCAGCAATTGCACTGCTGGGTATTTACCCTAAAGATACAAATGTTGTGATCCGAAGGGGCACGTGCACCCGAATGTTTATAGCAGCAATGTCTACAATAGCCGAACTATAGAAAGAACCTAGATGTCCATCAACAGACGAATGGATAAAGATGTGGTATATATACACAATGGAATACTATGCAGCCATCAAAAGAAATGAAATCTTGCCATTTGCGACAACGTGGATGGAACTAGAGGGTATCATGCTTAGCGAAATAAGTCAATCAGAGAAAGACAACTATCATATGATCTCCCTGATATGAGGGAGAGGAGATGCAACATGGGGGGTTAATGTGGTAGGAGAAGAGTAAATGAAACAAGTTGGGATTGGGAGGGAGATAAACCATAAGTGACTCTTAATCTCACAAAACAAACTGAGGGTTGCTGGGGGGACGGGGGTTGGGAGAGGGGGTTGGGGTTATGGACATTGGGGAGGGTATGTGCTATGGTGAGTGCTGTGAAGTGTGTGAACCTGGAGATTCACAGACCTGTACCCCTGGGGGGAAAAAATGTATGTTTATAAAAAATAAAATTAAAATAAAAATGCAAAATATAATTATTGTTGAACTAGTTTTTCAAAATAATGATTTGATTGGGTTAAACACAAATTACATTTTTCATTATCATAAATATTTGGCAGAAATAATATTAGCTTATTTGATCAGTAAAACTGTATAGGTTTAGGAAGAACATATCCAAGTAGGATAGAAACAAAAGTTTTTACTATACTTACCATTGAAGACATAGTTTTTATTAAATGAATAATATTAAACTAGTCTTAATTTCCAAATATTACCTAAATTGTGTGAGCTTGAATTATTAAGACATTTGAATTAGTTTCTGTGAGAATACTTACTAAAAAAGCACTTGTAAATATTGGAAGCTCAATTTTCTTAATTTCTGAGAGTTTTAGAAATACTCAATTTGTGTAAGCAGTTATTTATCTCTGAGTCAATTAGAGCAGAGTTTCTATAATTTAAGAGATTTTATTATCTTATTTGTTAATATCATCTGGAGGTAGGGAAATGTTGCATACTCACAATTAGAGGTAAAGACCTTTCTGGTTATGTATCATAAACATACAACAGGGAGAGAGCTTATAGCTTCAATTCAAAATTTAGTCCTAAATCAAGAGCAAATATAGAATTACAGCCCATTAGTACATATTGAAGAGTTGTTCTCTTCCCAGTGGGTGTGAATCCTTACTGTTGCCATCCTGAGCCCAGGTCTGGATGCTAAACCCACTTTTGGGTCCCTGGATCACCAGTAAGGAATGGAGCACAGTGAGGCCTGAGAGCCTCCTTACTTAGGAGGAGTAAATGGGGGATCAAGTAAAGTCTAGTCATATCTAAGTTATGGCACCAAAACTGTGAAAGTTGAAATGCACTGGACAATTAAGGAGATGTTTTTTTCAGGGTAGTGCAATAGGGAGAAGGTTTACTAGTGAAGAACATTTCACAAAAAAGCAAGGAGGTTTGGGATTTGGAGAGGCAAGAAGGAAAAGAAGTCATCCACAGTCTTTAGTCATCCACAGTCTTTGGGAGTCACAAGGAAGAGGAGCTGGGTCTTATCTCAGGATATGGAAGAAGAGGAGATCCTTTGTGGTTATCCATTTCTCAGAATACAAAAGTCTTTAGGGACTTCTAAACTGCTTTCCAGGAGAACCGTGTTTATATTAAGTTCAACACTGTCTTTTATCTTCTAAACAAATGGAGGTATGTTAAAAATGGGAAACATTTTCTAAGTTGAGACTCAATTATTTTTTTCATTGATGTTTAAATTACTTGTGATGCTATAAATCCCTTGTGATTAAGTCATATACAAATAGAAACAGGATTTTGAAAAGTACTCATCAAATCTGGAGCAGCAATTTCTGTGTTGAAACAATGTTCTTCATTTATCTAGGAATTTGTTGCCTCAAGTAAGGTGGTCATCATTCTGTACAAAGCATTGACTTCCCAATTGAGCAGATTTGGACATAGTTCATCATCCCAGGCTATGAAAAGTCTGATCTGCTTTACATCATCAAAAAGAGAGCCTCACAATCAGCCAAACCCAATACTATCAGCAAAATTTAGTGATTTTCAAAGAAAAAATGCATCTGAGAATATATAAATTTCTGGGCATACATTTAGGTATTCATATAGGCATACATGTAGGTAAACCTGACTACATTAAGTAGCAAAATTGTTTTTCCACAATATAACTTTCCTACCAAAAAGCTTTTCATCATTATTTTTCTTTAAGGGGTTTCATAAGCAGATTCAATTATAGAAACCTGATTTTAGGCAGCTGAACTTTTTTGGGCAAAGCTGCCAAATATTTTTACATTAGAGGGGCACACAGAGCAAGAAATGGAAGGATGAATTCTGGGAAAAGGACAATATGAGAACAAATTCTAGGTTTAGGAAGGGACATTTGTGTACTATTTGATAAGCAGCACTGAAATTAAGTAGGAATGAGATCCTTACACTCTTTACAATTGCCATTTGTAACTACTTGTGTTCTCTGGTCTCAAATACAAAATGCTCTTCATTGGCATACAGGATATGATGCCTTTGGGAGCTTAGAACTGTCAGTGGATGAGGAGTATTCCCAAATATTTTTATTTTTTTGCCCTGATGTCTGTTTGGCAGGCTATACTGCTAATGACTTAGAAACATGAAACAGAACCTCAGGGCTTGGAGGTGACCTGACCCAGGTCCCCTGGTGCCTGAGTAGAGACCTCAAGATCCAGGCTCAGGTTTTTTACTCCAAGCCCAGGGTGCCTTCATCCCTGGGAGTTTGCTTCAACTCTGGGATGAAGTCTACATTGGAAATATGATATTATAACTCAAGATTTAAGTGGCAACTTGAAATATTGTAGGAAGAGATCTCTTCTTTTCCTGAAGAATGAGACAGACAAGAACTGTTACATTAGAGTATAGGAAGCAGTGATGTCATTTCTTTATTAAGAAAGTGGGTTGTTCCCTAATGTCCAAGAGGCCTAGTGGCAGAGGGTTAATGGGTGCCACGGAAGGGACATCTTGTTGGAGACACTAATTCCTTGGGCTGCAGCTGCCCAGGGCACTGTCTTACTGTCTTCGCCGTCTTACTCTGCGTGAGGTGTGGAGAGACCAGATGTTGATTGAGAGAGAGGAACCAAGAATTTTACAGTTTTGTAATTTGTTATACTCACAGTGCTCTGGAGAGAACATGGCATGGGGAGGCACTGAGGTTGGTCAGGGTCAGAGGGACAAAAGGGAACTCTGGGCAAACACTTGCAGAGGTGACCCTTGAACAACAGAGGTTTGAACTGCATGAGGCCACTTATATGCACATTTTACTCAATGCATACACTACAGTGCCATAAATGTATTTTCTCTCCCTTATGATTTTCTTGATAATTTCTTTCATCTAGCTTACTTTATTATAAGAATATAGTATATAATACATATAACACACAAAATATGTGTTAATCAACTGTTTATGTTTAGGCTTCTGGTCAAGAGTAAACTATTGGTAGGTGAGTCTGGAAGAATCAAAATATGTGGCTTTTTAACTGCGTAAGTGGGAGGTTGTGCTCCTAGCCCTTGTGTTGCTTCAGGTTTAATGGTATTGAGGCTTTTGTAGGAAGGACATGGCAAAGAAGGGTGGCTGACAAGTTTGGCAAGTTTGAATGATTTCAGCAGGCTCTGGGACATAGATGCTGTTCCTAGGTGTCTGGTGCCTGGCCCTGAATGATTAGGGCAAATGGATAGGGACTCAAGAGTATGAAGGCCTGGTAGGAAGGTAGTCAGAGGGTGGTCTTAGCTGGCTGTTAAAGAAGGGGAAGGGCCTCAAACTGGGTCAAGACAGTGTCAAAAAATGACATGATATTGCCCTAGCTTGCCCATTTCCATACATATTCCTTGTGCTGCCCCCCAGTTACACTGCCTTCCCTTGCTTCCTCCCTAGCTCCTCCAGATGCTCACCAGAACAGAGTCAGACCAGTGTAGTATCACACAGCTGGAGAGGTCCACTCCCACTCAGTGTGATTTGCCTGAGGTCCAACCTTTTCTCCAGCACCGAGAGGGACTTTATAGCATGGGAAGTTGACTTCTAGCATCTTTTCATTATGCAGGAAAGGGAGTGGAGATTTGGATATTAAGGGGACTAAAGGAGATTGGCCTATTTTTCTTTATCATTATCTTTTCCATTTTTACTCAAATTCGGCAGTGAATCTAGGATGTAGATAGAAGAGTCAGCCTTCCAAAGGACTATATGAGGATAGTATCCCTACTGGTTCCCACTGCATGGTGTTCAACTGTGAACTGGGTGCATAATTGATCTTTCTGTACAGATTGAATTGGGGCTCACTTGTCCAAGGGTACACATGTGCATGTGGCAGAGGCAGAATTCCTTGTGTCCAAAGCCTGTGCTCCACTCAGTATCTTATGATTTATATGATTGTAAATGGTACCTTTCTTCCTTAAATCTCCTCCTTGAACTTTTCCCAGCTTCCCCTGTTTTTATCCCAAGTTAGTGATTGGTGAGCAGGTTGGGAAAGGAAGCAAACACCATTATTTTGAGGGTGACCAGAAGTGCTGCTATGTGGAAGTGTTCAGGGGCACAGCATTAAAGCTGTGTGGTGAAGCATGTAACATCCCTATGTTCTCCAACACTTCAACCCCACCTGCAGTGCCCAGGAGGAATACGAGAGCTGCTTTTAAGCTGCCCTGCATTGCAGCAATAGCACTGACTGTTCATCTGCTTAAGTGAACTAACTATATGTAGTGATTTCCTGGTGTGTGTCAGGCAGTGTGAATTAAATAGTGAATAAGAACTATTGTCTGCTCCCAGTGGTCCACAGTCTAGTGGGAAACTGGCGCATAAACAGCTGTCACAATGCAATGACAGGCACATGACAATGAGTCTAAGTCCAGGACAGTCTAAGTACAAGACAGTACAGGATAGAAGGGTAGTACTGGGAGACATAGCTGGAGGGGAAGGATGGGTACAAATGAGGAGAAACTTTCCAATCCTGTGCGGGAGACTGAGCTTTACACAGAGAACAGTAGAGAATCATTAAAAAAGTGAACTTGGAGGAGTGGAAAAAGAGGAGTTTAGTTTGGAAGGTTTTTGTTGTGGTATATGTGTAGCACCCAAGAGGGAATGACAGGCAGACAGAGATTCAGGACTGGAAACTAAGAAAGAGGTTTGAGCTGGTAATACGGTCTCATCAGTATCTGGATGATAAATGAAGCTGTTGTGCTGGAGGTAGATTTCCCAGGGTAGGTGTGAGAAGGGAAGCAGACCATGGAAGAAGAGCCAGAGAGACACTGTTCAGTGGTGGTGTGACCAGGGGAGCAAAGGCCTGAAGGAGGAGGTGGCTAAGAAGGAGAAAGGAGAAGGAGAAAAGGAGAAGGTTGGCCACAATGGACGCTTCCCATTTCTCCTGTTAATATATTTTCTAATATTACTCTCCATTTAGGTTCTTCATTTGTTCTTTTAATTTTCTCTTTTCTGTCTTCCTTTTGAAAATGCATTGTTCCTTTGATTCTTCTAAAGTTTTTTACAGAGGAAGGTCAGGAAGACAGCAGGCATTGATCACCAAATCTTGAATTCTAGAGAATTTAGTTTTCCTTCTTTCCCAAAAATTTCTTGAAAGAACAATAGCAAAGCTAGAGGAGCATTAGAAAAAAGTACACATTGATTTTGGTCAAGGCTCCCCTAGTTTCCTGTTTGAGAAAACCGAGGGGTGAAGGGCTGCACAGGAGAGTGTTTTGTCAGTAACTGAGAGCCAGAATTAAAGAGTTGAACTGATCCCAAGGAAATCCAACTTTATTTTTCCTGCTTCTCCCCACCCCCCACGAAGAGTTTATTCATTATAGGACTTCTTTGTAAAGTGATCTCTGTGTTCTTTTGAGCTTGAAATTATACTCAAATGTTCTTCTGGAATGTTTTCATTTTCCTTTAAAATAATAAATTTATTGACTCTCTGGAACTAAATTAAATTAGGCAACTGGCCAGGAAGGATGCTGTACATCACTTCTACCCTAGGGTTATTGCAAGCTGTAACATCTCTGTCTTTGGCCAGTGTGGCCTTGGATAACTGCAGTTTTCTTTTCAAACACACTTCAATGTCATCCATGCCACCTATTACCTTGAGCAAGTCCCTTAACTTGAAGCATTATTTTGTCACCTATAAAAGGGGGATAATAATAATAGCTAACCCATTGGATTGTCAGGAAAGTTAAAGAGAAAATGTATAATAAAAGCCTGGTATATACTGAGTGCTCAAAAAGCTTGGTGTTGTTATTAAAATGGAGAGGTCATATACAGAGTTCACAAGGGAGGAAAACCTGTCACAGTTGAAAATACTGCCTTAGGCATTCCATTCAATTATTTTGCTGTTTCCAAAAATCCAAAGTCTAGGCAAGATGAGGTTTTTCTGGTTATATGAAGGTAGAAAACAACAGGAAAGCTGGAGATTTGACCTGTGAGTGAAAAAACGGCTGCCTTCAAAACGTCCTGTAGTACCTGTGCCATCACTGCTGGCAGCTGAACTGGTTCCAGAAGATGAATACAGCCTTCTGGGTGAGTCCAGATGCCCTAATTCACTGCTGTAGCTTGGGGCTGGAGTCTCTTAGTAGGGTCGGGTGTGTCTACCTCTGAGTGACTGTGGCCAGGACTGACCCAAAGTCCTTTTATCTGTGGATGATGTGTCGAGTCCCAAACAACATTCCTTGGGGTGAACTGAAAACTCCAGTCTGCTGTGAATCTTCTGAGATGTCAGCAGGTTAGAAGGTAAAGGAGGAATCTAAATTCACCCTTTAATGAATATAAAGAAGATTGAATAGTGCACAGAACAGTCACAGAAATTTTTCAGCTAAAATGAATTTTAATATTTAGAATATTTGTCATGAAAATTAGGATATGGGAATATTAAAGAAGCAAATGTTCAAAATCTTCGCCATTAGATTCCATACCTCTTCATAAATGAAGTATTTTTACCGATTAATAAGCTTTACAGTTACTTTATGTCCTGTTCATTGTCACTGAATAAACTCTCTTAAATGCATCATTTGCTTTGAATTAAATGCACTTTGGATGGCCCATTTATTCACTAGGCTAGATCTTGGGTCACTGTGATGTCATTTTAGGTCCTCATCCTGAGGAGTTTAGCCTGATGGAAGATAGGCAAGTGAGCATGAGTGACAAAGGATATGTCCTGTGCTATAATGCAGGCTACTTGGCCTGGGGAGATGGTGAAACTATAGACAGAAAATCACCAGGGGGAGCATGGCATGAGCTTAGAAGAAGGTGTTTGGGAGTGGAGGAGTGAGCAGGCAAAGGGGCTAGAGGGTTTGTTCAGCTTTCCATTTACATCTGTGACATCTTTCTGCCTCACTGATGTGAAATATTCAATAACATGTTAACACACACGTCCAGGACATAAGAAGTGGCCCCGCCAGTGGTGTTATCCTATCCCACCTGTGTTATTACTTGTGACTGTGCAGCACAGCTCTGACTCCAGCCAGCTGTCTTGTAAAGGGCAGAAAACCAATTCTACCACCTGCTCAGTGGGATGTGTGAAGATGTTGAGCTTCAGTTTCGCTTTCTAGGAAATGAAGGCAATGCCTCCTGCCTGAAGGATTAAACAGCATAATATGTGTTAAAGCTCTCAAGATTATACACCCCCATCCTGCATCACTAATGTAGTTAGGTATACAAGTGATCACATTCTGAACTTTGACTGTCAGTATAATGTCTCATCAATATGGAAACCACGACCCACGCTTTACTGTAATATACAAAACCTTAAGTTTCCTCAGAAGAGTACCCCCAAATTGGCAGCGTTAATGTTAGCGTTTATCTAATTTTTCAAGGACTTCTTTCCCAAAATAAGTCACTGTGACTTCACCAAGGACCTTATATGGTGGGAAAGAAGCCCAGACTTCATTCTTAAAGCTGCCAGCCTTTGCTGGCTCATTGCAAATTGAGCAACACTGAGAATCCACAAGAGTCAAACATAGCTGAACATCAACATCCTGGGATTTTTTCCTATGAGAATATCTGGCTCATCTGGTGATGCATCTGGTGATGATGAAAGAATGCTCTGACCACTACAGCGGCAAACACTTGCCCCTGGTACTTACTTGACCTCTGGGTCTCACAACTGTGTGAACTCACAGGCTGTCATGAATACCAGAGAGCATGAACAGGAAGCATGGCTGCTCTTAGCCTTCTGGGAGCTGAGAGGAAAGTGGTGCTTTGTAAAAGACCTGCAGACCAAAACCTCAGCTCTAAGAAAAGTTGGTGCTGAGACCAAGAGCTGGGTGGGCAAGAGGGCTGTTTTGGCTTCATGTTTTACTGAATAATGAGAAATTCACTGAGCTAAATGCACATATCCTTGGAATGTAACACACATAGATGTCAGGTGTAAAGTTGTAAAAAGAACAATCCTTTTTTCTGCTAAATTGGGAGACAACTTTGCCTTCCAGTTATTGATATTTCATACTTCTTTGCTCCAGTGCTCAGTGTTCATGGTGATGTGTTTGAGGGAGGATGAGAGGGTTGAGACAGAGAAATGTTGCCAGGGAGGGCCTGGACTGCCAGGAAAGGGCTCCAGGCTGAAGCTAGAGACCCACCATGTGCCTTGGAGGAGCACGTGGGCAAGGCTTCCTCAGCTCCAGGCAGAGTATAAGACCCCAGGTGCTCCAGGTGTGATCCCAGCACGGAGCTCCAGTGCTTTCAAGGGTGTTTCTGCTTTTTCAAAGCCACAATCTGAGGCAGACTATTGAACCGAGGATGGAAGGGATGGCAGGTGTCAGTTATCAAGATAACTTGCAAGCATGGGTTTACAGAGCTCCACAACTAGGAGCTCCAGGTTAGAATGCCAGACTTAACAAATAAAAATAGTCCATACCAGTTCAATTTGAATTTCAGATAAATGATAATGATTTTTCAGTATAACTGTTCCAAATATTTCATGGGATGTTCTTACATTTAAAAATTAGTTCAAGTTTATGTTGTTCTAAAATTATAATGTAATGGCCTCCTGTATTTTCTCGGCTATTATATCCATGATGAGGATTTTATCCTAAAGCTTATTACTCCACTGACCCTTTTTTGCTTAGGTTATCTTTTTCTAGCTTTTATGGTCTTTCTTTGATTGTGTTTTAGATGTATGTGTCTCATATAAATAATATGGTGCCTCATCTAAGAATCTCTTTAATGGGAAAATTGAAATGAATTGCAATTATATAAAAGCATTATATTTCTACCAACGTATTTTCTATGTCATTTAGTATATGCTTTATCAGTCATACATAATTACGTTAGTGATTGTCACCACCCATGCTGCTCTAGGAAACCTTGATGGGCAGTTCCTGAGCCTTTATTACCGGCCAGGCTTGTGTGTTGGTCTCATTCATGTTCCTAACAGAGTTATAAGGTGTTTGAAGTAGTATTACACTCCCATCTAAAGGGAAGGCTGAAAGAGCTTGGAGCCTCCAGGCCATGCAGTGGAAGACCACACTGCCATGAGCAGGGTGTAGAACTTCCACCTGATGCCAGCTCACTCTTACATGTGAGCTCCTGTCCTGGCCATCTTCACATATTTCACTTTGGGGGAGCTGGGCCTGAGTAATGACTTAGGGTCTGGCTTGGGGCTGGCCTGCTGTTCTGTGGCCAGAGGGATAGTTCAGGCAGGATCTTGTCTCCATGGTTCTCATACCACCTTCACACTCTCAGAGTCTTGCTAAGGGCAGACCTCAGCAGGTTAGAGTAGGGCTTCATTCTCCTGTTATTTCATTTCTTAGGAAACAGAGATAGAGAAATGTGTTAGCACAGACAAGGTTAAATTTTTCACGAAGCCATTGTAATGTAAAAAAAAAATTGTCATAACCTAACTTCTGTTTAAGCAAATTTTTAAATTATTATTTTTAAAATGTGTTTAAAACATTAAAAAAATATTTTAAAAATAACACGTTTTTATTAACACATTGTTTTACTGGAGCTTCCATAATACAATGTAGCACTTAAAACGTTTAATATTGCAACATCTTTCTCAAGAGGGAATTCCCAAGATTGGCTTTTTTACTAGCCAATTATAATTTCAACAAGGATCTGCCTTAGCCCAATTATCAGACACATAATGTGATTCTGCCTTCTTCCTGGTGGCCAGAGACTATTTTCGGCCACATCTGCTGGATTTTCCTGCTGATGCCACAGAACAGTCAGAGAATGGCACATCAAGAGACACAATTTATAATGAAAAATTGCAGGGGAAAAGTTCTTGATTGAAAAGGGGATTTCTCATGTTTATCTACTTTGGCTAAATCTTACATTGGCTCAAACTTGGATCTGTTGGCTGTTGTCTGTGGTGTTTCTAAAGTGAGTTGGCTGATGAATCTCATCTCAGCAGTGCTTATGATGGGAAAGTATGTCTGTAGCAGTCACTAATAACTCTGGGCTTTATTTTCATTGGACAAGATCTAAAATGGGTCATTCCCCCAAAGTATTGCAATAATAGATAAGATCCAGAGGAAGATCTTTACCTTGAGAGGCTGCATAGCTGACTGAGGAAAGCAGACTGTGGAGATGGAGGCCTGGCTTGGGTCCCTGCTCTGCTGCCCACCAGCCTGTCACTCTGACCTGCAGTTTCCTGTTGGAGGAGCAGACTAAGTAACAGTGTTCATCTCGCAGCATGGGAAATTAAGTCAGAGGAAGTGGGCCTTATATAATTGACCTATTTTATTTTATTTATTTTTTTTCTTCTAAATTTTTTATTTTCTCGGTGTTCGAAGATTCATTGTTTATGCACCACACCGAGTGCTCCATGCAATATGTGCCCTCTTTAATACCCACCACCAGGCTCACCCATTCCCCCTCTCTCCCCCCCTCCAAAACCTTCGGTTTTGGAATACAACTGTAAAGATGAAAATTAAAAAAGATTCTGAAAAAGAAATTGATAAGGAGAAAGGGGAACCCTCTTACACTGTTGGTGGGAATGCAAGTTCGTGCAGCCACTTTGGAAAACAGTGTGGAGATTCCTCAAAAAATTAAAAATACAGCTTCCCTATGACCCTGCAATTGCAATCCTGGGTATTTACCCCGAAGATACAGATGTAGTGAAAAGAAGGGGCATCTGTACCTTAATGTTCATAGCAGCAATGGCCACAGTTGCCAAACTGGAAAGAACCAAGAGGCCCTTCAACAGATGAATGGATAAAGAATACGTGGGCTCTGAGAAACAAACTGAGGGTTTTGGAGGGGAGAAGGGTGGGGGTTTGGGTGAGCATGGTGGTGGGTATTAAGGAGGGCATGGAACACTGGGTGTGGTGCATAAACAATTAATTTTGGAACACTGAAAAAAATAAAATTAAATTAAATTAAAAAAAATAGAAGCTTGTTGAATAAAGGATAAAAAGAAAAAGAGGGAGAGAATGTGATCAGGCCGGATACTAGAACAAAGCCATATGCTAGATTTAGGGTATATTTTACTCTGTTAGAAGAAACTGTATCCTGAAATTTTGAAGAAAGAAAAACTTATATGAATACAAATAATAAGGTTAGATACAATGAAGGGGTAGAATGTGAGTATAACAATGAAAATTTTAAAAGATTTTTTAAAAAGTATTGATAAGATAAAATAGTTAAAAGAAAGTTAAAATAAGAAGGAGGAAAAATTTTAAAAAATAAAATAAGAAAAAAATTAAATTTAAAGATAAAATTTAAAATATTTAACTTTGAAAGGCTAAAGAACCATGGGAAAAAAGCCAGGAAGTCTATGTGCTGCATTCCCCTAGCTCTGGAGTTCTGCAGTTCTCACTGATCAGTAAACTTGGCTGGATATTCTTATTGATCTTCTAGGGGAGGGGCCTGTTGCAGTGATTCTCAAATGTGTTTGCCTGAGGTGGAATTGCACCCCCCTTGCCTGGGGCCAGGCTAAGTAATCACTCGGTTTTGCTCTCGGTAGCTTTTGTTCCCTGAACACTTTCTGTACAGATTTGGAGGAGGAGAATGAAGATGACAGCCTCCCAATCTCCAGCCTGGAGGAGATGAGAACTCAGGGCTTTGCTCCTCAGTGCACCCTCAGAGAAAGGCAGTCAATCACTCCTGTCTCCCTGGTCTCTGGCCATGCTTCGTGCTCACGTGGCTTGTGACCAAGGGTTTCTATCTCTGGCACACAGGCCCCTTTGGAGTATCCAAACCCAGCTGATTCCTACAGCATGCTCCTGCGCCACTCCTCCCAGTGGAGGAAGGGTGGGGGGGTCTCCCCAGATCTGCCACTTGTAGGGTTCCTGCTTGAAGAGCAGTGGCTTATGTTGGGAATCATGGTTTAAGTTAATCCCAAGATGAGAGACCACTCCTCAGCTCTGTCTCTGCAGCCAGCTTCCCTGCTCTGATACCTGTGAACTCTGCTGCACTCAGGCATCCCCTGGTCTTTCTGTGACCCCAAGGGACCTGAGACCTGAGGACTCTACCCCCCACTTAGCCTGTGGAAGAATGTCCCTCAGTGCAGCAGACTTCTAAGAGTTCTGATTTTGCACTCCACTGCTCTAATGCTTGCCAGGAGCCGGTCCCTCCCTCTGTGGTCTATCTTCCCACATATCACCTCAAATTCACTTCTCTGCACATCCTACCTTCCAGAAATTGGTTGCTTTTCTTTTCCTAGAATTACTGCTATTCTTTTCTCCAATATCCTGTTGAGTTTGTAGGTGTTCAGAATGGTTTGATAACTATCTAGCTGAATTCCTGGGACCCAGTGAAATTTAGGCCTCCTACTCTTCTGCCATCTTACTCCTCCCTCAGACCCTTGGTTTAAATGGCACTATTTCAAGTTCTTCTAAGGCATTTTCTCAGGCTAGACATTCTATATATTTCTCTGAGGACAGTTATCAAGCCATGGCTGATTACGAGAGCCAAACACCCATGACCTAGCTTGGTAAGCACCCTTACATGCTTCAATCCCTTGGCCACTACTTCCTCCCTTTTGCAATTAGTTTGTTATTATTACAGACATCAAGTAGTCACTTTCAGTGACTTGATGGTATTTAAATGCATCAGCATCCCTAAGGGATTTGTAAACTTAGTTCATTAAAAACAGAGATATATTTTGTCAAATATATGACATATGTATGTATCATATATATGTGTATACCTATATGTATATGTGTGTTTATATCTATGTTTGTCAATATAGGTATAGACAATATAGACACACATGTAGATTAGAGAGAGCGATAGAGATTCATTTTAAGGAGTTGGCTCAGGCTATTGGGAGCTGACAAGTCTGAAATCCTCAGGGTGGGCTAGTAAACTGGAAAAGTAGGTATACAGCTTAAATTCAAATGCAGTCTACTTGAAGAATTCCTCCTTCCTCAGAGGAACCTCAGTCTTTGCCCTTAAGACCTTCAACCGATTGGATGAGGCCCACCTGCACTATGGAGGGTAATCTGCTTTACTCAAACTCTGCTGACTAAAATGTTAATCACATCTAAAAAAACTTTCACAGCAACATCTAGACTGATATTTGACCAAACAGTTGGCACTATAGTCTAGTCACATTAATACATAAAATGAACAACCATTATATATGTTCCCAACAAAACATTAGGATGTATTGAGCATTTTAATTTCTGCATTAGTTTTCTAGAGCTTTTACAATACATGACCACAAGCTTGGTGGCTTAAAACAATAGAAATTTATTCTCTTATACTGTAGAAGACTGGAAGTCCAAAATGAAGGTGTTAACCTCTCTGGAGGCTCCAAGGAACAATCTTTCTTGGCCTCTTTCTCTGAGAAATCCTTGCCTTGCTTGGATTGGGCTGCACCACTCCTATCTCTGCTTGTCATTTCATGGTCTTCTCTCCTATGTGTCTATCTCATAAGTCATTGGATTTAGGGCTCACCCTAATGCAGTATGACTTCATCTTAACTAATTACATCTGCACAAGTCTTATCTCCAAATAAACCCACATTCTGGAGTTCCAGGTGGAATTTGGGGGTGGATACTATTTATTCCAGTAGAGTTTCTATTGGTAGTGTGAGCAGTTGGCACATTTTTGACTAAACACTTACTTCTTCAAACCCTCTCTCCTTTGCTAATGGGCAAGCAGTGTATTTATTCTTAGGGACTTCGTATCCACATACTTTGCATATCAAGGTGCTCAAGAGATGTTTGACAAATGGGAAAATAATATTACTGAATTGTCCACATTTTCCTATATTTTCTAGGATAATGTACTACATATTTACTCATAGAAACTAAAGACTAGGATAATGTACTACATATTTACTCATAGAAACTAAAGACAACAGTACTTTTGATCTTTCTTTCTTTCTTTCTTTCTTTCTTTCTTTCTTTCTTTCTTTCTTTCTTTCTTTCTTTTTGCTTTCTTCTTGTAGTTAGAATTCATTTTAAATTAAAGGTAAATTCTATGGGTAATGCAATTCACAGATATAAGTGCTTTGCCCCTGACTTTGAATGGTGGAACTCAGAATCCCACAGGTTTCATCTTCGCTACAGCCATGCTTCAGGTGAGTATCTGGAAGGTGTCCCCAGCTGACATTCCTGCCCCTCCTACATTTCCTGTGGGACATACTAACATGCCAGGCCCCACCCTTCAGTGCTTCCTCTTGCCATTTCTTGGCCATGGCCCTGTGCTTGTGACAGTATTCACACCTGTGGTAGGAGGTCTGAATGAGCAGCCCTTGGAGTGGGGAGAGCAGCTGGCATGAAGGTCTTCTTGGGGAATTCGAGGCAGGAGGCTCCCAGGGGCCACAGGCTCTGCTTCAGGGAGATTGGTCTTGGGAGGGAATGGGAAGGGAGCTTCAGAGTGACTCTGTATGGAAAGAACCTGTGTCATATTGGATGTGGAGTGGATAGCCTGTGATGGGCAGCAGGCACTGGAGACCAGGTTAGGGCAGTGGGAAACCGCTGAATAAATAAGTTGTGAGTGGCATGATGAGGTGTGCTCAGAAACTCCCTTCCTCTACAGCCCTCCACCTCTTCCAGCTCCAGTTCTCAGACTGCTCAGAAGCTTGGCTGCCTTTAGTCAGTAATGAAATGCTTTACATTCTTTGGGAGCAGCTTTTGCTTGATTCCTGTTTTTACCTCAGCCCTGCCCTGTTCCCCCCTCCCATCCCCCATGAGATCTCAGAAGAATTTCACTAGTCACTTGATATGTGACCTCATGTGAGGGCCTCCAAAGAGGGCATCCCTGATGTCTGTGTCCTCTGTTCTGTGTCAACCATTGAGCAAATGGTAAGTGCAGAGGCAGGGATTGCATCTGCTTTTTCATCACTGTATTAGATCAGAAAGCCTCATGCATATTAAAATCTCAAATATTTTTTTTTTCTTAAATGAAGGAATGAATGAATAGATACTTGGAGAATATTGAGGTATTAGCCAGGGCCCACTCATCATAGCAGCCTCATGAGATAAAGGGTTTATGGCAGCAGTCTGACCTTACACAATGGTGGGAAGAATTGGGGTCTTACTGGGAAGTGGGGAATCCCCAGGCATCAACAAACCCTCTGACCAACAAGGCCATATCCAGCCACCAAACAAGGCCATATCCAGAGCACAGATAGCTCTGGGAGAGGGGGTCCACATTGCCTCTGTGTAACTGCTGCCTTGTGTGTCCCAACCAGTAGGCTTAGGGATCGTGGTTGGTTCAGTGGGGTGAGAAGTCAAGACAGACAGCTGGACTGTGTGGGGACAGCCTAGACCTCCTTGAACACTTCACATCTGTCCTTCACCACATCTGATTGGTAAAAAGCCTTCAGAGAGCTCTGCTTTTCCTTTCCAAATATTGCACAGGTCATTTTGGCCAATCTAAACTGGAACATTTAGGAAAAAAAAATTCAAGAAAATGTAGTCTTTACCTCTATAGAACATAGTCCACCATACCTGGCACAAGTGAGAAGGTAGCATCAAATTCTTTACAGAAGGTAAGATATTATTATTACTATATCATCATAAGAGCTAACATAGTACTTCTAATGTGCCATGTGCCAATAGTTTAACACTAAGTAATTAACATGAATGTCAACTTTTTAGTCACATTTAATATGAGAATTCTTGTAGCTTTCCATGATATTTTCTTATTGGTTTAATTATCCTTTTTGGTATATCCAAATTTGGGATAACATTAAAAATAATACTTATATTAAGATATAACTCATATACCATATGATTCACTCTTTCAAAGTATACAATTCAGTGGTTTTTAGTATATTCACAGCATTATGTGACATCACCACTATCTAATTCTAGAACATTTTCATCAACCCCAAAAGAAACCCTTCCTCCCTTCCCCCAGACTGAAAACCACTCATCTACTTTCTATCTCTGTAATTTGTGTATATATATATATATATATATATATATATATATATATATACACACCATAAAATATGTGGCCTTTTGTAAGTGACTTCTTTCACTTAGCATGTTTTCAAGGTTATCCATAGTGTGGCATGTATCAGTACTTCATTCCTTTTTTGTGGCTGAATAATATTCTATTGTAAAGATATACATTTACTCATACATTCAACAGTTGATAGACATTTGGATTATTTCCACATTTTGGCTATCGTAAGTGATGTTGCTGTGAACTTTTATGTACAAGTTTTATGGGTACTTGTATCTCATTGATATATATTAGGAGTGGAACTCTTAGGTCAAAAGGTAACTCCATTGTTCAAGATTTCAAGGAACTACTGAGTTATCACCCAAAATTGTCCATACAGGCAGAGTATGAAGTTTCCAATTTCTCCACATCTTTGTCAACACTCATCATTGTCTGCCTCATTGATTTTACCATTTTAGTGGTTGTGAAATGATATCTCATTATGATTTTGATTTATATTTTCCTTATGACTATGGATGTTGAGTATCTTTTCATGTGCTTACTGGCCATTTGTGTATTTCCTTTGGAGATTTATCTATCTATCTGTCTATCTATTCAGACTTGTCTTATATAGTTGCAAGAATTCTTTGTATATTCTTTGGAGAAGTGTCTGCTCATATCTTCTGCCCATATTTTCTTCCACTTGATTATTTGTTTTTTGGGTGCTGGGTTTGGCAATGTCCACAAAATCCAGACTGTGGAAAGAGCCAAAATGCCTTTCAACAGATGAATGGATAAAGAAGATGTGGTCCATATATGCAATGGAATATTACTCAGCCATAAGAAAGGATGAATATCCAACATTCACATCAACATGAATGGAACTGGAGGAGATTATGCTAAGTGAAGTAAGTTAAGCAGAAAAAGACAGTTATCATATCATACTTGTGGACCATAAGGAATAGCATGGAGGACATTAAGAGAAGGAAGGGAAAAATGAGGGGGAGATATTACAGGGGGAGACTAAACCTGAGAGACTATGGACCCCAGGAAACAATCTGAGGGTTTCAAAGGAGAGGGGTGCAGGGGATGGGTTGACCTGGTGATGGGTATTAAGGAGGACATACATTTCATGGAGCACTGGATGTTGTTAAGTTCAATACACCTCTTTCTTCTTTTGTTGATTACGCTTTTGGCATCACATTCCAGACACAGTCAACACAAGGAAAGAAAGGCACAGCATGCTAAACCCATGGTCATGAAGATTTACTCTTACATTTTATTCTAAGAGTTTTATAGTTTTAACTCTCACCATCAGGTCTATGATCCATTCTGAAATGATTTTTGTGTTGTGAGGTAAAGACCAAACTTTATGTTTTATACATACATATCCAGTCCTAGCAGCATTTGTTGAAAAAATTATTCTTTCCAGCATTGGATTGTTTTGGCATCTTTATCAAAAATCAATTGACCACAGATGTATGGGTTAAATTATGGACTCCCAGTTCTATTCCATTAGTCTATATGTCTATTCTTTTGCCAATTCCACACTTTCTTTGTTACTGTAGCTATGCTGTTAAGTTTTAAAATCAGGAAGTGTGAGTCCTCTAATAGTGTTCTTTTTCTTCAATATTGTTTTGGCTATTTGGAATCTCTTGCAATTGCATATAAATTTTGTAATGGACTTGCCAATTTCTTCAAAAAATCAAGCCAGAATTTTGTAAAGGATTGTGGTGAATCTAAAAGCCCATTTAGGTGATATTGCCACAGTAACAATAGTAAACCTGTTGACCTATGTTCATGAAGACATCTTTCCCTTTATTTAGATTTTCTTTAATTTCTTTCAACATTTTGTAATTTTCAGTATACAAATTTTGAGCCTCTTTTATTAAGTTTATTCCTAATTTTTTTTTGTTTTTGATACAATTATACATGCAAATGCTTTATTATTTTCATGTTTGGTTATTAATTGCTATTATATATAAATGCAATAGATTTTTGTATATTGTTCTGGCATCCTGAAATGTTGCTGAACTCATTTATTAGTTCTTTTCATCTTTTCCTCAGGATTTTCTTTATATAAGATTATGTCACCTATGAATACAAATAGTTTTACATCTTTTCAATTCTGGATATTCATTTCTTTTTCTCACTTAATTGCCCTGGCTAGAACCTCCAGTATAACACTGAAGAAAGTGGTGACAATGGGCGTCCTTATCTTGTTCTTTATCTTAAGAAGGCATTCTGTCTTTTACCATTAAGTATGATTTTTGTTGTGAATTTTTCATGGATGCCATTTATCAGATTGAAAAAAATTCCCTTCTATTCTTAGTTTTGGAGCATATTTATCATAAAAATGTGTTGGATTTTTTCAAGAGCTTTTTGTATACCCATTGAGCCAATCATGTGCTTTTTGTCCTTTATTTGATTAGTATGGTGTATACATGAATGTATTTTTGGATGCTATCTCAACATTGCATTCCTAGGATAATTCCCACTTGGTCATGGTGTGTAATACTTTTTACATGTGTCTAGATTGGGTTTGCTAGTATTTTGTTGAGTGTTGTGTCTATTTTCATAAGGGATATTGGTCTACAGGTTTCTTTTCCTGTGATATCCTTGTCTGGTTTTGGGGTGAGGGTAATAATTGTGTCATAGAATGCATGGAAGTTTTTCCTCCTTTTCTATTTTTTTTGGAAGAGATCATGAAATATTAGTATTAATTCTTTATTAGTTGACTGGTGGAAATTACCAGTGAAGCCATCTGATTCTCAGATTTTCTCTGTGGGAAGATTTAAAATTACTAATTCATTCTCTTGTTATATATCTGTTCAGATTATTGATTTCTTCTTGAGTCAATTTTGGTAATTTGTATCTTTCTAGGAATGTAACCATCTCCTTTAGATTATCTAATTTGTTGTCATATGGTTATTCATAGTACTTTCTTATAATCTTTTGAATTTCTATAATGTTGGTAGTGATGTGCCCTCTTCATTTTTTACTTCAGTAAATTGAATCTTCTGTTTTTAATTCTTGGTCTAGCTAATCAAATTGTCAATTTGATTTCAAAGAAGCAAATTTTGGTTTTTGATACTTACATATTTATGTATTGGTTATAAATTTTTCTCTGAGCACATCTTTAGTGGCATCACAAAATTTTGGTATGTTATGCTTTATTTTCATTCATCTTAAAATATTTTCTATTTTTTTTCTTGTATTTTTTTTTCTTTGACTCACTTTTTATTTATGCAGTGTGATTTAATCTCCACATTGTTGTGAGTTTCCCAAATTTCTTTTGTTATTGATTTTTAATTTGATTTTCTTTTCTTAGATTACATATTTTGGATGATTTTAATCTCTTTAAATTTAATGAATATTGCTTTATGACCTAACATGTGGCGTATACTGGGGAAATTTCCATAAGGATTTAAGAAAAAATGTGTATCCTGCTGTTGCTGGGGTGGAGTTTGTTAGGTCCAGTTGGTGTATAGTGTTTAAGTCTCCCATTTTCTTGTTGATGTTATGCCTAGTTGTTCACTCCATTATTGAAAATGAAGAGTAAAAATATTCAACTATTATTGTTCAATTGATTTTTCCTTTTAATTTTTTTCAGTTTTTGCTGGATTTATTTTGAGGCTTTGCTGTTAGTTGCATATATGATCATAATTGCTATATATTCTTGATGGAGTGATCATTTATCACTATAAATTTCTTTCATTTCAGTAAATATTTTTGTCTTAAAGTCTAGTTTGTCTGATATTTGTGTGGCTTCTCCAACTCTTCCTTGGTTATTATTTGCACATTATATCTTTTCCATCCTTTTACTTTAAATCTATTTGAATCTAAAGCATGTCTCTTATAGATAACATACAACTGGATCATGTTTTCTTAAAAGCCATTCTACCAATGTCTCTCTTGTGATCGGAGTGTTTAATCTATTTGCATTTAATGTAATTAATGGAAGGTAGACTTTACATCTTCCATTTTGATATTTATTTTCTCTATGTCTTATGTGCTTTTTGTTCTTCTGTTCCTCTATTGTGTTAAACAGATATTTTCTCTTATTCCATCTTCATGTCCTTATTTCTTTTACCATATCTATTTTCTCTGTGATTGTTCTAAATTAAGTTAACATCATAACATAAAAGAAATACACCAGTTTAATTTCAATGGAATACAAAAACTTTGCAATATAGTGCTATTTATTCCACTCTCCTCTGTGCTATTACTGTCATACAAATTACATTTTTTCTTTTTTTTATTATGTTATGTTAGTTACCATACAGTCCATCATTAGTTTTTTATGTAGTGTTCCATGATTCATTGTTTGCATATAACACCCAGTGCTCCATGCAATATGTGCCTCCTCAATACCTATCATCAGGCCAAACCATCCCCCTCTGAGGAATCCCCCTCCCCTCTGAAGCCCTCAGATTGTTTCCCAGAGTCCACAGTCTCTCAGGTTTCATACCCGCCTCTGATTTCTGCCCCCCATTCATTTTTCCCTTCCTTCTCCTAATGTCCTCTATGCTATTCCTTATGGTCCACCAGTAATACTGTTAAACCATATGATAATTGTCTTTCTCTGCTTAACTTATTTCATTTAGCATAATCTCCTCCAGTTGAATTCATGTTGATGTAAATGTTGGGTATTCATCCTTTCTTATGGCTGAGTAATATTCCACTGTATATATGGACCACATCTTCTTTATTCATTCATTTGTTGAAGGGCATCTTGGCTCTTTCTACAGTTTGGCTATCATGGACATTGGGGGTATGAACATTGGGATGCATGTGGCCCTTCTTTTCACTACATCTGTATCTTTGGGGTAAATACCCAGTAGTGCAGTTGCTGGGTCATAGGGTAGCTCAATTTTTAAATTTTGAGGAAATCCACAGTATTTTCCCAAAGTGGCTATACCAGCTTGCATTCCCACCAACAGCATAAGAAAGTTACTCCTTCTCCACAACTTCTTCAACATTTGTTGTTTCTTGCCTCGTCAATTTTTGCCATTCTAACTGGTGTAAGGTGGTATCTCAATGAGGTTTTGATTTGAGTTTCCCTGATGGCTAATGATGTTGAACATTTTTTCATGTGACTGTTAGCCATTTGTATGCCTTCTTTAGAGAAGTGTCTATTCATGTCTTCTTCCCATTTTTTGACTTATTATTTGTATTTTGTGTGTTGAGTTTGAGAAGTTCTTTATAGATCTTGGATACCAGCCCTTTATCTGTAGTGTCAGCCTGATTTCAAGCTATATTATAAAGCTGCGATCACCAAGGCAGCATGGTACTGGCACAAAAACAGTCACATAGATCAATGGAACAGAATAGAGAACTCAGATATAGACCCTCAACTCTATGGTCAACTAATCTTCAATAAAGCAGGGAAAAAATATCCAATGGAAAAAGACAGTCACTTCAATAAATGGTGCTGGGAAAATTGGACAGCTATAAACAGAAGAATGATACTCGACCATTCTCTTACACCATACCTAAAGATAAACTCTAAATGGATGAAAGACCTCAATGTGAGACAGGAATCCATCAAAATTCTTAAGGAGAACAAAATACTTAAGAGATAGTAACCTCTTAGATATCGGCCACAGCAACTTCTTTCATTATGTGTCTCCAGAGGCAAGGGAAACAAAAACAAAAATGAACTTTTGGGATTTCATCAAGATAAAAAGTTCTGAAACAGCAAAGGAAACAGCAAACAAAACAAATTACATTTTTATACATTATAAGACCACCAACACAGTTTAGTAATAATTGCTTACAATTATCTTTTAAGTTAGCTCAGAAGAAAAGAGCTACAAACGAAAATGTATTTACACCTCCTTTTATGCTTACGGATGTAGTTGCCTTTTCATGTGCTTTTTATGTCTTCATACGCATTTGAATTACCATCTCATGCCTTTTTGTTTGTTTGTTTTTTCACTTCAGCTTGAAACACTTAGTATTTCATATAAGGCAGCACCGCTAGTGACAAATTCTCTCAGTTATTGTTTATCTGGAACGTCTTAATTCTCCTTTGTTTTTGAAGAATTGTTTTGCTGAATAGAGAATTCTTGGCTTATATTTACTTGCTTTCAGCATTAAATTTCCACTGTTCTCTTGCCTTCATATGTTATGATGAGATGTCAAATATATATATATATATATATATATACACACACACACACATATATACATTTTAAAAATTAGTTTCAGAGGTAGAATTTAGTAATTCGTCATTTTCAATAACACCTAATGCTCATTACATCAAGTGCCCTCCTTAATGTCCCTCACCCAGTTATCTCTTTCCCCCACTCCCCTCCCCTCCAGCAACCCTCAGTTTGTTTCCTTGAGTTCAGCATCTCTTATGGTTCACCTTCCTCTCAATTTTCATCTTATTTTATTTTCCCTTCCCATCCTCCATGTTCATCTGTTTTGTTTCTTAAATTCCACATAAGAGTGAAATCATATGGTATTTGTCTTTCTCTGACTTATTTTGCTTAGCATAATATCCTTTAGTTCCATCCGTGTCATTGCAAATGGCAAGATTTCATTCTCATTGGTTGAGTAATATTCCATTCTATATATATATACCACATCTTTATATAAAGGGCTAGTATCCAAAATCCATAAAGAACTTATCAAACTCAACATGGACATACCAAAAAATCCAGTCAAGAAATGGGAAGAAGACATGAACAGATATTTCTCCAGAGAAGACATACAAATTGCCACCAGACACAAGAAAAAAAATGCTTAACGTCACTCAGCATCAGGGAAATACAAATCAAAACCACATTGAGATACCACCTCACCCTTGTCAGAATGACAACATCAGTGATATTTTTGCTGATGGCTTCCTTCTACATGATGAGTTGCTTTTCTCATTGATTTCAAGAGTCTCTGTCTTTGGATTTTGATAGTTTGATAATGTATAGGTTTAGAATTCTTTGAGTTTATTCTATTTGAAGTTTGTTGAGCTTCTTGGATGTGCAACTTAGTGTTTTTTCATCAGATTTAGAAAGTTTTCAGCCATTATTTCTTCAAGTATTTTTAATGCCTGTTTCACTCTTTTTTCTCCTTCTGGGACTCCCATTATGCATACTTGATGATGTCCTACAGGTCTCTAAGCCTCTTTTTTCTTCATTTTTTTTCTTTTTATTCCTCAGAATGGATCACCTCAATTGAGCTGTTTTCAAGTTTACTGATTCTTTCTTTGATTAATTGAAATTTTCTCTTGAGCCCTTCTGTCATATTTTTCATTTTATTGATTATATATTACAATTCCAGAATTAATTAATTTCTTTTTAAAAAAAATCTATTTTGGGGGATTTACTTATTTGATCAGATGATGTTGTCAGACTTTCCTTTATCTCTTTAGATATGGTTTCTTTTAGTTCTTTGAATATATTTATCATGGGAATTGTCAGGGAAATATATATTCTATTAACTTATTGTCCCACGTTTTTCCCTGTGTATGAGCCATACTTTTCTGGTTTTGTTTTTTGTTGTGTGTGTTTGTGTGTGTGTGTATCTTTTGTTCTTTCTGAAAACTGCATCTTTTTTATATAATTTAGCAACCCTAGAAGTCAGAATCCCTTTCTCTCTTTCCCCAGGATTTCTTGTTTTTGATTTTTCTTTAAGTGACTATCCTGAAATAATTCTATAAATTCTGTATTTTTTGACTACGAAAATCTGGTCTGTTAGCTTAGTGGTCAGCTAATGATTGGACTGAAATTTTCTTATATGCCTTCAACCAGTAAGTCTTTCACTATTTGCTGAGGGCCTCTATGTGGATGTTGGAGCATACTTTTAAAACTCTGGCAGTTTATGACTCTGCCTTAGGTTTCATTTCCTACTTGTGTAAGGCCTTTAGATTTCCAGGGTTTAGACAATAAGATTCTGAGCATGCACACAGCAGCTCTGTATATCACATAGTTTTCTCATTTCCCAGCAACATGTCAGAGCTTTTCAAAACTGCTAGTAGACATCTCATTCCTCACATCTTGTTTTTAAGGTTTACAAGTAGCATATTGTTTGCCCCAACTGGTACCCTTCTGTCAGGAAGAACAATGCTAAAAAATTCCTATTGATTACCTATTGATTATTTTCAACAAAGATCTTGGACATAGGACTGTTCTCAGAGTAAGCATTGAGTCAGACAAGATAAAAACAAAGCCTGGGAATGGGGATTTTTTTTTTTTTTTTTTTTTTTAGAGAACTGGCAGACAAATCAAATAGTGACACTTAACTGGTGAAAGAACTTTTTGGAGCACTCCAAACCCATTTTGTTCCCTCCGGTGTCTATCAGGCTTCTGGTTTTCACAGCAAGTGAAGTTATAAAGTTGGCAATTTCAATCTTACTACAGAACTTAGAGAAAGGTGTGAATGGCAGAATAATGAGCCATTACCTCGAATGCTCACTTAATCTGCAGAACATGTGGATATGTTATGTTGCATGGCAAAGGGAAATTAAGTTTGTGGATGGAATTAACTTTGACAGTTAGCTGACCTTAAAGATTGTCCTGAACTGTCTGTATGGGTGCAGTGTAACTGTAAGAGTCCTTAAAAGGGATGAGGGAGGTAGAAGGAAAGGTTTGTGTAATGTGATGTAAGAAGGGCTCAACCCTCCATTGTTGGCTTTGAGGTTGGAAGAAGTCATGAGCCAAAGACTGAGAACAGCCTGAAGAAGTTTTAGAAGGCAAGGAAATAGATTGCTCCCCAGAGATTCTCCAGGAAGAAATGCAGTTCTGCCACCATCTTGATTTTAGCCCAGTGAAACCCATGTCAAACTTCTGAGCTACAGAAATGTAAGATGATAAATGTGTGTCGTTTTAAGCCACTAAATGTGTGGTAATTTGTTATAGCAGTAACAGAAAACTAACACAAAGGAGATTGGAGTAGAATAAATTAAAAATGCTATGAAGTTCACTGTTCTTACTGAGATTTAGCTATTTTTCTTTAATGAACAGTCCTTGGATTATTATAATTCTTTGGATAATTTCCAGAGTTCTGAAAAGGTTGATGTTGAATTTTTTTTTTTTCTAGTGTTCTTGTTGCTTTTATGGACGAGTGGATCTTTGGATGTCTTTATTTGCCTTCCCAAATTGCTTTTATCAAGACAACAGTTCTGAAATGGTGCTTGTTTAAGTCCTAGGAAGTCTGCAGAAAGTTTCCAAATGGCATTTACTATAGGAGACCAAGATATGGCCAAATAAGACCCCAGGCCTTTATCTAAAAAGTTTAAGCTAAAGTAATTATGTTTTTCCATTTAATATATTGGGTTTCCATTTAAATTTTATTTGAAATGTTTATTTATTGAAGAAAACAATTTTAAAAACCCTTTTCTCTCCTCTTTCCCTAACTTTTCACTCAATTCTTACAATCACAAGTGAGATAAATTAAAAAAAATTGCAGGATGGTCACTTTCTTTGTGGAGGGCCATGCTTACTCAGCATGAGTCATTGCATTGTTGTAAGCAGAGGTGGCTGACAGCTAACTCCAGATATGAGGACCTAATAAACAGGTCATACTATGGAACTGCCAATCAGCCATGAATTAGTTGACTAAATTAGGATGTGGTAGAGGGAGAAATATCAGTCTGAATTGAAGAGACTAGATAATGAGGTACAAATAAAAGACATTAACAATAGTAATCAAGTCCAATAAAATTTTAAAATTGAATAGAATTACTTGTTGAGTGTTAGAGCAAAGTGTATCCATAGAGGTCATCTCGTATAGCACCCTCCCCACCTCCTCAGTTTATAGAGATAGCTATGTTGTTCTTAAGTTCCATAATGAATGGCAGTTGAGAAACAGTTCCATAATCTTCTGAAATAATTATAAAAACCTAGGACAGAGTCAATGATGAGATGGAGGACCCACTTCTAAGTGGCCTTGAGTTAGATGGCTATAGGGCACCATCCTGGAAGCAGTCTGTGACCATAAAAACAATAGGATTTAATATTGAGTTCTATGAGTTTAACCCTTAGACCTATTTAAATTCCACTTCTAATGACTAGTTGTGTGAACTTGGGGTAACATAATTTAGTATCTCTGAGCCTTGTTTCACTTACTTTGAAAAGAAACCAGTACTTATATCTCAGTAGTTAGTGGGATGACATATATAAAATTGACTAGTATAGGGCCTGGCATCCAGGATCGCCCTTCTTTGCCCTGCTGAATGATGTTTTGGTTAAAACCCTGATTATAGAAATTATAGGCATATCTCAGAGATATTGTGGGGTCTGATTCCAGACAGCCACAATAAAACAAATATTACAATGTTTTTTTTTTTTTTGGTTTTCTAGTGCATGTAAGGTGGTGTTTACACTATACTGTTGTCTATTAAGTGTGCAATAGCATTTTGTCTAAAAATGCTTAATATTAATCTTAATTTAAAAATACTTTATGGCTAATAATGTTAGCCATTATCTGAAGTTTCAGCAAGTTGTAATCTTTTGGCTAGTTTTGGGCCCAGCCTTGATGTTGACAGCTGCTGACTAATTGGGGTGGTGCTTACCAAAGGCTAGGCAGCTGTGGCAATTTCTTTAAAAAAGGCAACAGTGAAGTTTCCCACATCATTTGACTTTTCCTTTCATGAGCAATTTCTCTGTAGCATGCGATGCTGTTTGTTAGCATTTTACCACAGCAGAATTTCTTTCAAAATTGAAGTCTGTCCTCTCAAACCCTACCATTGTTTTATTTACTAAGTGTCTATAGTATTCTAAGATCTTTGTTGTCATTTCAACAATCTTCACAACATTTTCACCAGGAGTAGTTTCCATCTCAAGAAACTACTTTCTTTTCTTACCTATAAGAAACAACTCCTTATCTGTTCAAGTTTTATCATGAGATACAGCAATTCAGTTACATCTTCAGGCTCCATTTCTAGTTCTCTTGCTATTTCTACCACATATAGTAGTTATTTCCTCCACTGAAGTTTTGAACTCCTCCAAGTCATCCATGAGGGTTGGATTCCACTTCTTGCCAACTCCTGCTTGTGTGATATTTTGACCTCTCTCTTCCCATGAAGGACAAAAGTCCTTAATGGTATCTATAATGGTCGATCCTTTCCAGAAGCTTTCTGATTTACTTTGCCCAGATCCATCAGAAGAATCACTATCTTCAGCTACAATCTTATGACATGTGATCATTAAATAATAGGACTTGAAAGTTGAAATTACTCCTTTACCCATCCCCTGCAGAATGGGTATTGTGTTAGTATGCATGAAAACAACAGGAATCTTATTGTACATCTCCATCAGAGCTCTTCAGTGACCAGGTGCATTGTCACTAAGCAGTAATATTTTGAAAGGAATCTTTTAATTTTGAGCAATAGGTTTCAACAATGGTCTTAAAATAGTCAGTAAGCCACATTATAGACAGATGCGTTGCAATCCAGACTTTGTTGTTCCATTTCCAGAGCATAGACAGAATAGATGTAACATAATTTTGGAGAACCTAATGTGTTCAGAATGGTAAATGAACACTTGTCTCAGCTTTATGTCACCAGCTCCATTAGTCCACAAGAGAGCCAACCTGTCCTTTGAAACTAGGCATTCACTTCTCTGTAGCTATGAAACTTCTAGATGCTATCTTTATATCTATATAGATATAGATATAAAACGAAGCTGTTTTGTCTAAATTGAAAATCTCTTTAGTGTAAGTAGATCATTAATGATCTGAGCTAGATCATTGGATAACTGGCTCCAGGTTTTACATCAGCAGTTACTGCTTCACTTCACACTTTTATATTATAAAGATGGTTTTTTTCCTTAAACCTCATGAACGTGCAAGCTTTAAACTTTTCTTCTGAAGCTTCCTCACCTCTCTCAGGCTCCACAGAACTGAAGCAGGTTAGTGCCTTGCTCTGGATTAGGCTTTGGCTTAAGTGAGTGTTGTGGCTGTTTGATCTTCTGTCCAGACCACTATAGCTTTCTCTATCACATCACTAAGGCTTTTTGCTTTCTTATCATTCATGTGTACACTAGAGTCTCTGTAACATCAATAAGGCTTTTTATTTCTTATCATTCATGTGTTCACTGGAGTAACACTTTTAATTTCCTTCAAGAATTTTTCCTTTGCATTCACAAGTTGTCTAACTGTGTGGCACAAAAGGCCTTGCTTGGGCCTATCTTGGTTTTTGACATGCCTTCCTCAATAAGTTTAATCATTTCTGGCTTTTGATTTAAAGTGAGAGACATGTGAATCTTTTAACTTGAACACTTAGAAGCATTGTAGAATTATTAATTGACTTAATATTTTCAATATTGTTATGTCTTAGGAAATAGAGATAGTTCAAGAGAGGAAGAGAGATGGGGGAATGGCTGGTTGATGGAACAGTCAGCACATATACAACATTTATCAATAAAGTTCACCATCTTATTATGGGTGCAGTTCATGAGACTCCAAAATAATTACAACAGCAACATCAAAAATCATGGATCACTATAACAGATATAATAATATATAAAATATAATAATAATGAGAATGTTTGAGATACTGTGAAAATTATCAAAATGTGGCACAGAGACACAAAATGAGCAAAAGTTATTGCAGTGATAGACTTGCTGGAGACAGGATTGCCACAAACTTACAATTCATAAAAAGCACAATATCTACAAAGTGCAATAAGACAAAGCACCATAAAATGAGCTGTGCCTGTCGTTTCTGCTAGAAGAAGTGATATATGAATCTATAGAAATAGTGTGACTCATTTTGAATGTATACCTCCAGCCATTCTGTAAGGGTGATGGTGGCTTTCAGGATAGTCTTTTATTTTCATAAGAATTAGTTTGACTGCATGAAAATATCCTTTAAATAATGATCTTAAAGTAAAGAAATAAACCAATGATTCTCCTTCTCCTACGCCCAGTTCATGTTGACTGGTTGACCAGTCATGTGCTTAGCATATTATTCTTTTTTTTTTTTTTAGATTTATTTATTTATTTATTTGACAGGCAGAGATCACAAGTAGGCAGAGAGGCAGGCAGATGGGGAGAGAGCGGGAAGCAGGCTCCCTGCCGAGCAGAAAGCCTGAAGCGGGGCTCGATCCCAGGATCCCAGGATCATGACCTCAGCCGAAAGCAGAGGCTTTAACCCACTGAACCACCCAGGTGCCCCAGCATATTATTCTTAATGATGCCCCTATTGCTCACCCCAGAGACATTTGGCGATGTTTGGAGGCACTTTGGTTGCACAAAGTGGGGGGTGGGGTCATCCTTCAATGCCCACAAAAAAGTAATCTCTGGTCTAAAATGTCAATAATATTACTGTTAAGAGCCCCTACCCTAGTTATCTAAATTAATGGGACTGAGTTCCTGTATGATATGCTCCTTTTTGATTTCTGTCTGCAACATCTTTGAGTTATCTGAATACTTTCTGGAGTGTATCAAATGTTCTTCTTCTCCCACCTTCCATTAACAGGTTGTTGAATGGGGACTAAGGCTCCTTAATTAGCTCTGCAGTCTGGATAGAGCAAAACTCCTAAGTAGGGCAGACACATGTACCAGTGTTACTGCGTGGGGGAACACTACCTCTCCTACCACCATTTATGCCCACTTTTTTCTCCTCAGTTGATATAAAATTACTAGGTTAGATGGTTGGGATAGAGAGAGATGAGAAAATCATTATGGGTCATAGGTCATAGGGAAAGGGGGACATTTGTGAAAAAAGATTACTTGCTTCCCTTCCTAGAATACGTCTTCCTCCTCCTCTTCCTAGACAAGCAGGAGATTAGGGATTTTATAAAGTCCAGACTGCCATTTTATTTCCCAACTTAGGTGTAAGCTTTATAGATGCCTACCTGAGTCGGAGAGAAATGGTGGTAAGTGAGTAGAGGTTGGTGCAGAAGTCATCCACATTCTATTTAATGTCTCAAATGCACCCTGGGCAGGAAGATGTCAGCCTCATGAAACTCTGGTGGGGGGAGCTCAAAGGAAGGAGAAAGTCAAGCTGCAGAAGGAATGTCCATTCAGGGGATCATGCAGGGATATGTTCTATGAAGTTGTTCAAAGGGCCACTCCATCATTCCCCCAAAGAGGTGGCATTTCACAGTCAGACAGATAGGATAGTGACTGGTCAGCATTAGTTCGAGAAGCATATGGCCACAGATGGTATCTGGAATGGTCAGTCCTTTCCAGAAGGTTTCCAATTTACTTTGCCCAGTTATAAACAATGAGAATCTTGCCCTGTTTCTTCAACCTTCTTATCACAAACTGAAGGAGATAGTTTTTGAAGAGACAGGAAGGAGTCCTCTCAGAGGAACAGTACCACCTTTCCTCTGGTCTAAGAAGTCAGCGTCCCACTTGATCCTATCCTGTAGACTGGGTAGGAAAGATTTAAACTGGGTTTAAAATTGAAATTTTAAGTGAGTATGGGATTTACAAACCAAAATCAGGAAGTTATTAATAAATTTTGGGAAGAGATAGAAAAGAGAGATTCTAGGAATCAGCAAACTTTCTGTAAAAAAAGCAGGCCTTAGATGATTTAAGCTTTGTGGTCCATATTTTCTGTGTTGGAACTATTGTTAGAGCTCTGTTGGAACTCTGCAGTTGTAGCAAGAAAGTAGCCATAGGTGATATATAAACGAATGGGCATGGCTGTGTTCCAATAAAAGTTTACTTATGAATACAGGCATTTGGCCAGATTTGATGAGTGGGTTGTAGTTTGCCAACTCTTGCAATAGAGTATTCTTGAACTTAGAGACTGGAAAAATAGAACTGTTTATGTTGTGTATTCCAGCTCCAGCCCCCTTTAAAAAATCAGTTTCAGTTATACCTCCCAAATCTCCTCAACCCCTAGTACCCTTCTTCATGTTGCTTTCCCTAGCCATGCTGGCTGGGCAAGTGCCCACCCTCTTTTGAGCTCCAGTTCCCCTTATCCGCAGGCTTGTGGGATCTCACATGCTTCTTTTGTATTCAGTCTCATGAGTAGATTTCCACTGGACAAAGTCATACATTTTCGTTTGTGTTAACATTTTAGCTCAAGGTGTTTTTCATGTATTGGGTAGCTAGTCTTGACTTACTGGATTAAAAAAAAAAAAGAAAGAAAAAGAAAAAATGAACTTTAAAGACAGAAGGTATATTAGTTTTGTCTGCTGCACAACAAATTGCCACAAACTTACTGGCTTAAAATGCCATTTTTTTTTTTTTTTTACCTCACAGTCTCTGTGGATGAGGCATCCAAGCAGTTTGGCTAGGTCCTCTGCCCAGAGTCTCACAAAGGTGAAACAAAGTTGTTGGCTAGGGATAAAATCTCATCTGGGGCTTGGCTGGGGAAGGATCTACTTCCCTGTAAGCATGGTTGTTGGTAGCTTTCAGTCTGTTGCAATCATAGAACTGACAGCTTCAGTTTTCTAATGGGTGCCAGCCAGAGATGGCCCTCAAGCTTCTTGCCATATGGGTTACTCAGCATGGTTTTTTCCTTCATCAAGCCTACAAGGACAGTTTTTAGAGTGAATCAGCTTGCAAGATGGAGTTCTATGCAATGTACTGTAACCACAGAAGTGACATACCATCACCTTTGCTGTATTCTGTTGGTTTGAATGAACTCACAGTTCCTGCCTACATGTAAGGAGAGAAGATTGCACAAAGAGTGAAGACTAGGAGGTGAGGGTCATGGGGTTCTCTGAAGTCTGTTACCACAGATGGCAAGGCTTTCAGATAGGTTCTGCAAAACATTTACTGAACTGAATTAAATAATAGTAAGGTGAGGGAGGGGCCAAGTGAGGCCCTCGCACCTCACCTGCCTGAGTGAGTATAGGCAGTGGAAACAAATGATTTTTTCTTCAGAATCTCCTGCAGGGGGCATTGTCTCTATGCCTCCTTGTCCAAGATTGACAGAAACAAACCTGATAAGGAATTTCCTCACAGTGTTTGCTTTGTCTTCCAGAAAAATGTTGCTACTTTGGAAGGAATTTTAAGGTCTCCATCTAACTGTAAACCTATCTCCCCATGGAAACTATGATCTCAGAAAAGCCTCCTTTATCTGGACAAGCAAAATCCCAGACAGTCAAATTCTTCCATTTAGGGGAAACTGAGGAACTGAACCAGAGACTCTGAGGGCAAGTTGGTGTGCTGGTGGCAGTGCTCCAGGTCTTCTGGGGGACATATTCTGGCATTTGATTCATCAGATAATGCAATTTTTCCTTTAATTATAGAGGATATTAGAGAAGTCATGAGCTTCATTAAGAACCACTGGTTCTCTCATGAGGAGAAAATTGATGGAGAACATTATAACTATTCATAGCAAGTAAGTTCCAAGAAGATTATCTTAAAGAGAAACTCAAAGTATTTTTTCTGATATTGAACTCTTGTACTACTGTCCATATTTTTCAATAAAAGTGTTTATTTTTCAATATTACTCATTACAACAGGAAGAATGTTGGGTATTAATCTATCTATTTGTACCTTGTAGAATTATTTACAACCAAGATGGACAGCTAATTCTTCTTTTAACCAAAAGGATGAATTCCTGATTAAGGTCTTGTACATGCTAGGGAAGGGATTAAACCTGAAGCTACCCTGAAGAATAAAATAAACCCCAGGCATATGGGAAGTGTTTCAAATGAATACTCAATTCTAGTTGGTGGACCAGTGGTCCTCAAGGGTTAGTGTGCACAAAATCGAGAAGGACATCTTGTTTAAAATATAGATCCCAGGATCCTACCCCAAGATTCTGATCCCCTAAGACTGCTAAAGTATTCTGGAATTTGTCTTTTTAACAAGCATCCCAGGCAATGTGTCACAGGTGATGCAGAGTCACCCAGTGAGAAACTTGGAAGCCTCACTGCCTCATCCAATGCATTATTTTATGTAGATGGGAAGCTAAGGTCCAGAAAGGCTAGACAATTTGCCCAAGATTGGGCAGTTGCTAAGGATTAGGATCCATTCTCAGATCAGTATGGTCTCCATTATTTCATCGTATTTCCTAGAAAGATTTCTTCTGATTTATATTTTCAGGAGAAAAGGCATTGAAAGAAGATGGCTTAAAGTAGAATTTGAGGAAACTTCCCCAAATGGTAACTTTGCAAAAGCAAAACATTTAAAAAAATTAACTACTATTAATTGATTATTCAACTACTATTAATCCCTTCAGTTATCCATTAATGACTACTGTTAATCCATACAGGTTGGTTGGAGAGCAGATGGAGTCATAGACAGAGTCACAAAAGAAAACCGTTTCTTTCCTGATAGCGTACTTTGTCACTACTGCTTCCTACTTTCTTGTAGTGTCACCTTGGTGCCTCTTGGAGATCTGACCCTTGCCACCGACCAGTTTCTTCAGCAGCAGGCACTCAGGACCATGCTAGAAGCTTGCCTTGAAGTTGCTTATGAACATCTCTCAATACTTGTCATAAGACTGGCAGGTTTGTGGTATGAAGCACTGGGACTTGTATGGTGTGTCCCCCACAGTCAGATAACAGGGTCAAGGATCCTGTTTGGCTCAAACTGTGCTTCATACCTACCTTTATGTTCTAAAGTGGCATTTCCCACCCCCTACCCCATTTGGTCTTAATTTTGAAAACCAACATATTTGACAGCAAAGATCAAAATAGAACAGAATATAATTAATTCTCATACTGGGTAAAAACTTCTGCTGAGACCTTAAATCAGAAGTTAGTTATTTTTAGAAAGCAGAAAAAAAATATGGCTTTGATGGGAAAAGTTAATTGGGCAACGCAGTTTATTCATTTCCTGTAACCTCAGTGAAAACCTGAAGTAAACTGATCATCAGGGAAAGCATCCTGGGGGCTTTTGTGAACTATGGCACTCCTGGGACCTGTTTGGACAGCACTGGCCCCCACTGAGGAAAGGGCAGGAATAGCAAAGTCCCCTGTGTCACCATGCCTGAGAGAGGGCACCCTCAATGCATCTTACACACCCTGTTCCAGATCTTGTAACATAGCACCCGTGCCTTTTATCATCAGATGATAGAATCTTCTTTGCAAAAGATGGCAGAGTTCCAGAGTGACTCCCTGCCAAGTTGTGCCCCTTTGGAAGTTCCACAATTCAAATGGGCCTCACGACTAAAGGGTATGACTATCCTGCTCAGTTTGACTTGGACAGCTAGGGGAGGTCATGCCTGCTCTCTCTTTCTGTTGTAATAACACTTCACTAACAGCAAGATATCCTGGGGGTGTGGCAGAGTTGAGATGCGAGATGATTCATGAAAAGAAATCTCAGGCTGGGGACTTGTTCCTGTGGGATTCCCACGTTATGTGGGAACATGTGGAGAACGCTGTGCACATCAACGCCAGAGCCAGCTGTTTGGATTCCATATTTTAAGTGATTGGCCCTTGTGGGCAGGCTAAGTGTCAGAGTGTCTTAGCAGCAAGACCCACACAGGCAGGAGCCCTAAGGAACTGCTAGATACAATGTCAAATACCCATTTTTAGTAGTCATCTAATTTTATTTTTCCAGCATGACTTAATCATAAAAAAGGTTGGGAAATTTCAAAGCTGGAAATAACCAATTTGTATCATACATCAAATATATTATAAAACAAACAAGTGGGTCTTGAGGGCATTGTGATAATCCAAATTTGAGAGACAGCTATATGCTTTAAAGGTAAGTTTTTAGAGTTGCCATCAACATGTATCATAAAACTGATGAGGTGGAAATTTGGTTTCATGTTACATTTAAAATGTTTTATACTAAAAAATTATGTTATATTTAATAATTATTTTATTTATTCCTTGAAATATTTTTAAATTTAAATTTTAACTGTGTAGTTTTTAATGTGAGATTTGGAAACCTAAACTACAGCTCTTTGGAAAAAGGTAGTTTGAATATTTAAGATTTGTTGTGATTTTGTTATAATGCATGTATTGGCAGAAATAATAAAGTTGATTAAGTTTTTAAAAGAAATTTAAGCCACCCTGTAAAAGGTTTATGATAATATTAAAATGTGACTTAAAATTGTCTGTACTTTAATAATAGCTTTAATATTAATATTGCCATTGTTTATTAGTGGAGGTCACTTGTTTGATCTGTAGTGCACTGCTGGCTTTTGTTTCAAATTAATTTTGGTTATGAGCTAAGTGGAAAAGATCAAATATTTTTCTGTATCTATTATTCTGAATCCTTTTTACAGACACTCCATAAATAAAACTGGCTGGTTGATGAATCTAATGGACTTTCCATATAAAAGTGGCTTCAAAATCTCAAACTTCTTATCTCAGCCTAGATTGAAGGATGACTATCCTGGATTCGGATCCAAATTTACTCCTTTTTTTCCCATAACTGACAATTCATATATATATTTAAAGCATAGAAGGATTTTTTTTATCAGCCATTTTGGGGGAACATGTGTGGAATTGGAGGACTTGTATGGACTTGGATGTGACTACTTTCTTTCCTGGCTAGCCTCTATGATGTATCCTTGACTTCCATGCAGGGGGAAGCCAGAGGGAAGAGAGGAGCTATTCCTTCCTTGCCATCATCTGAGAGCTCGGCACAGCTCTCGCCACATGGCAGGCAGTTGATAAAGTTTGTAGAATTATTAAATTAAATGTTTGATGGTTTCATTTTTTGATCAGCCCACTGATAAAAAAGACCGAGGAACTTTGGGAGAAGGTGTGTAGCCATGGGACAGCAAATGACTATGCTTGCATTGCACTATCCTCCCCAGCCCTACTACTCACTCCTTGCCTGGAGAGCTATTGTTAGGGAATATATTTGAAAGTGCTTCTGAAACCAACCTAAATTTCTTTCTCTTTAAAATAACATACACACACACACACATATGTATATATACACACATATATACACACACATATATTCATAATAATATATAATTTTGTATTTTTTCCTCCTTGAAAAGCAAACCATATAGAAATAAAAAGGAAAACCACAGTTTTCAACCATCATGCTGCTTACTTGCTTTGAAGCCTTAGATTCTTTGATTGTAACTCATTTAGAAAAAAATCTGACTGGATGATTTGGTTACTTCAAAAACTGTAAGGCTTGGGGTCCCAGTCCCTGTATTCCTACTTTTCAAAGAAAATAAAAATGTTCTAAAGGAAATAGAATGGTCTAGCCATAAATTTTTTTTTGTTATGCTTCTATTTTCTCATTTTAAAAATTGTATTAAATGTGTATTACTTTTACACATTACAATTAATCAGGCAAGAACCCCAATAAATGTCATCTCATAGAATGGATTTAGGCTATGAAGGCCGTGCCAGGTTCCCATCCTATCAACAGCGTGAGAAAAGTTCCCAGGGTGTTCCACAGTCTGGGAACCTGCTGTGCAACTTTGTCACCTGGCCCCTTGCTGGGCCTGATGATCCTCTGAGGCCATACCACTAGCTGCCTGCAGCTCACCTTATAGAGTCCTGGCCCATAGGGCAGCTTTCCCACATGAGGCTCCTGACACTTGGCTTCCTGGGATTGTGAAACCTGTTTACTGAATGTGTTTCACAGCAAGCTGTGGATTATGCATTTCCCACGAAGCCCTGCCCTTTCTGTGAGGGTGGATAATTAGTTCATAGGGTTTAATTTTGCTGTATGGCCTGCCAAAGCTTTGAACGCTCTCACTTTCTAAGGGTTGTTGCTGGTCACCCTGAGGATTGCAATGCAGTTGACGCCTTTTCTCAACTTAGGAATCAGATACAATTTGGTGACACTCATTCAGTGTGTCTTTGTTTAACAAACTCACAGATCAAAACATGTGTGTTTCACACCTTACAAAAGCATACTGCCAAAGATAAAATAAGAGCGAAATAACTGCCACTTGCTCTTGCCAGAGCTCTCTCCTCTCCTTGTCCATCCCACAGACCTTTCCGTGCTGCTCAGAGAGCAAAGAACTTTGGCTCCCGGAGGTTTATAGCCTTGTTTTCTGTGGGGAGAATGGGGTAGGGGTGGAGGGCTTACTTGCTTATCTAACTCCACTGTAATCATGGATAGAATCCTCTGTCCAAATAGGAACTTGAGGAAAGCCATCCATTTGGGGAATGTTTTGTTCTTTCTTCAGAACTCATGTATAACCAATAAGCACTGAATTATACGGGGACTAGCACAAGCTAGAGAAAATAGACATCTCTGAACTTAAATGTCCGAGAGGTACTCTTTGCCTTCTTTATCTTGATATGCCTTTGCCCTAACCTCAAGAAGTCCACTCTTATAGCAAGAAAATAGGTGACTTCCAGGAAATATCGGTCACAAAGATGAAACAAAATGTCAGCTAGAACATACTTTCTGTGCTTAGATTACCCTCTCAAGCAAACTCAAATTGGCCCAGTAGGCCCCTAACTGCCCCTAGGTTGAAGGGTGCTCTTGGGGAAAGACTCACAAGACTCTGGAGAGTCAGAGGGAGGGCATGCTGGAGGAGTGGGGGCAGATATCAGCTCAACCCAAGACACAAGAAGGTGATCCTTTAGTCCTTTGCTAATCATTCTGTTTTCTGATGCAATCTATTATTTTTTAGTGAAGAGCAATTAATCATATACATGGAAGTAAACTTGATTTTCTCTCTGTGCTGGAAACTCAAGAAAATGGAATCAGGTGCTCTTTTTCATATTGTCCTACTGCTTCCCACTGGTGTTAGTGATGGTCCTCTCGTTATTCACTTTTCTGAGTAATGCAGACTGCAGCTTCTAAATGAATGACGCTAAGATTTTACTGCTCTTGGTATCTGTGTTATGAGAAGAAGTTAGATGTTCTTTAATAATGACTTTTACTTGTAATGTTACTGTCACCTCTGGTGATGACTGGGATCCACTCATCTGTTCACTCAGTACTTGTTAAAGACACTCTAGGTACCAGGCAGTGCACTAGGCACTAGGACACAGACAGAAACAAAATCACCCTCATCCTTACTCTAGCAGAGTTTAACATCTGATGAGAAGGAGGATAAACTGAGATGTGGCCAGAAAATACTGTGTAGTCTCTTAATGTCGATTGTATGTCTTCTTTAGGAATTATATTTGGTATATACATCATTTATGTAGACAATATAATACAATAGTACATGTACATACTTCGAAATGAATACTTATCCATATATTGGGTAGATGAATTCAATTGGATTTTACCATAAATAATTAAGATAAAACAGATTTAGAGAACTTTGGTCTGAAGGATGGGCAATGAATTAAAAAGTCAAAAGGTTGAAAGGTTTGGGATCATTTATCTTAAAGTAAAAACAGCTTTTACTAAGTAATAAATCTTGAAATTTGTTAGTACCATGCTCACCCTTGCTTCTGTGTCCCACACCCACAGTTCTCTGTGTATTCTTTCCTGGTATTTGCACCTGATTCGCAGGCATTTACTCTTCTCTGATTGGCTGACCGGTTCTGTCGTCCAAAGAGACTTGGCGAGCCCAAACAACAGAGACATGCTTCGTTCTTCTCAGGTTCCTCCAATGAGCATAATGGGAGCCCTTCATGGTGCTTACTGCTGAGCCTGACAACTCCTAACTCTGATTACAGCACCTCTTCAGGGCAACATAGATTGCTTTGTATTGTTAGCCTCTGCTACTTGTATGTCTCTCAGTATCTGATAGTGTCTGCTCCTTGGTGTCCGTGTAGGGCCCTTTAGTTGAAGAAAGCCTTGAGGAAGAGAGAGGGAGGTAGCTGGAGGGCAGTGCCATTCCAAGGATGAGACCAGAAAAGAAATTATTGTGGAGCTGGGTGGGACGCATCACCCTTAGTAAAAGGCACTAGTCACACATAAGCAGCATGTAGCAGGCCCTAGAGTATGGCTTTACTGGGAAAATTGCTAGAAATGCTTAAAACTAGTAAGAGGAATGCAACTCAGTGGAAGACTTCAAGGGAGTATGTTCTTCTTTGTATCTCTTTTTAGGCATATAGTATGCAGAGATAACATTAAGACAAATTTGGCATGGCATAGCACTTAATCCTCTTATCCTCTAAGGATTAAAAAAGATTTCAAGTCCTCAGATCAAAAATTTTAGCTTTTTTGACTTCACCGACCACTATAGAATTTATATATGTAATTTATGATTTCAATTTATTGATCTAATGGCCATGCTTAAGTCTAGGATTTTGGTACTCCAACAAGCCTTCTGGTCAACCATTCAACTTATAGCCTGTCTCCTCATTATTGTGGTTTTGTATTTTACCTTTGTTTTTATCCTCGATTTGCCACAAAACATTCTGGGTATATGACAAATACGTGAGAATTGCCCAGTTGTGATAACCAAAAAGTCTCTAGACATTGCCAAATGTCCTCAGGAGCAAAACTTCCCCTAACTGAGAACTGATGGTGGAGGTCCTCAGTGTTGTCCCCTGGCTCCTATGCAGTGGCCAGCAGATAGGAGAAGAGAAAGCCTGGGGAATCACAAGGGAGATGTGAGGAGGGCCAGAGCTGGAAATTGTGTGTTGCCCACTCTACTACCCAGACACAGTTCTATGACTCTATAAAGCAGGCTGAGAAATATGGTGAAGCTGTGAAAGAAAAAAAAAAACAACACCTAGAAATATCCTAAGAGATAGAAATGATATTTTGACTTAAAATGACAATAATACATACAATTTATGAATACTTCAACTCTGTGCAAATGATACCTATCTTCATGTATTTCCGAGTTTTTCTTCCTTGTACATTTCAGTTAATGTTTGGTTGACATATTTTACATATATTGTGTGTGTGTGTGTGTGTGTGTGTGTGTATACACAGAGAATTTCTCCACCGAATTTCTCTTCCCGACGTAATTATCAACTAAAGCAGCAGAAATTGATATGATATATAATACAACCCAAACCAAACCAAACAGTTGATCCATTGTGTTGGAACAGAATGGAAGCATGTTTAATCACTGTAAGAAATCTTTCAGAAACTTGGAATACGATGATTGTGGAGGGAGGGAAAGATAACCGCAGGCAGGTGCTCAGGTCTTAGAAGTTTCCATCTCCTTCTGTATGTGGTGGGGGAGGAATGATTACTTGCACAGTATAAAGTCTGTAAGAAAGTGTGTGTTTTAGGAAGAGGATTAGCCAAAAAAACATCGTACATGTGATCTCATGTATTATAATACTATATATAGCCTTTTTTTTTTTTTGAGGAAATAGATGTGGTCCTTAAAAACATAGGTCTAAATACTGGACAAGTGACAATGTTCACTGACTATTAATTCCATGCAGACTGTTGTACTGGGTGTAGAGGCGGGTACAAAGGAAATAGAAGTCATGGCCCATGTACTACAGGAATTTACAGGCAAATAGATTATATACACATGCCAGTGAATATGGATCATTTTGGCTGAGAGCCAGATGTAGATACATTCATACATACACTGTTCACTCTATCTTCCCACATTTTCCACTAAGTATCTCACACAAAATAAGTAGGACAGTTTGAAAGAGTTCTTCCTCAAGCAAACAAGTATTTTGTGTCCTTTATGATATATCACAGACCAGCTGGAGATTAAGCATGGATCTACATGGGCACAAAGAGAAGAGTGGAATACTTTTTGAGTAAACTCAATCAGTGTGGATTATTAGTTGGGTGGTTTTGGTTTCTCTCCACTCTTCTTCAACACCCACAAGTCTACAAAGGCCCTCTATAAGTCAGATTTCTGCCAGAACAGAGAGCCCTAACTTTCCAAACTGCTTTGCTTGCATAGGTATGGCTTGGGTCAGTGGGAGCATTACTGAAAGGGGTATCCAGGGCTGCTACTGAAGCCTGTTTCTGACTCGTATTATCTGGGGCTAGTTCATTTAGGAATGGACTAGGTCAGCGGTGTCATGACAAGGACTCCGCTTTTCTTCAGGGAGGTGACCCCCCTCCTAGAGGGGTACTCTAGGAGCAAAGGATTCTTCATATTACTGTCTGGAGTGGAGGATCATATAGGCTTATAGTCCTGTGTAAATTTGGGTTTTGCTGGTCTTCACCTTTGTTAAACAGGAGCAAAAGTAAAGCATTGAAGGACTGCTTTCAATTTTCTCTTTCCTTTCTTCCCCCTCCTCACCTGTGCTGACATCTGGCAATGATTTAATGGTTGGGGTGTTGCAGAAAAGGCAAGGTCCAGCTGGCCACAGGCTCCCACTTTTGAACAGAACACAGGAACCAGAGCCATGGGGCCTTCATGGAGCTGGGTCATAGGCACTTGGGCTTTTAAGCACATTGGTGATTTTGTTTGAATTTGTGTTGGAGGAAAAGGCCCAAGTGAAATAGTATAATACCCATTCAGGCTAACATCGGTGAAACCCTTTCTCATTTTGGAAAGTGAATTACTTCACTTCCTAAGTTTCCTGTGATGCTGGATTTTCTTTATACACTGATCAATTTCCAAACAGCTAGCTAAAAAATAATCCCAAAATGAGTTCTTCCTCAAGTAATCCTAGCAAGTATTTTTGGGCATGGATCCTTATCTTGTTTTGTTTTACAAATTACACACTGTTACACACTGCTCAGTTTTTTGATAGCTGTGGTCTTGTGAGCAAAGCTGACATTAACTGAGATCCTGGACTTCTATGAAGCACCATGAGGTGGGTTATCTTGTTAAAATCTCATAAGGAAACTGTGAAATAAGTACTTCTTAATATCCTCATTCTGTGGAAGAAGAAACTGCTAAAGGAACTTAGATTACCAACTGCTAACAGAGCTGACCCATCTAGGGACAAGACTCTGAATCTAGGTCCATATACTCTGAGCTTGGCTTACAAGGCTCACAAAGCTAATGTTTTGGTGAAGCCATATGAGAAAGAGCTTAAGGACACCCCTGAAATTACTTGGTAACTTAGTTCCTCCTATCTCCCCTTTCTATTCAGTTTCTCAACAATATTTTGTTCTGGGAAAGTTTTAGCTGTTTAGCAAATGTTTATACTTCTCTTTTATGTCTTCATACAACCATCATGAAGAAGTACATCCTTAGTGCAAGGGAATCTATGCCATCTGCAGTTTCTCTTGAAATCATTGACTTGCATTCTTACGGCGGTCTGTCAGGGGCACAGCAAAACCAAGGATGCATGCAGAAACAAAACCTTTGTCTGGAAGTGACTGAGATGGACTGAATCATGTCCCTCCTTCTCTTCCCTACTCCCCACTAAATGCATATGTTGAAGCCCTAACTCATAATGTGACATATGGAGATAGTTAGGTTTTAAGATCATGAGGGTGGAGTCACTTTGATGGGATTTATGTCCTTACAAGAAGAGGAAGTGACCAGAGTCCTCTCTCCACTATGTGACGGCACAGTGAGAAAGCATACATTTACAAGCCAAGAAAAGGGCCCTCACCAGATACTGAATCTGCTGGCACCTTAATCTTGGACTTCCCAACCTCCAGAACTGTGACAAATAAGTGTTATTTAAGTCACCCTCCCAGTTTTGGTACTCTCTTATAGTAGCCCATGCTGATTAAGACCGAGAGTGATTCTAGACATTCAGCATAGCTCTAGTTGCAATTACTAGAACTACACTGGTATTTAACATCAGTGTTACTTCTGGTAGACTGGAAATCTGTATTTTTCCAAAACCTCCTGAGGTGAGATTGTAAGGACCCATCAGATTTAGAAAACACTCACCCATATCAGAGGTGGGCAAATGTTTTCCACAAAAGGGCAAAAATAGGGAATGTTTTCAACTTTGCAGGACATGCGGTCTCTATTAAAATTACTCTGATGTTGTAGCATGAAAGAAGTCATAGATGATACTTTAAGTGAATGGCCAGTTAGGTTTGGCCCATGGGTCACAGTTTGCCAACCTAGATTATTAGTATTTGTATTAGTCAGCTGAGGTTACTATAACAAAGTACCACGGACTGAGTGGCTTAAACACTACAGACACGTTTTTGTTTATGGTCCTAGAGGTTTCAGGTCCCAGATCTAGATCCGGCAGGGTCAGTTCCTGGTGAAGACTCTTCCTGGCTTGCAGATGGCCACCTTCTCACTTTGTACTCACTCACATCATGTCTTCTAATATTGTCTCATTGGGGTTAGGGCTTCAATGAATGAATTGAGGGGGACTGTGGGGACACACAAACAAAAAGTCCATATCAGTACTCCTTAGGCTAATATGTAGATTTGGGCTTGAGGATTTGGGTTTGGTTTTAATGAGGTTTTTTTTGAGGATTTGGGTTTGGTTTTAATGAGTTTTTACTCAACAGACATTTATTAAACATGGGCCATACACAGGCAAATATAACAGGTGCCAGGTAGATAAAATGTCCCCACTTCTAAAGAGTTCATTTATAATAGTGGTTCCCAAAAATTGATTATCAGAATTCATCTCAGATGTGTTAAATGCAGGTTCTCATTCCTTACTCACACACCTAATCCTACTCTCTGGAGAGGCACTAGTAATCTGTACTTTTTATAAAATATTCATTGGTTATATGGGAAAAAAAACTGATCTGGGACTATGAGTATAAGGGCTGTTTTCTGAGCTAACTTAAGGGCTGTACTCTATTCAGTATCATTCTATGATTTCTGTAGTATTAACCATGAGCCATGGTATAGAGGAAAGAACCCTTAAATTAGAATCAGAAAACCCATGTTTAAAACTTGGTATAATTACTCATTAATTATGTGACCCTGGGCAAGGTATGTAATCTACCTGAACTGCTGTTTCCTTACATGTTTAGGGGATAAAACACTTATTTAGGAGAGTTATCGTAATAAAATAATATATGAAAGTATTTTGACAATGACAAATAGTGCATATAATAATTGTTGTTGCAATATTATTGCTATGAATCAAATCCGGCCTTACTCCCAAAGAATCGTCATGGCTTCCAGGTCAGATTGGGCAACTATAAATTGGGTGGGGAGAGGAATAGAGATATAGAAAGAAAACATTTCTATTTACTTTACCATCCCACTTTCATTATAGACTAATTACAACTGAGGAGAGCTATTAACGATATAATTTGGTGATAGTATAGGTCTGCCAGTCCTTAGAGGCTCAGCTGAAATACCACTTTTTTGTTCAGATTTCACTTTCCTATTAAATCTTACATGGATAAGAACCCAAAGTATGGGAAAGCCAGATGGGCTAGAAATCCTTGTAGCTCAAACATGCCTTTGTCCTCAGAATGAAGATTTTTCTAGACCATTGGTTAACAGAGATGGGCCCTTTGAGTATTTTGAACAGTTTAAAGGAAATCAGCCCCATAAATTTAGTTTCCCTCAACAAAACAGATTTGCTAACTCAGTTTTCCATATAAATCTATTCCCACAAGAGCTAATATCTTCTGTTTCTCCTGAATGCCAGAAGTTCTACTATCAATAAAATAAAAATGAGAATTTTACACTTTGAGTTAACATATCAGTATACATAAATGAGTGAAATCCAGTGTTCAGGGATTCTAAAAATAAAGCTCACTGAATCAGCACACACACACATTCCTATGCCTGAAGAGTGGAGCACAGGTTTAGGAGTATTTGGTCTTTAGAAAGAGAGGAGGCAGGCATCACCCCTCATGCCACATTTAAATGGTAATGAAATGTCTGTGAAAATTCATCTGTGGTCAGATGGAAGTGCAAGGAAAAATGCCAGCATCACTGTAGGTCTGCTTGGGCATCTAAGAAACAAAACAGGGTACAGTTAAGACAGAATTCTTGGTATACCCTTTTCAAGAAGTCACAAGAATTTTTAAAGTCCCAAATGTACTGATTAAAAACTAAACCAAAACAAACAACCCATTGTTTTTCCCTGTTTGTAGACCTCCCTGTCAGGACTTCAAGACAATGCCTTGTAGCATGGTCTCTGGTTGCCCAGGCTTTTGTGACTTGCTTCTCCCCACTCCTCACAGCCTTGGGCCCTGTGAGGTTCAGCGTCCTCCAGGATCTTTGCCTGGTTTGCAGGATCCTGGCACTGTCTGAAACCGCCCCCCACCCCATCCCGGACTGCTGCTTTCTGTAGTACAATCGGCCCCTAACACCAGCTAGACACCGGCAGAGCATCATAACCTGACCCTTCCTCTGCTTACCCTAGATCCCCACAAGCAGATCCCGAAATAGTTTGGAAGTTGAAGGAAAGGCTCATTGGCAGGCACTGTGGAAGTTTTCTTTCGAGTTGCTATTTATTCGAGTGAGCAGGCCTACGAGGGGTACAAGGCCCCTTGCGTGGGGTGAGTACTACGTCTTAGTCCACCCCTTAGGTGCTCCTTGTGGTTCCTGCTGGCGCTTCCTCCGGACGCTGTTTTAGCACAGTTCCGGAATATGACCGGCAACCTCTTGGCCAAAGTGCTCCTGGGTCACCAGGCAGTGCCCGCCCCTCGCTGCCCCGCACCCCGGTTAAAGGTAGCTCAAGCAGCGAAGTGTGGGGCCAGCACCGACGCAGCTTAGACCACGCGGGAAGCAAAGCAAGTTCCTCTAGCCACAGGAGGGCTCCCTCCCGCGGGGTAGAGCCCCGCCCCGGTCTCCGCAGGGCGCGGGTAGGACTTTGGGTCGGGGCGATGACATCAGCCCGCCCCCTAGCGGGTGCACGGGGCGGGCGGGGCGCGCGGGGCGGGGAGGCTCAGCTCCATCCGGCCTCCGGCGGACCTAGGTGATGGATGGCTGTACTGGGCGGCCCGCATCCACCGTGGCGGCCTGCGTCGGGCCCCCGCCCGGCCGGCTCCGCGTCGCCGGGCCGCGCACGCCCCTGCACCCGCCGGCCAGACGGGGAGCCCGCTGCTCTTGGCAGGCGCTGTCGGTGCCTGCAAGCAAACAAGGCTTGCACTCTTCTCCCCACTTGGAGGGACTGGTCTCCTTCCCAGTCTACTCCCTTCTGCAACCCCCGCCACTCCTCCCCTGGCTCTCCCAATTAATTGCAATTTATTGAAAAAGTCCGGATTGAGTCTTCCAAGCGAGGTTTCCCTCCCGAGAGGCGCTACTCCCAGTTTGGCGCCGCTTTCAGAGGCCAACCCTCCTGGGAAGCTGGGGGCGGGGGTTCTGGGGAGGAGCGGGGCGCAGATGCTGCCAGCGCCGGCTCGGCTTCCGGTCTCTCTATTCCCACCAGCCTCTCCCCTCCACGCATCTGTTTTCATTTTCCTAGCGTTTAAACTTGATTCTCCCCCCACCTCGTGTCCTCCCACCACTCCCAGGAAAGACAGAAGATGGATTTCATCTGAGCCCTGAAAGAGGGCAAGGAGCATTCAGCAACTGGGGACACCAGGGAACGCAAAGTGCAAACTGTCACCTGGGCCTCCTTCAGAGGAAAATAAAAGAATGTTACTAGCTTTAATTAAGACTCCAACTAAAAGTTCCATTTTTTTTCCCTTTAAACAAGCTTTACCAGAGGCATGTGAGACCCATGAACTAAAACTTTTCTCAGCATAGTTATCTTTTGCCTTTTTTAAAAACATTGGTAAACTGTGGAATCCTCAGACAGTTCATCACGTCTCTCTGTGCCTCAGTATATAGATCTTTAAAAATGACCCTAACCCTATTTACTCCTCATGCTGCTGGACCTAATTAGCTGCTGCACCCCTCATCTCAGTACAGGTTGTTGGAGAAGGTAGTAAAGAAATGTTTGCACAACATACTTCAACTTTTTCTCTTTAAATTGTGTGTCCTAGGGCTTGAGGAGAGAGGAAAGAGGTGGAAGGCATCAGGCCATTGTCAGCGGCTGCCCATCGCCCCCAGCCCACAACCTGCCTGAGCTCTCCAAAGAGTGCCCAGTCATAAAATCTTACAGTTTAGGACAGTTGTGTTTTTATCAAAAAAATTTAAAATTAAACTTAAAGCTAAGGGGATTAAGCACTGTGCTGAAAGAGGCAGTTGAGAGTGATGAAACACCTCCCAAATCATATCATGGAGAGAGGCCCTCATGGAGGAAGAGTTGTTTTCTCCCAACTATCCCACAAAGCTCACTTCCCCAAGGATTTCCATCAGGTGGCTTGTGATTTCAGGCTCACTCACAGGAGAACTTGACTGTGTTTACTCCTTGAGATGTACTTGGGGTTCATTTCTGTTGCAATGTGGGTGGGGGAAATAACTGCTTTGCTAGAACATTCTTCCAGCAAGGAGGAGGTGCTGTGGCTGACGTACTGGGCTTTTTCCTGGAGTTGTCTGTGAAGGCAATTTACCTGTTCTTCAGAGCCAGTATGATGCCTCTGACATGGTACTTCAAAAGGACTCCAGATATTTTTGGGATCAGTGTCAAAACTTGCTAAAAATAGGATTTTTGTTCTTCACTTGAATATACTCTTTACAGTTTCAGCTGATAGGACAAATTCTAAATTGCCTAATACAAAAAACCCAATAGAAATTTGCTATAATGTGATAAGAAAATAAAAAAGAATGAAAATTCTTATTTGTGTACATGTATGTTTTCGCATATAAGTTCTAACTATTTTAACATTTAATGTTTTTATACTCTATTTGTCATTATACAAAACATACACAATACAGGAACTCTTGATAAGAAGTCAACATGAAATGACTTATTTTAACTTAGAGATTTCAAAAAATTGGTTTTCTTTTTATTTGCTTTGATTCGTCTGACAGGCTTTGTACCCAAGAGCACAAAAAGATACCAGAATCTGAAGCCAGCCTCTAGGTTAGCTCAGTCTCCAAATCAAACATGCTCAGTAGTCCCCCTTGAAATGGAAACCAAAAGTGAAAGTTTTCCCCAACCCCCTTCTCCTTCCTCCTCCTTCTCCTTTGTATTAAATATCATTGGAAACAATCAGCAACTTTTCTCTGGCAATGAGTAACTGGCAGGAAAGCAGAAAGAACCATTTCAGAACTAGGGAAGAAAAACATGTCTGTGACCCCTCTTTCATTTTCATCTAAAGAAGTGAGCCATTGAAAGTGTTAATATGGTCATCAAGGTCTGCCTGCCTGTGGAGCTCTTCAATGACTGCTTTCCACGTGGCCCCAGGGGCCATCCCATTCCCAGCAGCTTCAGAATTGCCCAGGGCCATGAAGTTAATCTCTCCCATGGCCTTCCCTTTGCTGTGAACACTGGAGAGGCTGAAATTGTTCTCAATGCAGGACCTTCACTGAAATGGTGAATGGACAAGGAAAGAAGATTCAGAACTACAGGGAAAGTAAGCAAGACAAACATTTCTCAAAGGAAAGGTTGTTTTCAAGAGGCAGTTGGTGACCCTTGCCTTGATGAGAAGTGAGGGCACAGTATGCTGTTTGTGAAGAGGAAACACTGTACCTTTATGCAGAGTTTGGGAGGTTAATAGGTCTGAGAGTTATGGAAACAAGGAAGGATTTAAAAATAAGAATAAAAAGAAACCACCCCTTGCCTGGCCACAGGTGCAGCAGCAGTGGGGGGCCTCTCCTTCCCCATGGGGCTAGGAGTCTTGCCTCCTGCAAGTCAGTGTTAAGTAATGTTCCCTTCTGAGGGACCTCATCTGACCCTCTGTGTATTGGGATCAAGATAAAGTGAGGAGGTCAAGGCTCCACTTGGAAAGAGAAGGCTTACCTTCTAGAAACACAGTTGGGATATGGAGGATTTGAAAGGTCCTAGGACTCTAGGGGATAAGCCTTGAAATTCTATGTTCTGGATTGCTGCAATCTCTGGAATCCACTCTTCTGAGTCTCTGTATCTCCCCTATGTCTCAGTTGAGCTTGGCATGAAGAAAGGCAGCTTGATGTAGTGGAACCAGATAAAGGCTCTACCCAGAGTTGCTCTGGCCAGTTATTAAATCTCTCTGAGCAGGGTTTGGAGTCAGCCTGTTTGGGTTTCAGCACTAGCACCAGCTGTGCGATCTCCAGAAGGAATCTAACCTTTCTGCACCTTAGTTTCTTGCCTATAAAATGGACATAGTGAAAATGCCCAGCTAATTTGGTTGCTATGAAGATTAAATGATAAAATGCATATGTTTTGGTAAGAATTCTGGCTTGCAAACAACATAGATGACCTCTGGCTAACTTAAGGAGGGAACAAATTTATGAGAAGGCTACCATGGAGAAGGATGGAGAAGTAGGTTTAGAAAATGTGCAAGAACCAAGGAAGGCTGGACCTTGGTGGCCCTGAGTGCTGGTTGGGAGTCAGAAGCTGCCTCAAGACTGGGTTCCACTGCCATGGGGAAACTGCCTAACTGTGGCAGAGAGAGAATCTTTTTCTCTGGATTCAGTGGTCCACCTGAAGAGTAGGATGCAAGGCACCAGAGTGTATGTTGAGGGAAAATGGCACTCATTCCCTCAAATAGAATGAAGATTTAGATGTTGAGTGAATAATCAATGAAAAATATCCACTAAGACTCAAAGTATGTAGAATAATAACACCTTGCAGTAGAAGCTTGGGGTTGCAATGATATATTTCTATATTCTACGAAATGGTTATGATAACACCTGCCTGAAAGGCATAAATATATCAAAGACCAAGTCTTTATTTAGCAGGTAATAGTAATAGTATATGCTTCACGCAGTCTAGCTGGTATTATAAGAATAGTACAGATGAGTGAAATTCATGGATAAAGGACAATATTTTAGTCTTATTAGTGGCTTCAATGTCCTTCTCCATAAGTCACTTTAAAAGCCACTATAAAGTAAATGCAGTCTTGGACATGTTGAGTCAATTTAATGTTAGGACCTAAGATTTTTTTCTCTTTTGTATGGGAAGATATACATAATAAAATCTGCTGTTTTACCATAAAAAAAAAAGCCACTATAAAGGAGCAAATTGGCTAAGTTTCCTCTCCTTGGTTTACTTTTCTACTTCACTATTGACACATCCTTGTAACCATCCCCACTTCATGAGAGAGAAAACATTTGCTGAGAGCTGAAGTTTTTCCTAAAATCAAATTCTAATGAAAAATGTACACATGACACAGAGAACAGCAGATATTCATTTTCATGTTAGCTTCTAAATCGGGCAAATGCTTATTTTTAACTTAGAAGAATATATACTATCTTAGAAAACAAATGTGAATGGTGTCACTTTGCAGAGCTTTTCACAAGGTTGGAATTGTATGTGTTAGCAATTTTCTTAGGTTTTTGGTGACAGCAAATGAACGATGAGAGTTTTTAGTATTTTGTATATTTCTTCAGCTCAAAAATGTAACTTGGTATTATCAGGGATCAAGATCTAGAGGAAAGGAAATGGGTCTGCTGCAGGCATCTCCTAGAAACACACAACTCTTAGATGATGTGTTTCTGTATAAGGAAACTACAAACTTTGCAACGTGCCACAGTTACATGTTCCATAGAAATCTGTCCTTCCAATCCTCCTAGAATTTGTTTAATCTCTTTTGCCCCCTTTAAGATCCATAAGGGCAAGAGTGTTTGCTTCATATCCCCTGGGAGGCCCAGCTGTGGATTAGTACTTGGACTTTTAAACTGGATGACCTTGTTGAAGCATCAGATTTGCTGTGTGTGACCTGCATTTGTGATACATTTGTGATGTGACCTGCACAAGTGACTTCTATGCTCTGTCTTAGTTTCTTCTTCTGTAATGTCGAGGGTCGTATATCTTCTACCTTATTACGTACCTCCAAGGTTAAAGGAGGTAACAATGCTTGAAAACTGCCTAGGACAGTGTAAGGCCAACAATAAATGCCAGCAATGAGCTAGTTGTTGACTGGCTGTGTTGTAGGTCATCTGTCTTGCAGTGAATGGATCTGCCCACCCCAAGGATGGAAAACTTTAAAGCCATTTGACACCAACTGAAATATCAAGACCATTTGCAAATGGTCTATTAGAGAGACAAACGTAAAAGGCTCAGGATTCAGGATGCATTCTGGAAACAAAACAATGGAAAACTTGAGAAAGCCCTTGTGAAATATTCAGGTCTGGAGACTGGTTTTAATGACTTAGAAAAGCTGACTTAGACAGCATTTTCCACTTGGGGCAGGAATTTGTTTATAGTGCTCACCTGAAAGCAAGCCAGTGATTCTAGTGGTTTTGAATGACCCTGCACAATTTAGCTCACTTGGGAAGGGGGTTTCTGCACATTGGCAGTGTCGTAGAGATGTAGAAGGTGAGAATATTAAATAGAGTAAGCTGATGTTGTTTTTCTGCCCTGGCAGCTGTTCACTCAGTGAGATGGCTGCTGGTGAGTGGGCATTGCTTTTCCAAAGTGCAGTTGGGTGAAGATAAATGTACAATGAGGGAACAGACACTTTGAGTCATGAACCTCCTTCCCCACACCCCCTCCATTTTAACAGTGCTGTAACCATTTTAAGACCCTAATTAGGGTTTTATAAGTAAATTTGACTCTGAAGCTACAGGATAAAATGCAACTGTCTGCTGGTAAACCCAGGTCCCTGTGTTCAGATGTGGATTTCTCAGCTGCAGGGCCCTCTTCGGGATTCCTTTTGAATGTGCATTTAATTTTTCAAGGAAATTGAAGCTGCTGAGAGATTTAGACAGATGGAGGAGAGCCTTAGTCACACAACTTACTGGCACCCAGCATAAAATTGTGAAGTACAGCAGGTGGAAGCTGGTTGATTAGGTTGGTTATTTGCTATTCTGTGAATCTGGTGGGCAGACCCCTTTGTTCACATGCACTTGGGGTCCACATCCATTCATTTTTGTGGATGCTTCATGGGTTTGGTCTCTCTCAGGATCTTCCATCTTTTTGCTACTTGCTCCTATAACTCCAGTATCATTGGCTAGGTTGAATGAAATCCGTCTGTATCTGGCTTTGTTCCAACCTTTTTCACTATTTTCTTCGCACTGAGTACAAGAAGAAGTGGGCTTTGGGCTTCTGAATGTCCAAGCTAGAAGGACAAAAAGTTCACTGACCTATGTTTATAAGTAGTCTGATGGTTAGAATGTGCTTTAGAAAAGTCCTTGGGGGAGGGGGAGAAGATGGCAATAAGTTGGCACTGTTAAAGATGGTACCTTCATAGAATAAACATCCAGGAGGAAACCGCAATATTGACCACAATGGGTTGGACCGCAGACCACAGACCAAGAATAGACAGGCGACCACTTCCTGAACACAGTGGCTTTGCTTGCCAGGGTCATGGAGTAGGCAGCTGTGAACAAAAATGCAGGATTCACCTGGGCTTTTGCTTGTGCAGGACACTAAGGACTGAGAGTCTGCTAACACCTGGGTTTCAGATTTCTCCTGGAAGCAGCTATTCACACAGAGCAGGAAAGAAGACAAGAGGGTCCCCTATCTCACCCATGCTATACATCTTCCATCCCAGAAAAGGAAGCAGCCAGAGGAGATAGAAGGAAACCTCAAAATATTTTTTCTCTGTCATGAAAACATGTCTTATCTATGTTTCATTCAGATTATAAATTTGTGTATAGAATACATGATACAACTCCCTATTTACATGAGCATATCAGTGTGCTTTGCACACTCTTGTGAAGAGTCATATACTTAAGGCATAATAAAGGCATTCCTTATCTATTACCACTGAAGCACAATCTAGAATCTCTGTGCAATTAGATTTGGCTTGAAGTGGGAATTCATTTCTCAGCAGGATTGCTCACCAAATTACTTTATTGTCCCTTTGTTCCCTTAGTGGGGTCTTTTCATACCAGCATAGAAGAAAATGCTGTGCTGGATAAATACAGCCCCAAGGACAAGGAAGTGACTGGTCGTTTCCTTGGACCTTGTTTACCAGGTCTATTTCCTTTCCTACTATTTGGCAGAAAAATAGAGTCAAGAATAAAAACCCAAGGTTTATGGCTTTGAAATAAAGAGAACCCCAAAATGTGTCAGCTGTGGAAATTCATACTCAATGATGAACACTTTCTTCCACACTGAAATACTGATCCCCAGATCAGACTTTCAACTCCATGGGACATTTCCCCCTTTGTTTATGCATCAGGATTTTTTTTTTTTTTAAATGAGACAGGGAGCATTGTTAGGAATATAACTGTGGTTCACAAACACCTGCTCACCCTCCCACATCATGCGTGCATGTACAAGTAAATTTTTCAGCAAGTACAGGTCTATTTCCCAATTGCTTCAACAGGTAAAAACTGGCAGAATTTTCTGGCATAACATGCACTCTAATTGTCCTTCTAGCTGATACCTGTTCTGAGCTGCTCCAAATGGATTTATTATAAAGCCCTCCTATGATCATCCAACTATGAAGCGTTCCAGTGGGCTTGCTTTTAAAGCTTGGTGGTTGCACAGACCATATAGAAAGAATCAGAGAATTACAAAGTCAGAGGAAGCACTGTGTGGCTACTGTTGGCTTTCCAACCACCCTGGGCAGAACAGGTGTATATAAAGGTGAGTCTTACTCCTGGGAGACGGCACCTCAGGGAACTGCAAGCCAGGGCATGCAGAGAGGTTTTCAAGAGTGAGGTGTAAAATTCCAAAGGTTTGGGTTCAGTTCAGATAAGCACCCACATGTTTGGATCTTCAGTAGAAGCCTGTCTGAAATGTCTCAAACAGCCTGTTAAGTTGGACTGGAAATCTTGCAGGAACTTCATTTCTCCTGAGGTTTTTGGTACTTCCTGTAAGAGTCAGCCCAGAATAGCCTTTCCATGTCTGAGCCAAAGATGGAAAAGTAATGAAACAGCCTTCTCACTTTCTATTGTTTTGTGTTAAAAGATTGTGCGTATTTGATGGTTGTGAGTGCTTCACACAGAGATGAAGTCATAGGAAAGTTCAGACATTTAGGCTCCTGTTTGGTTTGGGAAGTCTGCAGAAGCAGGGTTGGGAGTGGGCTCTCATTTCACGCAGACAGTGTGCCCATATGCTGCCCTTTCCCTAAAGGTGGTTGTTTTTATTCAGAGAAAGGGGAAAAGAGACATGGCTGTATAGTGGATCCACATTATGCTGGTGGCCCCAGTTTCCTGGAGTTTATGAAATGGCCATGCTGATCAACAGATGCGATTTGATTTCCCAGAGATTCAGCCCCTTGAGGCAGCACCAAGAGGGGAAGCATTTTACCTGTCAGCGACACTGTGAAGCTGGCCAGCAGGACCCCAGGGTTTTTCCAAAGCCCTGGCTACTCTTGAGTATTATATAAGGGCCTACTTTAGGCCTTTTCCTGCAGCAGAGGCAAATAACTAAACAGCTACTTATGCCAGTAGCAAAACTGGATGATTTTCTCCACTGGGAAGAGAGATACCCTTATGTTTGGTGTACTTGTAGCCTAAAACAGTCTCCACAGAGCAGCCTCTCTTAGTGGGGGTAGCAAGACGGCAGAAACCAGACCTTCAGAAATGACAAGGCCTGGCCTGAGTGTGCCCAGGTACACTTTCTTTTGGTGAGAAGTGAGATAGTTTGTGCCTTTGTAGCAGACAGTTTCCTCATGTGTTACCTCTCCTTACTGATCATCTGATTTTCAGAATGGAGAAAGACTGGTAAGCAAGTCCTCTAGCCACTTCCTGCTTTTTCTCAGGGTCCTTTTCTATTGTACATTTTAATACAACATCAACGCGATTTGGAAAAGATTTTCCTCAGAGGCCATCTTGGATCACAAGACCCATCCTCTGGGCTTTCCGTCTGGTCGGGCTCTTCTGAAGTACAGGGAGGGGTGTGGACTACAGACTGTTGGAGGGCCTCCTCATGGGGGCCTGATGATTCAGCTCAGGAGGCGGGTCCTAGACTTGGCAAGCACCCCATACTAGGAAGCATCACGGGGCTGTGAAGGGCGGGGTGACTCAGCCCACATCTCTGCTAGCACAGGGGAAAACCTGCTGTCTGATGTGAGAGCTGAGCTGTCTGGGGACATGGGGGGGTGAAGCACCCCTGGGTTTGCCAGGCTGAGCAGGTTGGGGATTGGGACCTCCATTCAGAGACAAGAGCCCCCGCCCACCCTGTGGGAGACCCTTGCTGGTCTGCAGCCCTGGGCTACAGAGCGGAGAGGTCAACCAGAGAGGCATCTCCTAATTGTGGGGAAGTGTAGTGATGTCTAAAGCTGAATGATACGGAACGTTTGGAAATATTTGAAGAAAAGATCAAAGCCTGCGAATTTAATTACCCAGCCCCACCTAATTAGCTCCTGCCTGGCTGTTCAGTCTTCTGTGCTGACAATTACTGATGGGCTCCTGTCCTCTGTGCTCCCTCCTCCTCGCTGGGCTGCAACAGGGGGCGGCAGGTTTTCAGAGGTTTGCAAGGGACAATTAATGACAGTTTGAAGTGGGGGCAGTTGGGGGCAGAACTGCCATAGCGGAGGGACAGAGGCCTTGTTAGTGCCTCTAACATGTTATGGGCTTGTGTGTACTTGTGAGCGTAAGTCTTGATTTTTCAGAATTCTGAGGCTCCAGAGTTACTGTCTGATGGACAAACTACAGAGGTATGAGAGGTGAAACATCTCCAGCAAAGAATGTTCTTCTGCTAGAATTGGCTGGGGTCTGGAGTGGGTGGGTGGAGTTACAGCCTCTCAGGGCAGGGTTCTAGATGTCAGGGTGTCAGTGACCAGGGTTGGCTGCAATCCAGACTTTGCCCATTGCGGGGGCATGAGGAAGCACTGTCTTCAATCAGTGACTGGAACCTGGAAGCTATCCTGGTTTTCCTGGACTTGCTTGCTCTGTGGAGGTGCTGACCCCTATCTCAGAGCAGAAAAGATGTTTCTGGGAGGTTGGCAGGCAGTGGGTCTCTGCTGCCCTGAGGGAATCGACACCAAGTGCTTCATAATTGATCCGAATAAAACATATCCTTTATCCAACTACCGTGAAAAAAATATACCCAGAATCTCTAACATTATTTTGCTGAATTTTTGTCAAGCTTTGCAGAGCACTCTGATGAGCAAAACCAAACCAAACAAAAAATGAAACAAACAAATAAACAAAAATCACAAAATGATACTTTTATGTCTTTTAGTTAATGCTTATTTGTAAGAATAAAAGTTGTTTTGTTTTCTCGTGCATGCTGACACAGGAATTTAGTAGAATGTGTATTTTCAAATGCTCATACTTCTTGAACTTCCCTTCACACCTTGGCTTTTCTGTGGGGGGTTGAATGTAGCAAATACACACAAGGTGAATCCTGGCTCCCAAGAACTCTGGCCCTGCAGTTGACCTTATGCATTGGTTTCATTTTCCTGTGTGTCTCAAATACTTTCCTCAGGAAATACATTTTAGGTGACCCGCCCCCCACCCCGCCACTACCACAAAGTCTTCTTGGGAATGCCTTGTATGGGCTTCATTTCAATATTGGTTCTTTGGTTTTCTTTTCCTTTGCAATATCTCAAGGCTCTCCTTTTGTTCCCCACCCCATTTTCTGGGCATCTTAAGGTTTTGGTCTTTATATTCAAGACACCCCCATCTGTTTTGTATTCCTGAACTTTCTTTAGCTATCCTAACTTTCTTTAGCTTTGCTGAGTTCTGGGACCCCAACAGGAAACAGGGTCTTTCCCAGGTTCAAGGAACTCCTGGGGGGATGGAGAAGGAGTCCACTCTGGATACATGCAGCCAGGAGTGCTGGATCCATCCAGCAGCCTACACACAGCACATCAACTAACATGCTTGACAGAAACCCTGATCCTTCCTCTGGGAAAGAGGTATTTTCAAACACTGTATTATTTTTCTAAGCAGCATTCTGGAAGTTCTGTATTTATTTTCTAGGGAATTTTGCTAGTCTCCATTCTCTTCTGAGAAGCCTGGGGAAGCTAGGGAAACCCACCAACCAGACTGCAGCAAGCTGGGGCACTTTTGCAGAAAATGTGAAAGGAGGCCTAACACACTTGCCTTGTAACCCCCTCCTGGAGCTCAGCCATGTGTACGTCCTGTTTCAGGGAGCAGTGCCGTGCATGTGGTGTTCTGGGTCTTTCTCCACCTGACTGCTGAGTCTCTACATTAAAAAACAAAAGAAAACAAAACAAAACAAAACAAAACAAAACACCAACACTTGGCCCTTGCCCTTTAGCTCCAACATTGCTCTAGGTCCACAAGATCTGTGGAATGCACTCGTCCTTCTCATGCTTTCTAAATCTTTTGTTTGTTTATCCTTCACACATGGTCTACTGCTGAGACAGCCAGAGTGGGGTTCTCACTTCTTTCTTTTGGTGTGTAAAAAGCGCAGACAAGTCATGTTTATTATTGTTGAGTTTTTCTCAGCTAAGCTGAAGACATACCTCGAGAAGGTTTTACTCAAGGGACTGAATTCAGACATTTCACAACATATAAATAATGGCCTTTAACACGAGCCACTTATTCTTTTTTGTTCATGAAGAATTTTCCTTATTTAATTTTAACAAAATAACAAATGCACAGCTTATGAGCTTAGTATGATTGTAGATTCTTGACCGGATCTCATGCATTGTTGGCACTGAGAAAATTTCCTTTGAAATGGTGGGCTGAGTCCCATTGTGTGCCTACCACACATGCAGAAGGTGCCGGGAGTGTCCAGATCAAGAAAAAGACAAGCAATGTCCACTTTGGGTTCAATCACAGCACATTCTTTCAGTTTGGTCTGAAATAAACTTGTGTAACAACCATTTGTATAGCCTGAATTAGAAAGCCAAAGGAACCTTAGTATCATAAAGCCATAAGCCAATTTCTCCTGGAGAACCTTAATCCTAGATCTTTTTAAAACTCACTGGCCATTCAATCTCTGACTTGGAGCTTCTATTAGTTTTTCAAACATAATACATCATACTTTCTGGAAAAGGGCTGTGTGCAATGGCTACTCTGACCTCCCAGATTTTGGCATCTCAAAATGCCTAGAGGCATGTCTGAACCAAAACTTGTACAGCAGAATCTTTCTTTGTTATAGCCAGCCTGCTTCCTCTAAAGTTCACATGTTCTCTCTGAAAACATGTGGTATCTATGTGAATCAGTAACTTTGCAAAAGTCATGATTTAATTTAATAATGTTGATTTTGGTTGCCCTGACCATACAAATGAACATTTTCTGACCTCTAAGTTAAAATTGGAAGATATTTCCTCTTCATCTTATTTCTATAACTTTGCAGACATCGATTTGGCACAAAGGAAAATTGCCAAAATGCAGAACATTTGGGACACAAGAGAACTCAGGAGGCATTATTAAGCATTTAATATCTAAAGGTTCCAGATTTTAATCCAATGTATTATTTATAAATGTCTTGGAGCTAGGCAGACTTGGAATTACATCCCACTTTTGCCACCATTAGTCTTATCCCCAAGCAAAGCTTTTCTTATCCAGGTATCCTTTTTGGAAACATGAAGCAAATAGGCACTTACCTTCTAGGACTATGTCTATGCATGGCACACAGTAGGTGCTCAATATGGGCAAATTTGACTAGTTGTAGCATTTTTGGCTCTTTTCCTTTTTTTCCACCCATGCGATCTACCAAATTTAAGAAATTGGATCCCTTAAATATCAATCCCCATGTATTCATGGTCAGTGAACTTTTTCTCCTAAGAAAGGAGGGGAGAATGGGGGCATGTTGGAGACTGAGGCATACAATAGTGATGGCAGGAACAGAAAGTTGGATCAGGCTAAATTTATTGATATGGGCTTGTTAAGCAGACATTGTGCATTGGCGAGTTAGGGCTTTAACAATTTGGTTAATTGGTTCACCAGACAATGGAACAGGACAGACCCCTGTGAGAGAATTGAAAATCCCAGACACACCTTGGTTTACCATATAGTAATTCAAAGACTTAAGGACATTGAGATTTCAGAGTGGATATGTCATTTGTCACCCATGCTGGGAGGGTCCAGAGACATACCTTTTATAACCATGAGAAATAATTTATGATGGGAACCTGGCACGAAGAGCTCATGTTTGCTCTGCTCTGTAGGCCAGATCTCAGCAGCCACTCGAATGGAAAACCTAAAAGTGATTAGGGTAATTGGATCCTGGGGCTGCTGGGGCCAAGAAATGTCCCCCAGCCACCAAACACAAGGAGAGTGTGGTGACCGTAATAGATACTAGAATCAAATCTGCTATCAAAATGGTCTGATCGTGCAAACCTATGGTGTTACCTCATTGACTGTGGTATTCTTAGAGGTGAAATACGTGGGAGGCCTGTTTAAATTCTTACTTGATCTGTATGAGCACAAAAATTCAAGGTCAAGCAAGCAAAACTTTAACCTGAATCTTAAAAACAGAGAGTAACAGCCCCCTAACTGATTCTTAGACTTGAGTCAGGTCACAGACCCAGAACCTCTTGAATGAAAAGGAGGTGGGGTCCCCTCTACAAATGACCCTGGTACACTGTCAGTGAGTTAGAAAGGGCTCTAACATTTTGTTTGTTTAATTAATTTTATACCATTAATCTTTCTTCTAGTCTTCCCAAAGTTATACACAGCCTTTAGATTTGAGATGCAGATTGGTCTCCTAGGTCTGCAGTCTACTGGCCCATCCTATACAGATTTTGGACCTGCTGCCTTCATAATCAGGTGAGACAGATTCTTATGAAAAATGTCCCTCTCAGCACATATCCTTTTGGTTCTGTTGTCTGGAGAACCCTGATTTATATTCAAAGTAATCTTTCCATCCTATGTTCATGGGTTAGAAGATAATATTATTAAAGTAACAATTTCTTGTTAATAAATTGAATAAAATATGTCAGTTCTACTCAAGCATACAATGTAATCTCTACCGATATCCCAATGACTTTGAAGAATGGATGAACAAACTGTGATATTTACATATGGTAAAATATTATTAAGCCTTAAAAAGGAATGAAATCCTGAAATTTGCTACAGCATGGATGAAACTAGAAGATATTATTTTGAGTGAAATAAGCCAGACACAAAAAATACAAATATTGTATAATTTCACTTATATGAAAGATCTAGGATAGGCAAACTCATAAAGAGTGGAATAGTGGTTGCTGGGATGGAGAAGGGGGGAATGGGGACAGAGTTTCAGTTTGGGATGATCAAAAAGTTTTGGAGATGAATAGTGGTAATGATTGCACACTAATGTGAATATACTTTATGTCACTGAATTGTACACTTAAAACTGGTAAAAATGATAAATTTTATATTATATATATTTTTACCACAATTAAGAAAGAAATAATCTTGTAACTGCACAGGCACCAAAAGATCAATGTGTAATGCTTCATCTCTTAAAGTAGTGTTCTGCCCACCACCACTAGGAAAGTTGGTCCAAATGTAACTGATGACACATGTTCGTGGTGGGAGGCCACAGTGGCTTCTGGGAGCCATCGGTTCATTCTAAATAAAGCAGATTCACTAAAGGAAAAAAAATGAGCTGCAATTGCAGAAAATGTTCCTGAACACACGATTATTGTATTAAGTTCCCTTGAACCATGAGCTCTTATTACATGAGTCCTTTGCCCATGTCTGGAACTCTATCTTGTGGTCAAAAAAGGGAAAATTTTGTTAAAACTTTGAGGATATATATTGCTTATAGGGAGAAAGGGGCCAATTTTTAAAAAGTGTCTCAAATCACTTGAAAAACAGCTATGCCTGACACCCTCAGAGAGACTGGGCAGAAATCACTATATGGCTCTGACTAACAACCCCCTCCTTTGTGTGGGCTCCATTTAAACCACATGGCTTTAAGGTTGCAAAGTGGGTGTGGCTTATAAATACCCAAATTACAGCAGCAAGTCTGCATGAATGATTTTTTCCCCTTTGTAATAATAATGTCAAGACTGTTATTACACTTGGCTCCTTGGGGGAATTGGAAGTGTTTCTCTGAAGGGAAGTGCTTCCAGCTCTACAGCTCTTTCAAGAGCTCCATTCCCATGTACTTGCTGGAAACTTTCAGGAAACCACATTCCTTTTCACGTCCCCATTTAGCAATGTGATCTCTCCCAGCCAGAATGCTTCCCAGACCACCTCATCAACCAGGCCTGGGAATGGAATGCGCCCATGAGGGGCTATGCATTGGGGTTTAGGTCTTATTTCCATGTTGTGTTTGTGAGTAAGAGAGGAAAGGAATGTTTTTTTTTTTTTCCTCCTGAGAATATTTTGTCAACCCCCAGCATATTTCAAAGGATTCAAAGTCTCTAATGAATCAAAGGAGTCAAAGTCTCTAATCTGGGGATGAGGGCCAGTGGAACCCAAGATGACAATGAGATCAAATTCTGTCTCAGAGTGGCCAGAGTTGGCTTGGATTTTAGGTCAAGAGGCATTTGACAAGTGTCAGGAGAATCCATAAGAATCTTACTGTAATTTTCTGTAACTTCTTTTGGAAATCATCTGACAAAAAGAAATTAACTATAAGAAGAGTCAGATGGTGATCCCTTATTTTAAGATTTATTAAAAAAAAAAGTGGGGAGGGAGGGAAGGAGAAAAAAATAATCAATTTTTGAAAAACAAGCTAAGGGTTGTGAATATTATATGATTTACTTTATATAATTTAAAAAAAATGGAAGCAAATCTCAGCACAAAGCAAGAATATCCAACAGATCATTACATACCATCCTATGTCACTAGTAGACAATGCCACGGAAAGACTTGGTCATAATAAAATTCCTTACCACAATGGGAATGGTCTCAGGGGGTTGGCCCTTTGATCTTGTATATGTGTGTGTGTGTGTGTGTGTGTGTGTGTGTGTGTGTTTAAATATTTAATTGGGTAAGTGTATGTGGGGAGTTTTGGTAGAAGGGGAGATGAGATGGTGGGTGTAATAATATTCAAAAGGGCAACAATATTTAATGGTCAGATACAGCACAGGTTTTATATTTTTCAGGTATGTATTTGAACTGAAATCATATTAGTTGTCAAAGATGTCTAGGTAGCACCAGAAAATACAGAAAAAGCCCCGTTAGTACCTAGAGTACTTTGTGGTAGGTATTTTGACTTGACCATCTGTTTCTTAACAGAGAAATAATTGGAAAGAAACAAAGAAATCTGTTTGTAGAGTAACAGAATACAGTACTTACCAGAAAAGTGATAGCAAAGAAGCAACTGTTTATACTTCTTACCTCAATACATTCTTTAATCATAAGCTTCTGTTAAGTTCCATAGAGGTTTTTATATATTTTTGAGAGTTTATTGTTATTTAGATCCATACACAGGATCACTAATGCCTCTTGTGTCTTTCTTCTGGTTTCATCCCCCACCTTTTCAATGTGTATCCTTAGCAGTTATTTCAGGGAAGGTCTGTACTAATAAACTTTTCTTACTCTGAAAAACTTGTTATTTTGCTCTCAATCTTAACAGTTTGGCTAAAAGTGTAGAATTCAGATCATTTTCTCTCAAAACTTAGAAGATATTATTCCACTGTCTCCTAGTATCTTTCTTTTGAGGAATGCACTCTCAATTTAAATGTCTTTTCTCTGTGGTTACTTTTAACATTTTTGCCTCTCCTTAGAGTTCTGAATGTGTTTAGGTATGGATTTATTTTAACCTTTCCGGTTGGGGCCTAATGAGATTCTTTATTCTCAGTGTTTTCCTTTGGATTTGAAATTTTTTCAGGGACTTTCTCTTTAAGCTATTGTCTTACCTCCCCTCTATGATTTCCTTCTTATCTGGTTTTATCAGCTAGAAAGATTACATCTGATGCAACTGATAGAAAACATAACTTAGAGGGGTTTATTTTTTTCTCACATGACTAGATGTCTGGAGATAGGCAAGCTAAGAGCTTTTCAGCTTTATGCTTCATCATCCTTTGCATGTTCCTATGACAACTGTTCCACTTCTAGCATGGTTCATATATCCACACAGATATAATGTTTGGGGGTGGAGGGAGAAAGGGGACGATTTTAAAGAACATCCTCAGGAATTTCACTTGGGAACTTCTGCTTCTATTTCACTGAACAAAATTGTGTTACTTAGTTATCTGTTTTCTTGGGTGTGCTGGGAGATAATTTTTTTATCTGGACATATTGTCATCCCAAACAAATCAGCAATCTGTGAGTAAAGACAGCAGAATGGAATTTTATAAGTAATAAGCAGGATCTGTCTTGGCATTACTTCATCTCGTGTTTTTATGGCTATTTATGTTACTACCTCTTTAATCTCTCCCTTTCTCTAGATTCTGGATGACTTCCTCCAATGTACATTCCAGTTCATTAATTCTTCCTTTACCTATGTCTAATGTGGTGTTTAAATGAATCATGAATTTTTGATTAGTACTTCTTACCATATATTTTCTCAATAAAAGTTCTACTTTTTTTCAAAGCTAAAATACCTTATTTCTGCATGGATTCTATTTTTCTCTTTTATCTTCTCAGTAATGTAAAACTATTTATTTTATAACTTACTTGAGAATACTGTTCTATTATTTCAAGTTTCTGGTGTTTTTTATGTTTGTTGACTCATTTATGATACTTTCTTTCATATTATGAAATTTCTGATTATGAGATTCTCTTGTGAGACAATTTTTTTCTCCTGAAATCCTGTGTGGTCTTGATTGAAAGAATGTCCCTCAGAGCAATTTTTTCCTTGCTTCTCCAGGCCCTCAGGGATTCCTGAATCATGAGGATATCAGATCATGCAAGGCACTATTGTGAAGTTTCCTATTGTTCATGGGAGCATTTCAGTACCACCAAAGTCTAGACAGTCAGCATGAGGACTGGACTTGGCACAGAGATTGGGAGGCTTTGGGGGAAAAGAGTGTTATGGCAACATTGATCCAGTGAGATATTTTTACTAGCATGAAAATGAAGAACAAAAAGTTAGAAACCAAAAGGGAATGCAAAACATTATTTTTTTAGTCCTTAAATGCAGGACTAAGGTGCCTAAAATCTCTGGCAGTCTCTTATCCTATCTTTGGACACTGCCACTTGCCACAAGTAAGAATTAATGTTGGGAAAATAAAATTATTGAGCTATCTGTGGCTCTTCAAATGTGTAATGCATGTAGGCAGTGAATCCTTACTTACCAATTTCACACCTGCCCACCCCCTGTGGACAAGGCACTGTGCTGTCCTGGTGGACAGAGATGAATGAGACAGAGCTTTGATCTCAAGTATGGAGTCAAATGCACAAACAAATCAGTCTAATGTTATTCATGCATAGCTAGAGTACTAAGGGTTGCAAAGGAGAGGGGGGCTTGGCTTTGGTGAAAACTCCATTAGGCTAGGTCTTGAAAGATAAGCACAATTGTGATAGGTGAATAGGTCATGCAGTCAGTTAGCAAGTTATGAATATGAGAGAAGGAGGAGATTTTCTTTTTTGAGAATTAATGATTTGAGTTTTGAAGATGGTAAGTTTTAGTGCTTATGGAATATACAATAGACAGCTGGAGTTCTACAATTCTGGAACTCAAAAGGATGGGAGTTAGAACTGATGTGGAAATCATTGAACAATGGTAAACAATCATACTCAGGACTAGGGAAGTGATGGAGGCACTCAGTGTGACTGTGGGCAGAGGAAGAGAGAGAGAGAAGAGAAAGGAGGGGAGGAGAGAGGAGTGAGGAATGCTATAGCAAAAGGCAGAGACGAAGAGACATAGGAGAATAGTATGACTGCCATTGCACAATGAAGATGAGAGGGTCTCACAAATAGGTGAAATAATCATCAGTATTAGATGCTGCAAAGAAATCAAGTAGGAGGAAAATCGAGTCTTAAAGTAGCAATTTCTGGAAGCCTTAGTAAGACAATAAATTATTGCAAGCATTTTCCAATAGTTGCCAGAAGCACGGCAAGGAAGATGAGAGAGGGTGCTTACCCTGAGGAGAGACAGAACTCAGAGCTGGTGGGGGGGTGTTGCTGAGCCCATGGTATCCCCCACACAAGTGAGAAAACAGAATGGCAAAGCACTTGGAGTAATTTACTGTTTCTGGGCTTGCTTCTCTGTCTGTAGGAGGATTTATAGAGAGCATGCTGCCAGACATGTGGAAGGCTCCCCAAAACATTTGCTCTCTTTCCCTTGCATGTGTGTTAAAGGCAGAGATTCCAGGATAGGAAGGAGGAAAAAGATTAGCTTGGAAGGGAAAACCAGGCACATCCCCCTCCGCACTGGTGGGAGTGAGGAAGGACACAGACCTCCGAGGCTGGTGGAGAAGGAGAGAGGAACAGGCACCTGCCGGACCTGGAACTTCATGAGAACTAGGGGTGCATGCAGGGGAGGACTGTCACCCTGAGGATGGAGAGAGGGGAAGCCTGGGACACCATAAGGCATTTCTGAGAGACATCAAGGGTCCTGTCAGAAGTGGGAGTGTGACTCTTGAATGGTTCTGATATCTAAGGTGACCTTGCCATAATCCTGGCCATGACATTCTCCTATAGTCCCCTGCTAATGATTAGTAGATGACAGGTGCTCAAGAGAGGAAGAGCCAGGGAAGAAGGGACAGTACTTCCCACAATGCTCCTCTCCTGGAGCACCATTCATACCCCTCGCTGGATTCCACCTCCCTCCTGCATCCTATCCCTCTGGACTTTTCCCACTCTCACAAACATCTGCTGCTCTCACAAACATTTGCCTAAACTGGCTGCTTTCTGTTCCTTTCCCACCTCAGGGCCTTTGCACCAGCTGTCTTTGCTGCTTGGAGTAAGCTCCTCTTAGCTTGGCCAACTTGGCTCCTTCTCATTCTGATCTCATTTCCAGTGCCCCACCCCCACCCGTCACTCCTTGCAGAGGTCATCCCTGACAAGCCCCTTTAAAGCAGCTTTGCTGGGGCACTTGGGTGGTTCAATGGGTTAAAGCCTCTGCCTTTGGCTCCAGTCATGATCCCGAGCCCCACATCAGGCTCTCTACTCAGCAGGAAGCCTGCTTCCTCCTCTCTCTCTCTGTCTGCCTCTCTGCCTACTTGTGATCTCATCTATCAAATAAATAAATAAAATCTTAAAAAAAAATAAAGTAGCTTTGCTATGCCACTCTATCGCAAGGGTCTGTTTACTTCACTTTGTAACACTTCAATCTCATATTCTTGTTTGTTTACGTACTTATTGTCTATGTCCATCTTCCCTAGTAAGACTAAGGCTCATAAGAGAAGAGAATTTTTTTTCGTCTTAGTCACTGTAGTATGTCCAGAACAGAGAGAAATATTTAGCATATACTGATATATATGATTCACTGTGTGAGTGAAATGGCATGTCTGGCTTCCTAACATGGGTAAAAGGAGTTAGCTCCCCCTGAGCTATCACTCTTGGGGGTCCAGGTACACAGGAGTGGCCACTGCTCTGGGGAGTGCTCTGCTCTTCAGAGCCTTCTGGCCAATCCAACCTTTCCATCATGTCAATCAGGATTCTTCTTATTTTCTTATTTCCTTTTTAAATTTTATTTTAGTTTTTTTACAGAGGGGATAAAATTTATTTTTTTTACAGAGGGGATAAATAATTTTTCTTTTGACTTTTACACATAATAGCTACAGAATTTATTTATCATATCTGACTTGAATTACTTAAAAAGCAAAGCAGCTGTCTCCTCATGCCTTTCTGAATTGTTACTCTATCTAGTTTGCTTCACCAGAAGAATCTCTATGTCAATCAGATTGTGTCCTTTTTGCTTTGTATTATGCAGATCTGGAATCATCTTAAGGTAAAAAAGGAAAGAAGAGAGAAAGAATAAAAAGAGAGAAACATTCCAAATTCAAAACAGCCCACACCTTCATTCTCTTATTTGTTTCTGTGAATTAGGCAAGTAACTAAGAAAGTGTGATGCTTAGGATGTATCACCATTTCCTTTAAAAACAAAGTGAGCATTTCACTTTCTAAGTTTCCCTTCTCCCCAGTGGGAGCAATTACCTGGGTACAGGGTCAGCAGATTTAGCCTGAGTTTTACACAGAAGTCTCCACAACTGTCTTCATAACAGGCACCCCAAAATGCTTGCTCGCACAGAGCATGTCATTTACTAAGAAACTTAACACAGATCCTTACTTTCTTGCTCTCTTTCTGTATTCTTCCAGAGCTGCTATGTTTATAGAAGAGACACTTTTTTGTAGCATCTATTTTATACAGAAATATTTATACTAGAAAACATAAAGTAGACTGAAGAATTTCACAATATTTCAAAGTGGGTAGTGTCTTTCACTAGCTTCCTGGGTTTTCAACTGTCCCCTTTCCCACCCAATGACTTTCTGCCCCTGAGAAAGCACTGTGAGCAGCCACAGCACCCTGTGTGAAATCTGTCACCCAGCCAGGCTCTGCTTGGGGGAGTGTCTGCAGCCACAGGCCAGCTGAGGCCAGGCAGTACCTGAAGAACGCCTTTCAGAGAAAGACATTTCCGCTGTCTTCAGAAGGGAGCGTCCTTTTGTTCTCTTTCCAGAAGGTCACATGGTCAGTCAGACTCCAACAGAGCAGAAGAAATTCCTCAGGAGTTCCCTTGGATTATGCTTCTGTTCTATATCAGGCCACAAGTGGTTGGCGCACTGTTTACAAGATACCCTGTGGCTTCTCAGAGTGACCTGGTTTCAGAGAGCGGGTCTCAGGTGAAACATGAAAGCTGTCCAGGCGTCCAAAGCATTTGTCTATGAGACATGTCGTGCCATTTGATTTAGAGAGAATGAGTGCCTTGGGAAAGGGGTTTGCATGATGGATTTCCTTCATTCGTTAAGGAATCTGGCAGACTGTGTTAATTTGTGCAGGCTAATAAGGTTCCAGTAATCACTCTGCCTGATAAAAAACCCCTTCCAATCATTTGATACTTAGGAAGCACAAGATCCCAGAAAGGAGAAAAGTCATTATTTTTTGCTTCTACAGAAAAATCAATATGAACGCATTTCCCTTCTTCTCTGTTACCGTTTTTTCCCTGGAGTTCATCTGTAGGCAAACACATTTTAAGTCATTTTGACAAGAGAGCAATTGAATCTTTTCAGTGTTGTTGGAGGAGAAAAACACCAGTTGAGTAAGAGTTTAAAGTTCTGTTAAGGGAGTAGAGCAGAAGTTGTTTTTCTTAATTAAAAAGTATAAAGTCGGATTCGATCCCCCTTCATCTCCTCTCCACCTGTTAAACAATCCAATTAATTTTTAAAAAGAAACTTCATGAGGGAAATTGGAAGGGGAGGTGAACCATGAGAGACTATGGACTCTGAAAAACAATCTGAGGGTTTTGAAGGGGCTGGGGGTGGGAGGTTGGGGGATCCAGGTGGTGGGTATTGGAGAGAGCACGGATTGCATTGGAGCACTGGGTGTGGTGCAAAAATAATGAATACTGTTACGCTGAAAAAATAAAAAATTTAAAAAAAAAGAAACTTCATGAATACATGAAAGAAAAGTTTTACTTTGTACACTGCTTAAAAATGTGCCTTTCCACCTGTCCTGGGATACTCAGTTTCAGAACTGTCTCTTCTGGATGTGCACTTATTGACGATAGGTTTGGGGAATATTAGAAAACGTGAACTGTATATTCTGCTTGGACATTACAAAGATTGCTTTCTGCAATTCCACAGACCCATGGAAGACAGAGAGCCTAAACTTTGTGAGAGAATAACATAATATAAATGAAAGACGAAGAGCATGCAAGAGTTAGAGATGAAAGGAAAATGAAAGAGGACATCTTAGAGGCAGAGCTCGGTTCTCAAGTCCCCTTAAAGGAAAACACCAGAGCTCATGAAGGTGCTGAGCCCACTTTATCTGGTATTTATTTTGGCCAGACATCAGCCTTCCATATGAAGATTGGAGAAACATAGGAAACGCCAGTTCTGAGCTGTGGAGCTCCTGCATCTGATGGCTACCAATCTGTAGCATGCAAATAGTAGAAAAGCCTCCATTAGTAACTCATGAAGCAATAAATATTTTCATTTCATTGTCCTCAAAAATAAAGAATGGTTTAATATAATTTGAGGCCTCAAATTCTATATACATGTTCTCAATCAATGATGAAAGGATCGGATTCTCCATCAAGCTGGTTGTAAACAAGCATGTCCTCTCTTGTGCTTTTCAAGATATTGCCTCTCTCCCAAAGGGTGACAATTAGTATATAATTCCAAGTATTTTCTTAGCTGTTCCTTGTTTACTGCAATCTAAAATTTCTCAGAGGTACCATTTTGAACCAAACCAAAACAACAATAGCATGGTACCTAGGAAAAGTTTTTATATGCTGCCCACATATCAACTCTTCATTTCTAATTTCCTAAAATGCAGGTAGGAAACAAAACAATTAGGATTTCACTATAATGTGGCAAGTTAGAGAAAAACTAAAAAAATTTACCTGAAGTCACATAGTATTTCAGCAAGGAAGGAAAGCCCAAATTCCCCCATCTTTGTGTTGTTCCTCATATAGCTTATATAGACAAAATAAGGTTTGCCTATAAATGCAATCCTTTAGATTTTTTCTAAGGTCTTGATTTCTGTGTTTTTGTCACCTAACACTATAATAAAGATTAGTGGAACAAAGATTTTGTTCCCAAAAGGTATTGGCAACAGGAAGTCTGATTTTGATTGCGTGACACTCTTTATACCCAATTACCTTCAACAAATCTGCTCTGCACATTCTATGACATAGGTCTATGACTGGCTTTACACTGTATGCTCAGGCTTCTGTGAAGAAGAAATGACAAGCTTGTATGTATACATATACATCCATGCCTCCATGGCTAGGGTATTTTCATGGTCAGTATTTTCAGGAAGCGTCCTTTCAACATTTATGGAAACACAGTGTGTCATTAGGAAAGCCCTGGGATATTATGACATCATAGATGCAATTTTGGGAGGAGCCCTACAAGTTCAGGTGCATCAGGTACATTGTACAGGAAGGATGCTAGGGAGTGGGCATTTGGCCCTAGGGCTCCTCTACTGCTAGTGTAGACTAATCATTTCACCTATTTCACCTATTTCAGCCTTCATTTCTCATGTATAAAAGAAGCTGCTGGTGTTAGAAATGCACAGGGCATAATGCCAAAACCCCTCTATCTCAGGATTGGGGAGGGTTGAGTTGGCTGAGCTCTGAACTTCAGTCTAAGAGAGGGCAGCGTTCAGCAGGGCCTAGATCGGCCTGTCCTACAGAGTGGGCAAATTGGGCTGGCCATAAAAAGGCATGCTTGGGAAACCAGAGGGTGCCACAGGCTTGGTAAATATTAGCCTTAATCTGCAGTTCACGTCCTAGCTCTTGAGAGGCTGGCAGGATACAGTATGGCATTTTGGTAAGAGCCTGGATTTTGGACCTTGGCAAAGGACAGACTATATATTAAATCCGTGACCTGTCACAGTGAGCCAGTCTCTCAGGTTGCTCACCTAAAAATGGAGATATTAATACTGACCTCACAAATTTACTCTGAAAATGAAACAGATATGAGACAGTCTTTAGTTTACAACAAGTATCTTGTAAATGTTTCTTCCTTCTCAGTGCTTGGGGATTTGGTCTGCCAAGTGCTTGGTCAGGGTCTTAGAGCCTCAGGGATATCCAGCAGGGCTGGTGAGGCAGGACCCATGCAGCCAGCTGATGACCCTTCCAGCTCTGACTTCTTTGTTAGCCTTTTGAGGCCAAATGTGGTCCTCGGAACCCATTTGAAGGCTTTTCTGGGAAGATTCCCATTTGGTGGCAACATATTGGGCTGAGGTCAAAGGGGTGTTAATGCTGACAGTGTAGCTGGGACCTTCCTTGGGAACCTAAGGCAGGGCCTGAGGGTCAAGGATGGGAAGAGGTGGGCACACTGTGCTGCTTCTATTCTTTCAGCTCTCCTTCTTGAGGTCTAGAAATGCTAAGAGGAGGCTTCACTCTTGGCTTTTAACCTTGAGACTTAAATACAGACACAACCCTTGGTTCCTGTTACATTGTAGTGAGTAATATCTTGGTGCACTCACCCTGGAAGCATGCTTCCCTGTTAAATGTGACACACGCAGTTCAGAGGTGGTCTGACTAATATTCTTTGCAACTAGTAAAGAAGTTGTAAGTGCTGTCACAGTGTATGAAGGTTTCATCTTGTCTGTGAATGAGTTTGCAATGACTGGAGTGCTGACCCTCATGCTACCTCCTTCATGTGGGTGCTGGCCCACTTCCAAGGCACAGTCCTACCTGTAGGACAGTCTTGCTCAACCCCAGTCTCAGGAGTGGAGCAGAGGGAGGAGTGACTGGCCCACTGGATAAAGGGATTGATTGTGCTAGGCACATAGTTGGTAACAAAACACTACCTGAACAAAAGTCTTTGGTACAGCACAGGGAGCTGCATGACCCCTACTCATTGTTGTGAAGCTCCCATATTACTCAGATCTCAGCTCAAAGGCTGGAGGCCTCATCGGTGCTGATCCAAGGACTCTATTATATCTTCCTGTGTATGTCCTTTTTAGTTCTTCTCCTACCCTCAGACAATTTGTAATTTGTGTGTACTTGCTTGTTGTTTATTTGCCCCTCCTACTAGAGGGCAAACTCTGTCCCATAATGTAAGAAAGAGTTTTCTAGTCTCATTCAATGCCTAGAATGTCACCTTGTCGAAAGTAGGCACCCAGTAAGTGTTTGCTGAAGTTTTTAAGGTGACCTATGATGATCATTAGATACACACAGATATGAAATGCAGCAGTACATCAATTACCTATAAGTCTAAATTTCAGCAACATGAATCATCGGGAAAATGTCTTTGAACCCAGAAATGTCTGAAGTAGCAAGAAAATACTCCTTACACATGAAGCTAGTACTCCACTCTTTCAGTCCCGAGAGAGGGCCACACTGACTTCTAGGAGCACAAAAGTCTTAAACTGGATTATCTCATTTTCTAGCCTGTACCAGATTAGAAGTAAACATGAACAGTATGGGAAGTAGACACTGATGTGGTAGCTTTCTGCAAGAGCAGGGAGAGAAGTCAGCATAGGGTTCTGTGAACACATAAGACAGGGAACTTCTACTTAGGACCCAGTGTCCTCCAGTAAACAAATCCTGCAGTAAACAAGGGGAAAATAGTTCACTGGAATATATGTACATATAAGGCCTATAGAAGTACTTAAATTTATTTATTTGTTTTAGAGAGAGAGAGAGAGAAAAACGATGAGTGGGGGGAGGGGCAGAGAGAGAGAGAGAGAGAAAATCTCCAGCGGAATCCCACTGAGCGAGGAGCTCTACCTCACAACTCTGAGATCATGACCTGAGCTGAAATCAAGAGTCTGACACTTAACTGACTGAACCACCCAGATGCCCCAGTCTATAGAAATACTTTAGCCACATAGTGTTGCTTTATAGCTGGAGGCACTTGAAAAAGTAAGCTTCATTGTTCTGTTGGTCATTTTGCTATTTTTCCATTCCTGTTGATTTTGTTGACATTGTTCATTTTGTCTTAAAGAGAAAGTATCATGTTGCCTTTGAATTTCCACACGAATACATTTCTTTTAATATTTAAGGTTTTGTAATACTTAGACTTTACTAAATTACTTAGATACATTCTAGAATTAGTTCTCATCTATAGACAGTTATATCTGGAATGTGACTGAGTTACCAAAAAAGATTAACAAATTAGTGTTGTAAACAAGGCTATGTGTGCCTGACACAGCTGCTCTTATTTTTAACTGCTTTTGTGTGAGAAAACAAAGAGAAATATTACATAAAGGACAGGATGTTTTGGACGGCCACCTCTACTGCATTACCTAATACCGTAGTTGCAGAATTTGTAAGATTCATCTGCAGGTGTTGAGAGCATTAAAAATGTGTATTATTACACTCTAAGCATTGGTAACAGAGCAAAGTTGAAAACACAAGTATGTTGGAGGTGATGCCGGGGTAAGTCATGTATTATATTACCTTGGATTGGAATGATAGCACTGTCTTAGTGTAAATGATTTAATTCATGGGTTGTCTCCTACTTGTGTCATCAGGGGCACTGTTCTAACTCTTGGGGAAGCTTGGTTTCTATATTCCTGAACTGGGGAACACGATCTGTCTGTGGCTGTTCTGTGAGGGTGGCTTGCACAGTCACCTGAGCTGTTGGGTGGAAGAGAACTTGAAGCACTGGGTATCCCTCATGGGAGTCGTTCATAGTTCTTTGAATTTTTACTCAAATACATCCTCACCTCTGAATCAATTGTTGCAACAACCTGTGAGGTGCCCATGTTTTACGGCTGAGGAGCCTCACTTCTAAGGTCAGTTTAGTGGGAGATGAATTTGGATTTTGTATCTCTCAGCTCCTGTTACTCAAAACAACATAGATTGTAAGATATAAAATTAGATAAGGTACAACTCTGTGACTATTGGTTCAGAAGGATAAGACCATTCCCTGTCTCTGAGAATGCAGAATTTAGGTCTCCTCCAACTCATGTCAGAGCAACGTTGAGGAAGAACTCTTATTTTTCCAGTTAGAATGGCACTGAGGATTTCTCAACAAAACAGACTTAACTTTAATAGCCTCTCCTTGTCAGGTTCTGGTCTATCAGAGTTTCCTAAGCCTGAAGCTATATGCACAATTTCAAGGAGTGTGGCATCCTGATTCAACAGTGGATTGGGGCACCATCATTTTCTCCTGTGATGGGAGTATAGGTCCCAGCTTCTCTCAGTCCACTTGGTGATGTTTATGGAGAGGGAAAACAGAAAGCAAACTCAATGATTTAATTCTGGTACCACTTCCACTCATTGACAACTACTCTGAGGGATAATGTGAGCATCATCTCATTTACTCTTCTCAGGAGCCTGCTAACCAGTAGCGCACAATGTTTTTTGTTTTTGTTTTTGTTTTTTAAAGATTTTATTTATTTATTTGACAGACAGAGATTACAAGTAGGCGGGGGGCGGGGGCAGACTCCCTGCTGAATAGAGAGCCCAATGCAGGGCTCAATCCCAGGACTCTGGGATCACTACCTGAGCCAAATGCAGAGGCTTAACACACTGAGCTACCCAGGCACCCCTAATAGCGCAAAATGGTTTAAAGACAGATGACCTGGATTGAAATCTTACTTCCCTCATCTCTGTGATCTGAGGCAGTTACTTAATCATCTGGGCCTCAGTTGCCTCATCTATGACATGCCTGGTCATCATAGGGCTGCACTGGGATGTAAGTTAGATCTGGCTTAGGAAAGCCACATAGGCAATGCTTACCACACAGTTAATCCTTGGTTACTGTCAACTGTCATGTTAGTAGTAAAGCCTATCTTCCAAGTGGGAAAAGTGAGATTCAAGAAGAGAAGTGAGGGGCGCCTGGGTGGCTCAATGGGTTAAGCCTCTGCCTTTAGCTCGGGTCATGATCTCGGGGTTCTGGGATCGAGCCCCGCATCAGGCTCCCTGCTCAGCAGAGAGCTTGCTTCCCCCCTCTTCTCTGCCTGCATCTCTGCCTACTTGTGATCTATCTCTCTCTGTCAAATAAATAAATAAAAATAAATAAAAAATAAAAAATAAGAATTGAAGTGATCTATTTAAAGTCACACAATTAGGCAGCTAGACTTCCAGTTTCCCTCTTAAACATAATACTTGTCCAAAGCTCACAATGAAGCCTGCAACACAGGAGGAAACTGAGGAGTGGAACTTTGCCCTCTTTTGAGTAGGGCCTCCCCTTTTGACCCAGGCTTTTGTAAGCTTAAGGCCAGGGAAAGGCTTAGATTCTATGAGCAAAACCTGGCAGTTTCCATTTTCAACAGCTGTCATTTATTCTGATATCAATTCTGAAGTCTCTCCATCTTACTCAAAGAAATCAAATGCAGACCACAAATGAAGAGTACTACTGCATAATGGATAAAATGCTTTTCTTGTTTTTTCTTTATAAAGCTCACCAAGATAAAATATTTTTTCTTGAAATCATATGCCCATAATTCTAACGACTTGACAGAAGGTGACGTGTTCTGAGAGTAACATTGATTTTTATATTTGTTTATCTTTGCAAGGGGTTTGGGCCATCACTCATGCCTTTTGTAGTGTACAATGACTTCTAGTTTTGGTTAGCAGACCTGATTTGCTAGTTTTTTTTGGCCAAGCTGTTGTGGTGGCTCTTGCCTTGAAGTCAGAGAATACTATAGGAGAGTTTTGTGGAGACACGTTTTCTCACAAGGTAGGCTTATGTGTTAAATCAGGGTTTCTCACTGTGGCACTATTGACATTTTGGAAAAGGTCATTCTGCATTGAGGGGGAGAGGGCTGGGTCTTGTGCACGGTAGGAAGTTTAGCAGTATCTTTGGTCTATACCCACTAGATGCCAGTAGGACCCCAGTCATGACAACTAAAATGTTTCTAGGCATTGCTAAATATCCCTTGGGAGATAAATTACAATAGACAACCACTGTTAAAAGTTTGGGGTTCTGGGCTTTTCCAGGATGATCAGAGGTAGAGGGGATTTAGCATGCCAGTCTGGGTCTGCATGGGATAGGGAGGGACAAAAGATTATATGCATATTAAAATGCCTAGTAAATAAATATGATGGCTGTTTTGGCTACATAGGTATTCACATTGTGGCACATTTGGCTTTTTTTTTTAATAGTTAAGTAAATTGTTTTGCCTTTTTTTCATAGTTAACTAAGTTGTTTTGCAATGGTCTTGTACATCCATAGGCATATTGGGCACTGTTTTTCACTGTTTAAAAAAACTTGTTATATGTAAATATGTCTGATCCTTACACATACCACCCTCATCTCTTTAGAAAATAAATTCCACAAAAGAATAAAAAATGTTTGGACTAACTGTCATATTAGGACTACTGTGTGGTTTTTATTTCTCCTGTCCTAGTTTCTTTGAAGCCCAAAACATGTCTGCGTGGCTGGTCTAAGTCTTCCTCTTTACCTCTACTGGGCAGAATTAAGACAACAGGAATAAGAAGAAAGAAAAAGAAAAAAGAAAGGAGTAGATTTCTCCATGGCAGAATTAGAAGTGCCACCCAGTGTCCCTGTGTAGCCACAACCATTGCGTCTCAGGGTGTGTGTATATCCGTGTGTGTGTGTGTGTGTGTGTGTGTGTATGTGTGTGTGTGTGTGGGGTTTGGATTTGGTTGTGTTTGTCCCAGTCTCCTTTAAACCCAGAACAGAAAGGGGCAGTGAGGAAATATACTGAACTGTGGCTGGGAAGATAGAGCTGCTTTGTGGAGCTTGTTTCAAGTGGGTTTTGTTTTGAATCTACAAGTTCATTCAAATCCAATCACGGCAAAATTCATAGATTGTGATGTCATGTGGACAGAAACCAAAAAAGGGCTGTATAGGATGCTTTCTGCCAGATGTTACTCATGGCTTCAAGAAACTCCCCCACCCGCCAGTCTTTTTCTTTCTTGCTTGCTTTCTTTTTATCCCCCCTTTGCTTTCTGAGCCAAGAATTTTGGGCTGTGCTTTACTAAGCCTCACTTTCATTTACAGATTTTTTCTTTTTTTAACAGCCCGTGTGTCTAAGGCATGCCATTTGTGCTACTATTTCTTTACAATTATATCACTACTTTATTTTCACATTAAAAAGGGAATATATCCTTCTAATTGTATAGACAGCAGTGTTGTCTAGGGCAGGGGATGAGGGATAGGGCAGAAATTAATCAGTAACCAGGTTCACCTGTTTACTGTTTTAAAGCTAATTGGATTGAGAAGGTCCCTTTGTGATGGCCCTTTCAGAGTCCCATGATGCGACACTAACTTCCCCTGGCCTCTGGGCAGCCTGGCCTGTTCACTTTTTTTCATCACTGTGTGGTGGAGCCACAGTTTACTAGACCAGGATTGTCATTGGGGATGACTTAAGGAAGGGACATACTGTAAGTCTGTTTAAGGGAAGGAGTGAGCCTCAGGCAACGGAAGGTTAAAGAAAGGTTAACGGAAGAGGATGGTTGAAGCCTGAGGATATGGAAGATAAGAGACCCAGGTCATGTTCCTTTACCCCTGTGTCTGTCACACTAGGGTGTTGTGCTGGCTCAATACACTGTCTCTCTAACCTGGCCCAGCTTCTGCATTGCCCCTTCTGGACAGGAACTGTACCCACTCCCTGGGGATTGTTTTAGAACTTGGATCACAATTGCTTGCTTGTGCTGAGTATTTTCTAGCTAGAGAAAATCAAATCCCATCTCCTCCTGATATAATTCCTGAATGATACCCAATTGAAAGTGTGTTAGCTCAAACTATCAGACACAGGCATGGAATCTTAGTAATCTAATTAACAAATATATAGAGAAGTGTCTTAGAAGTCAGACCTAGTTAATGATCTTTGTCTCAGTCTAGGTATCTGAATGATCTCAATTCCCAGGAGTGTCACCAAACGATTTATTCACTCTTCCCAAATTGCCAAGGATGCTCCAATATTACCACCCACTGTGTTAGGTCCTCCTTGTTTTTTTTTTTTTTTAAGATTTTATTTATTTATTTGACAGATAGAGATCACAAGTAGACAGAGAGGCAGGCAGAGAGACAGAGGAGGAAGCAGTTTCCCTGCTGAGCAGAGAGCCCAATGTGGGGCTCGATCCCAGGACCCTGGGACCATGACCTGCGCTGAAGGCAGAGGCTTTAACACACTGAGCCACCCAGGCACCCCAGGTTCTCCTTGGTTTTTAGAGAATTATATGTACTTTTTTCTGGACTGTGGTGCTCATGTGCTAACTTTTATTCCAATGCTTGCCATTTTTGTGTCACAGTCTTTTGTCCATGTTCTCCTCCTAATGTCACATTTCAGAATGTGCATTTCTTCAGAGAAGATATGACTTCTCAGGAATTGCCTTTATACCATGCACGCTAAGCAAACATGCCTATAAAATACTATTGAGAAAAGAATTAACAAATAAATGAGGATGAGCCCTCTCATACAAGAGCCCTCCTGATTGATCCATTATTCTCAGTTTGAAAATGCTATGATGTGGTAAGCTAGACACAGATATGAAATACCCACACAGAAGAGACAGGAGGACTGTGCTGGGGACTCAGGATCTATAGCCATACAATATATAGAGTTTTTTTATTTCAGTCAGAATGTCAGTTTTCCTGGCAGAAGTCACCCTCGAATTGGGTAGTTTGAGGGGAGCATAAGACCAGAGAAGGCAGTCAACAGAAGCTGGAAACAGGGCCTGGCACCTGGGAAATAAAGAGGTTGCAGGGAGACAAGCAGAACATCAACAAAAGTGGGCTGCGGATGAAGTACCCACATAGGTGGATATACTTGTAGGCTGTACTTGTATGGTAGTACTATACTTATAGGCTGAAGACTTAATTTTGATTTTAAGGTTTGGCTAGAATTTACCCTACTAGAGAGGAGGAAGGTGTTTAATCCTCCTTCTAGAAGTTGATGTGTAGAAAGACTAGCTCTCTGAGACAAGGTCTCCAGCACGCTGACAGTAAGGCCACCCTAGCAGACAGCAGATAGGAGGACAAGAGTCTCCACCCAGGGGCAACTCCTGAGGGAACTGAAAGGCAGAGTGGAAAAGCAGGTTGGCTCTGGCCATACAGATTTTCAAGAATAATAAACACAATCTTTTTCATATTAAAGCAAAGGTAAAGCACTGCAAGGCTTTGAACAGGGCATTTGGCTATGGTGTAATGTGGTGTGATTGGCATGGCAGTCCTGTGCTGAGTGGGCCATGAGTGGAGAGCTGCTGGCTGCCTTGTTCACTCTCACATCTCCAAGCATGGGGTAGGGCCTGACACTCAGAAGGCTGCTACAGAAATTAGAATAGGAATGAGGGCCTGTGTTACTGAGAGTGTGATGTTATCTTTGGGAGAAGGTAGAGTCAGGAAGGCTGAGTTAGTTGAGTATGGGAAGGAAGATAATGCATTTGCTTGTTGAGGTATCAAATTTTGAACGATGATGTGAAATTCAAATGAAATGAAATGTCTCTTTGCAGCTGAAAGAATAAAACTGAAGAAGATGTCAAGATTTAAATTTCAAAGTCATTAGTATAAACTCTGAGTATAAGATGATTGTTGAGGAATGCAATATGTAGAAAGAAGAACAGAAAGCACAGATCTCAGTCCAGGGTCAACCACCACCACACAGGAGGTGAGGGATAGAAGCTTTAAAGAGGTGAGATGTCTGCCTGGAGGGGGTGTCCAGCAGAGACAGAGATGCTGGAGGGAGCTTCATACAGAGAGAAGCAACAGAGAAATATCGGTAGTTGGAACAGGCTTGCCAGAAAAAACACAGTATTGTGTTTTGAGTCCTCAGTTCAGAGGAGACACAATCAAACTCGTGGATCCCGCCATTAGTTCAGTGAGATCAGGCACAGGGGTCCATGTGAACAGTAGACCTGGGACCCAGCTCACAAGGATTTTCTAATTAGTTTCTGATTATAAGTTTTCCATGGACAGATTTCAAGCCATGTATTATGAAGGTAAAAGTCCTTCTAGATAAATAATTTTTACTATTTCAGATTTTACCTCTAAAGAAGGACCAACTATAATTAAGTCACACATGTGAAGATGTTTTGAGTTCAGGGGGTGTTCTTGATGTTTCTATAAGAATTCATCTCTCATCCAGCTTAATATTATTTTAAAATAGTGCTTATGGTTTAATCATTTTTTGAGATCTTGCTACTAGGTTTTAAAAATCTGTAGCTAGATGCCAAGATAATTTGCTCATATAATTGTTTTTGAAACAGATCTTATGCAAGATATTTTGTACTGGTAAAGCTGCACAGTGCATCTGCTGACTTGTGGCCAGATACCGAGAAGGACCCCAGCTGATTAGAAAATTGTACCCTTGCCAGAGAGTGGATCTAAGGCACATGTGGCCTTCCTCATGACTCAGAGGAGGTGGGGACTAAAATCCTGTGGGATGAAGAAGGCTGGCTGGATGCCGGGCTCCTCATGCTGCTGAGATAAGCAGTTCTTCTCTGGCCAGCAACATTTGCCCCCAGTCCCTGAGGACTGGGCCCCAGCTTCCTCTCCCATTCCCCAGCATCCTCCCCCTACCAAACTTCCTATGGGTTCCTGAACTATCACAACACATCCCTGGAAGAAGCATTGCCCATCTGGGGCTTCTACCTGCAGTCTTAACTTTGGGGTGCACAGTATCTCTTTGCTTATGTTAAGTCCTGAATAGGGTCAATAAATCCACAGCAGGACTGGGAGGCTCATCCAGACCATTTGAGCTTGTGATGTTACTGTTCCTGGATCCTTGAGTCTGGCAAAAGTAGGGAGGGGGAAAAAAAAAAAAGATTTCAGTCAGAATTACCATAAAATTAAAAACAGTTTTCAGAAAACATGGCCACAGTCTGAGTGAAGCTGGTGCCTGCTAGGGACTTGTGACTGTTTAAAAAAAATGGTTCGTGTCTTCTTTTTATTATAACTTAGCTAGCAACGACCGTGTAGGCGGCCGGCGATCAGAAATAAAATGTCTAACTTGGATTTTGCACAATTGGGTCCTGTTCCAAAGCACACTGCCTGCCCACTGACCCAGCTTGAGTTTTACAGGGACAGCAAAGAGGGATAGTTTCAGGACTCGCAGGGTCCTTCTGGGACTGCCCTGGGGATTCGCTGGTTTGCAGGTCGCTTCTGATTAGAAGGCTGACAGCTGTCCTGCTTCCCCGTTCTATTCCGGGAACACCACAAAAACACATCTAGTTTCTTTAATTTTTTTTTTTTCCTGGGGCATTTTATTCTTCTTTTATTCCTTCTGTTCCCTCCTCTTTCTCTTGTTTTTACAATCTCCCGTAATGACTAATTGGCAGCGTTTCCCAGCTTTTTTATGTTTCTCTTGCTCTGGTTACAAGTCGTACTAACCCAGGAATATCCACAGGGACCTATAGACAGCCAACATTTCCAAATGATATACAGCATTCCCCTTTCTTTTAAAGTGTAAAACATTTACAAGGAAATGTACAAATGTATCAGAACATTTCCCGGGTCGGTCATTAGCGCAGGCCCTCCCCGCGCCCAGGGAGCGCCCCCCGCACCGTCCCCTCCCGGGCGCACGTTTCCGAGTGCCAGTGGGGCGGCCCGCAAGACCGCAATTGCTCTGGCCCAGATTGACGAGCCTCCGATGCCCATTTACTGCGCGCGGCAGCCACTCTGGAGCCGCGGCACATCTGGATGGAGTCAGCTGCCGAACGCCAGGGGCCAGCGCGGCCGAGCCAGCCGAGCGCGGCGGCGAGCGCGAGGGAGGCCGGCGCCCCGGCCGCCTCCGCCGGCCCACCCCCCAGTCCCCACCCGGCTGGGTTTCCTGATGTAAACAGAGCGGCGCTGCAAGAGCACAGCGACTCTGCTGAATGTGTCATTTAGTGCTCTTTATCTGCTTGGGGTCAAAATAGCAACTTAGAAAAACAGAAGCATTGCTTTGAATTTAAACAGGGAGAAGCCATAGACAGCATTGGTCTGGGGGTGGGGAGGGGAATGCCTGAAAACCTAGCTCCTGCTTTTGAGTTTACTTGTTCCACTTTATGGTAATTTGGGGGCTAATTTCATTATCTACAGCCACATTGGAAAGAAGACGCTGTTTCTGTTAATGGTGGTAAAGACATGTGCGAGTTTCTGTGCAGTAGGTTGAAAGTTCCAACCACAGCACCAGCGCTCAGTGCCCCAAAGGCCTGCACTGGTCTGCAAAAGTGTTGAGATTTTGATTTTCCCAGAGGGAAGCAGGCAGCCCTGTTTCTAAGAGAAGTGCATTGCTTTCTGTCACTGAATGCCAGCCAAGAATGTGTTTCCTTCCTGGGTTCCCAGAAAGGCTCAGCTAAGTGCTTGGGGGATGAAAGAACAGGTTCCTTTGCCTACATGGTAGATGTGCTGCTTCTCCCATTTTTTAAGGAATGGGAACTATTCTCCTTCTCCTTCTCTCCTTGTTTGCTCTAGTGTGTCTGGTGGAACTGTTACCTTTCCCCATTTAACTGTGTTGCTTCACTTCTCTTTTCTGGCAGGGATCTGCCATGATGAGATCTTAAGGATTTGGGTTCTGAACGTTCATTAAGTAGAAATCGACCAATAGGCTAAGGGAAAGTCATTTTGAAATAAATGGTAGAGAGGGAAAATACAAAATGATGGCAGAGTTTGTGTTGTCATCACCAATAATTAAAATGAAATGTAGACGTGTTTCCAGTCCAGTCACAAGCCATTTAAACCGTCGCGTCTAGAAAATTTCAACTGGCGGGCGTCATCCTCAGATACTGGCAGAGCTTCCCTAACCCTCAAGTAGGGACTAGTTTTGCAAAAGCCTTTAAATGGAAATCAGGAGGAGCCCTGTGTGCATATCTGAGGACAGAATTTGGCCAATATACAGGATATGAGCAGGCTTGGGAGTGTAAGATTTCAGTAAGTGCAGCTTCATGTGGAGATTTGTCAAAATGTTTGAAGTCATCTGACCCAGTGGTTGGACATTGTCAGGAGCACTTGTATGTTGAAAAAAATTTGGGTACATCCCTGTACTTTGAATAGGTTAGTAGGGCACTCTTTTCCTCTCTCGGAGTGTATTTTGATGAATTTGCTAGAAGTTGGGCCACAACTTATGGAGAGAACCAACATCCAGTTTGGAAAATGGGTTGTTAGCAGTTCTGCCTGGTGATTTGATAAAGGAGATGGGGCTAGACCCATGGGTAAGGTGAGGATGGTTCTGAGCAACACATTGCACCTCCAAAGACAATTATGGGATTAGCCCCACTCCTGTGCTCTCTTCACTGGTGAAATGGGAAAGAATAAGAATCTTCATAAACAATGAATCTTGGAACTCTGAAAAAATAAAATAAAATTAAAAAGTAAGAAAATATAAGGTCCTCACCCTCAAGGAGCTGACAGTCAAAAAAAAAAAAAAAAAGAATCTTCAGTTACTTTCTGTGATCATTATAATGTCTTAGCAGAGAACTCCCAGAGAATGCAGAAAACTTCAGTTCATATTTATATTATATTACATTTATATCTTTATATCTTTTTATTACAGATCTTTTTATTTCTATTTATAATAGACACAAGGAATATGAAGACATTTTGATTTCTTATCCTTAAAGAGATTTCTTCAAAATCCATTCTACCATATACTTTGTTTTTTAAGGCTGTGTTCCATCTCAAACCCTGTGTCAAAATGTATACTGATTTTTAAAGACTGGACAATAAGTTCACTCTAACTATAACCTCATCTTTGTGCATCAACAATAGCAGATGTGGTTGAAGGTTCTCACTTAGGCCATGATGTCATGCTAATCATACCATTCTGTTTTGTACCTGGGCCACCAAAAACCTGTGTGTGTGTGTGTGTGTGTGTGTGTGTGTGTGTGTGTGAGGAGGTTCTCTCTGGGCCAAACAAGAGCTCAGCTCAGAAGGGCCACAGTTTTTTTTTTTTTTTCCACTTAACTAAGTTTTTTTTTTTTTTTTCACTTAACTAAGATTTTTGAGATAGTTGTAGAGTCACATGTAGTTGAAAAAAACGTGAGAGATCCCATATATTTTTTACTCAGTTTCCCACAATTTTGACATTTTGCAGGACTATAGTATAATATCTCCGCTAGGATATTAATATTGACACAATTCATATACCTTATTCAGTTTTACTTGCACTAATTTGTGCACGTGTTTATTTGTTCTAATATAATTTTAACACCTGTGTGGCTCCTACATACATCCTACAGTCAAGACACTAAAATAGATCCTTCCTTATGAGGATCCCTCCTGTTGCCCTTTCTATGACCATACCTACTTCCCTCTATTTCTCTCCCCTTTCTTTCCTGGTCCTTGGCAACCACCGATCTGCCCTTATTTCTGATATTTTGCCATACCAAAATATTATATGCATAGAATTACACAGTATGAAACCTTTGGGATTGTCTTTTTTCACTCAGCACACTGTGGAGGTTCATCCAAGTTGTTGCATGTATCAATAGTTTGTGGTTGTTGTTTTTTAAATGATTTTATTTTTTTGAAAGAGAGAGAGAAAAAGCAAGTGGGGAGGAGCAGAAGGAAAGAGAGGATCTCAAGCAGACTCTGTGCTGAGCGTGGAGATTGACACAGGGCTCGATCTCATGACCTGAGATCATGACCTGAGCCAGAACTAGGAGTTGGACACTCAACTTACTGAGCCACCTAGGCACCTAATAGTTTGTTGATTTTTATTGCTGGATATTATCTTATAGTATGTCTGTACCATATATATTTTTTAATTCATTCACTTGCTGAAAGGTATTTGAATTGATTCTAGTGTTTGGCTGTTACAAATAAAGCTGCTGTAACATTGTATACAGGTTTTTGAAAACATAGGTTTTCATTTCTTTGGCATATATGTCTAAAAGAACAGTCGTTGAGTTGTGTGGTAGTTTAATGTTTAATTTCATAAGAAACTGCCAAATTGTTTTAAGAATGACTATACCATTTCATATTTCCACAACCAATGTATGAATGACCCAGTTTCTCCATATCCTTGTCAACATTTGCTGTTGTCACCTTTTTCATTTTAGATAAATTTTCATTTCTCTAATGACTAATCATATTGACCATCTTTTCTTGTGTTTATTTGGCATGCATATATCCTCTTCATGTTTTTGTTCATTTTTAATAGAATTGTTATTATTTTTTACTGTTGAATTTTGAGAAATCTTTATATATTCTGGATACTAATCCTTTGTCAGATACATGGTTTACAAATATTTGCTCCCAGTCTATAGTTAGTCTTTTCATCCTCTTCACATGGGCTTTCACAGAACAAAACTGTTTAGTTTAGATGAAGTCCAATTTATCAACTTTTCTTTTAATGGATATACTTTTGGTGTCAAGTTTAAGAACTCTTTTCCTAACTCTAGATTCTAAAAATATTCTCCTATGTCTTTTATAAAAATTTTAGAGTTGTGCATTTTACACGTAGGTTTTTGATCCAGTTTGAATTATTCTTCATATAAGAGGTTTAGGTTGAGATTAATTAATTCCTCTTCACCCCAAGATGTCAGTTTTATCAGTGCCATTTCTTGAGAATGTTAGCTTTCCTTCATTGAATTACTTCTGTGCTTTTGTCAAAAGTCATTTGAGAATATTTTTCTGGTTCTATTTCTGGGTTCTCTGTTTTATTCTATTGATCTATGTGTTTGTCCCTTTGCAATGCTGCACTATCTTGATTACTGTACCTATAAGACTTGATACCAGATAGAGTGCTTCCTTCTACTTTCTTCTTTTTTCAAGTTTATTTTAAATTTGCATGTGGCTTTCTATAAAAATTTTTTAGAATAAGCTTTTCTACCTATAATAAAACCTTCTAGATATAGGATAAGAATTAAATTAAACCTCGGACTCATTTGGGGAGACATGACATCTCTACAATATTGAATCTTCCGATTCATGAACATGGTATGTCTCTCCATTTATTTATGTCTTCTTTTATTTCATTCTTTAGCATTTTGTAATGTGCAGTATACAGTTTCTGTACATATTTTGTTAAGTGTATATCTAAGTATTTCATTTTCTTTGGAGTGATTGTCAATGGTAATTTGTTTTAATTTTAGTTACTAAATGTTTATTGTTAGTATGTAGAAATGTGATTGATTTTTGTGGACTGATCTTGTATCCTGAAACTTTGTTGAACTTACTTTTTACTTCTAGGAGATTTTTGGATTTATATGTAGATCATCATGTCATCTGTTGACACAGATAGTTTTATCTCCTTCTTTCTAATATATATGGCTTTTGTTTCTTTTTCCTGTTCTTGCAGTGTCAGAACTTCCAGTACTATGTTGAATAAAAGTGTTACTGATCTTAGGGGGAAAGTGCTCAGTTTTTCATCATTAACAATGATGTTAGCTGCAGGTTTTTTGGTAGATGCAAGATGCTATTTATCAGGTAATTATCTTTTATTCCTAATTTGTCTTATTTTTATCATGAATGAATATAGTATTTTGTTAGATGCTTTCTCTGCATCAATTAATATGATTTTTCTTCTATTGTTGTTGATATGGTGGAATATGTTGATTGATTTTCAAATACCAAACTAGCCTTGCATACCTGGAACAATCTAATTTGGTATTATTCTTTTTATAAATTGTTGAATTTAATATGTTGATACTTTACTGTGGATTTTTGCATCTGACTTCATTGCTATATTGTTCTATATTATCATTATTTGCACTTTGGTTTTGTTTTCAGGATAATATTGGCATCAGAATATGTGTTGGGAAGTGTTCCTTCTTTTTTTATTATTTGGAAGAGATTGTGTAGGATTAGTTTCATTTTTTCTTTAAACATTTGGTAGAATTCTTCTGTCTAGTGAAAGCTTCTGTCTTGGAGATATTTTTTCCCCTCTTGGCATATTTTTAATTGTGAATTCAATGTCCTTAATGGTTATAGGACATTTCAGATTGCCATTTTTATGTTGGATGACTTTTGGTGGTTTGTGATTTTCAAAGAATTGGTCTATTTCTTCTAAGTTGTAGAATGTATTAATATTAATTTTTATAGTATATTTCTTATTATCTTTTGATAACTACAGGATCTGTAGTCATATCTCCTGTCTATGAGTTGTGTCTTTACTTTTATCAGTCTTGCTATAAGTTTGTCAATTTTATTAGTTGGTTTCATAGAACTAGCTTTTTGTTTCATTGATCTTCCCTATTATTTCCCTAGTTTCAATTCCATTGATTTCTGCCTTTATATTCTTTCTTTCTTTGGGATTTCTTAAGATATTTTTTTTTGTTGTTTATTTTATTTATTTATTTTGTTCATTTCCCTAGATTCTTAAGGTAGGAAATTAAGTCTTTTCTTGTTTTTAAGGTAAGTATTTAATGCTATAAATGTCCCTCTTTACTGCTATGACTGCATCCTACCAATTTGAAATATTACATTTTTGTTTTTATTCTGCTCTGTGTTTTTAAACGTAATGTTTGTTGAGAATTCCTTTTTGATCCATGGGTTATTCAAAAGTTTGAAGATTTTTCTGTTTTCTTTTGTTGTTGATTTCTATCATGGAGAGAGCACACATTCTGTATGATTTAACTTTTCTAAATTTGTTAAAGTTTGTTTTATCACCTAACATATGGACTATCTTAGTGAATGTTCCAAGTACATTTGAAAAAAATGTGTATTCTGCTGCTGCTATTTATTTATTTATTTATTTAGAATTTTATTTTTTATAACCATATAATATATTTTTATCCCCAGGGGTACAGGTCTGTGAATCGCCAGGTTTACACACTTCACAGCACTCACCATAGCACATACCCTCCCCAATGTCCATAACCCCACCCCCCCACCCCCTTCCCCCCATCAAACCTGTTTGTTTTGTGAGATTAAGAGTAACTTATGGTTTGTCTCCCTCCCAATCCCATCTTGTTTGATTTACTCTTCTCCTACCCCCTTAGCCCCCCATGTTGCATCTCCTCTCCCTCATATCAGGGAGATCATATGATAGTTGTCTTTCTCCGATTGACTTATTTCGCTAAGCATGATACCCTCTAGTTCCATCCATGTTGTCGCAAATGGCAAGATTTCATTTCTTTTGATGGCTGCATAGTATTCCATTGTGTATATATACCACCTCTTCTTTATCCATTCGTCTGTTGATAGACATCTAGGTTCTTTCCATAGTTTGGCTATTATAGACATTGCTGCTATAAACATTCGGGTGCACGTGCCCCTTCGGATCACTTCGTTTGTATCTTTAGAGTAAATACCCAGCAGTGCAATAGCTGGGTCATAGGGTAGTTCTATTTTCAACATTTTGAGGAACCTCCATGCTGTTTTCCAGAGTGGTTGCACCAGCTTGCATTCCCACCAACAGTGTAGGAGGGTTCCCCTTTCTCCACATCCTTGCCAGCATCTGTCATTTCCTGACTTGTTAATTTTAGCCATTCTGACTGGTGTGAGGTGGTATCTCATTGTGGTTTTGATTTGTATTTCCCTGATGCCGAGTGATATGGAGCACTTTTTCATGTGTCTGTTGGCCATCTGGCTGTCTTCTTTGCAGAAATGTCTGTTCATGTCTTCTGCCCATTTCTTGATTGGATTATTTGTTCTTTGGGTGTTGAGTTTGCAAAGTTCTTTAGAGATTCTGGACACTAGCCCTTTATCTGATATGTTGTTTGCAAATATCTTCTCCCATTCTGTCAGTTGTCTTTTGGTTTTGTTAACTGTGCAAAAGCTTTTGATCTTGATAAAATCCCAATAGTTCATTTTTGCCCTTGCTTCCCTTGCCTTTGGCGATGTTCCTAGGAAGATGTTGCTACGGCTGAGGTCGAAGAGGATGCTGCCTGTGTTCTCCTCAAGGATTTGGATGGATTCCTTTCTCACGTTGAGGTCCTTCATCCATTTTGAGTCTATTTTCGTGTGTGGTGTAAGGAAATGATCCAATTTCATTTTTCTGCATGTGGCTGTCCAATTTTCCCAACACCATTTATTGAGGCTGTCTTTTTTCCATTGGACATTCTTTCCTGCTTTGTCGAAGATTAGTTGACCATAGAGTTGAGGGTCTATTTCTGGGCTCTCTATTCTGTTCCATTGATCTATGTGTCTGTTTTTGTGCCAGTACCATGCTGTCTTGATGATGACAGCTTTGTAATAGAGCTTGAAGTCTGGAATTGTGATGCCACCAACTTTGGCTTTCTTTTTCAATATTCCTTTGGCTATTCGAGGTCTTTTCTGGTTCCATATAAATTTTAGGATTATTTGTTCCATTTCTTTGAAAAAAATGGATGGTCCTTTGATAGGAATTGCATTAAATGTGTAGATTGCTTTAGGTAGCATAGACATTTTCACAATATTTATTCTTCCAATCCAGGAGCATGGAACATTTTTCCATTTCTTTGTGTCTTCCTCAATTTCTTTCATGAGTACTTTAGAGTTTTCTGAGTATAGATTCTTAGCCTCTTTGGTTAGATTTATTCCTAGGTATCTTATAGTTTTGGGTGCAATTGTAAATGGGATGGACTCCTTAATTTCTCTTTCTTCTGTCTTGTTGTTAGTGTAGAGAAATGCAACTGGCTAGTATTTTGGTGATAATTTTTGCATCTGTGTTCATCAAGGATATTGGTCTGTAGTTCTCTTTTTTGATGGGATCCTTGTCTGGTTTTGGGATTAAGGTGATGCTGGCCTCATAAAATGAGTCTGGAAGTTTTCCTTCCATTTCTATTCTTTGGAACAGTCTCAGGAGAATAGGAATTAGTTCTTCTTTAAATGTTTGATAGAATTCCAACAGGAAGCCGTCAGGCCCTGGGCTTTTGTTTGTTTGGAGATTTTTGATGACTGTTTCAATCTCCTTACTGGTTATGGGTCTGTTCAGGCTTTCTATTTCTTCCTGGTTCAGTTGTGGTAGTTTATATGTCTCTAGGAATGCATCCATTTCTTCCAGATTGTCAAATTTGTTGGCGTAGAGTTGCTCATAGTATGTTCTTATAATTGTCTGTATTTCTTTGGTGTTAGTTGTGATCTCTCCTCTTTCATTCATGATTTTATTTATTTGGGTCCTTTCTCTTTTCTTTTTGATAAGTCTGGCCAGAGGTTTATCAATCTTATTCTTTCAAAGAACCAGCTCCTAGTTTCATTGATTTGTTCTATTGTTTTTTTTGGTTTCTATTTCATTGATTTCTGCTCTGATCTTTATGATTTCTCTTCTCCTGCTGGGTTTAGGGTTTCTTTCTTCTTCTTTCTCCAGCTCCTTTAGGTGTAGGGTTAGGTTGTGTACCTGAGACCTTTCTTGTTTCTTGAGAAAGGCTTGTACCACTATATATTTTCCTCTCAGGACTGCCTTTGTTGTGTCCCACAGATTTTGAACCGTTGTGTTTTCATTATCATGTGTTTCCATGAATTTTTTCAATTCTTCTTGAATTTCCTGGTTGACCCATTCATTCTTTAGAAGGATGCTGTTTAGTCGCCATGTATTTGGGTTCTTTCCAAATTTCGTCTTGCGATTGAGTTCTAGCTTCAGAGCATTGTGGTCTGAAAATATGCAGGGAATGATCCCAATCTTTTTATATTGGTTGAGACCTGACTTAGGACCAAGGATGTGATCTATTCTGGAAAATGTTCCATGTGCACTAGAGAAGAATGTGTATTCTGTTGCTTTGGGATGAAATGTTCTGAATATATCTGTGATAACCATCTGGTCCAGTGTGTGATTTAAGGCCTTTATTTCCTTGTTGATCTTTTGCTTGGATGATCTGTCCATTTCAATGAGGGGAGTGTTAAAGTCCCCTACTATTATTGTATGATTGTTGATGTGTTTCTTTGATTTTGTTATTAATTGGTTTATATAGTTGGCTGCTCCCACGTTAGGGGCATAGATATTTAAAATTGTTAGATCTTCTTGTTGGACAGATCCTTTGAGTATGATATAGTGTCCTACCTCATCTCTTGTTATAGTCTTTGGCTTAAAATCTAATTGATCTGATATAAGGATGCCACTCCTGCTTTCTTCTGATGTCCATTAGCATGGTAAATTCTTTTCCACCCCCTCACTTTAAATCTGAAGGTGTCTTCGGGTTTAAAATGAGTTTCTTGTAGGCAACATATAGATGGGTTTTGTTTTTTTATCCATTCTGATACCCTGTGTCTTTTAATTGGGGCATTTAGCCCATTAACATTCAGGGTAACTATTGAGAGATATGAATTTAGTGCCATTGTATTGCCTGTAAGGTGACTGTTATTGTATATTGTTTCTGTTCCTTTCTGATCTACTACTTTTAGGCTCTCTCTTTGCTTAGAGGACCCCTTTCAATATTTCCTGTAGAGCTGGCTTGGTGTTTGCAAATTCTTTCAGGTTTTGTTTGTCCTGGAAGCTTTTAATCTCTCCTTCTATTTTCAATGATAGCCTAGCTGGATATAGTATTCTTGGCAGCATGTTTTTCTCGTTTAGTGCTCTGAATATATGATGCCAGCTCTTTCTGGCCTGCCAGGTCTCTGTGGGTAAGTCTGCTGCCAATCTAATATTTTTACCATTGTATGTTACAGACTTCTTTTCCCAGGCTGCTTTCAGGATTTTCTCTTTGTCACTAAGACTTGTAAATTTTACTATTAGGTGACGGGGTGTGGACCTATTCTTATTGATTTTGAAGGGGGTTCTCTGAACCTCCTGGATTTTGATGCTTGTTCCCTTTGCCATATTAGGGAAATTCTCCACAATAATTCTCTCCAATATACCTTCTGCTCCCCTCTCTCTTTCTTCTTCTTCTGGAATCCCAATTATTCTAATGTTGTTTCGTCTTATGGTGTCACTTATCTCTCGAATTCTCTCCTTGTCGTCCAGTAGCTGTTTGTCCCTCTTTTGCTCAGGTTCTTTATTCTCTGTCATTTGGTCTTCTGTATCGCTAATTCTTTCTTCTGCCTCATTTATCCTAGCAGTGAGAGCCTCCATTTTTTATTGCACCTCATTAATAGCTTTTTTGATTTCAACTTGTTTAGATTTTATTCTCTTATTTCTCCAGAGAGGGCTTTTATATCTCCCGAGAGGGTTTCTCTAATATCTTCCATGCCTTTTTCGATCCCGGCTCGAACCTTGAGAATCGTCATTCTGAACTCTAGATCTGACATATTACCAATGTCTGTATTGATTAGGTTCCTAGCGTTTGGTACTGCCTCTTGTTCTTTTTTTCGTGGTGAATTTTTCCGCCTTGTCATTTTGTCCAGATAAGAGTATATGAAGGAGCAAGTAAAATACTAAAAGGGTGGCAACAACCCCAAGAAAATATGCTTTAGCCAAATCAGAAGAGATCCCAAATCATGAGTGGGGAGAAAGGGGATAAAAAGAGGTTAATAAAGAGAAAAAAAAAAAAGAAACAATTAAAAAAAGAAAACCAATAATGAATAAATATAAAAAGGAATATAGATATATATATTAGATAAACTAGTTAAAAAACGTTAAAAAAGAAAAGGGTAAAAGTTAAAAAAATTTAGCAGAAGAAGAGAAAAAAAATTGAAAAAGAAAAAAAAATTAAATTAACTGCAAGGCTAAAGAATCATGGGGAGAAACCCATGAGTTCTGTGCTTTGCTTTCTCCTCCTCTGGAATTCTGCTGCTCTCCTTGGTATTGAAACTGCACTCCTTGGTAGGTGAACTTGGTCCTGGCTGGGTTTCTTGTTGATCTTCTGGGGGAGGGGCCTGTTGTAGTGATTCCCAAGAGTCTTTGCCCCAGGCGGAGTTGCACCGCCCTTACCCTGGGCCGGGCTGAGTTATCCGCTCGGGTTTGCTTTCGGGAGCTTTTGTTCCCTGAGCGCTTTCCGTAGAGTTCCGGAGGACGGGCATGAAGATGGCGGCCTCCCAGTCTCCGGCCCGGAGGAGCCGAGAGTCCGGGCCCCCACTCCTCAGTGCACCCTCAGAGAACAGCGCCCAATTACTCCCGTCACCCTGGCCTCTGGCCGCGCTCCGAGCTCACCGAGCCTGTGACCGGTTCAAGGTAAACCTGAGCTTAGAGCTCACTCCTCGGCTCTGTCTCTGTAGCCGGCTTCCCCGTTCTAATACCTGTAAGCTCTGCGACACTCAGACACCCCTGATCCTTCTGTGACCCTGCGGGACCTGAGGCCACGCTGGCCCCGCGTGGGCTTCACCCTGGTTAAGCCTCTGGAGCGATGTCCCTCAGTGGAACAGACTTTTAAAAGTCCTGACTTTGTGCTTCATTGCTCCGCAGCTTGCCTGGAGCCGGCCCCTCCCCCCCCCGCGGTCTATCTTCCCGTAGCTTTGGATTCACTTCTCTGCCAGTCCTACCTTTCAGAAAGTGGTTGATTTTCTGTTTCTAGAATTGTTGTTCTTCTTCTCTTCAATCTCCTGTTGGATTTGTAGGTGTTTGCAATCTTTAGATAAGCTATCTAGCTGATCTCCCGCTACCTGAAGTAGTCTCAGCCTGCTACTTCTCCGCCATCTTGACTCCTCCCCCCTGCTGTTGCTATTTAGTATGTTATATATAAGTCAGTTGGATCCTCTTGGTTGACTTTGTTTTTCACGTCCTTCATATCCTTGCAGTCTATCTAGTCCTGCTATCAGCTGCTAAAAGAGGCAGTTGAAACTGTCAACTCTTTGTGTATATTAGTGTATTTCTCCTTTCCTTAGGATCATTATTTCTCCCTGGTGGATTGATCTTTTTAAAATCAATATATATGTCATTTTTTTTCCTCTAGCAATTTTCTTTGCTCTGAAGTCTACTTTATCAGACATTAATAAAGCTATTACTTTTTTAAAATTAACATTTATATGATAAATCTATTTCCATCTTTTTGTTTTCAACCTGTCTATATTATTAAATAAGAAAGTTTTTTGGTAAACATCACATAGTTGGATCATGTTTATTTTTTCACTCTGCTAATCTTTTTCTTTTGATTAGTATATCTGGACAATTTATATTTATATTTAGGTGATTATTGGTTGTGTTAGTACTTAAAAGTTGCACTTCATTTTTTTGTTTTCTTAAGTTCCTGATCCTCTGCTTCTTTTCTTTCTTTTTTATGGGCTACTTGAACAGTGTCTTAGGATTCCAACTTGATTTATCCTTAGTATTTCAGTGTATCTCTGTATAGTTTTTAAAAAAATATATTTTTTAATTTATTTGAGAGAGAAAGAGAACATGAGCAGGGCAGAGGGAAAGGGATAAGTTGACTCCCTGCTCCCAACATAGGGTTCAGTCCCAGGTCCCTGAGATCATGAGCTAAGCTGAAGGCAGAAACTTAACCAACTGAGTCACCTAGGTGCCCCTCTTTGTATAGTTTTTGTAGTGTTTGCTCTGGGTATTAAAGTACACATATGTAACTTATAATAGTTGACTCATGTCAATATTGTACCATCTTCAGTAAAGAGTGGAACTTCACTTCTATTGAGTCCCCTTTTCCTTCTGTGCTTTTAAATATCATTTTCTTATGAATTAAAAGGTGTTATGAGTTTTATTTTAATTATCATATATAATTTATACAACTCATGAGGGAAAGGATTGTCTAGGGTACGTATCCACATCTACTCTTCCTGTTTTTCCTTCTTCCTTCCTGATTCTTCTTTTTCTATTATTTCATCTGTCATTTCCTTTCACTTCAAAGTACTCTCTATATCCAATCTTTAAAGATTGGCCTGTTAATGACAAATTACTTAGTTTTCCTTTATATGAGAATGTTTTTATTTCTCCTCCATTTCTGCAGGATGGTTTTTCTGGGTATAGAATTAATGGCTGAAAGTTTTGTTTTGTTTTTGTTTTTTTAATGGCTGAAAGTTCTTTTACTTCAGCACTTTAAACATATTATTTAAAGTTTGTTTAATTTCTTGGGTCTTTAGGCCTGTGTTTTTGACAGATTCGTGAATTTTTCAGCACTTTTATCTTCAGCTATTCCTCTAGCCATATTCCATACTCCCCGTCTGTTTTCCTTATGGGACTCTGATGATAAGAGTGTTGGATCTTTTGTCTTATAGGTTTCTGAGGCTCTGTTCATTTTTTCTTTTAAAATCTATTTTCTTTTCTTTGTTATAGTGAATGAATTTTATTGTTCTGACCTAAAGTTTACTGATTTGATCCTCTTAATCTGTGTTCTACTATTGAGCCTATCAAACCAATTTTCATTTCTATTATTCTGTTTTTCAATTTTATAATTTTTATTTAATTCTTTTTTAATTTTTTTTTTCTTTTCTGAGATGTACTTTTTCATTTGTTTCAAGAGAACTTGTAATTGATTATTGAAACATTTTTTTAAGATGGATTCTTTAAAATCCTTGTCAGATAATTCCAATATTTGATTAATATCACTGATAGCATCAGTTTATTGTCTTTTTTTCATTTCAGTTGTTATTTTCCTAGTTCTCAGTATGACAGGTGAATTTCAGTTGTATTCAGGACATTTTATCTATTACATCAGGAGTCTCTGGGGCTTATTTACACCTTACATTATAGCAGACCATCACCCTTTTAGGTTTAATACAGGGTCTTAAACTATTTTTGTGGACTGTGGCTCCATGGCAGTTTAATTTTCAGAGTCTTTGCAATGTTGTCTTGATCTGTTTGGTTTTTTTTTTTTCTTCTTTTTTTTGGTTCCTGGGGGCACTTACTGGTCCCTGCTGATATGTCCTGAGAAGTGGGAGGCACTTCCAAAGGTCAGCTAATATATGTTTCTCAGTGGAAGAAGGGTGTGGGGGGATCCCTGCACTTGTGTCCCAGGTTGCCCAGGTGTGTCTGGGAAGAGCAATAGAGCCACCCTCTGTTTGTGATAGACTGTTCCCACATGGCCCTTGTTGTGGTGGGTCCTCTCTGGTTCCACTCCTTCACAGGTGTGTCTCATCAGCAAAGGGGACTCTTAGGCACTACCAGGAAAGCCCCCGGGCCACTGATTTCTGGGGGAACTTCAATGGATCCTGCCAGTGGTTCAGATGGTGTTGTCAGAGGAACCCTGTTTCATCTGGAGGTTGACCACACCTGGACATCCTCTGTTGCTGGGTGGAAGATGAGAAGCATCATGCATGGTAGCCTTCTTCCACTGGGTGGGGACTGAGGCCAAGTGCTGTACTCCTTTTCCTGCATTGAGTCCTGGGCCTACCTGCCTTCCTTTCACCTTTTCTCAGAGTCTTCCTGGAATTTCCTGGTGCATCACCCCAGGGTTTGTAGTTGTGCTTAGTTACAGGGGTGTGTGTGGTGGGGGGGTAGTAGGGAGGATGAGCCTATTTCGTCTTGTCCCTCCATGTGTTTTGTTTGTTTGTTTGTTTGTTTGTTTTTATCTCAGCCCCTTGTCAGTCAAGTCATTTAGTGATTTATTTGGGTTTCCATCATGCAATGCAGCAGTACGGTTGAGAGCTGAGCTTAGGACTTAACCTCCACTGGTCTGTGCATGTGGCCTTGATTAGTCAGTTCTTGGGCCTGGACATTGCTTCCAGAGATACAGTGCTCTATATACCTATTCCCTGGGCTGATCCAAATGAATAAAATGTTGCCATGGTGAAGTCATTAATAGTGCCATCTCATTCTCTGAGGGGTTTTGGTATGGATCAGGTGAGTCCTGTGGTGATCTTAACCATGGGCTGTTGTGAAGAGTCAAGGATCCAACCCCACAGATACATAGTTACAAAGTGTTTGGCACACAGTGTTTGGCCTTTGACTTATAAATGCCACCTATTGTCATCATTATTATTATTATTTTTCATCATGATAAGTATATTCTTTAATCTCTATTACCTATTTCACCCATGCCCCATCCACCTCTTCTCTGGTAACCATGAGTTTTTTCTTTATAGTTATGCATCTGTTTCATGGCTTATCTTTCTCTTTTTTCCCCCCGTTGCTTATTTGTTTCTTAAATTCCAAATATGAGTGAGATCATATGGTATTTGTCTTTTTCTGACTTATTCTGCTTAGCATTATACTCTGTAGCTCCATCCGTATCATTGTAAATGGTAAGATTGCATTCTTTTTATGGCTGAATAATAATTCCACACATAGTTATTATATGACTTTTTTCTTCATTAAGTGTCATATATACATAATATATGTCCTATAGTCAATCACTTATTAAATATGAAGAAAGTCCTGTTTCCTTATTTTATTTTAGTAAAAAGAAATATAAATAAAAGTGCCAGTGTTTTCTTTCATACCCTAAGGGGTTGTCTAGTGTGCCTCTGGGTGCTCACTCCCCTGTCCTAAGAAATCCCTGTGACAGACAGCCCTAGGGTGAGCCTCAGAAGTTTGATACCAACCGGTGAACATGATCAGTGAGTGAATAGATACACAGTTGCAGGAGGGTTGGATGACTTTGAACTGAGAATAAAGTACTATGATAACTGAAGGTATTGATTTTGATATTTCTCTTCATTAACTTCATACTGCCTTTGTTGTTCCTGGGGCTGTTCTTTTCCTGAGATAAGGAGAGAAGAGTGGTGCTTTGACCTCAGTCTAGGACTCAGCTCATGTATCTGGCTGTTGGAGAAAGTTGGGTAAAACCTGGTGAATTAATTGTGGAGAGGCAAGAACTTGAGATTTGAGGATGAAATAGAAAAGAATACAGGAGGTTTTATCTGTGGTTTTATGTGTGGTATTCTCTGACAAATATTATTTAATATTTTAAGATATATAGCAATAAGAGCTCTGTTCTTGGGAGTAGGCAGTTTTGGGGTGGTGGAAGATTTCATGATATTAATTGAATCATGAATGTCCCCCCCCCTTTTTTTTTTAAAGTGTGTTTAAACTTTGTTCCAGTGCTTGCTTGTTTAGCATCCAGGCATTTTTAATAGTGTCAAAAACATGTTTTTTGGTAGTTCCCTTTGCTTCTAAATTAAATTTTTGTTTTAAATTAATGTGTTCTACAGAGGGGCAGTGCTGGTTATGCAAAGGTGTTAGTCTTACCTCTCTTTCCCAACATTTCAGATATTTAGAGATTTACTGGAAATTAGTTTCCATTTATCATTTCAAAAAAGATTTATGTTTATAGCAGACTGCTTTTTAAAAGTTAATGATATCAGTCCTTTTTGATATTCAGGGAATGAATTGAAGAAAAATTAATAGATTTTATCAGAATTACTCTTCTTTTGCTATCTGCTATAAAAGTTTTAGGATATAATTAATTTGTATTCCCCAATTTTTTTTTATTTTAGTGTTAATTTTCAGTTATACAGAAATATTGAAGTAAATGACATTCTTTATTAAACAATGTAGGAATCAATGACCTGTCAACTAATTTCTTTCTTTATCTTCAGTTACTTCAATAACATGTTCCATCTATCCTGTAGAAGATTGTTTAAACCAATTTTTTCTCTTCTAAATTATCAGACTTAAAATTGCCTTAAGTGAATGTTGCTTTGTACCCAGGTGAGCTGAATCTGTCTCAAAACCTTTTAATAATTTGATCTCCTAAATATATTCATTAAGGACTGCAGACATTATCTCTATAAATATGTTTTCTTTTGCAAAGAACTAGAAACTTTTTCCACCTATGGAATTATTTCAATGTTATTTTTGAGAGTATGTTCACAGTAAAATATTTCTTGAAAATCTAATGTTTGAACCATATTCCTTATCTAGACAACTTTCTATACAACTCTTAAAATATTTCATATTTCTTTACCTGTCTTATTTTTTTTTCCAATAGAAAAACCAAGATCATTGATACTCTTCTATCATTGAAATGAAACACTGTGCTGGCTAGTTTTCTTGGGCACATTCTATCCCAATAGTGCCAATACATTGCAATTAATTTAAGAAGTATATGGAATAATCAAGAAAAATCACTTAAATATAGATATCAAATGATATGGGATCAAAATATTCTGAGAGGCTCAATTAGATTACACAAAAAGGTACTAAGAAGAATTTGTGAAGTCCAGATTAGAAATGAATACCACATTTGTTTTGCACATTATAGCACTGGCCAAGGATGAAGCAATCTCTGTCAAAAGATAATTTTCAGGAAAAGGTAAAAGCCAGATTCTCCTGCAGATAGAAATATGCACACATGTTGAGGATTTTATTTTACTTCTTCATCAATGAAGGAGCTATACAGATATTAAAATTAGTCAAAGGAAAGTTGAAACAGCAGTAACAACAACAACAAAAATTCATATGGAGCAAATGAGTTGAATTACAAAGGGAGAAAAAGAACTAATTTTTTAAATTTTTTCATTTTTTTCTGCAGGAACAGTGGAGTCTACTGAAATTCTAAAGAATAAGGCAAATTTTCCCATCTATCTTTCCCAGCAGTTTGAAAGAGATGTGAAATAGCTTGATTACAATGAACAAGGTGTGAATCAGACTCTGGAAGGGTGTGCTATAGACAATGAATGAATCATTTTTCATTGAAGTTGAAGGTTTTTTTGGCTTGTTTGTTTTGTTTTGTTTTGTTTTTGTATCCTGTCCTTGGGTTTATTCCACCTCACTCACTGACAAAAAAGAAGGGAATGGAATCAGGGAAAGGAGCCAGAGACAAAAGTCATGCTTGTGCAATCCTTCAGATCATGGGAACAAACCAAAAGGATATATACCTTGTTTCCAATTCACTTGACAAGATGAACTTGAGTTATAATAGGAATGGGTTTTTCATTATTAGTAATACTATGTTATCACTCTTCCAAGATACATGGAGGTTACCACCACAGTACTTTCTTTTTTTTTTTTTAAGTTTTATTTATGTATGTATGTATTTATTTATTTTAGAGAGAGAGAGAGAGAGAGCGAGCGAGTAGGGGGAGAGGCAGAGGGAGAGAAGCAGACTCCCCACTGAGCATGGAGCCTGATGCAGAGGCTTGATTCCAGGACCATGAGATGATAACCTGAGCCACAATTAAGAGTCAGCTGCTTAACTGACTGAGCCACCCAGACGCCCCTACCACAGTACTTTTAAATCCAATGAATTACTGAACTAATCCTGTTTACTGCAAAAAGATCAGAAACAACAAATCAGAAAGTAACAAAATTTAGTAGAAGTAGAGGGGGATTAGATAAGATAGTAACAATTCACATTCTGCATAAGAGTAGTGCTGACTGTAATCCTGCATCCTCTGAAGATCCCCCATAGACCCCAGCTCTGGGTCCTGCCAGTCCTGTGAATGGATAGGAGGGTAGACACTCACAGCAAAATCACCAAGAATAGCAACAGGGGATTACTTCACTTGTTCTAAACCTCTCCGCACCAACTGCTCCAGCATACACTGGAGGTTTTTGAGGACAAATTTACAGGCAAAAACAATTTAAAACTATCTAAAAAATTTAGCATTGGGTCAGCTTCTGTGAAGGGAAAAAATAGAAGAAAGTGTTGACTAACCAGTTTTCTTTTTTGGTAAGAAAAACACAGGTACACTTGAAATCAAATAATGGAAATTAAGTTTTGTATAGTGTATAAGGACAAATTCTAGTGAATGAAATGAGCTAGCTGGGGGCAAGACTCATGGTTCTACTTTGCCCAATGTCTTGGTTGGTGGCCAAAAGCCATATGGAGCTTTGCCCTATCAGTAAAACTACTGAATCCTGGTTTACTTACCTATGAAATGGGGATAATAATAATTACCTTACAAGGGTGTGAAAATAAAATAAAATGCCAAAAAGCAAAAAGCAAAAGCAAAATGGTTCACTCATCAATGATTCACTGGGCAGTCACTATGATTGAGGCCACTTTAAATTGAAGTCATAGCCCCCACTGGCTCTGCGTGGCTTCATGTCAGGACCATTTTGGATTGGGCCCCATTGACTGAACAGTAGAAGGGAAGGCAACCTGGCACAGGGAAAGAACATGGGCACTGGATGAGTAGGTGCAACTTCAAATCCTGGGTTTGCTACCAGCAAGCAACATAGGTGGGCAATTGGGAGCTTAGTAAAGGTGCTATATAGATGTGGTAGCTCTGAAATCGAGATGATTCTGCTCCACTAGTAAGAATTCAGTATTTATTTAGTAAGAACTAAATGAGTCACAGATTTAAGGCTTTTGCTTTAGTAAATTATGTAGTATTATTTTTGTTATTCTTATTATTGGTGACTCCACTACTTCCCACCAGGCTTGAGTGGACCCCTGAGCTCCTCGTCTCCTCACAGTTTTTGTGGCCCATTCTTAGTGTCTATGAAGATTTAGCACAAATGGCCACTCCCTCTTGAGACCTTGACTGTATGTCCTGTGTGAGCCTCCTGCTCCCTCATGGCAGGCACTTGTGTACTGCAGGCTCTGAGCTGGGCATGAGAAAGGGCCATTAGTGCCTCCAACGTGCTTTCATGACTGTCTTCTAAAGGATGAAGCTGCACTGCCCTATTTGTGACCAAAGCCTTGTAAAAACATCTCTTGAAATCTGAGACATAGGGGCAGTATATATAACTTCTCTTGAGTCTCACTTATCATCAGAATGAGGATGCTATGTTGCTCATAGATTTTAGGCTCTTCTGAAAGAGTTCAACCCTGAGCATATGAACAATAAGAGCTTGTGAAAAATGACTTGGGTGGTTCCAGCACCACATGTTTCTCCCACACATCTCAGGAGAGAGCTCATAGTGAGTCTCATGAGCATGGAGAAGGCCCTTCTTGTCTGAGAGCATGTATATCATCTCCTCATTGGAGCCTGACTCAGATACATATTGAAAACTCTGGAGAAAACAAAACAAAAAAAATTCAGCTGTCTTTGAAGGCTTTTTCTTGGATGTCCTGGAGCTACCCAGAACTGGCAACCATCCTCTTTTCCCTGGATCCTCTAGTGGCTCCAATGAGGTCAAATCCAAGGAGGAAGTTCTTTTCCCACTTATGCTGTAACCTGATATGCTACCTGGAAATACATGTCACAGTGTGACAAATGTGCAAACTATGGCTCTCTGGGGACAAGAAAGGACTTTCGTCACATGATTATGCCTACATTTGCATGGCTGTCATTGAGCAAACTGGCCAGGAGCAAGGGCTGTTACCTGAGCACAGATTCTTAAAATATGGCACTTGAGCAAAACTGCATTCTATGCAAGGGGAAGGAAGACATGATCAGAAGAAAAAGAGGGAGAGCTGGAGTTAAAATATGGTGATAAATGATGATCTGGGAGGCTTCCTGGCTTGGGTCATCCTTTTGGGTTGAGTATTACTCTACATGTGTGGCTGACCTTTTGCTTCAATTTCCTTGTGCTTGGAGACAGTTGTGATATAGTAAAACCAGGCTGGTCTTGGAGTCACAAGTCCTGAGTATAAGTCAAGGCCCTGTCACTTTCTAACTGTGTGATCTTAGACAACTCATTTTACTTCTTGGGTGCTCAACTGCCTCAGCTGCCAAAATGAGCAGAAAGTCTTAACAACACTTGACTGTGGTGAGGAATAAATGGGATAACTTGTAAATTGTTGGGCACTGAGTAAGTGTTCAATAAAATTCTTTATTATTATTATTTTTTTTTACTTTGCCAACCCCAGTGTTGACATGAAATTTTCAAAGTTTTATTTTTGAATCATATTAAATAGTAGTATGTGTATTATCTTCATTATTTATTTATATTATTTATCATAGTTTCTTAAGAGCCTTTACCCCACATGCTACCTTGAGACCAAGAACTAAAATCACATCCTACTTTCTGCATTAAGATAATTTATGCTATTCCTCTACTTTTATTAGCATAATTTATTTTTCTCATGAATCTCTTGCCTAGGCAATAGTTTGATTATTCCTTACAGGAATGTCCTGAAGGACCCATCTACTCTTCCCCGGGAAAGATCAACTATTTGTACCCTAACAGTCAAAGGAATCCTTCATCTCGAAGTTGTTCCCTTGTGTCCTCTAGTCCTGGACTGCTGTCATGACTCTTACTTGATCCTAACTGAGCTCTGCTTCAGGTCAAACTACCGAACTTCAGTCAATACCTTCCTCTGAGGCACTGTTCTAGCTCTGCTGTGTGGTGAAATTACTTTACCATGGTAAGCAACAAACTCAGCTGTACCTTATCAATAGGCCTTGTTGGTGATGTTTGGGGATCCAGACATTTTGGTATTTGGGAAGTCCCACTGAGATCCAGTCAACACAGAATTTTCAGTGGCAACATTTCACTGTGAAACAGCCCTCTCTTTGGAGGCCTGTGGAGCGCCCCGCTAGGTGTGGGGACTTTCCTGACCACGATGCTAGGGTATGGGGTAGGGGTGGGGTCTCATATTCTTTAGAACAACTGTCTCTTTCAGTGAGCGCCCAGATGCTGTTTGTTCTGTTTTCTAAGAGTAAGGAATGCTCTTTAGCTATCATTTAGCTGTCTGATCCTATTTGTGAAATCATTATCCATGGTGGAAATCTACCTCATTAATAAAACTACTGTTTGTCTCTGTCTCTGTTTTTTTATTGTCCCTCATTGAGGGGGACCTTGAAATGAGCCCATTCTTCAAGCCAGCCCTAGGAAATAGGAAACTGTGAAGGTCTGTCTGTTCTAAGACTGGCATGGCATCCTTTGGTCATCAGAAGCATTTGAAAACTTTCCTCATTCTCATCTTTTGTCCAGGGGAGTCTGGTTCCAGGAGATATCTCTCTGCAAACCATCCCATACTTCTGGAGCCACAAGGCTTGTTGGAGTTTGTAGCTGAATGACCCATCTACTACTTTGGAAGGCTGACATGTGAAGTGCATAAACATTTTTGGATGAAATATTCCCAGATTCTTATGGATTTGACTAAGGTTAAGTCCATGCCTCCTCCTTCAGGCTGAACTCCTGCTACATGAATAATGTGTTTATATTATAATCCAAACTTGTATGCTTATTTTACTAAATGGCATGTATTAACCAATGATATTTGTGGAGTTTTTGATATAATCAGGATTGTTATTTGAGAGTAATCTTAAAAGAAAAATAAAGCAAAAGTTCAAACTTCCAATAGTCTTCATATTTTAATTAGTACAAAGAAGCATCTAAAGGTTTTTTAGTTCTAAAAATATCTTTCTTAAGAGATTCTTTGGCTAAGGCAAAAGAAAAACTTGCCTCTGTCTCTTCTAGATTTCCCTAAATCCCAATTTGAACCTAGGAGCTTTTATTTTATGTTCCTCTCCCCCACTGTATACTCTTTCTGCCCCATCTCTCCCTCTAATTCCCTACCTTCATTCCTGACCATCCAGAATCCCTTAAGACTGGGTTGCCTCTTAAAGATAAGTCTCTCTCAGAACAAGGAGCCCTTTTCTGTTGCTATGAACCACTGTTGTCTCTCTGAGTCAAGAGCCATTGTTAGATTTTCCAAAGACCCATCAGAATAAGGAGACGTTTGCAGAAGGATTTAGAATAATTTTAGGAATGTATAATCCAGAACTCCCTAATATATACCAATTGATTCATTATTAGGAAAAGTGTAAGAAGCAGAATAAGAAGCTTTGAGCATGATTTAAATGACCTTAAGTTTCATAGGAAACCAGAGGGACTTCGAAAATCTGTCATAGTTGGAAGATGTCTTTTGGAGACTATCCCTAAAATCTTCCATCCAAAAAGCACAGATTGGTTTCTAATCCAGTCCTGCAAGCAAAGAAAGGGCAGGGTTTGGAGAACTCTGGGATAGGCTCTTTAATACCAGCAGATAGCATCCAGAACAGTTCTTGAGGAAGATCAGATTCCAGTTCTCTTTTCACTTTTGTAAGTGGTGTTAAGCCAGAAGTTGGAGATTGATATGTAAGCCCAAAGTAAAATCAGGAAATAACTCCATTGCTAGAACTCTCACACTCTGCAGAGCATTTTGAAAGTACCTTGGACTTAGAATGAAAGCAAAGTAGAATTCTGAAAAAAATTTATGACTTTACAGATAAGACAGCTAGATGCTTCTACCTCTGTCATTCAGCCTGAAAGGAGTCTCTTGATAATGAAGCCATAGACTCTGTAACAGAAAGGGCATTGAAATAAGAACTGCCTTATCTTGGCTAAGTAAACAGAGAACATGCACAAAAAAATGACATGATTAATCAAGAAGAGGGAATTTACAAGATATTGATCCAAAAATTAAAGAAGCTCTTCTGGCTTGTAGAGGTAAATCAATGCAAAGAATGGATCCAAAAAGCTATGGAATATGTTAGGATCTAAGCAAAGTTTGCTTAGTTTTGATTAATTTGTTTCTTTGGTTTAATATCTTTCTTTACGTAAAATATGAAAATATATTTTTTCTGTGTAATCTGCCAAGATAGTGTTCTACTAGAATATATTTGTGTGTTTAATGTCCTAAAAACATGTCTTTATTTTTTAAAATGTCTATTTTAATTCCAGTTAGTTAACAAACAGTGTTATATTAGTTTCAGGTGTACAGTGCAATGATTCAACAATTACGTACATCATCTGGTGCTCATGATGGCAAGTGTACTCCTTAATCCCTTTTGTACTCTTTGAGGGCAAAGAGGTAATGGGTGCATCCCCCTATCCATTTCCCCTCTGGTAACCATCATTTTTTCTCTATAGCTAAGTGTCTGTTTCTTGGTTTGTCTCTATTTTTCCCCTTTGCTTTTGTTCTATTTCTTAAATTCTACATATGAGTGAAATAATGTTTTTTTCCTTCTTTACTGAATTATTTCACATAGTATAATGCTCTCTAGCTCCATGCATATTGTTGCAAATGGCAAGATTTCATTCTTTTTGATGGCTAATATTCTATTGCATATGCAGATACCACATCTTCTTTATCTATTCATCAGGCAATGGTATTATGTACTTGATTATTTTAGAAAACAGAGCTTCCTTACTTTCAAAAGAGTGAAGACTCTTGCAAATCATGGTACCTACCTATGCTTATTTTTAACTGTTTCATTGTCACTATCAAGGAGGTGGCCAAATATTATTTCTCACACACCCACAATCCTATCTTAAGTGTTCAGATCTCATGACAACACTTTTTTTCCTTCCTCATATTGATTTCCAAATATAAAATGAAGTGAAATATCTCTCAGGATAACTTTTGTACCTAAAACTATCTTTGGGATTTCTCAGACCCCTAGAAAATCACAAAGGCCTGTTCTTACACTTTGAAAACAGAGGTGTCTAAAATAATAGCTTTATTTGATATGTTACTATTTATGAGTATCATGGGCAGAGTTGTCAAATCAGAAGAGATGCTGGGTCTTCTTCAAGATAAATATATATGGGGGGGCACCTGGGTGGCTCAGTGGGTTAAAGCCTCTGCCTTCAGCTCAGGTCATGATCCCAGGGTCCTGGGATCCAGCCCCGCATCCAGCTCTCTGCTCACAGCAGGGAGCCCGCTTCCCCCTCTCTCTCTGCCTGCCTCTCTGCCTACTTGTGATCTCTGTCTGTCAAATAAATAAAATCTTTAAAAAAAAAAGATAAATATATATGGGGAAAATTTTCAAAGTCTTTTCAGAAGTCATAAGCTGTATGAAAAGGAACTAGATATTGGCCAGGGCCTTGCTGTCCATGATATGCATGTGTGTGCATGTGTGTTTGGATACATATATACATGTATATGCATATACAAACATTTTCCCCCTCAGCATCCTGATGTTAGGGAACAATAATATAGTTATAAGCCATAACTTTGCTTATTATTTAAACTGTCTACTTGGTCACAATCTCACTTTAATTTGAATCTAGGATCTTCTTGGCTAGTGTTTTCAATTTGGGGTGTATATCAGACCTATCTAGGGAGTTTTATTAACATACATCTAGGGAGTTTTGTTAACATACATATGTTTAGAACCTATTCCAATCATCTCTGGATAATTGTCCATCTTAATTTTTACCTTCGTAAACATTAAAAATCCATTTTTATTAGATTAATGTACATTGTATTTGAAAACACTCTTAATCATTGTCCTTACAGACATTCTATCTAAAACTTCAGATTGCCTTTTCTGTGTTTGTTTCGCATGTCATGAAAGCAACCAGATTTCTTTGTCATCTGTGTTATTGTAACAAATTCTTATCAGGTCTTTCACTTTGGAATGATCAGTAATAAGATAACCATAGCCATTTTAAGTCTCTGTCATCTAGAAATATCACTCATTTGACTTTGGTGTTTCCCTGAAGCCTCATTTACATGCCATAGATGTTTTCATTGAGGGACAGTGTTCACAACCCCGTTGGAAGAACTTACCAGGTACTATTAACAGCTAGCAGAACCATGAACTCTTACCGCGTTGACTGTTGGATTCATGTGCCTCAGCTAAGGAGACACAGCATCCTCAAATCCCAGGAAGACTGCCTCTAGTGGTGACCTGATGCTGAGGGTCCTTAGGATCCACCCTAAGCCCTGGAAAGAGCTGGTCTTTGGACATATAGACAACTTCTACACCAGATTCATAGAACTAGACCATGATTGTCACTTTCAATCTGCATTTCTTCTCTAGTCTAGCTACTTTTTCCTCTTCCTGGCTTATGGTGACTTTATTTGCCTATAAGTCTTGTATTTTTAATATTGCTTTTTGCATTTTTAGTCCATCGTTGGTATGATTCCAAAACCTGGTATAGTTTACCATAAGCTGAATAAAGAGTACAACCAAACCAACTGTTGGTTTTGCATCCATTTCTCTACAGGAGCACCAATGTTCTCTGCTTCCATTTCCTCAAAATGAATCAGTTTCCTAGGAAACTGGGCTCAACCATCTGGTGAGGTTTTAGATTGCAAACACCACAATGGTCCAGGCAGCCAGAAATCTAAAATCCCCATTACATTGTGCCTACAACAGGGAGAACACGTGCTGCAAGGAGTAGGGAGCAATGTTATACCTACAACGCTGCAGACCTCTCTAGGATCTTTAATGTTAAAAGAAAGAAAAGTGAGAAATCAGAGAATTAGGTTATTTGGCTAATGATCTCATATCTGGTTTTCTTTAGACTGGGGATGGGATATATTCTCTTGCTTTAACCTGGGCCCTAATGATCTCTGGCTGAGAAGTGGACAACACACTCTGAGTACAATCCATCTCTGAGTACGCATCTTGTGGCAGTGTCCAGAAGAGTCATCACCAGAGTCTTAAATGCTGGTGTAACCACTGTTCCATCAAATAATCCAGCGAAGAATGAATTATTTGACACTTCTGGAGGTTGTGGAACCATGGAGATTGGAGTAAGTATCAACAGACACCTGGTATGGGATGATCACTCCCCAAATAGTGAAGTCTAGATAGGCATACATGTTCAGATGTTAATTAGTGATCTATCCTACCTCCCAGGCTGAAGAGTACCAGAAAAGAGGTTGAGAACATAAACTGTCGCCCCACACCCAGCTTGGGAACTGAGAACCACAACCACACCTACTGTGGGACACTAATGTACTTTGCCATTCTTCTGCCTTCATTAGCATAATTTAATGTTTCCAGGAATATCTTTCCCAGGCAAATGGCTTGTTTGCTCATTACAGGGACTTCCTGAAAGACCCATCCACTCTGCCCTGCAAAACACTGACAGTCTGTATGCCCTAAGAGTCAAAAGAATCCTTCACCCCCAAGTCCTCCCTTTGCTGTCTCTGCTGTCCAGGACTGCTGTGTCACAATTCTTCCCCACTCTTAACTGAGCCCCACTTCCAAATTCCAAAATCTCAGTCAATCATGATCTTGCTTTCCCCTCTTGGAAGCACAGGCAGCTTTGAGGTATGGTGTCTACCCTTTCCACAGAAATTACAAACTCAGCTTTGTCTCATCAATAGGTTGTGTTGGCAATGTTTGGGAGCCAGGTTTTGATATATTTTACACATGCTAGATACTTCAGAGAAATTATAAGTCTAGAATTCGAAAAACGTCTGCTCTTTATGGTTTGCTTTTTAAATTATTGCTACAATTCGGAATTAAGGTTTTTATATTTAAATATATTTCACCTTCTTACACTCTATCTGAAATAATGTAGTAAGTTCAAGCTTCAGTGTACACCTATTTTATTTTCTGAGAAATAATTTCTGTCCCTTAACAGATAAACTCAGGAGAGTAGATCTGGGGTTGTGGCTGCCAGCAGCAGCTGGGATGGAGCCATGAGCTATTAGAATCTGGTATCTACTTTGAGCCAGGCCTTGTGCAAACAGCTCTCTGGACATCAAACTATCTTCACTCCTTACAAATTCCCTGCTGTGGGGGTGTTGTCTTTATTTTACAGATGAGGAAACTGGCCCTCAGGTCGAAGGACCCAGTTGAATAAGAATTCCAACCCATGTTTGTCTGACTGCATAAGAGTCTTCTTTTTACCCTCTACATAGCCTTTATTGACTACCTCCTGTAGGCTACCTATTGTTACAGGTGCTAAGCACCCATCCAGTGGGCCTAGCCTGGGCCCTCTAGGGACTTGCAGACATTCATGGAATTGTGAAATTCTGTGTGAAATGGTAGTTTTGCAAGTTAGTTTGGGACAACTTTACTCCTGAGGTAGAAAATGGGCCACCCAACCTGAGTTTCTGCTCTGAGTCAGAACTGAAATAGAATCTCTGGGTCCCCAGGTTCTCTTTTCCCAGAGAATCTTTGAGAGTTCCATCTTTCTGTCGGCCATGGCTTAGCTGTCAAGAAGTTACCTGAGATCTTTGGCTTTCTCTTGCATAAGAAGGAACTTGCTGTCCCCTTTGAGGTTTCCCTGAAGAAAGACCAGTCTTTTTCCTCATTGCTTCTCTCAGAGAAACACTAAATCCTCATGTTGGAGGAGAACTTCTGCTGCCTCATGATGGCATGCCTGAATTCCTAGAGAAAAAATGTGGATTAGGCTGATCTGGGATATTTAGCACATGTGCTGTAAATGACTTGATTCCTTGAAACAGATTCAACTCCTAATCAGGGCTATCTTTTTTAAAATTAAGAAAGCCTTTATGTGTACTTTCTCCCTCCTCTCTCCTTTCCTGCCTCTCTCTTTCTCTCTTGCTCTCTTTCTCTCACCCTGTCCCTTTCTTTCTCTATATTTTCCAGAATAATGTACCATCAGTTAGCTATTAGGAAATCTGCTTGAGGATATTTGAGTTTTAGGAAAGCAGGCCCTTCTCAATTGTCATGAATTTAATTTGGGTTACGTAACTTTTAGTTGGTCCTTGGCCAGATATCACTTTTATTGGGAATAAGTTATAACTGCTAAGTACTACATTCCTAATCCTTTTGGACATTTAAGAATCTTTATCAGAAGCAAGTGGTACACTAGTAATTTTTGGCCCTTTCCAAATAAAATAACTTCCTTTAATTGTACCAAGAATTTATTTCAGTGTTACAACAAATTTCAATTTTATTATTTACAATTCACTTGTTTATCTCTTAGAGGGAATCATGCCCTGGAAGGAAGCTTAACTAAATCAGATGTGGAAAACTTTTTGGCATTTCAGGACAAATGGCAGTTTCTCATCCTGCACAGGGCTTCCCTGAGACTGGTGGGTACCATTTATCTGTGTTGGATGTTCGAAGCAAGGGGGGAATTTGGAGATGACCATAACACCAGGAAGGTTGGCACTGGCCTCCAGAAGAAGCAAATATGGAGCTGTTTGAATAAATCACTGTGACTCTGACATCGTAAGCAATGTATCCACCCAACTAAAACAAATCTCTTTTTTGGGAAACATTCACAAGTTATAGAAGCCCCATGATGTTGAAAGAAAATTAAAAAAAAATTAAAAAAATACAACGGGAAATCTTTTTCTTTCACATAATGTCTTACATGGTATCATCTAAACATTTTGAGTTGGATTATTTTCCTTTGTAATAAAATTAAGTTTTTGTTTGTTTGTTTGTTTGTTTGAATTCATGGCTTTTCTCTAGATCCCCAGTTCAGGTTGTTTTTACCCTCTGCTGACTCAGGCCATTCTTTTGTAATTCTATAGAATAAGAACATTCATTTCAGATTTCAGGAGTTCTGGTTTTATTGTTATAGAGTGATTTCACAGTAAAACAAAAGAGCACTTAACAAATTCTTTCATCCAGGACTCATAATAAATTCTGAGTACATTTTTCCTAATTTTGTTAAATGGCTATCCCTTTAATAGTGATGGAGAAAGAATTTGAGTTAGAACAAAAAGGCCAGATCAGCTGTGTCTGGGTATTGCTCCTTCAGTGTAGGGTCAGAGGTTTTGGGAATGAGGAGCCTGTTTGCTTTGCCTGCACAGTAAGATGTACACCTGTCTCCCCCCTCCCCCCTACCTACTACCCCAACCCACCCTGCCCCCGCCCTGGCCTGATCTCCTCCATCTCTCTGCCCTCACCAGTAGATTAGATTTGGTGTTTTGCCAAATCCTTGGCTAAAACTCTTTACCAAAGAGGCCTTGCACTAACCTTTTAGGGTACAATCATCCTAGAAACTTTAAATTATGTGACTATCATCCACTAGATATATTGAGAGCAAAGTTTGATTTATCAGCAAATGTATGTCAGAGCTATTTCTTTGGCTGCTTTTAACATACAGCAGTTGTTTCAAAGGCAGAATAACTGAATAACATGAAAAGCTGCAGCTCAAAATTGCTGAATTAGAAGTATGAAAATATTGTTCACCAATTCATGGTGCTTATTCAGATACATTTGTTTTGCTCTGTGATTATTTGTAGTCACTGTCAGAAAGGATTTTACTAAAGACCTTGTCTTAACTTACCAGCCTTCTTGGGTGCAAGCTGAAAATGATGCATGGTTCGCGAATCTTGCCTCAGATTCCAATTCCATTTTCATCGCCCCAGTTAAGGCTTGGAAACATGGTTCGGATTTAGCCATGCTGCCATGGAAGCACACTCGGAAGTTAAGACCCAAAAGCAACTCTACATGGGAAGAAAACACCTGAAATTCTGATTTGAGTAAGAGTAATTTACAAGGAGGCACTGCTGAAGGGATGGCCGGTTGGATTTGTTTGGGAGTACCTGCAACACAGCTGCTTTGGGAAATATCTGTTTGATGAACTTTGCCAGTTTCATAGGCACAGCACAAGGCCTCTAATTGCTTTACATCCTTGCCCAGGGAATGCAGACTGGTGTTAACCCCAGGTCCTAATGGGATTAGGAATGGTTTGGAGAGAAGTTGTCTAATCTTCTACTGACTGTCTCCCTGAGTTAAAAGAAAAAAGCATATAAGACAAACCTGGTTCTACTAATGGCTACTGTTTTCTCTTGCTGGCTGCAACTGCAAGCATTTTGCCAAGGTTTACTAAGGGTTTGGTGCAGTCCTACCGTGGGATGCAGCCAGAGTTGGGTGCGGCAGGCGATGACTTCTGTCTGAGAGAACATTGCATAAATGGGGATGGGCTTTGGCAAAGCAGAGGGAAGGAACAGCTTGGAGGGGTTAAGTCTTAGGAAAAAATGGTGAAAAGGACGTGCTTATCATCCACACTTTGAAATCTCTGACTTTGCATCCTTAAAGTCTGAACTTGGCACTAACAAATACGTCATTGTGAGGGATTTTGGGTTAAGTCACCATGGACAGCTTACTTGGCTTTCAGGATTTGGAAATGGCATTTCTCTCCTCCTCCACACTAGCCTTTTCAGTTACTTGCCAAGTATAAGAAGAAAGAAAGAAAAAAAAAAAAACCTTTAATTCTGGTTAGAAGTGTTTCAGGCATTACATAAAGACTAGCTTGGCTGTTGAACTGCAAGAGCAGTGTGGCTAACTTCTAAATAAGTTTCGTTTCAGGAAGTATTTAAGCATGCTCTGTAGGATAGCAGTGCTAGTAAACACCCATGATTTAAAGTCACTCTGTACACTTAGACCTCGGCATACCTACTTTACAGCCTCATTATTCTGCCTAAGAACACCACCAGTATATAAAAATAACAAACACATTGCATTTGCTGAAATATTTTGGTCTACGTTTGAAAAGGTGCAATAAATTCCAATTTGGAAAAATAAAATTCTGTGAAGAAAATGTTTCTCTTTCTATGTTTTAGGTTTTGCATTTTGGCCTTCAAATGAAATTAAAAATCAAAGTGGCACATGGTAAAGTGAATATTCCCATGGGATTTAATACTTGCAATTCTAAAATATAAACTGTTTTCATTTATCAGTAAAATTAAGAAATGCCTACCATTGATAATGTTTTAATTTTCTAAATGTTATCATTATTTCTCTCTCTCTCTCTCTCTCCCTTTGCTACTTGTTTGTAATTGTGTAGACAGGGAGAGCCAAAACAAATTCCACTCTCCACTAACCATCTAGAGAAGAGTGTTGAGTATTTAAGCTGTAAAAGTAGCTTTCAGTTTAACCTGGTATTTGCAATTTGTAGGAACAAATTGTGTGTCCCTGTTCTGGTAAATTGAGTGCATGCCATAATGGTGTGTCTCAGTGCTTTGTGGTTGGGAACAACATTTCATGCCCAGTCTTAGAGTACAAGTAGAAAAAAGTTCTGTATAACAAGGGTGGTCATGGTAGAGAATTCTGCCTTGGCTGCCTCAAGCCACAGGGTAATCTAACTAGGTACTCAAATGAATGGGGGTGATGTCGGGCAGAATTTGCTTCAGCTGTTGGCACTTCATTTTTGTTGAGTAGAACTTGTTCCCTAGTACGTGGGTGATTATGTGCCAGGATTCATTAGTTATGACAAATACAGTTCCTTCTGATATTTCTCAATTCAGTGGGAGCTGTGATATTTATGCATAGGGCACCTGTCACCAGCAATGCTATCTCTCCAGGAAACATTCAGCATCTTCCACAGATGCTCCTCTAGGGGTAAACATCCTCCAAAGGGGAGCTGACTTCACCAAGTGACTTTATGGGGCTGGAATGTGAGCTGATTCTTGAGCTCTTGCTTCCTCAGCTCTGTGCTCCCCCACCCCAACCCCTCCCCCTTGGCCCCATTCATTCCCCCAGCCATGAGTTTATTCCCTCTAACTCATTTTGTTGTTCTTTAGTTTAAAGTGTGTCTTGTTTTCTTAAGAATTCCTTATGTAATACTTGGAGCTTTTCAAGATAAAAACCTCAGAGAGCTTGCTGTGTAGATAAACCAGTGAAGGTAATTAAAGATCTAGAAACTTGTATTCTTTCTACGTAAAGACTAAGTTATCAAGGTCCTGCATTTTAGGTGGGCGCTTTAAATTCTCTGGATCTCTGTATCTATCTTGCTGAGAAACAAAAATACTAGATTGATGATATATTTCGAATTACAGTGCTGTGGTGGCTTTCCTGTAGGTCAGTAAGTCAGGATCTGAGATGGGGTAGATGGACAGGAGGACAGAGCTGCCGTCTGGGCACTAACGTCTCTGTCAGCTCAGATAAATTGCACAGTCCTGGTCCCAGATCCCCAATCTTCAAAGCCAGCGTGTCAGGTTACATTTTATAAGTAGAAACTCAGATTCAAAGGACTCAGAAAGATAATCTAGTCTTAACTCAGAGACACTTAAAGACGTACTTTTGATATTTATATGCTTTATTTTCACAGGCATTTCCTTTGCCAGTCCTTTTGTAGGCCAGGGTTTCAAACCTGTAAGCGTCATCGTTCTGCCGCAGAGCCAGCCTGGTTTCTAGCTGGAAGCATGCTGGCTGCTTCCTCATCCTCTCGAGACTGTTCGAGACTGTTCACGATCCCATGTGCAACTGGAGTGGTCGCATATGTGTATCCCTGTAAGAGGGTCTTCTGTCTGGAGTCCTGTCGGCAGGGCCTTTGTGACAGCTCGCCGGACAGCGTAACTTGTAATTTATTCCCTCATGGATAAATCTGTTGCAAGGTTTCTCAATCACTGCAAAACTTGCTGGTACAATTCCATGTTTAACTAGAGGCATATGGTGCCTCTGCTGCTGTTTACTAAAACCCTTCATTTCACTTCATAAACAGTTGGCCCAGGGTGGTTCTTCTTCCTCAGGCCACCACTCAGCCCTCTCCATTGTGAGCTGAAGATTATTTTGTGGTCAAAACGTCTTCCACGGGAGACTCCTTTGTGTCTTTTCACTGATTCAGATATTCAGTCCAAACTCTAGCCTACTTTCTTCTATTTGAATCCCTTGGATATCTTAATGGCCTCTGAGCACATTGGTCAATTCTCTTCAGAGAACCATGAGGCATTTCCCAGAATACTTGCTTCAGAAGAATTACACCACTTATTCCTGGCTACCGTCTGCTAACAGGCAGAACCCTGGGTGGGCAGGGGAAGCTCAGATACAGGAGCCTGAGGAGTAGATCAGGTCCCAAATTCAGGAGTTGGGGAGTACATGAGGGCCTGGACTAGAGAGGGGCTAGGTAGCCATTTTGGGGGTAGGAGGACTTGCAGCTCCTCTGCACCTCCAAAAGCTTGTCTGCACCCACTGACAAGCAACTCAGGCCTTGCTATTGCTCTTTTCCATGGGGGTCATAGTCTGGTTCTGTTTTCTGGCTGGGGACGACCACGGTGGTATATGTCTCTCTCTCCATGCCTCTGCATCGCTTATTTCCACACACACCCCCTTGCTGCTTTCCAAATCCAACCCGCCATCCTCATTAGGGAAATAACTTGTTTTCTTTTGCATTCCACTGCCTCCCCCTTGTTCATTTGAACGCTTTGGAAATCTGTTGGAGGTGACTATGGCAGATGGAGTTGAGGGCTGTAAGAGGAAGAAAAAGTTAAGGGAGTAAATAAGTGTCAAGGAATTCATTGTCTGCTCTCCACCTGTTGTTATTCTGGTCCCAATCAACCTGCTCGCCAGGCTGGAGCCAGCGGCCATCTGGAAACACTGCTCTGTTTATAAACTTGGCATGAAGCAGCACTCCCGGGCCCTGACCTCCCACACGAATCTGGAAACAATTAGAGCAAGATGATAGGCAGGCAGGGAACGCTCCAGGGAGGGAGGAAGGGGGGGGAGGGGGGGGAGAGGAGCCTGCAGGGGAGGGGGCAGACGAGGGGTGAGGGGCAGGAGCCCAGGGAGGCAGGCTTGGGTCTGGGTGGGAGCCAGGCTGGGGTGTAGGGTGAACAGGGGTCCTGAAGTCTGGGAGCCAGGGCCCAAGGGGAGGCCTGAGTGAGGGCAGAGAGACTAGGGGTAGGGGGAGCCAGGTGTGGGGGAAGCTGGGAGTAGAAGGGGGCAGTGGGGCCATCCAGGAGTGGTAGGGATCCAGGGTGTAGGATGTGGCAAGCAAGGGTAGGGTGGTGGAGCCAGATACCCGGTGGGGGGAGTCGGGTATGGAAGGAAGTATGGATGTGGGTCCAGGGAGGTCTTATTCTGGATGGGAGCTGGAGGGGCCCAGAGAGGCCTGGATCTGAATGGGGTCCGGGTGGGAGCCAGGACTGGGGGGCATGGGGTGGGGAAAGTCTGGGGATTAGTTGTGAGGAGCTAGTGATAGCCAACCTGTCTGGGTCTGGGGTGTGAGGACCAGGAGAGGGGCCCTAGCTATTTGCTTAAGATGGTGCAATTGCAGGCATGCACTACGCGCCCTGCAGCCTCACCCTCACAGGGTGGCCTCCTTCCTGTTTCCTGGGACCTCTCAAGGAATAAAACAGTCATGTGAGGCAAATAAAATACCATCTGCCCTTCTCTGTGAGCAGAGAGCAAGTATATCATGGACACACAGTGAATAAAGCCCCTCTTGGTCCCTGTAAAAACAAAACAAAACAAAGCAAAACAACAACAACAACAACAACAACAAAAAAACAAACAAAAAAACCCAAAACACTGTGCAGTCTCAAGGCTTTGTTTTGGTTTTGGAAACACATTCTTGAAAAGCACTTTTTAACAAGGAAGTTGAAGCAATGTTCCATTTTGCTTCAGAAACATTATAGAGGGAAATTTCTTTAAGAAGGACAATTCTTGTTGATCACACATTAAAATCAGTGTCGACCAACATCGTGCTTTTGTGTTGAAGGAGTTGATTCAGGTTTCCAGAGTCTGGTATTAGAGAGATGAATGAGCCTCTTCCTTTTCACTCAAGAAACAGTTTTTTTCTCTCTTTCCCCTGCAGTTTTGAAATGTGATTCTTAACTCTGAGTGGATGCTCTTTTCACGCTCAGCTGGGTTTCTAAACTCCTGAAATATTAATCTGTGGGAGTTGCCAGCAAACCCATAGTGGGTGCCCATTACCAAGCTCCTGGTTGGCCAAAGTATACTTGATAAGGGAACTTTACTCCATGACTGTCTTCCTGGCTCCAGGGGCTCTGGCAGAGCAGCCCTATACCCAGAAAGGTGGCCTCTCCCTTGGCCTTTTGTCCTGCTTCTGCAGTGCAGAATCCCCTCATCTCAGGCTGGAACATTGGCCCCAAGTGCATTTGCTTAGATCTTGGAAAACTAATCCACGAAAGTGGTGTCATCTGCCAACCCAATCCCAACGCCCTTTTCAGTTGTGAATTTCACTGACTCCCCTTCCACAACACACCATGCCTTCTTCACACTATAGACATCCCAGGCATTTTTCTTTTTTGCCTGAACATACTCTTTCACACTCCTTGCTTCTGCTACACTGGTTACAAAATCCAACCCCAGAATGTTTAGGACTGTGGAATATGAACCATGCAGTGATGTGAAAAAACAATCAAGCAAGATTTATAAGGCCTGCAGCATAGTCCTGAGAACAGACTGAGCTGTGCCCTTCATGTGGCTTTCATATCCAGTGGTGCACCTCAGAGCAGGGCTCCTGAGGCTCCCCAGAGACGTTCAACCTGGTAAGCCAATTTCAGGCCCTGAGTCTTTTTGCAAGTGGATTCATTTGAACTATAATATAAAATATTGTATTTATTTAACCCCAAAAGCTGATCTCCTTTGTCTTTATGAACTGGCTGGGCAGCTAAGAACCTGCATTCCTTCCATAGTTAATAAAACTTCATATTTTTCTCTGTATTCATTAATTTAATTACACTCAAACTCTTTTAATCTATGTCAGTTTTTCAAACTTTACCCAGATGAAGAAAACACAAGCCCCTCCCTCTTCAACATGCAACATAACCATAATTTTAAAAGACACAACTTGAAAATTCATTTTCCCAATCATCTTGTATCTTTTAGATTTTCTGACTTGGAGATAGTAGAGATATAAATTGACCTGGCTATAATTCTTCCCAAGGTGATAGATTTATACTTTTAATGTCCACATTTGTTTAACCTTACTAAAAAAAAAAAAAAAAAAAAAAGAAAGAAAAAAAAACTGTATCCAAGTTGCTTCACACAAGACCCTGTAAATTCTTTAAAGCATTCAGCATGTATTTGGGATTGATACATATCTGAAAGTAAAGAGAGTGGGTGGCAGTGGTGGTGCCCCACCCAGATGAATCTTGGGACACAGTGATCAATAGTGCTTCCTCAGTCCCTCCCATGGTGATTTTTGAAAATTAATGACATTTCTATAAAGTGTTTTGTGCTTTTTGGGAGAAATAAATGCAATCTATCAGCATCCAGTTACTGTGTCCCCACAAACTCACAGTAGAGATGAGAGCTTGATCATCTAGCTGGTGGGAGAAACCCTTCCCAGTGTAACCTCCTTCTCTTGAATCTTCTCTAAACAACACCTGTTCAAAGAGTCCTTCAAAACACTCTTCCCACTTATTACTAAGAACACTGAGACCCCTCTTAATTAATTTTAATTAATTAAAATGTTTATCTTCATTTCCAAAGCTTGGTGTTCTCCCCCTTGCCTACCTGAGAGCTCTTATAATTCCTTTTCTGGACAGACTCGTCTACCAACCATTCCCTCCCTCTTTGCCACCATTGGACTTTGCCTTGATTTGATTTTTAAGAGAGAAATCTTTGTTTCCACCAAAAGAAAAAATAAATAAAAAAGCAAAATGAAACATTTACATATTGTAGAAAATTATATTTTTACCTATTTCATTGTTTCTTGAAATTCTCACAATAACACTTTACTTAAATGCTTGGTCCAAGGAAGGCTTTAAGAATGAGAGGCTCCTTACAGCTTTCTCATCTGGAAGTCAGCTACTATTCAACTCTTTGGTGCACAAAAGAGTAACAATCTTTAGTTTTCCTTTTCTACTTCTAAGGAGTGGAGCTGCAGAGAGAAGTAGCTCTGAATTATTTTCTCTTTCCAAGGATGCTCAGGGGAGGGTTGTAGATTAAAACTAAAAAAATTTGTGATTAAGTCTTCCTCTAAAAACTGGACAACATTCTTGCCCCAATCTTCCTTATCTGAAGGTGTTAGAGGCGGAAAGGGCCAGTGGTGTTTCCAAACTCATGGTGTGTTCCTTGTGTCAATTCTGCTGGGTGTTTTATTATAAGATCATTTAATGGAGGCTGACTTTTAGGCATATGTGCCATAAGTCATGTGTTCTTTCTTTAGTTGCCCTGTGAAGTCAGTGACCATGTCTCTGACTTGATGGAATGGGTGTTTCCTGGTTCATTTGGCCTTGCACTTAAGACTTACACGTGATAATAATGAAAACATCTAGAACTGTTTGTGTGGGGTTGGTTAGGGTTTCACTGACACTGAGTTTCAGGGCACACTACCAGAGCATGTGGTACTGTATTCTAGGAAATGCTCAGTAAACATGGAGTCCTGTGGTAGAGCTCTGTGCAAAATGAGGACAGAATGATTTCTTTCGCTTTGTTTGCCCTTTGACACAAGATATTTCATGTCTGCTTTATTTGTCACTATCTATCCTGTTCCTACTACATTGACAGATGAATAAGAGACTTTCATTAACTATGTGCTCAGTGAATGAATGAATTAATGGTAAGGGACATTTTTTGATTTGAGAAATTGGGGAATATTTTATAACAAAATTAACAGAGAAAGTCCGAGACTGTCCTGGGGGGATGGTACATTCCAGTAATCTTTTTGTCTTCTATCTCTCCCCACTAAGGAGCATTTGCTACTTAAACATATTTATTGGGGCGCCTGGGTGGCTCATTTGGTTAAGTGTCTGTCTTTGGCTTAGGTTGTGATCTTGTAGTCCCAAGACCCCTCCTCAGCCTCGCCACTCAGCAGAGAGTCTGCTCCCTCTCCCTCTGCCCCTCACCCAGCTCATGCTCTCACTCTCACATAAATAAATAAACAATGAATCTTAGAACACTGAAAAAATAAATAAATAAATAAATAAAAATTAAAAAAAACCATATCTATTGCTACAACTGCAGTATTGGAAGCAGTGTTAGTACAAGTACTGGTAGCTGTAATAGGAGTAGGAATTCTGTAATGGGAACAAATTTTCTAGGTGTGTGCTGTGTTGTTGTGTCATACTCAACTTTGTGTTCTATAGGCTTTACAATCAGAGAAGACACTGGCTTTTGATCCTGCAGGAAAAGAGCAGACACCTACTAAACAAAAAAGACACTTTTCATTTTTGACAGTCAAATCCAGTTTTTATTTGGCAACTTAATATGCGGGAAAGCAAAGTTCTCCAGAGAGGTAGAGGTAGAGATGAGGGGGGAGGTAGAGGTAGAGATGAAGGGGGAGGGGAAGAGTGAGAGGAAGGGGAAAAGGAAAGGGAGAGGGAAAGGAATCACCCAATTTCTAAATTCCTCAGCACATGAAGCATGAACTGTTTGGAACTTAGAGTATTGCCCACAGAAGGTCATGGATTTACAGCCCGAGGGAAGAAGGGGGATTTCATCAAGTGGTGAGAACCCTGAAGCCCCATCCCTTATTAACATGGAAGCCTTCTGGGAAGAAGGAAGAGAGGTTGGAGGGTCACATGTGATAGTTAATTGGGTGCTTCAGAGACATTCAGATTAGCACCAGAGAACCCTAAGAACTAAAGGTTAGAAGCACCCCTCCCCTTGCACTGATAAGACGGTTGCAGCTTGTAGGAGAAGCCCATACCCATGGCCACTTGAGCTTCTATAGCAACTCGGGGTGCTGACAACTCCACTGTGCCTTGCTGACAACTTGAGGAAGAGAGAAGCAGTGGGCAAAATCAGAAGGACCGAGCCAGTGAGCAATGAGCATGAGTTACACAAAAGGTAATATTTTAAATAGCTCTGGTGGAGGTTTAAAACACTTGGGGTGGGGTTTGTGAGGAAGCTCTGATCATCATAATTACTCTGTTCATTCATCTTCTTTTTTTTTTAAAGTATTTATTTTTATTTATTTATTTTTTTAATAAACATATAATATATTTTTATCCCCAGGGGTACAGGTCTGTGAATCGCCAGGCTTACACACTTCACAGCACTCACCATAGCACATACCCTCCCCAATGTCCATAACTTAACCCCCCTTCTCCCAACCCCCCTCCCCCCAGCAACCCTCAGTTTGTTTTGTGAGATTAAGAGTCACTTATGGTTTGTGTCCCTCCCAATCCCATCTTGTTTGATTTATTCTTCTCCTACCCCCTTAACCCCCATGTTGCATCTCCACTTCCACATATCAGGGAGCTCATATGATAGTTGTCTTTCTCTGATTGACTTATTTCGCTAAGCATGATACCCCCTAGTTCCATCCATGTCATTGCAAATGGCAAGATTTCATTTCTTTTGATGGCTGCATAGTATTCCATTGTGTATATATACCACATCTTCTTTATCCATTCATCTGTTGATGGACATCTAGGTTCTTTCCATAGTTCGGCTATTGTAGACATTGCTGCTATAAACATTCGGGTGCACGTGCCCCTTCGGATCACTACGTTTGTATCTTTAGGGTAAATACCCAGCAGTGCAATTGCTGGGTCATAGGGTAGTTCTATTTTCAACATTTTGAGGAACCTCCATGCTGTTTTCCAGAGTGGTTGCACCAGCTTGCATTCCCACCAACTGTGTAGGAGGATTCCCCTTTCTCCACATCCTTGCCAGCATCTGTCATTTCCTGACTTGTTAATTTTAGCCATTCTGACTGGTGTGAGGTGATATCTCATTGTGGGTTTGATTTGTATTTCCCTGATGCCGAGTGATATGGAGCACTTTTTCATGTGTCTGTTGGCCATCTGGCTGTCTTCTTTGCAGAAATGTCTGTTCATGTCTTCTGCCCATTTCTTGATTGGATTATTTGTTCTTTGGGTGTTGAGTTTGCTAAGTTCTTTATAGATTTTGGATACTAGCCCTTTATCTGATATGTCGTTTGCAAATATCTTCTCCCATTCTGTCAGTTGTCTTTTGGTTTTGTGAACTGTTTCCTTTGCTATGCAAAAGCTTTTGATCTTGATGAAATCCCAATAGTTCATTTTTGCCCTTGCTTCCCTTGCCTTTGGTGACGTTCCTAGGAAGATGTTGCTGCGGCTGAGGTCGAAGAGGTTGCTGCCTGTGTTCTCCTCAAGGATTTGGATGGATTCCTTTCTCACATTGAGGTCCTTCATCCATTTTGAGTCTATTTTCATGTGTGGTGTAAGGAAGTGGTCCAATTTCATTTTTCTGCATGTGGCTGTCCAATTTTCCCAACACCATTTATTGAAGAGACTGTCTTTTTTCCATTGGACATTCTTTCCTGCTTTGTCAAAGATTAGTTGACCATAGAGTTGAGGGTCTATTTCTGGGCTCTCTATTCTGTTCCATTGATCTATGTGTCTGTTTTTGTGCCAGTACCATGCTGTCTTGATGATGACAGCTTTGTAATAGAGCTTGAAGTCCGGAATTGTGATGCCACCAACTTTGGCTTTCTTTTTCAATATTCCTTTGGCTATTCGAGGTCTTTTCTGGTTCCATATAAATTTTAGGATTATTTGTTCCATTTCTTTGAAAAAAATGGATGGTATTTTGATAGGAATTGCATTAAATGTGTAGATTGCTTTAGGTAGCACAGACATTTTCACAATATTTATTCTTCCAATCCAGGAGCATGGAACATTTTTCCATTTCTTTGTGTCTTCCTCAATTTCTTTCATGAGTACTTTAGAGTTTTCTGAGTATAGATTCTTAGCCTCTTTGGTTAGGTTTATTCCTAGGTATCTTATAGTTTTGGGTGCAATTGTAAATGGGATTGACTCCTTAATTTCTCTTTCTTCTGTCTTGTTGTTGGTGTAGAGAGATGCAACTGATTTCTGTGCATTGATTTTATATCCTGACAATTTACTGAATTCCTGTACAAGTTCTAGCAGTTTTGGAGTGGAGTCTTTTGCTTTTTCCACATCTAGTACCATATCATCTGTGAAGAGTGATAGTTTGACTTCTTCTGTGCTGATTTGGATGCCTTTAATTTCCTTTTGTTGTCTGATTGCTGAGGCTAGGACTTCTAGTACTGTGTTGAATAGCAGTAGTGGTAATGGACATCCCTGCCGTGTTCCTGACCTTAGCGGAAAATCTTTCAGTTTTTCTCCATTGAGAATGATATTTGCGGTGGGTTTTTCATAGATGGCTTTGATAATATTGAGGTATGTGCCCTCTATCCCTACACTTTGAAGAGTTTTGATCAGGAAGGGATGTTGTACTTTGTCAAATGCTTTTTCAGCATCTATGGAGAGTATCATATGGTTCTTGTTCTTTCTTTTATTAATGTGTTGTATCACATTGATTGATTTGCGGATGTTGAACCAACCTTGCAGCCCTGGAATAAGTCCCACTTGGTCGTGGTGAATAATCTTTTTAATGTACTGTTGAATCCTATTGGCTAGTATTTTGGTGAGAATTTTTGCATCTGTGTTCATCAAGGATATTTGTCTGTAGTTCTCTTTTTTGATGGGATCCTTGTCTGGTTTTGGGATCAAGGTGATGCTGGCCTCGTAAAATGAGTTTGGAAGTTTTCCTTCCATTTCTATTTTTTGGAACAGTTTCAGGAGGATAGGAATTAGTTCTTCTTTAAATATTTGGTAAAATTCCCCCGGGAAGCCGTCTGTCCCTGGGCTTTTGTTTGTTTGGAGTCCAGGCTGACCACCAGAGAATGCTCCAGGCTGTGTGGAGCCCAACTGAGTCATTCTTGCGTTGAACCTCAGCTGACCTGTGCTGATTGTGAGCGAGCCCAAATTAAGTCTGTTAGCCCTCTTTACTTGGTACAGCTTCCTAGTCAATCCATAGACCCATGAGAAACAATAAATAATTGTTTTTTTTTTTTTTTTAAACCACAAAGTCTTGGGGTGGTTTTTTAGGCAAAAATAGCTAACTGATACAGTCAATAATCATCTTTTATTGCTAAATCTAGAGGATCATTTTTTAGTCCTTACAGCAGAGACTTATATAGGTCACCCCAAATCCATGTCCTTTTTCCACAAGCATATTGCTGGGTTATATTTTCTCACCCCTACATGGCCGCGTGGTTGAGTTCTGGCTAACAGAATATGTTAGAAGCAATGTCACTTCAATTCTGGCTTATAGACTCCTCTTTCCTGCAACACATTTCCCATAATCTGGCTGATTGGAGAGAAACTAAGGAGGCCAGATCCACAGTGTGGAAGACACATGGGTTTCTGAATAATAACACAAAAGACTGCTACTCAATAGGAACATCTATAGTAGATTTTGTGGAAGTGAGAAGCTAACTTCTGTTGTGTCAAGTTCCCGAGGTTTGTGGTTCATGTAGAGCAACTGGGTTTGTTTGCCTTCACAACTGCCCTCCTTTTCTTAGTTGACCTCTCTGTGGCCCTGGGCAAAACTGACTCCTCTTTGTTATGGCATCCTCTTCCCCTTGGTTCCTCTAGCCCATACACTATAGCTTTTCCACGCATATATCAATGTTTCTCCATTATTTTCAAGAAGATAAGGTCCAGAATTCTTAACATGCCTTTGCTAAAGCCTTTATTTACCTCTCCACCCTCTGTCTCACCACCATAGTCTTCTAACTATGCATTTATATAAACACATCATGCTCTCATGAGTATTCTGAGGTCTTATATTTGTTGTTACCCCAGCTTGAAAAAGCCTTTCAACTTATTGCCCTATTAACTTTTCCCACCATTTTGGATCTGGTCTATTACCCTTTCCAAGGACCCTGAACCCCAAAGTTGGGTGAAGCAACTGTGGACTGTGAGGATTCTGTATTTGCCCCAGTCATAGGACTAACTGCTGTACCAGCGCTTCACGGCTCTTCATCAGAGGACTCTGTGCACAGCACTGTTTCAGCCTATCATGCTCACTGTTGCATCCCGAATGTATAAACTGATGTGTGCCATTGAGTCATCCTCATAACCATTTAGTGAGTGCATAAGTTACTGAGTTCAGCAATACTGGAGAAACAAGAGTGCATGAAATCTAGAAATTAGACTCAAAGCTCAATAACTGGTAATTATGAGAAAATCAGCTAGAGAAATAACATTGCATAATCTATCTTGGAGATTATCTGTACTTGGTTCCTCTGACATTTACTAGACTATTTACAATTATAGGTGTAGAACAGCTTTTTTTTTTCCAAATAATGTTTCCTTTTATTATCATTAGTGATGAAAATTGGATTTATTTCACATATTATGATGCAGAATTTGATGTTTTTATGTGAACATAAGTGCTCTCTAAAACCTTAAGTATATTTCTCTATTAGAATTGGCAGATGGAGGTTTATACAAACTTGTGGCCAGCTGAGAGGTTCCCAAAACATTGCTATTGAAGTAGAGGGAACAAAGGGTATAACATGGGTGTCTGAATTCCTTCTTTGGGATGAGGTAGATGTGCGTTTGCATATGTTCTTTATTATGACGCTGCCCTTTAACCAGAAGGAAAACTCAGGCACTGGGAGGTTATGCGTGCTACCCCAGGTCCCACAGTAACTCTGGTTTGATACTGCATCTGAAAGCAAGTGTAGGTGTTTTTGCCTAGGAACCCACACTGACTTCTAGACCTGGAAATGAATCAGAAAGTGCCTAGACCTGGAAATGAATCAAAAAGAGCCTCTGTCAACTCATAATGATCACTCTGGTAAAGCTGACCACATACCTGTGAGGTTGCATGTGGAGGAGGATTTGGAGGGACTCCATCAGTGCATGTTCACAGTTGAACTCCATGGAGGGGTGGATTATTCTGGAATTTGCTTTTGTTGCCAAGCTGTTGTGTGAACCTGTCCTGTGTGTGCTGTGCCTGTCTTCATTTCTTACTCTGAGGAGTTTACAGTGGACCAGAGAAAAGCTCCAGGGGGCCATGTTACTACCTTGCCATGGCTGATGATAATGAGAGCAGCTAAGATTGACCAAGTACTTCATATGTTCTCAACTCCTCTCCTTAATGGCCTCATCCAGGTCTCCACTGGCACCACCAGGGAGATGCTATGGTTCCTGTTAGCTGTCAGCCAAGGGCACAGAGGGCTCTGGAACTGCCCTCCTTGTTCCTTTCAGAGTACTTGTCCCAAGGTGGGCTCTGCTCACTGGAGTGAGCTTTGACCTCAAGGAGGACATGTGGCACCTTCCCATAGAACTCCAGGTCCTCTCTAGAACAAATCCTCTTTCATTCTCTGGTTTCTGGGCCCTCTCGCCCACTGCCTCACTGTGGAAGCTTACTTTAGAAGAATGATTTCTTACACCCTTAAGTGAGGACATAATAAAATTGAATATGTAAGGATGGATGGTAAAGTAATCACATTTGGAGTAAACAGACACATCTTCACAATCACAAAACATTTGTGTTTATATTTACCGGATTAGCTTATACACCTAAATTCTTAACTATTTATTTTTGTGTTAATTTGAATGTGTTGGTCACAGCAGAGGACAGCTGAAATGGGCTGTAAGCAGGAAGAGACCCCCCTCTGAACGACATCCATCTCATTTGGGGAGTGCATGACCCCCTCATGACGCCATCCTTCCACACACCACTGTGCAATACTCACCCCCACGCATCCTGTTTAGAGTCAGCTTAGATCCTGCAGAATTTTCCTTCTATTTTCAACAACAGAATATGAGGCAAAGGCCAAGAGCTGCCGATCTGTCTGCTGTTTGGAAGAGCCCCTGAACTGCTGCTTTGTAGAGCTGAGAGGAAGTGCTGCCTGGCCCTTCAGAGCTCCCTGCAGGCTCTGGGCTGTTAGTCAGCAACCTGCAGTCTGCTCTGTCCCACTGAACCTCCCCCACAGCCTGTGTTGGCTTAGGCTCTCTGAGGTTATCCTATCTGTATTGTCTACACTGTGTTCTGTTGTCCTGGTAAGTGTACAGGTGGTAGAGTGAAGGGTAAGGGCCCTGAGAAACAGCCCTAACTCACCTGGAGAGCCTCACAGAGTTAAGGCACCCAGTCCTCTCCACCTGCCTGAATGAGGGGTAGTCACCAAGATTGTGTAACCAGCACCAGCACAGCCTGAGAGCCCAGGATGAATCAGTCAGTTGTGGTTAAAGACCTAAAACAGCCTTTGTGCTCTAATACATTTTCACACACAAGGAGCTTCAGTGCTGTCTCAAGACCTTCTCACTTGTTGCTATCATCTGAGTTAAAGCTTGAGATTTGCATATTAAGCAGACTGATCTCTGCCTGAAGCTCATATTCCCTTGGTAGGGTGGTGGAGGGAGATATGCAAAAAGCATCATCTATAAGTAATTTTCATGTTATGTTAAAAATGACCAAAGCTTAAGAAATAAAGCATGAATCCTGCTGAGGGGAAAGAGGAGCTGCAGGGAGAGCTGCAACTTAAAATAGGGTGGCCAACATGGGCCTCTCTGTGAAAATAACACTGCAGAAATGAGTGGAAAGAGGTGCAGGGTGTGTATCTCTGAGTGCAGAGTGTTTTGGAAGACATAACAACCCGTGCAAAGGGCCAGTGTTGAGGTGTTGAGGGAGGCCAGTGTGCCCAGTCTATTCAACACAGTAGACAGAGCCATTGCTTTAAGACCTTAGTGAACGATACTACTTCTCTGATGCATAGATGCAGTGGCCCCCAATGATACTGAGAATGGAAACGAAGGTTTCCTGTGACCCCTTCTACACTTTGGCCTCTGGCTTCTCTGACCCCACAGCTCCCCATGGTGACTGCCTTGTCAACTGTGTTGAGAGTGGACTGTGGAGGGCAAATGTGGAAGGGGACAGTCATTAAGAGACTATATAATAAATTCCTCCATGTCACAGTGACTCACAGCAGCGCCCTCTGTTTCATGACTCTGGGGTTGGCAGTGTGAGCTGGCCTGCGAAGGACAGTCTTGTTGCTTCAGTCTGGGATCCCTTGTGAATCTGGGCACCAATAACACCTGTCTGGTGGTTCTGCTGTTGGACAGTGGCTGGGTGTTGGCTGGCAGGATAGGGTGACTGATCAGTGAGTCTCATGGCTCAGCAGGATGGCCCAGGCAGCTATTCAAACAGTGGCTTGGAGGGTCACCTGGCTCAGTCTTTAGGCATCTGCCTTCGGCTCAGATCATAATCCCAGGGTTCTGGGATCGAGCCCTACATGGAGCTCCCTGCTCCAAGGGAAGCCTTCTTCTCTCTCCCTCTCCCACTTCCCCTGCTTATGTTCCCTCTCTCACTGTCTCTCTCCTTCTGTCAATAAATAAATAAATAAATAAATAAATAAAAACTTTTTTTTTTAAAGGTCCTTAGGGGGTGGTCCCAGGCACTAAGAGAGCGAACCTCAAGAAGCAGTGCTTTTCAGATCCATACTGGCTGTAGGTCACACCTGAGAGTCTATGTTGAAGAGCACTAGCAAAGCATACAGCTTCAAGGGTCCTAGATACATGGGTCTGTTGCTCAGTCAGGCACAGGGAGGCTGCTATGATGTGGGGGACATGTTGGTGTTGTGCACCAGGGACTATCATTAGAGATAGTAAAAAGTAGTTGAATTATGAATGTTTTCTGAAGATGTAGTCAATAGGATTTGCTGAGGGAATAGACATGGAAAGGGAGAAAAAGAGAATTCAAGGGTGACTGAGGATCTGGGCTTGAGCAGCTAGGATGGAGGTGCTGCTGGCTAAGACGAAGAAGCTGGAAGTGGGTTAGGCTTGGGGAAGAACAAGGGCTCCATTGCCAACAGGCTGAGTCTGAGATGTCTGTTAGGCAACCATGTGAAACACTGAGTAGGTAATTGGATATACAGGTCTGGAGTTTGGGAAGGGAGAGGTTTGTGCTAGAGACAGAAATTTTACCATGAAATATTTTTAAAGGTGGACAGACTGACAGGATTAGAAAGAACCACAAAGGTATGCAACCTGACTCTGGTCAATATTTGTCCTGCCTTTGCTTAGATTCTTCCACTGAATTATCAATCTAGCTACCTTCATTTGACCAATCACTGAACTTCTATTATATACAATATACTACTGTCTAGTACAGTGGCCCCCAAAGTATCAGGGAAATGAATATATAAAATATATATTTATATGTATATGTATATATACACAAATATATTTATATATGTATATATAATTTTAATATCAATTTTCTATTAAGAATAAATTTATTTGAAAACAAAGATTATCTTAATGATTTCAATCAGGTGGGAAGATTTATATCACAAAAAAATAGACATATATACCTAAATACCTGTATGCACACATGACAGTTGACCATTGCATACTGCACTTGGATGCCCTTTACTGATGAAAAATTAATAGACCATTCTTGCCAAAAAGAGAGAACAGCCACTCCATATGAAGGTAAGGCCACAATGTGGCATGAAGGCTGGGTCAACAATTTTTCCCCAAAGAATTTATTTTTATACTTTTTATTTTGATATGACAATAGATTTATATGTAGCTGTAAGATATAATACTGTGATCCCATGTGCCTTTTACCCAGTTTCCTCCAGCTGGTAACATCTCGTAAAACTGTAGTACAATATCACTATGTCACATCCTAAATACTGAATTGATACACTCTACTGACTTTATTCAGATTTTACCAATTTTTATATCTATTCATGTTAGTGTGTGCATGTGTGAATTTACTTTTAGTAATTGCATTACTCGTGTCAAGATACAGAATGATTCCATGATAAGGGTCCCCATGCTTCCCTATAAAGTCTCCCTGTTCCCCACTATCCCTGACCACTACTCTCTTTTCTGTCACTGTGTTTTTATCATTTGAGACAGTTGTACAAATGAAGTCCTACAGTATGTATGAGATGGTTTTTTTCACTCAGCATAATTCCCTTGACATCCATGCAAGCTGTGATGCGTGTGGAGGGTTCCTTCCTCTTTATTACCATGAAGGGTTCCATCAAATGGATGGACCACTGTTTGTTTCACTATTCACCCCTTTAACAACGTCTGGGTTGGCTGCTGTTTTGGGCTATTAGAAATAATATTCTGGGGCACCTGCATGGCTCAGTTGGTTAAGCATCTGGCTTTGGCTCAGGTCATGATCCCCGGATCCTGGGATTGAGTCCCACATCAGGCTTCCTCCTCAGTGAAGAGTCTGCTGCTTCCTCTTTCTCTCTGGCCCTTTGCCCCTCCCCCACCACTCATGTTCTTGCTCTCTCTCAAATAACTAAATAAAATCTTTAAAAAAAAAGAAAAAATACATCTATAAACATTCATGTGCAAGTTTTTGTGTGCACATAAATTTTCAAAAATTAAAAAAGAGAAATGTTTCCAAATTCCTGAACAAGTGTCAGCCAGGACCCCAGAGCACCAAAGAAAGGAAGGTGGAAGTGATGATTTACCTAGAAAATTATCTGGATAGATGTGACCAGTTGGCAACTCCAACCATTAAACTGAACCTCAGAAGGGCTTGTTTAGAACATGCAACTGAGTAGCTCTCCTCTAGTTTCCTTCTCAGTGGGGTTAGCTGCAAACACTTCTCAGCCTGCCACTCCCAGAACTGACCTGATGAAGGAAGCTATTGAATACGGCCCATTAGAATGCTGGCAAATGCCTACCAGAGATTATTTTAGCTCTGCTGTGGTCAATTTTCTTTCTGACTGCACTGAGCTGACACTGTGCAATGTCCTCAGCATGTAACAGAGTCATATTATCACCTAAGAAAATAGTTTCTTTCTTGTGGCTTACAGGGTGAAATGTATTGATTTCAAAATTTTAACTGGTCACTTTAAAAGTGTAAAAGGTTGGGGATGAGGACTTTTGAGAAAGAGTCATATTATTTTGTAATCATACCTGATACAAAGCATTCTTTCCTTCTCTATGGCCTTGAATGATTGTAGGATCTGTCACCACTGCACCAAGTGACTGACAGGATCACGTGTTCCCTGCTGTAGTCTGTGGAGACAATGCATTTCTCTCAAGTGGTGCTCAATAGAGGAGGGGCTTGTTCTCGGAGGATTATGGAGTATATTTGTTTTGGGTTTCTGGACAGCCTGTCTCAGTTGTACCTTCATGCCTTCAGGCAACTTGAAAATTGAGATTGGTCATACTGTGGAATGGATAAGATCATTAGAGATGGATTATTTAAACAATGATACCACCACTATCCACGAAGTTAGCATTGTTTAAATAACCATCTCTAAACAATCAAATTAACATATTATATTTGGCTTTTACCTATTATTAATGAAATTGTTCTTGATTTTAAAGAATTGAACAGGGATGCCTTCTGTTAGTATTTGAGTGTTAATGTGATATTAATACCCAAATAAAGTAAGGTATTCATTTTCAGAGAAAGCATGGTAAAAGCGGCAGTTGGTGACTGGGTCCTCTGTTTATCTCTTCAGCCTTCTTCTGACACAGTCCAGTATGTTCTCTTTCACCATTTCAACTCCCAGGCCTTCGGTGAAAAACCCATGGCTTGTATTCTCAATGCTTTTCAGCCCTTGCTGATCTTTCTGCCTGAATATTCTCCTTTACTACTTGGTCACATTCTACTCCTTGAAGGTTCAGCTTCAGACTTAGATGTTGATTTATTCATTCATTTACTTATTCACTAAGTCATTTAGCACTTACTGAATAATTTAGAATGTGCCACACATTTTGTTAGGTGTTTAGGACACAAAGGCATCATTCTAATCACCTTCAAAGGTTTTCAAGACAGACAGAACCAAAATGTGCACACAATAAATAGAGTTTATGCAGGTATTCCGGGAGTACTGAAGAGGAATGTCAAACTACCTGGGAAGGAGGGAAGGAAGGATCATTTCCTCTGGCACCTGCCTGGCCACCTCTTAACTGGGCTAGAGGGTCCCCTCAATATGCATGCCTGATGTAACACAGCACAGCTTACTGTGTTACCTTCTCCCCCAAACTCCCAATACCTCCTTGCCTGCAAGTAGAGTCTGGCATTTCACAGGCATTCTGTGTACACCTCTGTCTCAGTTCTTTTAACTGCCATTGGGTTTGATTTCTTTTCAGCCTTTGGTTCATATTCTAACTACTTCAGAAAAATATTTGAGGTGGCTTTTGGTAAAACCACACAGGACCATTAGAAATAAAATTAGAAGGAGGAATCAGCTAAAGGAAGGGAGGGAAATGATGCCATTGAGAGTTTGTTTGCAGTTTGTTTGCTGTAAGCTCCCTGGAACTGGAGTTCTCTGTCATTCTTTTGCCATGGTCTCCTGCAAATCCAGTGGCTTATATTAATGTTAGTTGATGCATTAGTAAAAAATAACAAATGTGTCAACTGAAGCAGTACATAGGCTGATAAAATTTTCAAATACTAGGTCTTCCATGCTTTGTAGAAAACTGGGAATCACATACGGTGAATTCTAGAGTTCAACATTCAGGGACTTCATGCCCTTACTAAGCCCTGAAATCCAGGTACTCAGTCTCTTGTGAAAGATTCCAAAAAAGATGTTGATTTATTTTTAACAAGCTTCTTCTTCCCTCCATGTCTGAAGGCTATGTTCAGCTGCACTACTTTTGGGCAAAACATGGGCAGGTTCCTTGATGTCGATCTTTAGTATGTGAGTGTGTAAAGTAGGGGTATTGATATGTACTGGTGTCACTAACTACATTTATATGATGCAAACCATATAAAAATTTTAACAGTGGACTGGACGAAAATGACTCTCAGACTCTCTTAGAAGCTCAGATGGTGGTCCAGATCTGCTCACTTCCTGTTGATGGTACTTCAGGAACACTCACAGTGGCTAGAAGAGAGGACACCTTGCAGTTCAGGGGTTGGGAAGGTAAGCCCAACAGCCCCATCTGTCAGGTGGCCTGTGGCACTGGGATCCTTAAACACCAGCCCCAAAACCACTGCTTACCATGTGCACTGGGACTGGCCTCACTGCATTCATTAACAGACCTACCCTCAAGGCTTTCTCAGCAGGGAACTACCAGGATTCTCTTTTAAGTTGACAGGGAAACCTTACTGTCTGTATTGTACATGAGTAAGAGGCAAAAGCCCCAGAATTAATGACATCATAAGTATGTTAAATTCCTAATGAGTTTTACATCCAGTGATTGTTTTTAATGAGATCTATTTAATGCTGTTATATTTCAATAATGTCTTAATTTTTGTTGTTTCATCAGTTAAGTCTATCATTGTGGAATCTTTGATACCATTGGCTAAATACTAGCATTATACTTAGGAGTATTCTATAAAATGCATATTTAACACTTTTAATAGAGTTTCAAATTCAAAATGTACAAAAGTTTAAACAATACCATTCTCCCACTTTTCTCTTGACATCCATTTGTTTCCTCTGAAGCAGTTTTATAAAATTTAAAATATCTCTTTAGAAATATATCATGTATCTGTAAAGCAAATCCATATATTTTCATATTCTTGTTTTATGTTAACGTACTATGTACACTGTTTAACCCCTTGTTTCTTTCATACAGCAATTTTTTTGGAGCACATTCTCTGTACATAGAAACTTTTTCAATCCTATTCTACTGTGCAGTGTGCTATATTATTTATTAACAGTTCCTTGATGAATATTTCTGGTTATTTCCAACTTTTTGATCTTAAAAACAAGAAGTAAGTCTGTATATGTTATTTCACATGTTCAAGAGTATTTCTTTATAATAAATTCCTAGAAATTACATCATTAGGTCACAAGAGACATGTATTAGCAATTTACATGTATATTACCAAATTGCTTTATAGGGGTTTAATGAACTTCCACGCCTGCCAGCAATATAGGAAAATTGCTACAATTGTAAAAATCCCCTAATCTCGCCCATACACCATGCTATTTTGTATATCTCTACCAATTAGAAAGGTGAAAAATAATATAATTCTATTTGACATTTATCTTATTATAACAGAGGTCAAATCTTTCCAAATGTTTGAAAGCCATTTGTATATGCTTTTTCTTCTCTTAAATTTCCCACTCTGATTTTTGCCTATTCCTTTTTGATTTCTAAGAGCATTGCATATATTAGAAATAATATATAACATTTTTCTTCTATGAAAGGCAATTATTTTTCTCAGCTTTTTAAATGTATGTATGTATGCATTTATTTATTTAAATTCCAGTATAGTTAACATACAGCGTTTATTGGTTTCAGGTGTACAATATCATTATTTCAATAATTCTATACATTATTCAGTGTTCATTGTGATAAGTGTATTCTTCAGTCTCCATCTCCTATTTCACTCATCCTCCCATCCACCTCCTCTCTGGTAACCACCAGTTTGTTCTCTGTAATTTAAAGTCTGTTTCTTAGTTTGTCTCTTTCTTCTTTGTTCATTTGTTTTGTTTTTTAAATTCCACATATGAGTGACATCACCTAGTATTTGTTTCTTCAGCTGACTTATTTCACTTAGCATTATACCCTCTAGCTCCATTCATCTTGTTGCAAATGGCAGGATTTCATTCTTTTTTATGGTTTAATAATATTCCATCATATGTATCTCAAAACTTCTTTATCCATTTATGTATCATTGGATACTTGGGCTGCTTCCATATCTTGGTTATTGTAAATAGTGCTCCTATAAACATTGGGGTGCATACATTTTTTCAAATTAGTGTTTTCATATTCTTTGGGCAAATACCTAGAAATAGAATTACTAGATAATACAGTAGTTCTATTTTTAGATTTTTAAGGAGCTTCCATACAGTTACCCAGAGTGGCTGCACCAGTTTGTATTTCCACCAACAGTGCATGAAGGTTCCCTTTTCTCCACATCCTCACCAACACTTGTTTCTCTCATGTTTTTGATTTTAGCCATCTGACAGCTGTGAGGTGATATCTCATCGTGGTTTTTATTTGCATTTCCTTGATGACTAGTGATGTTGAGCATCTTTTCATGTGTCTGTTCGCTGTCTGGATGTCTTTTTGGAGAAATGCCTGTTCATTTCTTCTGCCCATTTTTAAATTGGATTTTTTGGTTTTTGGGTACTGAATTGTATAAGTTCTTTATATTTTTTGGATGCTATCCCTTTATCAGATATGTCATTTGCAATATCTTCTTTCATTCAGTAGGTTGTCTTTTAGTTTTGTCGATTGTTTCCTTTGGTGTTCAGCAACTTTTTTTTTTTTATGTAGTCCCAATAGTTTATTTCTTCACCTTCTCTTTTTAGAGTAAAATAGCTTATAGTGTTTTTTTTTTCCATGCATAATTTTTGTAATTAGAATATCTATAAATTTATTGTTTTTTAATATCTTGGGTTATGTAACATAATTTTAAAAGGCCTCCACATTGTAAGATCATTAAAATGAATTATTAAATTTTTAAGAAATTTATAGATATACATGTATTCACATGGAATATATATATATGCATATATATGATAAAATTCACATGGGGTATACATAATATTTGGTATGGGGTATACAAGCATATTTTCAAGAACTATATATTAATTGGCTTAAAAGTTATGGTATAATATATGTAACATAAAATTTACCATTTTTATCATTTTCAAGTGTACAAGTCAATAGAATTACATACAAACAATGTGTGCAGCCTTCATCATTATCTGGTTCCAGAACTTTTTTCTCATTCCCCTCAACCAAACCCAAAATGCATTAAGCAGTCACTCCCCTCTGGCCCCTCCCTTCATCCCCATGCAACCACTGATCTGCTTTCTGTCTAGGGATTTGCTTATTTTGGACATTTCATATAAATGGAATTACATAATATGTGGCTCTTTGTGACTGGCCTCTTCACTTAACATAATGTTATTAAGGTTCATCCATGTTGTAGCATGCACCATACATCATTCCTTTTTATGATCAAATAAAATTCCATTATCATATTCCATTCTGTTGTAATACATCCGTTGTATGAGTGGACCACATTTTGTTTTTCCATTCATGGGTTGATGGACATTGGTTGTTTCCACTTTTTGGTTATACAAAAAGTGCTCCTATGAATATTTACACACAAGTTCTTTTGAACACTTGTTTTCAGTTCTTCTGGGTTAGTCAGATGGCAGCACTGGTCTACCCAACTCATTCACATTTTCCCTGGCTAAGCTTTCACCTAGTTGCAAACATTTGACACTGAGAGTGTGGTAAAGTTGAGTTTACATTTTTTGTCAGGTTTTTGGGTGTTTCTAGGGAAGGGATGGACTCCCAGCATTCCCCATATTGCCATTTTCTCTGTAAAAGTTTGTTGTTTTTTTTTTTAAACTCAAATAAATTCCATCTTTGAGTTCCAGACCAATAGCAAAGTGCACATTTTTCAGTGGATTGACAGATGACTCACCTCTATCCCTCTGCCCACAGCTGAGAGCACTTCCTCAGGTTTACTTTGATAATTTTTCCAGGTCAGTTAACAGCCTTGGTTTTTTTTTTTTTTTTTTTTTAAGATTTATTTATTTATGTGACAGACAGAGATCACAAGTAGGCAGAGAGGCAGGCAGAGAGAGAGGGAAGCAGGCTCTGCGCTGAGCAGAGAGCCTGATGTGGGGCTCAATCCCTGGACCCCGGGATCATGACCTGAGTCGAAGGCACAGGATTTAACCCACTGAGCCACCCAGGCGTCCCCAGCCTTGGGTTTTTAATCATATCCCTCAGAGTTTACATATAAAGATGCTGGATCACAATTTGATATGAGTAAGATTTTTTTTCCCCCTCTCTTCAGTTGGTGATTAAAACTCAAAATGAGATTTGTCTTTGAGACTGCTTACTTCAGGTGGTTGCCCAGTTCTGGATTCCTCTTTGTAATCTCTTCAACTTTTTTAGTCCATCCTATAGAGTGTGAGATTAATACTCCCAGGCATAGTTCCAGTCATGACATTCACCTACACACAACTTTTAATAAACTTTTGAAAAAGAAGAGGAAAAGGATGACTTGTCATACTAGATATTGAAATGAACCATGTACTTTGGATCTGAAGACAGTATATAACTGACTGAATTTTGTGAAGCAAGAGAGCAGAAAAGAATTGGGTGCATTCACAACTTTTGTGTGATAACAGTTTGCCTTTCAAGCCTTTGGGGAAATATACCAGAAAAAGGAAGGTCTGCATTTCATACCACAGGGCAGATGGCTTGAAGACTCAAGTAGAGAGAGTAAAACTACTAGAAGTAAACACAATGTTAAGTTATGACACTGGGGAGGTGAAGGACTTTTAAGCAAAACTCTTAACATAGAAATCATAAACAAAATCATCAATGAGTTTGAAATTTTAAAAATGGACTACTTTTGTATGATAAAATAACATCATAAAGGTAAAAGGCAAATTATAAATTGGAGAAATATATTTGTATCGTATGTCAGAAAAGTTTTTATATATAGAGAAAAAAGTCTCAGATACAGCTAGGTATAAATATTGAATATATATAATAAAAAATATATGTGAAGGAAAAGACAAATCTGTCATTAGAAAAATAAGTAAAAGAAATGACTAAGAAGCCAGAAAAGAGGAAAAATGAAGACCAGTAAATGATTTAAAAATGCTCAATCTCATTAGTAATCAAAGAAATTATATATATATATATATATATATATATGGCAATGAAATGCCATTTGCCTCTAGCAAAAGACAAAAATAAAAACAAGTTATAATGCCCTGTACTTACGGGAAGGTAGCTCATTTCTCTACCACTAGAATGATTATAATTTGGTACAGCTTTTCTGAAGGATAATGTGACTAGATGAATCAAAGGTGTTAGCATATTCATGCTATTTTACCTGGCACTTACACTTATAGGATAATACTCTAAGGGAATAATTAGTGATATAGACACAGATTTAGCAATGAAGATGTTAACTATATTGCAAGCTAATTATGATATAGAAAACTTGAAGTCTTAAAAGTTGAACAAGGATGGTTGGGTTATGGACATTGGGGAGGGTATGTGCTATGGTGAGTGCTGTGAAGTGTGTAACACTGATGATTCACAGACCTGTACCCCTGGGGCTAATAATACATTGTATGTTAATAAAAAATAAAAATAAATAAAATAAAAAGTTGAACAATTAGAGTTTAGTGGGATCAGATGTGGAATATACATGCAATGGGATACCATCCATTCATTAATAATGATTTTAGGGGCACCTGGGTGGCTCAGATCATGATCCCAGGGTCCTGGAATGGAGCCCTGAATCTGGCTTTCTGCTCAGTGGGGAGCCTGCTTCCCCTAACCGTCTCTCTCTGCCTGCCTCTCTGCCTACTTGTGATCTCTGTCGAGTAAATAAATAAAATCTTTAAAAAAATGATTTTAGTGTTTTTATTGAAATAGATGTCCCCCGTACCTCATGAAAAAAAAAAAAAAAGCAGTCTACTAAATACTCTATTCAGAGGTGCCTGGGTGGCTCAGTTGGTTCAGTGTCCTTGATCTCAGGGTCCTTGGATTGGGCCCTGCACCAGGCTTCCTGCTCAGTGAGGCATCTATAGTTCCCTTTCCCTCTGCCTCCCCTCCCCCCAACTAGTGGACTTTCTCTTTCTCAAATAAATAAATCAAAAATTTAAAAAAATATACTATTCAGTAGGATGTTAAGACTACTTTTGTAATACATTTACATATGTATACTTAATATTAAGTATATAAAATAGTATATTAACACATACTGTTAAGTATATACAGCAAACTGTCAGGAAAAGTCAACTCTAAAATACATTAAAATGTACATAATCTGAATTATGTGGTAATGCTTATATTCTTTTTGGTTTTTGCTTACTTGTATTCTCCAATTGTTTTATAATATGCATTTATTGTTTAATAAATCTAGAAAAATGTTTATTAAAAATAAAATAAAATCCTGATAACTCTCCACTGCCTGCAGTTTAAGTGGGAACTCCCAGGACTGTTAGTGCAGGTTTTCTGCAATGTGTTCCCAAACTTGTATTTTCAATTTTATTGTTGACTATCTCCCTATGTAATGAAATCAGATCATGTCATCTCCCTAATTAAAACCTTTAGTGGTTTCCTACGACACTGGAGTTGAATTTGCCTCAACTCTTCATGTAGGCTGGGTGTCACCTGGCCTCACCTTGAATCTCCTGTTTTCACTGAGCAACCCTTTTCTGATTATGCTTGTGGATGGGCTCTTTCCCCAGACTGGGCCCTGCTCTTGATTTCCTGGGTGCCACTAATTCTCAGCATGGCTCGCTCTGAGATGCCTTGACACCCAACCTCCTGCTCCTTCACCCGCTCTAGTCTCTTTCGTTACCATCTACTGTGTTACTCAATGCAATCACTATGCACCTGTATTAGTATGTTGATGAGTATCTGTCTCCCTCATTGGGCTTTTCTCCATGAGGACAGGGGACCAGGCATCAGTTTTTCTTTTCTTTTTTTAAAAAGATTTATTTGACAGAGAGAGACACAGGGAGAGAGGGAACACAAGCAGGGGAACTGGAGAGAGAGAAGCAGGCTTCCTCCTGACCAGGGAGCCCGATGTGGGGCTCGATCCCAGGACCCTGGTATCATGACCTGAGCTGAAGGCAGACACTTAATGACTGAGCCACCCAGGTGCTCCCATCAGTTTTTCTTCACCACTGTCTAGATAGTGCTTAGAGTAGTGCCAGGTCCATAACAGACAGTTACATATTTATTGGCTTTATGAGTGAATGAACATGCTTTACTGCAGTCAAACATACACAACACCTTGAGCATATACCATAACTACATGCCTATATGTATTTACTCATTTTATTCTTCCAATTCTGCCTGTCAAAATTCTGTCTCTGCTTCAAAATCTATTCAAATTCCATTTTCCCTGTTAAAGCCTTTTCTGAATGGTGGGAAGAATGTGTGGTCATTAATGGAAACATAAAACTGAAAAAGATTAAACTCTTTTGTGATAAATGGTGGTGGATTTAGAGAAGATAAAGAGTATTGTGAACATGCTGAACCTGAGACACTTGTGGGATGTGCACCACAGCACAAGATGCAAAGCTCCTAGAGTGTGGAGGACAAGTGTATGTGTGGGGAAGACGGCTCAGGACTGCTTCATGGTGGAGTTCATGGCAGCCCCAGGGGTGTGGGGAGTGGGTAAAGACTAGAAGGCAGAGCAAAAAAACATGAGTTATGGACAAGGGAAAAAATATCTTAAGCTACGTGAAAGACAGGTTGGGAGCAAGACAAAAAAGTAAATTATTTTTTAATGCAATTGACAAACCAAGCAAGACGAAGGAAGGAAGGAAGGAAGGAAGGAAGGAAGGAAGGAAGGAAGGGAGGAAGGGAGGAAGGAAGGGAGGAAAGACATTACCAACATTAGGAATGAAACAAGATATTACTAGAGACCATGAAGACATCAAAAGGATGATAAGGGAATATTACAAACAGGTTTACATGCATAGATTTTGCACCTTAGGTAAAATGAACTGATTCCTCAAAAAAAAAAAAAAATCCAACAAACTATCTCAACTCACTCAATATGAAAAAGTTAATTTAAATAAACTACAACTATTAAGCAAATTGAATTCATAATTAAGCTCCTGAGGTTGGGGGGGACCTCAGACTCAGTGGTTTCACTGGATAATTCAACTAAATGTTTAAAGAAGAATTAACATTAATCCTACAGAATCCTTCCAGAAAATAGAAGAAAAGGGAACTGGCGTTACCATGATGCTAAACCAGAAAAAGTACAAAAAAGAAAATGATAGACCATTCTCCCTTATGAATACAGATATAAAATGCTTTAACAAAATGTTAGCAAGTAGAATTCAACAACGTATTAAAAGAATTGTATACTGTCACCCAGTGGGTTTTATTTCAGGGATGAAAAGATGGTTCAGTATTCGAGAAGCAATCAATCTAAACTGCTTTTTAATAGAAAAATCATGGTATCATATCACATGATCAAAACATTTACAGAATTCAACACCCATTCATGGTAAAAACTTTTAGAAAAATAGGAATAGTGGGGATTTCCCTTAACTTGATAAAGAGCATGTGCAAAAGGCCTACAGACAATATTATACTTGATGGTGAAATACTGAATATTTTACAACTCAGGAAACAAGTCAAGGATATTTGTTCAACAAGGTGCTGGAAATTCTATCCTGAACAGTAAATTTAAAAACAAACAAACAAACCAGGAAATAAAAAGCATATAGGCTAAAATGGAAGAAATGAATTATTGTCTCTGTTTGCAGAGATTGTATAGAAATGCCAAGGACTCTACAATAAAACTTCCAGAACTAAAAAATTAGTTTTTCAATGTCACAGGATATGAGATATACATGAAAAGTCAATTGTATTTCTATATACTAGCAATGTACATATGGATACTGAAATTAAAAATGTAATACCATTTCTATTACTTAAAAATGAAATTCTTAAAAATTTTACAAATTTTCTCAGTATAAATCTCAGAAAACTTGTTCAGGACTTGTATGAGTAATCAAAGATCTTAAAATATGTAGACACATAATGAGCTCATTGAAGACTCAATGTGATATGAATGTCAGACTCCCCAGACTGATAAGACAGGTTTAACTCAATTCTTCAATTGTCCCAGCCAATTATTTTCTAGGTATAGACAAGATTATTCTAGACTTCATATGGAAAGTCAAAGGGATTAGTCAAGCTAAAACCATTTTGAAAAAGAATAAGGTAGAAGAAATCATTCTACTAAATATCAAGACTTACTATAAATTTACAGTAATTAAGACTGTGTGGTGTTGGTGGAGGGAGGCAAACTTTTGTCATTGCAACAGAGAACCCAGAAAAAGATTCTCAGAGATACGCCCAGCTGAACTTTGACAAAGCAACAAAAGCAATTCAATGAAGGAAAGGCAGCATTTTGAAAAAATTGGACATCTGTACGCAAAAACACATACTTCAGCTTATGTCTTACACTTGCACAACAATTAACTCAAAATATATCACAAGCTTAAATGTAAACTGGAAAATTCTTTTTTTTCTATGATTTTATTTATTTATTTGACAGATAGATAGAGAGCACAAGTAGGCAGAAGGAAAGAGAGAAGCAGGCTCTCCGCTGAGCAGGGAACCCAACATGCAGCTTGAACCCAGGACCCTGGGAGCATGACCTGAGCTGAAGGCAGAGGCTTAACCGACTGAGACACCCAGACCCCCTAAAACTGGAAAATTTTTAACTTACAGGGGAAAAAAAAGAAAAAATCTTTGTGAACCAGAGATAGCTAAAGAGTTACCAGATTTGATGCCAAAAAAGGCATGATGCATTAAAGAAATGGGTAAATTGGACTGAGTTTATCAAACTGAAAAGCCTTTGTTTTCTGAAAGACCCTATTAAGAGTATGAAAAAATAAGTTAGAGAAAAAGGAAAATATTTGCAAACCACACACCTCACAAAGGGCCAATATCTAAAATCCATAAAGACCTCTCAAAACTGAACAGTAAAAAAAGCAAACAATCCAATTAAAATATGGTCAAAAGATGGGAAACAATATTCTACTGGAGAGGACATTCGTGTGTCAAATGAGCACACAAAAAGATTTTTAACATCATTAGCCATTAGGGAAATGAGAGTTAAAGCCACAATGAAATAATACCACATATGTATCAGAATATCTAAGATATAAAGAAATCACACCACCAAATCCTGGCAACAATGTAGAGAAATTGGATCATTCGCATTACTGGCCAGAATGTACAACTGTACAGGTTGGTGGATTTTTAAAAAAAAAACTAAACATGCAACTACCATAATATCTAACCCTTGTGCTCCTGGACATTTATCTTAGAGAAATGAAGACATATTCACACAAAAACTTGCACAAGAATGTTCATGGCACACTTGTTTGTCATAGACACAAACTTGAAATAATCCAGATGTCTTTCAATGAGTGCACAGTTAAACTGTGGCACAACACCACAACAGAGTACTACTCAATAAGAAAAAGGAAAAATTGTTGATTCTTGCATCAATCTGTATGAATCTCTGGGGAATTATGCTGAGTGAGAAAAGGTTACACACTGTTTGGTATCTTGAAGTAATCAAATTACAAACATAGCAAACAGATTAGAGGCTGATGCAGATTAAGGAGGTGGTATGTATGGGAGATAATTGGGTGTGTGGCTATAATGTGTCAGTATGAGGTATGCCTGAAGTAAAGAAAATGTTCTTATCTTGATTATAACAATGTCGACATGCTGCTGTGATACTGTATTATAGTTTGCAAGATAATGCTTTGTGGGAATCTGGATAAAGGGTACATGGATCTTTTCCTGTTACCTCTTAAAACTGCATGTGACTCTACAAATATTTCCAAACAAAAATATTATCAAAAATAACATATAAATCTTTTTAACTTATTAGGGAAATGACCCTGAGCATTGACAGGGCATAAATTTGGACAAAACGATTTGGTCAGTTTCTCTTGAGAAGCTAAAATCAGATTGTACTTAACAACAGAATAATCAAGGAAGCCAAGTATTAGATTCACAAAGTTCTGTTGGCCAACTGGCAAACTAAATCCCACTTTTTTCATGACAATTACAGGGTAACTCCTTCCCTTTCTTCACATAAAATTTCCACCATGGGCCATTTACCTCTCTGTAGCAGGAGAGGAATATGAAGATGTTATGATAACTGTTTTTTTTTTCTTTTCCCCTCACTTATTGCCCATGCTTTCCATAAACCAAGAAAGGTGTAAAAAGGAGTTTGCAGGTTAATGAGGTAAGTGTTAATCAAAATCAATAAAAAAATGGTAGTAGGGGCTGGATTTTGGGGCAGCATCTTAAAGAACACATAATCAAAGTGAGAGACAGAGCAGTACTGAATAATGAATGCACTATCATTCCGAGCGGGTATACTCAGCGCAGAGAAGTGTACTGTGTGTGTGCTAGATATTTGTTGTTGGAGGAATGAGAGTTTTCTCATAACTATAACAATAGTGACACCAACTATCGATTTCTAAAGGAAGTCCTACTGTACACCAAATAAAGCTGCAGGCTGACCTTTGTAAAACAACAAAGATAGCCAACGTGTTTTTAGAGTTTATTATACACCAGACTCCATCTAAGGGCTTTACACTTATTCAGTCTAATCTTTACAACAACATCATGAGGTAGGTATTATTACTATTTTTATTTTATAGAAGGAAACTGAGACAGAGAGGGATTGCCACTCATGAAAGGCAAATCCATTAGTAAGTGGTAGAGGTGAGTTGAACCTATGCAGCATTTTGGAGATTCTGGAAGAGTCTTTGTCTCCTTTTAGTAGCCTATCTACAATCTGATCCAATTTCAGTTAAGACTTTGTCTTTTGGATGGATTCAATTCTGGGATTTGGTTTGTGGGCTCCTACAGGTGGCTTTGTGTTTATCCAGTATTAGCGTCAGCCTCTTCCTGCTTTAAGAACAGGGTCATTTCTCAGCGGCTGTCCTAAAAGCACACCTATTTAAATATATACTGATACACAGAGTTCTTTGTCTGAAGAAAAGGATATAAAAGTCAAAATACTTTTCCTGCCAGCTACTTGGTTGATCAGCATGGAATATGTTGTATTTTAAGACACAATTCAGACTGGGGAGTTATTTCCTCTCTCCTTCACGTTTACCATCCACAGTTGCTGAATGAACACCTTTTCTTCTCACTTATAGGAAGTGTTTCCTGTGGAACTGAACCTCACTTTTGCAGCATCTCCCCCAAGACCACCTGCACTACTTCGTATCATGTCCTTCTTCCTGAATGTGAGTCCTAGGTCTCTTAGTGTGGCATTCTTTTCACCTGAATGATTTCAGTCATAATTTTTGCAGAGGTTTCTGTGCAAAAGGCAAAGTTCCATTCCACAGAGAAAAAAGTGTTCCTTGAACCCTTTTGGACTACTTGGAATCACTTTTTATTGTCACTGAAATCACTTTAATTGTCTGGATGACCGTGTGTGTCAAAGGCACAGAGGTGACATGTACTATCAAACTATTAGTTCCAATGTTTAATGTGCGTGTATAAATCTTTGCTTTTCCCACCATTCTGTTTATTACAAGAGGATCATAAAGTGGTGTCCTGGCAGACTTGCATTGTATGCTTTGGTTGCTGTATGGCCTTGATTCTGTATGCACTTTATATTTTTTCTCCATCTGTTTCAGGTAAGTACATTTACATGCTTACCTGATAGGAATGGGACAGCTTGTGGAAGCTACAAGAGCATGGGCAATTGGATCAGTGTTTGCTATGGAATCTACCCATACCACATCCTGATAGGCCGCACCACCGGACTTTTGTCCTTTCACCTTGCTGGTCTGGAGGGAGTTTGGTGATTGCCGAGCAAGTGCCATGTAGCCTTTCTAGACTGCTCATCTGTGCTCCTTCCTCTTGCCACTTCATTTTGGATACTCTAGCCCCTAAATTTTACTCAGAGATGAATCAAATGGTCTGTCAGTGTTCATCAGTGGAAATTAATGGCTTTCCACTGTGAGACATAGCCTCAGGAAAATAAATATCCTTTTACTTCAAAATCAGAAGGCAATGGGTCCCACCTATGTGGTAGGAAGGTAGTGGTATCTGGGAGTTCAAGGGACTCTATTGGAGGAACTTGGGTGGCCTCTGGCCTCCTGTCTTGCTCTTCAGACAGTTTCTTGGAGGCTCATTTATTCCAGACTGTCATATATGTGTCAGCAGTGTTGGTTTGGACATAGCTCTAATGCTGAGAACATTTTAATAAAAAAAAAAAAAAAAGGTTCTTGGCCAGAATTAGTTTCTCAAATCCCTCTTCCAATTATTGAAAATAGTTTTGCTTTAACAAGCATACTTTCCCTCACAGTTCTGCTTCTCATTTGGCTTATCCTCCCATGAAGTCATAATTTTATGTTTATGATATGGTAGTAGTTACCAAGATGGAAATGATTATGATATCACGGATGCCCAGCACTAGGGATGGGCAAGGGTACAGGGTTGAACCAGGGAGCCAATGGATCCTCGGCCACAACCACTCACCCTCTTATGCACTCTGTCTTTGTCCAGAGCCCCTCAGGCAAGATGTTCTGCCTTAACCGAGTTTCTTCTTATGGTTTGTCAGTTGTAGCCTTAAAAGTTTGGACAACAATTGCTGGACCAGCTGTTATCTGTTGTCTCAGAGATTCTGGGATCTTCTCTGGGAATTAGATGGGGCCAGGCTTTCTGGGATACTTTTCAAGTAGGGAAGCTCTACAGCAGATGCACTCAGGGAAGGCAGCTGCAGGAAATCTGGCAGGGACGACTGTATACTTCACCGAGAACAGGAATGGAGCCTAACCATGTACTTGGATGATTTGGAAAGAGAAGAGAACTGGGGAGGACAGGGAGGGGAAGTTTCTATATTTAAGATTAACCTTGCTGGGAAGCCCAGAGAGGAAGAAAACTATGACACCAAAATTTCAAGTAATTAAACTTTCCAGGAGACACCATAACAAACTTAGCTTTTTGAATAATACTCCTTAAAAGAACACAGAAGATGCAATTTTCACAACGTAATAACAAGTGCAATATGATGTTTGCTGGTCTGTACAGTTTTTGAACTTGATGTACTCCTATGTTGTTGGTTCTATTGTCGTGGGCAGTTGAAAACCAAACCAGGCTGCTGTTTTCTTGTCCCAAGGATCTGTTGATGTTGGTGTTGCTTCATTCTTAATCCCACTCTGTAATGAATGGAGCTGCTGGATTGCTCTGCTCTTTCAGATGATAGAGGACTTAAATCCACTGGTGTTTTCTATGTTCAGCCATCAAAGAGGCCTGAAATCTCTGGGCCATCTGGTCTAAACAAGAAACTATTTTCATAGTGAGCCTGGACTTCCCTAACATACCCTCAGCTCTTGTCCTGGATATCTGTGCCCTTCTAAATTTTTCATGGAAACATCCTACTTATTTCTCACCAACTTCAGTAGGGTAAGAGCAGGGTTAGGAACGACTGTGGACAAAACTTTGCTTGCCAGGTAAATGGAAATTAATGTGACTCTGTATGAATAGTTTGGGATGAGCAAATGCAAATCTACTGACCTCAGGGTGAGCTCAGGAGTTTGATGACTATCCCTGATAGAAAGTTCTTTTAAACCACCTGATGAAGAGGTGTGGGAAAAGTTACATTGATTTTGCCCTCATGTAAAAAACACTTGGGAGAAAATAACAGCCTTGGCATAAGAAAATAATTTTGAGGCATGAGAAAACTGAAATATTGTTCAAGGACTTGGCAGATCTGTTTTCTGTATTTTCCTGTTCGTATATGTTAGTTTAAGTAAGCTAGGGATTAGGAATCTATCCTGTTGCCCGTGGGCTTGCTTTAATCAAGAGAGCACACAGTGTCTCAGCCTTGATGGAGCCTGTGTCACATGTAATTGAGGAGTAACCACCATGAAGAATTCTTGGGGTAAAAGATGGCAATGCTGAGTTTGGGACCACTGCAGTATTTTGTGGTTAGTCTTCTCATGTTAGGTTGTGAACTATACATCCATTCTTCATTGCTAACAGGTCATTTACATTTTCTATAGATAAGACTCATTTTATAATAACTGTTGGGACCATATTGAAACATGGTGGTAGGCATTCCCAGTGGATCAACAGCAAGCATGGCTAACAGGACCCAGGTGTACAATTTGGGGAATGTTTTCAGGGAGGAGACTTTCCAGGGGTTAACTACTTGGGTACATTTGTAGAGGGAGCCTAATCACTGTTTTAATTTATATACTTAGTGTCTTCCTGGATATTCATCTGTGATTAAGAAATGGGTTTGATTTCCATGTCACAAAAACACTCCCTGAGTCATTTTCACTTCCCATCCAGTTCTTTGTGGGAAAGACCATCAATTCCTCATCTGGGAGTTTTCAAATAAGAATTAGAAGTCACTGAGATAAGCATCAAGACCTGGATCTCTGAGGTCATGCTGAATTTTCTCTTGTGAGGTGGCAGGTTTTGGATACCTCTAAATTCAGTTGGTGTCCATTTCACTAGTGTTATGTCTAATGGTCCAAAAGTATTCAAGGACAATGACTTCAATTAGGAAATCAACACTGTAACTGCCAGCCTATCCTTCTCACAGGCATGCTAACAGGCAAGATGGTTGGCAATTGTGGAAAAGAGTTTTAAATAGCAGAAATGTAGTTTGAGTCCATTCTAGATAATTGCTGCTGGAGAGCTGAAGCTTTTGGTAGAACTTATTTCATGGGCAGATGCTACTGTGGAGCCAGAAGTAATTTAGGTCTGCAAATTGGCCCTGTTCTAAAAGTGGTTGCTGCGGATGATTTCAGATTTAAGAATCCACTGCCAGATTGGACAAAGCCTATCAGAGTTTCAGATCTGTTACAGTTTCTCCTTACCATTGCTTAAGGAATGATTCAGCTAATTAGAGGTATGCTTCCATGAGATAAGTGTATTCAAATGTACTTTGTCTTTTGCCATAAGATGTTCATTTTCACTTCATTTTGATTGTCTCCTGGGATGCAGAGAAAATCAATAAGTAAAACCAGTGTTTCTGTGAAGATATGTGGGTATGGCTCCTATCCAGCAAAACCCTCCAGTACGGTGTGGGGGACCTGTGGCAGAGGACACAAAGAGAGATGGTAAGGAGTTTCTGGGATGATGTGTTGGAAAGGCATCCTATCATATCAACTTCTCTGAGTCAGAGAATTCTGATTTATGCATTAGTGTTTGTTTAGAGGGAGATTGATTTACAGTGGAAATTCTGGGTAGCAGTCTAGCCTTCATAAATCACTTAAAGATGAAACTGGGGGTCCTTAGATAGAAGGAGCAGTGATGCAGGGAGATGTAGAAAGAAGCAAGGATTCAGGTGAATCCTCTTTTGGTAGGAAGAATTGAGTTTGAGAAGAATCAAAAGTCCAGATTCTCATGGACATGCTTCCCAGGCATTCCAAAGTCTTTATATTCTAGTCCTTTTGTGGCCTTGGAAACACAGATTCCCCACACATCTTCCTCCCTTTGTTTGTAGCTTCAGGCCTCACAACCTGTCCCTCCCTGGGCCCAGTGGATTCTCCTTCATGACCATCTTTGGACTTAGAACTCTCCGTCTAAGCTTATTGCTCTTGCTATGGCTCAACACTTATTAGCACTGGACTCCCTCCCTTCAGAGACTTTCTCTGGCCTTTCTACTTCAGTAGCTCCTGAAGCTGGTGATTTCACCTGTTAGTGCCAGCTACAACAATAATAGTGATAGCTAACACTGAGTGCCTGCTTCCTGAATGACAGGTACCATTCTAAGTGCCCTATAAATATTAGTTTATTTCTCCCAATAGCACACCATAGTATCACCCCCATTTTACAGAGGAATAAATGAGAGGTTTAGCTCTCAGCTAGTATTGTAGTAAATTAGGGTTTAAGGCCCAGGTGGGTTGGCTCCCGATTCTACGCTTGTAATTATTAAACTGTACTGAACCAAATTATTCCTTCCATGTGGTGGCCATCCACATCATTATGAGCACCTGAAACAAACTTAGGTGGCTTCTTTGTCCAAAAACACATAGCTCATTGGCCTCAGGGAGACTGACCACAAATTAAAGTGAGGATCGTCAGGATGACAAAACCACTTTACATTGGTGTGTGGTTTTACAGTTGGCAGGCCCCTCCTGTCACATCCTTCCTCATACAGTCCCACTGCCTGCTGCCCTGTGTAAGAATACTCAGCATCTACTGACATCAGCACTTTACAGATCAGGTGGGCCCTACCTAGGTTACTTGCTTCCCTGAGGCCACACAACTCGAAAGCACTGGAACCAACCCTGGAACTCAGCTCTTCTCTTCTTTTTTCTTTCCCTAAGGGAACAGAGACAGTGAATAGATTTTGTCTTGAATTCAACCCTGGATGATTGCCTGGGCTGCCTGGAGTGTCCTGTAGAGGAAGACTTCAAGACTGAGGACTGAGTCCAGTCTCAGTGGGAAGATGTCCACAGTAGGTTACTGGTTTCTGCCCTGGGCCCAGTGAGGGTGTAGTTGGCATCCTGTGTAAGGAGAGTTTCTCTGAGTTTTCACTTTATGCTCTCTGTGGAAATCATAAAACAACATTGTGAGTCACATTTTTGACGTTTCTCTTCTCCATCCAGAGATGTTATCATCAGTCTGCGGAGTGCTGCCTCCATGGTCCTGTTCAGGTTACCTCCATGCTGACAGAGGCTTGGTGAATGGCTAAAACCCTCGTGAGATGAAATCTGAGCATCTCTGGGGACAGTCGGTGTGGCCAGGCCATCAGCAGGACATAGTGCCTGCGTGAGTTTTCATTCATTGTGGGTTCAGGTGAGAAGCTGCATGGTTATACACACCTGTTGCCTATTTAACATGGTAGTTCAATGTTTCAGAGGAAGGGGAAACAGGCCAGGGTTGATCACTTCTTACACAATGGGTTTCACTGTTCATATTGAGATTAACATTTTTTGGTACTTCCTTGAGTTTTGCACTTCTTGAGGTCTCCCTTCTGAGCTAGAAAACAAGGGACCCTATTACAGTCCTTTCTTGCCATAGTCACAGATGAGGTAAGTGGCTAACCAACAGCACACAGTGATGCAGGTGTGAGGCATGGAGCTCACACAGCACACGGTATAGATGGGGGCAGAATAGTTCATCTCTATCACATTGCTTCTTGAGGAAAACTCCAGGAATTACTGCAAGGGCAGTAGAGCAGCCATCTTCTGTGAGAGCATCATAACCCCAGAACACTAATAAATGTGAATCTATGGCACACTCTTGAGCTATTGTGCATCCAAAAGTGATTATGGAAATTATGCTGGTAAATCTCAATTACTTCCACATTATCTGGCTCTGCTCCAAGACTACTTTCCTTCCCATCCCTCCCCAGTCATGCTATTCTTTTCATATCCCGTCTCCATGGGGCTCTGACATTATGCGGTAAAACGTACAGATAATGTGGAATTGGCATTTCCCCCATAATTATCTCTCAATCAGACATGATTTTAGTAAGATTCTTGGTTTCTGAGACGGAGTTTGGTGAATCCCTCTAAATAGATCAATCTTTTCCCCCCATTGTTTTATTGAACCTGTGTAAGACGTGACTTACACAGCCATTGTCCTTCCAGTTCCTTTTTTCCCTAAATTTTTTAAATTTTCTCATTCTTTAAGTCTAAGGAAAGTAGTATTTTAAATTTTTTTCATAGTTGGTAAATCTTAGTTTATGGTTCAAGCTGTGGAACTTCTCATTACAAACAGTTTGTTCTGGAAACAATTCTTCCCATCTTCTAGATAAACATATGCCAGCCTTTTGTTACCAATTTACTCTACCCACTGTTTATTTTCCTTAAATTAAATTGCTCCACAAGTATTAGGTTTTTATAGCATTCAAATTCTGCATAATCTCTTTCTCATTAGTTATCTTGTGTTTTTTTCTTCTTTTTAGAGTTGAAAAAAATCAATCAACACCTAATCTAACAGGATGTTTTAAGATCATCATTCTGTCCTCATTAGCTCTTGTTAACCACCCACTCCCACCTTAAAAAACAAATATCTCCTTTTCTTTTCTGAAAAGCAACCAGGGTGAGTATATAGGGAAAAGCTTGGTGGGCAAACTAACCTTGGCTTCCATGAGTGAAAAGGTTCTCCAACCCTACACTTCCAGGTAACTTTAAGGTGTCAAGCACTAACCAAGTTTAGCCATTCCGTTTCCTGAGCATGCCAGGTGGCCTTTCTAAGCTGCCTGATCCAAGCCTTTCTCTTCCTGTCGCCCTGCTCTCTTTTGCATCCTTGCAGCCATTGGGCAAGGTACTCACCTCTGTGCCTCAGCTGTAACAGAGTGAAGCAAGGATCGTAGAGATACCAGCCTCAGGGTTTTCCTCAGCAAACTCACTCAGAATATTTAGACCACATAGGGCACATCGCATGGACTCTAAAAATGTTTACAATGAGCCTCTAACCTTGTCTTGTGTTTTATTTTCTCCTTTGCACTTATCACTGTTTTATTTACTCTCTATATATATTCTTATTTTGCTTCTTTACTGACCCACTAGAAGATAAAGTCCATTAGGGTAGAGACCTTTGTCTGTTCTGTTCACAGCTGTGTCAGTGGTACCTGTAACAGTACAAACATGTGGCAGGTGCCTTGCATAATTCAGGACATAACAGATACTACCATGCTGTATAGAGGTCAGTGAAAAGACCAAGTAGCCCTGAATGGGGTTCAGGTGGGGGCCAGAGAGATGTCATTTTGGAGCTTCCCATTTTCTCAGATGACTTTAGTACCAGAGATGTAATCTTCTTGGGTTGTCTACCTTTGAAGGACAGGGCTGGGGCTTGAGGTGACTTTTCAGAGTTAGTCTTGAACAAAATGTTTGCATCTCTTTGAAAATTAGTTAGGGGAATTGGGGAATCTGGACCAAAGTCATGCAGGAGTTGACAACTCAACAGTGAGAAGAACCAAAGATGCGGCAGAGCAAGATCCTGGAGAAAGTGATGTGCCACATGTGTGTTCAAGTCAGCATCATGCCTGCCACATAGGTGGTCCTGCATTAGGCAAAATGGACAACACAAAGTTCAAAAAGTGATGGCCCTTTACTGGGAGTTACTTACGGCCAATTATGGAGGAAATAAGATTAGTATCCGATAACTGAAATGCTGCTTAAGAAAAAAAAAATTCACATATTTCTATTAATTACAATAAAACTCTGTACTCTCCTCCCAGAAATGGAGGAGAGTATGAACATCAATACACAATGTCATCTGGGTTTTAGGGCCTCAGAGACATCCTGAAAAGCATCCAGGGACACCTAAAGGCCAGAAACTTTCAGATAGGAATTGGCGATATAATGCAGGCCAGTAGGTGAAAATCTGCTTTAATTCACTTTCCAAAAATGTTGAACTCCTTTTTGAGTGTGAAGCTCATTAAGCTGGAAAGTTGAATGAGCTAATGTTCATGACTGACTTTAATGAGAAGACACAACGTGCTACAGAAAATCAGTGAGCAGAGAGCCATCACTGAGGACTTCAATAGTCTTTATGATGGGGAAGCTGCAAGGTAACAATCCAACAACTGCAGACAGAGCGTTCGGTGGCAGACAACTGGCTAGAAGGCCATGGAGCAACCCATAGCCCACTGGAAATGCAAGCCTACATTTTGGAGAGAATGTCTGACCAGGGCATACAGTAGGAAAACAGTTTCAAATAGCCACCAAGTTCTGTTTTTCATACAGAGAGATTTCTTTGATTCAAATGCTGGTAGAGAGAGCAGTCTGATTGGCTGGTCTTGGTTCTTTGAGAGTCCTCTTGCCCAGGAGGTCTAGGTACCCTGATGAGGCCTGCACACATGCTCTTGCTACACCCAGGGTGGATTATGGGAAAGGCCAGGGTGAGAAGCTTTCCTGGAAGTGTCTTCTTCACTCTCTTTGCACAACCTTGCTCTTTCCCAGGTGGTCCCCTCTTTCAGTGTGCTATTTCCTAGCCTTTTTTGTAGCTCCCCTCCCTCTGCAAACCTCACTTGGTCTGGGCCCTGTGTATCTTCCACACAGAACATCCACCTGAGGGTCCCAACCACATCCTGGTTTTAAAATTAACTTAAAAGCCAACCACTTCCAAATCCTTTTATTCATCCTTGGCCTGTCCTCAGAGCTCCCTGTTTGCACATCTACCTGCCTTCTTGCCACCTCCATTAAAATATCAAATAAGAATTTCAAAGTCGATATAGATACAGCCTAAATCCTGATTGCCACCACCCTTCCTCCCTTCTAGAATTCCCATTTCAGGAAATGAGACCACCACCCACTCGCTTCACTTAAGTAGAAACAATAGAAGCTTCCGTGATGCCTTCCGTCCCCACTCCCACACGTCCAGTCCGTTGACAAGCCCCATTTCCTCTGGCCTCAAGTACACCAAGCATCCTCTCCACCCATCCCCACTGCTGTCAGCCCTGCTCATCCTGTCTGGCCTGGACTGGCAACAGGTCTCCACGTGGTTTCCCTGTTTCCATCTGGCCCTCTATAGTGCAGTTTCCATATAGCTGCCAGAGGGTCTTTAAAATTTTGATCAGACCACAGAGCCGCCCTGGACAGTAGGCCTGAATTTTCTCAAAAATGGATTAAGTTGGTCTGCTTTATCCTGGTTTTCCAAGCTCTAGTCTGCCCCTATCTTCCTGCCTGAACATAGATTTCTTTTCCCTTTCTTGGAATACAAGCTGGTCCCCACCATGGGCCCTCTGTGGATGGCTGTTCCTCTGGAATGCTCTTGCCCTCACCTTGTCATGATTGGGTCCTTCTGCCATCCAGGAGCCACCTCCTGGGAGAGGTCTTTCTGAGAAAATAACCTAAGGTAACCACCTACTCTATGACACCATTTGCCTTTGTGCTCTGCCCTGCATTTAACGTTGTCAGGCATGGTTTTGGTGGTTCTGTGCTTTGATACTGTTTCTCTCCCCAAATGGCATCTATGACACGAGCAGAGCAATGATGATTGCCACCATAACGGACAGATGTCTCCCCGAGGGGTTGGCATAGCTCAGAGCCTGAGGCCCCTAGAGAACTAGCTTAAGCATACCGTAGGAACCAGACTTCATTTCTCTGGCTGAGGATGGGTGGTACTTGCTTTATTTCTAGGTGCCTTTCTTGCAGGGAGGGATGCTGGTGGGGACCTCAGGTTCCAAACTGGTCACAGGGGTGTCTAGGTGGGGAGGAAAAGCCAGACAGCATCCGCCTCCTCCCTTTAGTCCAGGCTTACTCCTCCCTCTCCTCAATGTCCCCAGATAAGGATTCAGAGAGCCCCAGAAAAACTCCTCATATCCCCAGTCAACTCTCATGCCTAGGATTTTGTATTTTAGAGTTATATTAGTCAGCAGAGCACAGTGGTTACAAGTATTGATCTGGAGGTTGGACTCCCTGAGTTTGAAACTGGGCACTGTGTATTCATGTGTGTGTATGATGGGTAAGGAATTGAAAAGAAGAGGAAAGAGAGTAGATAGCATAGAGAAGCAAAGACGTGGAGCATTTGAGGAAGGATAAATCGTGAGGGGGTGCTCACTATGGAGCTCTGGTAGCCAGGGGGCTCTGGGCATCTGTGGGTAACGACCTGGGAACACACTCCAGGGAAATGGGGAGGAAAAAGTGGATAGCACTGACCGAGTCAGGGCAGCTGTCTCTGTACTACTGCTTTCAGTTTATATCCCCTTACTCTCATCTTCATGACTCTAAAAAAATCCTTCTTTATTTCTACTGGTCCCAGATAAGCACTAGAATAGGTGCTATAGCCCCTCCCTTTTCTGTATACTTCAGTCAATTTTATTAATTATGTCTCTGGAATATAAGTTATAGTAATTAATTGACTCTAAGATATTATGAAATATTCTAATTTCTAATAGAAATATTTGAAATTTTTGAAATTCTAATTTCAGAGATGTTAAAAGGTGCTATTATACAGAATGTGTCATTTAGAACCAATATTTGAAATTAGAAATATTTGAAATTCTAATTTCAGAGATGTTAAAAGGTGCTATTATACAGAATGTGTCATTTAGAACCAATGAAATGGTGTGGGTTTCAGAATAGAGACTCCTTGCCCTTCCCCTGGGCTGCACCTGTTTGCTTATGACCTGCCAGAGGTACATACTGACATGGGCCCACCAGTCATGGGACCATGGTGCTGTATATGCAGTTTACAGTGATCATATGCTCCACTGTCCCTGGAGGTCTGGCTTCCTGAGGCCCAGGATGTTTCAAAGTTTGGAGGTTACTTTGCTTTTAAACATTTCCCAAAGAGCATAAATTTCTTATTAGATACTTATGTATACTTAGGACATGCATTATAATTATTAAGAGTATATGCCCCACAAAAATGATAAAATGCTCAGGCTTCATTATTAGGACCAATTAAACTGTGACCAAATAAGAGAATATGTATTGAAATAACTTGGAGATTTTTATTTATTTTATTTTTTTAGATTTTTTTTTATTTTTTTTTAAATTTTATTTTCTATAAACATATATATATATTTTTTTCCCCAGGGGTACGGGTCTGTGAATCTCCAGGTTTACACACTTCACAGCACTCACCATAGCACATACCCTACCCAATGTCCATAACCCCACCCCCCCTCCCGACCCCCCTCCCCCCAGCAACCCTCAGTTTGTTTTGTGAGATTAAGAGTCACTTATGGTTTGTCTCCCTCCCAATTTGGAAAGAACCTAGATGTCCATCAACAGACGAATGGATAAAGAAGATGTGGTATATATATACAATGGAATACTATGCAGCCATCAAAAGAAATGAAATCTTGCCATTTGCGACAACGTGGATGGAACTAGAGGGAATCATGCTTAGCAAAATAAGTCAGTCAGAGAAAGACAACTATCATATGATCTCCCTGATATGAGGGAGAGGAGATGCAACATGGGGGGTTAATGGGGTAGGAGAAGAGTAAATGAAACAAGTTGAGATTTTTATTTTTAATAAAGTTTTCATTTTGAAATAACTTTGTTTTTACAGAAAAGTTGCAAAGATAACCCATAATAAGTTCCTGTGGACCCTTCACCCATCTCCTTTCATATTAATATCTCCCAAAACAATGGATCATTTGTCAAATCTAAGAAATTAGCATTAGGAAATTACTATTAATTAAACTCTAGACTTTCTTCTGATTTCACTTGTTTCCCATCAACTCCCTTTTCCTGCCCCAGAACCTCATTGAAGATAGTCGTGTTGATTGAGTTATCATGCCTCTGAGTTCTGGTCTGTGACAACTTCTCAAACTTTTTTTTTTTTTTTTTCATGATCCTGACAGTTTTGAAGAGAACTGGTCAGGTATTTTCCAGAATAGCTCTCTGTTTGGTTCTGTCTGGTGCTTCCTTGTGATTAGACTGGGGTTACACATTTTTGGAAAGAACACCACAGAGATGAAATGCCCATCTCATATTATATCAGGAAAACATGACATGAATATGATTCATCACTGATGAGGTGAATGTCAGTCAGTTGGGTAAGGGGTTGTCTGCCAATGTTCCTCACTGTGAAGCTACCATCGCTCTCTTTCCATATACTATTTAGAAGTGAGCGACTTAAGTCCAGATCATGCTGAAAGAGGGTCATTAAGCTATATCTCCTTAAAGAAGAGGGATTTACATATATTATTTTGAATTCTTCTGGAAGGGAAATTTCTCTTCTGTCCCATTTATTTATTCATTAAATTATATGTTTTAATCAGTATGGACTCATATATTTTATTCTTCAGGTATAATCCAACACTATGTTGACTAGTTTGCTCAGATTATTCTAGCTTTGGCCATTGGGAGGACTTTCGGGTTGGCACCTTGTTCCCTTTGGCATGCTCTCATCTATTCAATTTTTCTGAGCATTTCCTTGATTTCTGGCATTGTAAGATGCTCAGTATCATCTTGTACTTCCCCTGTCACAGGCTAATAGTCAATCATTTCTCCAAGAAGCTCTGACTGCAGTTGTGTCTGTTGCTTTTGGGGTGTCCCTCCTGCTAGGCTTTCCCAACACACAAAGCTGGGAATATATGTATATATTAACCCACATATACACATATATTTATAATTATTTCTGTATCCATTCATATGTATATGTTAGGCTAAGCATAAATTTATACTCATTTCTCTGATCCAGCAGGACAAGATTAATGATAGACTCCCCTTGCTTTTTTGTAACTTTTTTGGATGATGAGAAATTTGGCTCCTATTATCTACCATATTCATTTATTTGTTCAACCCTCGTATACATATAGAGTATTTTTAGAATTTACTCAGACCTCTGTGAGAAACAATTTATCAATTAGATTATAGCATGTGGATATGTATAGTTCATTTTTTTAATTTTTAAGATAAACACAATTAAAAATAATTTTAGATGTACATAAAATCAGAAATGATACAAAGTTATTATATACTCCATATCCAATTTTTCTTACTAATGTCTTATACTGAGATAGTACATTTTTTACAATTAGTGAACCTTTGATACATTATTGCTGAGGTCTATACTTATTTCAGTTCTCCTTTTTTTTTTATCAAACACACCTCTTCTATCCCAGGATCCCATCCAGAATGCCAAATTTTATTTAGTCATCCTGTCTCCGAGGCTCCTCTCAGCTGCGGCATTTTCTCAGAATGCTTCTTTTGAAGACCTTGACAGTTTGGAGGAGTAGGTCAGGTATTTTGTAGATTGGCTCTTAATTGGGGTTTGCTGGATGTTTTATTCAGGATTAAGTTGGTGTTATGGGGTTTTGTTACAGACAAATTGCCATTTTCATCACATCATACCAAGGTTACACACTATGAACATGACTTATCTTGTTGATATTGACCTTGATCACCTGACTGGGAGTGTCTGTCAGCTTTTTCCACTCTAAAGTTACTCTCTTTCCCTTATTGTCTTCTTTGGAAGGAAGTCACAGCATGCAGCCCACATCTGAGGAGCAGAGGATTATACTCACTTTCTACAGGTTGAAGTATCTACATGGATCATTTGGAATTCTTTTACGTAGAAGATTTGTCTCTACTTCTCCATTTATTCAATCGTTCATTTGTTTATATTAGTGGGGACTCATGGATGCTTATTTTAAACTTTGAGGAGTCGAGATCCAATTATCACAGTATTTTATTGCTGAACTTTACTCCAACTTTTTCCCATGTATGGATTCATCCATCCCCATCTAGTATCTCTCTTGCCCCAGGTCTCAAATCAGCCATCTCTCCATTGAGCCCGGGTTCCTTTCATTGAAGAACAGTACTGAAAACCAAGATCTAGGTGTTGCATGTGCTTGTTGTTACTGGGGTATCTTTGCTTGAGTTTTCTCAGTCTCAGCAAAGGGAGAAGATATGTGCATGTGTCGTAAACCATGTATCTAAACTTATCTATAAACAATTTCTATTTATTTATTTATTATTTTTACTAGCATATAATGTATTACTAGCCCCAGGGGTACATGTCTGTGAATTTTCAGGCTTACTTCACAGCACTCATGATTTCACATACCCTACCCAATGTCCATAACCCAACCACCACCTTCTCCATACCCTCTCTCCCCCCAGCAACCCTCAGTTTGTTTTGTGAGATTGAGAGTCTCTTATGGTTTTCTCCCTCCTGATTCCATCTTGTTTCATTTTTTTCCTTCCCATCCTCCTAAACCCCCCATTCTGCCTCTCAAATTCCTCATATCAGAGAGCTCATATGATAAATGTCTTTCTCTGATTGACTTATTTCGCTCAGCATAATACCCTCTAGTTCCACCCATGTTGTTGCAAATGGCAAGATTTTATTTCTTTTGATGACTGCATAGTATTCCACTGTATGTATATATATCACATCTTCTTTATCCATTCATCTGTTGATCGACATTTAGGTTATTTCCGTAGTTTGGCTACTGTGGACATTGCTGCTATAAACATTCGGGTGCACATGCCCTTTCAGATCACTACATTTGTATTTTTAGGGTTAATACCCAGTAGTGTGATTTCTGGGGTATAGGGTAGCTCTATTTTCAACTTTATAAAAAAATTTCTTTTTTTCCCAATCTTTTTAAATATTTTATTTATTTATCTGACAGAGATCACAAGTAGGCAGAGAGGCAGGCAGAGAGAGAGGGGTAAGCAGGCTCCTGCTGAGCAGAGAGCCTGATACAGGGCTCGATCCCAGGACCCTGAGATCATGACCTGAGCTGAAGGCAGAGGATTAACCCACTGAGCCACCCAGGCGCCCCTATAAACAATTTCTATATATGACCAGCTATATCTGAAACTATGAGAAAGAGAGTTCAAACTGATGCCTCCAACTCTCATCCACTATCCTGTGGACCACTCTAGTCTCCTCTTGCTTATCTATAACCTCTTTCTCCAACATAGAGAAACCAGGTTCTCACCACTTACCATCCAATTACTTAGGTGTTCAATTCCAGTATAAATCTACAGCACAGTTATTAACCTAAACCCCCATGGGAAGCATATGCCAGCTACAGTAGAGTACATGTGTATTTCTTTTGCCTTTAGTCTTACAGACTTACTTTTAAAAGTTACTTAGGTCAGGACTTATTTTTCCTCTAATGCCTTCACTTAAATATTAGAAATTTTGGTAGGCAATCTGATTTAATGTGAGTTTCAGCTCAAAGTATTTGGATATAGATAGATAAGTAACTAAACCTTGGGATAAAATTTGAGATTTGAAAATAACTTAAGTAAATAATAATTTAAGTAAAAAGTTTACTTAAAATAATCTTCATATAATTCAGAGTCTGAAAAGTTGACATTAACTGCTCTGGATCTTTGTTCATGGATTTCTTCAGAGTTTGGGGAAAATTAAGCTACATAGCTATTTTTATTTTTTATAAGGTCAGCAATAGGTAAATGTCTCTGGGAAGACATTGAAAGGGGAAAAAACTGGGTTGGTTGGTTCACTGTGTTCTGTGAATTGTATCCATACATGCACAAAGGCATGTGGAGTCATAGTATCCTTAGTAACATTACATATTTTTATAAAGGAGCAAACGGCAACGAGTCTTGACTTTGAAGGCAATAAATACATTTTACTGCTGTAGAGCCCTGCATGATGAAGGTGACAGTGTGTTGAGATTCTTCCCATGCTAGTATATCATTTATGTCTTTTTAAGTTGAAAAAATTACTCCAGGGAATTCTTTAAATATTCCTCTTTTCCCCATTTTAATGAATTAAGCCAACTTCTTAAAATAAAATCTAGGGTAATGAGTTATTTGTAGCTCCCCTGGAAAACCCAAGGACCCAATATTCCTTTATACACAAATGTATATGCCCATGTGGAAAACTCTTCTTGCAATGTTTATGTGTCCATTAGGTGGTGGCCTTCCCCAGATTAGGCACAACCATATTCTTTCCTTTGGGTCTCCTACTCACTTTCATGATCTAAGGATGGGGGGGGGGGGAGGTACTCAACTCTTTACCTCCCTAGCACCTAACCACATGCCCTCTAAACTAAGTTATTAGCTTAGCATTAACTTCAAACCTACACTGATATTCACTGAGTTCCAATACCAAGTATTTATTGCCCCTCTAAAGAATTGGATTTTCAGGAAAAAGAATAAAGAAGAATACCATTCTGTCCTTACTGGGAATTTTCCAAGTTCCCTTCAACCCAAAATATGTGTTTCCAAAAGGAATGGATCCGTGACTCACTGTTTAGTGCCCCTTAGATTCCTAACATAGGCCACTTTCTCTTCCAGCTAGGTAATTCTCCCTTGAAGGTTACAATGGCCATGCCTATTGTATGTAGGATGTAGTTCCCTATAGGCACTACTGTGATCTGTTGGTCCTGGCTCTTATACCCCCTGAAGCTTTTGTTTATTCCATTAAACATACCTTGTGATGATGATGAAAAGTCCCACAGTTCTGAGTCATGGGAGGATGACTTCCTTTGATACTCCTGCTTAGGTGGGTGTTTTCTTCAATCGCAGACTTGGAACTGGATTGCTAATACCTGCCCCTCATAAACAGCTGAACAACTAGAAGATTCTCAGTGTCTTTCCATGTTAGGTCCCTTGCTTCATTATGATGATTACAATTCTTCCTATTTCATTAAGGAAGAGAATATGTGTCAATATCTCCAATTGGGCTTGATATCTTGTTTTTACCCTTTTGGGCTCCATACCGAATTTTACATTTGTGAAGAATTCTTCTCCCCCAGATGCCTTCATGGGGATATCTGTGCAAATAACCCTGCATGTTCATGCCTGTTCCTCTTTTCTTGATAGGCTCTGAGTTAGGATAGAGACTCACATTAGTGTAAACACACACTTAGGTTGTGGTATGGGATGTAATAGAGAATAACAGACCTGCTGTGGTCTTCCTCCCTCCCACATCTTTCAATTCCCATGGTTCTCTTATTATGTCCATCAAAAACTTGGAGGACATTCTCAACTTGTTTTCTTGTTACACCTTCTTTTCCACATTGAATTCACCAAACTCCTACAGACATTTTGTCCTCAATAGTTCTGTGTCTTCCCAGCTCCATCTCCATCCCATTGACTTTAATTTCAAACTTCTTCCATTCTAGCTGGATCCTATAACCATCAAAGTCTTTAGCTTTGTTCCCTTTGAAACTGTCCTTTATGTAGTTTCCAAAGTGACTCATCCTTCATTGGTTTCCCATGACTCATACAATGAAGCACTCACAAGACTGTGTGACTGCCTCTGTTTGCTTCTTGAGCCACCTTTTTGACACTCTTCACCTCCAGCTTGTTATCCTTGAGCGTGCTATCCCTTAAAGTCACCATCAGCCACAGGTGGCTATCATGTCTCTGAAATGTGGCCAGTCCAAAGTGAGATGTGTTATATATGTAAAAAGTACACTGGGTTCTAAAAGATTTGTTCTTAAAATAATGTGAACTGCTTCATTAGTAATTTTTATATTAGTTATGTTTTGAAATGCTAATACTGTGAATATATGAGGCTAAATAAAATTTAAAGTTGATTTCACCTGTTTCTTCTTATTCTTTCAGAGTGGCTACTGTAAAACTTAAAATGACATCTGTGGTTTGTATTTGTGGTTCATATGAGATCTTTGTTGGACAGTACTGCCCTAGACTGAACACATCATGCTGTCACATGATTTCATACTTCTGTTCTTGATGTTCCCTCTACTTGAAACATATTCCAATCTTTTATTTTTATCTTTTATCTTTATACTTTTATCTTTTATTTTTTGCCTAAAATTTTGACATCTTTCAAGACTGAATTAAGTGATGCCCATTTGAGCATACTTGTTTACCTTTATCATAGCATTTATAACAAACTATGTGTTAATATGTTTGTCTTTCCTGCTAACAGGCATAGGGACCATGTTTATTTAGTTTTAATCTCTAACACCTGCCACTTACACATAATAGGCATGAAATAAATGTTGCAGAACTAAATTGTAGAATAAAGTTCTGAGTCTCATGTGGAAATGGGATAGCATACTATCATTTTGAAGCACATAAAAGTTAAAGGTTGATGTAATTAAACTTTGGAATCATATTATCTCTAGCTTGTAAATATATACTCACTGATACAAAAAAATAGTTAGAATTTATGATCCAGTGAATGGACTAAGATGTAGATCTTATTTATTCAATATATGCCAGATACTAGCATTTACTGAGACTCTACATTGCATATAGAGGATTTATTGGTGTATTTTACTGATTCTAAACTACCTCCACTTAGAGTAGGAGTCAGTTGTGTGGGCTAAACCTTCTTTAAGATAATATTAATTTCATCATCATCCATGTCAGAAACTGAGAAGTTTGGTATAAATAAAAATTCAAAAAAACTATGGTGTTTTGTTAGAAGTTCTAGACTCCTAGGGGTTTTGGGGAATTTTTACAATGTTGGCCTTCCTGCCATTGAGTCTATGATGATGAATATTTGCTATTTTTCTATGCATTCTTTCTGCCCTACCTTTGGATAAAAGCCCTCCAATTTCCCATGGGAAGCCAAGCTTCCCCCACCTCAGTCTTTATGGAGACATCTTCAGTTTGGGCAGATCATAACCTCAGACCTTTCTCATCACCACAGTCATCTACCTCATAACAATATTTAGTTCAGGGATAGGCATAAAGCCTAAGAGTGACCCATTCATGTCTGACCGAGGCCCAAGCCATCAGAGAAGAGGCCCTTTCTTTTCAATGGCATTGATAACTATAAGGACCAGGGCAGATTGGAGCTATCTTTGAGCCCATAGTGGGAGCCCATTAGTCACATTTGTGGTCATGCTGGTTTGAGTTGACATTCTGTCGCCTGCAGTCAAAAAGTGCATGTCTCCTTCAAGCATAAAGCACATGCTCTGAGCCCTTGGGAACTGTGCTCCCTGGACTTGAGGAACTAGGTAACAGGTAAGGAGCAGAGTAATTAAAATCTCAACTTTGCAAACTTGGGCAGTTTCCTCATATCTGAGAGTCATTTTCCCCATCTTTAAATAAGGAGTAATCAAAGAACCTGCCTCACAGAGTTTTCATAGAGATTCAATGAACAAATACATATAAAACACTTAGCATAGGGTTTGGCCCATAAATATTTAATAAATATGCCAGCCTTAGAAGAGGTGATGATGATGATGATGATGATGATGGTGATGATGACGATGGGATTGTAGTAACTTCTCCTGGCAGTTTCTAGGGCTTCTAAAGACCCCTGAATTTTATGGTTCAAGATGGAAAGTTTCAAGAATCAGAAACTCTTATAGGTTCTTTTTGTCCCCAAGTCCTCCTCTCTGCTGTGTCTCACCAATAGATGGGCCATTAGCACATAGATCTGGAATGCATTTCATGGGTCAATAGCCAGATTATTGAGAATACAATGTTAAAAGTTCCTACAATGATTCTCTATGAAAAATCCAACCCCAGAGAAATACTTTTTTGTCATATAGACCATCCTTTAAAGATATTGTGTTAATATCTCACAAGTGACAAATAATTTCAGCCCCTGTAATGAAGTTTATTTAGATGCTGCAATATAGATTATTGAGACATAAAATCCAGGCAATCTTCTTTCACAGCGAACTATTCTAAAGAAGGCCAGTTCTTTTTTGCTTATAGATATTTCAAAAATTGTTTACATCCTCCTTGGTTGTAAGCTTTTGGTAGCAGTGGGAGTTGGATTATAGAGATACAAAGAATGGTTTTTCATTTCAGAACTTTGATAATTAGACAACAATTGCCTAACACAGTGCTTTTCATTCTAATGGAAGCCCAGTGACTGTGACCAGGGGACTGTTTAACCATAGGTTAGTTGCTATCAAATGTGCCTTTTGAAGATAGAGAATTGTTACATTGTTCCAGCAGTCAGTAACCTAAAAGAAAACGTCAGAAACCACTTAGGTTTAAGAAACAGCAACATCTTTTCCGAAGTTGTTAAACTACCTCTTTGTATTTATGTTATTCATCTTGATAAAGTTAAGCAGGAATTCAGACTTTCCAAGATTTTCATGTTTTTATCTTTTGAGTGATAGGGAACATTCTAGAGTGTGGTGAAAATGTGTCTGCGTATTTGGAAGGCTCCAAGAAGCTTTCCTTCTCACTTATCTCCCTGTGAAATGTCAGCTGGATTTCTTATGGCTCTGGGATCCTTCAATGTCCAACTGGGCACTGGGTGGAATGTCCAGCACTGCCACGTCGAGCAGTTCTGTTCTTAATCCTGCAAGGCCAGAGAGTTGTGGAGACAGAAAACTTAGCTCTGAGGAGCCGAGATAGTATTTTATGTGGCTCTGGGTAGTCACTGATATTTCAAAGTGGAATAAAGCTGAAAGAATCTTCTCCTGTAACCTCCTCATTCCTAGATAAGAAAACCAAGGCCCAGAGAGCACCCCCAGTTGCCAAGGCCACACAATGGGTGCATAGTAGAGTTATGTGGGAATGCAGGGCCCTCACAGGAGGGCCAGTGTGCTTCTCCCTGCCAGGTTTTAGGAACATTTCTTGATGGGCAAAACCAAAGTAGGAAGTAAAGAAAATACACATAACCGAATTAACAGTTTGGTAAAGAATAAAATGCATTTTTCAGAATGAGCAAAGGATAAAAGCCATAATTTTCTCTTGAATGGGTAGGGATATAATTTTTGGTGTATCATTCCATACTCTAGGACTGGAAAATGCATTTTCTTTCAGTGGAAATAATATGAACATGTGCACTGGTCATGGGTAGCATGGCATGAATCACTAGGCTAGTACAGTTCAGGATATTTTTGTGTACAGGGTATGACTAGTTATCTTACTGCTGTGTACCTCATGGCAAAAGTAATTTATTACATTAGATTCTGTTTGCTGCATTTAAAAAATACACCTATTGTAAGATAAATTATATTTGCTCAAGTTCTGAATTAAACTCCATGAAGAAAGTCAAGAACTCAAATGAGAATAAAATTATAGAATTTTTGAATTCTTTATACAGAACAGTAAAGTAAATAGGAAATCTGTGAGAAGGTGAGCTCCAAGTTTCTGAGAGACGTACAGCAATTTAGGGAAGAATGAATAATAACAATTATCTATAATTTCTGTGAGCAGTTGATTATAGAGTCCAGGTGAGTGATCTTTTGTATTATAAATTTAATGAATAAACCTTGGTTTTGGAGAGTTCTTAAAGCCTGAATGGGATACCTGTGTCCAAGAGCACATTGGGTGAAGCCCCAAAGAAAGGAGGCTTTTAAGCAAGCATAATGGATGGTTGCTGTTTTAAGCTTGATTCCTTCCTGTTTTTTGTTTGTTCAAATCAGAACATTTTGCATCCTTATTGATTCAAGGTCATAATAGCAGTGTTTTCAAAAATACAATTTTCTTTTTTATAGAGTGCTGTAACACGTATTTTTCACTTAACCCTTATAATAATTCTATAATGTAGGCAGTTTTCATCTTATTTTATAGATTAAAATGCAGATTCAAAGAAAATTGCAGGATATGGAATCACAGACCTGGGTTGGAAACTGGCCCGGCTCTTACATTCTGGGCTGGTCAGGTCATTTGGTCTTTTGAAACCTCAGTTTATTCACTTGGGAAATGGGTATTACATTAATGCTTTCACCACAGGTGACCTAGGAGAAATAAATGAGACAATGTATGCAGTGCAGCAAGCACAGATCCTGGAACACAGTGAACCCTCAGGCAGTGTCGCTGCTGCTCTTGCTGTCATTTACAAAGATCATGAGAGTGGCAAAGCTGGCACCAGGCCCTCCAGGCCTAATGCTGTGTTCCTTCCTACAAGACATAAACCTGTGAACACCTCCTGCATCACCTGTCCTGAATTCCTGGGGGCTTCCATCCTCCTTCCCAGTCTCCTGCATCATCTCTGAGAAAGGGCAGGCCTGTGATTTGTCACTCCTTTGGAATCTATTGCACAAATAGCATGTGAAATTGATTTTCACATGCAGCCAGAGTAGAGGGTTTTTTGAATATGGGAGGTAGGTTTTAGGACTCCAGATCCTTCTGGATATCCCACTATACGGATAGTGGGCTGAAAAGCTCTTTTCCTTCTTTGAAGGTTTTTTCACACACCTGCTGGGCTTAATGAGGAGGAGAACCCAGCTTGTTGGTCCCCACATCCTTGGAGGGGTCTGTGCCCCACCTTTCACCCAGATAGGACCTTCCTAGTGTCCCTGTGTGCCCAGAAAAACCAGTGTGCTTGGTGACAGGGCCAGGGATGCTTGCTGGTGGTCTTGCCCTGACCTTGAGCACTCTTGGGGGATGGCATTCATTGTCCTAGCCTCTGAGGCTGACTCAGGCGTGGGAATGGCAGGGGCAGTGGACACCACCTTGACATGTCTACGCAGAAACAGTTTTCAAACTTGTATCAAGATGGAATGCCAGCTGTCTATTTCCTTACAAGATGAGAAAAACTGACAGGGACATGTTAGGGGCTTAATCATCACATTTCCTTCAGGGACTTTTGGTTTCAAAGGGATCAGTTCCAGTTAATTTCAGAAAAGGAAGTTAGGAAGAAACAAAGACGGTAAGAGCATGCACACTTCCCACTTGTCTGTCCCAGGAGGCTCCCCCTACTCCGTTTTTGAGCATGCAATCCTGGAAATAAAGCACAATGGAAACCCAAAAAGCCTCATCCTTGTATTGATCATTTGAGATTTCTGTTAGGGTAGCATTTCAGCTTTTCTGTGTGTGTTTCAGGAAATTTCTTTTCTCCTGGGCAGAGGATATGCCCACATATCTCTGTCTTTCCCATGACAATTGCTCTGTGGCTGGTTGCAATTTGCATGAGTTGCCCTCCTTCCTCAACACTTAGAGATGAAAATCAGGTCATGTGAGGTGTGGAGGTTTAAATCCACTTGCACAAAACCAGTGAAATCCCTGAAGTGTGGGGGATGGTAGTACCAAGCAAGAATCAAAGAAGTGGAGGGACTTGAGCCTTATTTTCCCAGATGCAGCTCAGTCTGTCCAAGTCACTCTGAACAATTGTGTGGACAGCTATGATCAAGTGTGCGCTTATCATTTATTCCAGACAAAATTGAACTTTTAAAAAATGCAAACCTTGTTGTTTGTGTGGCTCCTGTGAAAGGCACTCAGAAGTATGTCATGCAAATTGAAACAAAGCCTTTTAAAGAAGTTGCAGATTTTGAAATTAATTTTCAAATTAATTTTAATTTCTATGTAATTCTAAAATTTGAATTATTGCATTTGTGGCAGTCTATTACGACTCTGGGAATTATAGTTGGGATGTTCTCAGAGGTTATTTCATGCCTTCAAGTCTCTATGAGGGATGAGATGCAGTGGAGGCCAAAAAAAAAAAAAATACAGCTTACAAGTTTTCTTTTTCCTCCCCACCTCATTCTCACACCCAAATCCTGAAGAACTGTGCAGCCATAGCAGGCCCTCATAAGCCTGGGAGGCTCTGATGGTGTGGGGGCAGCCGGTGTCTGTCGTTTGACACCTATCTATTCCTTTCCCTCCTACTAGATCCCAAGCCTGTGAGAGCAGCTTTGAATGCTCAGTTCTCCACATGATGCCTGCCCCATAGTCAGTATTCAGTAAATGGTCATGGAAGGTAGAGAGGAGGGACATTTGGTAGAAATGACAGAAGGTGTTAAGTATGGAAAATGTTCAGGGAATCCCGGAAGAGATGGTGCCTGGGTGCTCGAGAGCAAGTCCAAATGCATTCTAAGCAGAGTAAGCAACATGAAAAGGAGTGGGAATTTGAATGATCTGCAAGACTGGAGCATTGGGTCCAAGGGCAAAATAGTGGGTGATGAGCTGTGCACATAGGCAGTGACCCAGAAAAGGAAGGATCCTGTATAGCGGGCTGAGGAATGTAGACCTCATTCTATAGCAGAACTATAGGTACTTTTCAGTGCTCTCAGGTTCACGTTTCAGTTCAATCACTCCCAGGTCAATGAGGGGAAAGGAAACAGGGCAGAGGCTGATGTAGCAGTATATAAGGCATTGTCCAGGGACATGTGGAAGGGACTGTAACTAGAAGGAGGAAGGAACCAGAAGTGAACAACTTGATTGTATTGGCAGAGGTATAAGGAGATAAGGGAAACTCAGGGTTCAGGTTTGAAAGAGGAGGTAGGTGCTAGAGTTGCTCATGGGAGTGATGAGGTTAAGAGTAACATAAGTGAGGTAAGGAATCAAGAGAAATGGAGAGTTTCTGGACCCACATGAAGTGTCTGTGGGAATCCAGTGGCTTCTGGATATACGTGTGAAGCTCAGGAGAAAGACATGAACCTGAGGTGGAGGAGTTAGGTGATGCATAGGGGTAAGCCCAGACTGAGGGAACAGTAAGTGGTGTCTGAGGGAGGAGGCAAGGAAGTGTGGAAAGACCTCCAGGTTGGTGAGAGCAGGCAGTCACAAGAGGGGAGGACAGGCTAGAGCCAGCCCTGAGTGGTAGGTAGACCAGAAGGCTTTCAGAGAGTAGACATGTCCCTCCCTGTAAGTGAAGTGGGGATGATGGAATGATAGAGAAATCTGGTTTTGGTTTTGCGGTGGGAGATGCTTACTGGTAATTCTGAGTGTGGAATTGGAATCAGGCTGCTTGGGTCCTGGGCAACAGAGTTGTGTTTGATTTCATGCAGGTTAAACAACCCTGAGCCTCATTTTCTTTATTTTTAAAGTGGGTTTTAAAATAGGATCACTTCAAGATTTAATGAGGGAAATGTACACAAAGTGCTGACTTGGAAACTGGCATATAGTAATTTTTCAATCAGTGTTCATTGTTATCAAGGTTATAATTTTTTTTTGATTGTGTTGTGGATTTTATTTATTTATTTATTTTAAAAAGATTTTTTAAATTAATTTATTTGACAGAGAGAGAGAGAGACAGCGAGAAAGTGAACACAGGCAGAGGGAGTGGGAGAGGGAGAAGCAGGCTTTCTGCTGAGCAGGGAGCCTGATGCAGGGCTTGATCCCAGGACCCTGGCTGGGGTCATGACCTGAGCCAACAGCAAATGTTTAATGACTGAGCCACCCAGGTGCCCCAAGGTTATAGTTGTTAAGTGAATGTTCTTATGTGGAGGGGAAGCTTCGGTGATGAATAAGAGGTTGAAGGGCAGCTGGGCAAGGAGGCTGCTGAAGGAGCAGGGCCCCTTGTTGGAGTGACATGCTTGACCCAGGTATAGCAGTTAGTCTTGGCAGGTGGAGGCATTTCATCTTCAGAGACATGAGAAGAAGAGGAAAATGGAAAAAATGCCAAGTCACCCAAAGTTTCCTTTCTTCTCTTCCTCACAGCTTACCTTTAACCTCCTTCCTCCACAAAACCTTTGTGATACGGTGGAAAGGGAGAATTCTGATGGGCATCCTGGCGCCAACAAACTCTCTGGTATTCTTAGGACTATACCTGGGCATGAGTGGGGTGTGTATTTATGTGTATGCATGCCGAGTGTGTAAATCAGCTAAAGGCTATGAGGACAAGGGGAGAGTGAGCAAAGCCACTGAATTTTCCACATATATTCTGCATTCCTCTTCATTTTCCTCCCAGACTGTAGGAAGATCGTTCATGCTTTGGCACAGGTATCCCTTTGCCTCAGAGGGATTGTGACTCATTGGAGCTGAGAGTCAGGTGTTTTCTTGAACTTTCCTGAGCCACGCCTGGCTGTGACTGATGTTCAGTGGCCTGTGGGCTCTATTCAGGAACACAGGCATCACTGGGCGAGACGTTTCTCCCTTTTTCTTTCTATCAAGGTTGGCATGCCTACCACATGTGTGATTCAGAAATCCTTTTCTCTGTAAACAGCCTAACATGTGGCACACATTTACACAAAGAATTCACACAAAGCATGGGAAGGGAAGACTTTTGGTTCTGCATTTAAATTGTTTTTCTTATGTTGTAGGCATGTGATCTCATGCATCTATTTTTATTTTTAGAAGGTGATTTCATGTTTGCAATATCCTTTTGCAATGGCTGCAATTGTAATGAAACAGTTCTATCTATGTTTGCATAAGAAAAGGTGGATGTTTCTTACATAAAGATGAGGAGAGAAGGACAAATGGTCTGTGGTCATGAGGGAGCTCCACAGCTAGCTCTGCCTCTGTGCTTCTCCCATCCCCAATGACATGGCCCATGTGAGCTTGACTCTTAAGTTCATTTCCCTCCATTGTCTACTTTCTCTATTTTCTTGCTAGTTTCAGGCTGTCAATAGTAGGTCCAAAATTCACCTTAGAAGTACTTTAAAAAAAGATGTGGGCATGAACTGCCTACTTCATCTTAGGCTTTTCAATGACAAAAATGCATGTGAGGGGTACAATCCCAGTACCAACCTGTGTAACTCTTTCAATCTTCAGAATTCATTAAAAATTTAAAAATAACATAAAAAAGAATGCTTATGGTAAAAGTCTGTTAAGCATTGATGTTTGTTCAAGCCAGGAAGGGCTTTCCCAAGAATAATAGAGAGCAGCCTTATAGCAGAGTAGAGAAATCCAATAGAAGCTGTTACTTTTGGCATTTCAGTTAATCTTTTATACATGAGTCTGAGGGTGAAGGTTCTGGGTTGTTTTCTGTTCTGAAGAACAGACACAGTGTACTGGGACCTGTGTTTTACTATTGTGTTGTTTTATATGGGAAACGAGGATGCCATGTTGACTGTTAAGCCTGTAAAATACTAAACTGTGATATCCTGAAGGTGGGGAGTTTAACTTTTCTTTATCCCTTGGGGAAAATTTTACATTTTGTGATGATTTATGTATCTGGGGTCTTAAATGCTGAATTTAAAAAATCCTGCCCACTCTGAAACTCATCTGTAGTCCCAAAGGTGTGGCCCAGAAGTGGAAGAGCGTGTGGCCAGCTGCAGGCTTAATCCCCCAAGGCACCCCAAGCAGGTGGTTTGAATTCTATTGACAGGTGTTATCTACTTCCTGTGTCAAGGACAGCAGGCTTTCTCCCTCTTGCACAGATACTGGAACCAAAATATTTCTTTTTAAGGAAAACTTTTGAAGCCAAGCAGATTTATTTCTGTCACAATCTGGAGGCTAATTCCCTGTGTGATGTTTGTTACAGTCTTAATTACACAATATCAAAAGTGCTAGCTCTGCACCTCACAATGTGCCTGTGGAATCACTTGATTTGCTTTGGCTCGGCTCTTCTTGCTTGCTCAGTAATCTGAATCTTGGCAAAGAAAGGAGAGTCAGAGTCCAGGCCCGTATGACTTGGAGTTTGCAACACAAGGATATGAGGGGTGTGTGTGTGTGTGTGTGTGTGTGTATTTGTGCCTGTCCCGTAATGCCTTTCAAACAGCTCTAGAAATTGGGGTAGAAAATTATTTACTTTGTATATCTTGGAGGGGAAATGGGAGGGGAAAAGATGATAAATGACCAGGTATCTCTACTGGTTGCAAAAGGTGCTTTGCTGAGAACTCAGTTACAGTGACCCTTGAAGTTCAGCAGGGACTCAGACAGCTTGCAAGTTCTGAGCCAGCCCAGAGAGGGAGGACCCCTTGGTCCAAGGAGAGAGCAGGATCAACACCCTCTGAAGTCCTCCTTCACTTCTGTCATCAGCTTTTTGAAACTCTTACCAGCCATCTGCTGAACTCTGGCATGTTTGACACTGATAGGAACCCAGTTACCACCCATTCTAGAGTGGTTTCTTTAGGGCACTTGATAAGGGCTATTGGATTCCAGAAGATGACAGGCAAACCCAGACAGATTCTGAAGCATGCGCATTCCTTGGGGTGAAATGTGAGAGATAGTCCTCTAGACCTGTCAGTCTTTTTTTTTTTTTAATTCCAGTATAATTAGTGTACAGTGTTATATTAGTTTCAGGTGTAAAACAGTGATTCAACAATTCTGTATTACTTAGTCCTCATCATGGTAAGTGTGCTCTTCAGTCCCCATCACCTATTTCACCCCCCCACCTCCCCTCCAGTAACCATCAATTTGTTCTCTATAGTTATGAGTTTGTTTTTTGGGTCTCTTCTTTATTTGATTTGTTTCTTTAATTTCACATATGAATGAAATCATGTGGTACTTGTCTTTCTCTGACCGACTTATTTTACTTAGCACTGTGACTTCTAGATCTATCCATGTTGTTGCAAATAGCCAGATCTCGTTCTTTTTATGGTGGAGTAATATTACTCCACTGGAGTAATATTATATATCACTATATATAATATATACATGTAGATATGGACTATTACTCCAACAGAGTAATATATGGAGTATATATATGTGTGTGTGTGTGTGTGTATGTATTTATGATATGTGTGTGTGTGTATACACATACACATATACCACATCTTCTTTATCCATTCATCAGTTGATGGACACTGGACACTTAGACTGCTTCCATAATTTGGCTATTGAGAATACTGCTGCTATAAACATTGAGGTGCATATATCTTTCATATTAGTATTTTTATTTTCTTTAGGTAAACACCTAGAAGTGGAGTTACTGGATTATATAATAGTTCTATTTTTAATTTTTTAAATGAAACACCATCCTGTTTTCCACAGGGGCTGTACCAGTTTGCATTTTCATCAACAGTGCAAGAAGATTCCTTTTTCTCCATATCTTCGCCAGCACTTGTTTTCTGTGGTTTTTATTTTAGCCATTCTGACAAGGGTCAGGTAATACCTCATTTTGGTTTTGATTTGCATTTCCCTGATGATGAGTGATGTTGAGCATCTTTTCATATGTCTGTTGGCCATCTGAATGTCTTCTTTGGAGAAATATCTCTTCATGACCAGCCCATTTCTTAATTGGACTTATTTGTTTTTTGGGTGTTGAGTTGATTTAGTTCTTTATGTATTTTGGATACTAATCCTTTATATATGTGTCATTTGCAAATATCTTTTCCCATTCCATAGGCTGCCTTTTAGTTTTGTTGACTGGTTCCTTTTTTGTACAGAAACTTTTGTTTTGATGAATTGCCAATAATTTATTTTTGCTTTTATTTCCTTTGCCTCAGGAAACATATCTAGAAAATGTTGCTATGGCTGATGTCAGAGACATTACTGCCTGTGCTCTCTTCAAGGATTGTTATGGTTTCGGGTCTCACATTTAGGTTTTTAATACATTTTGAGTTTATTTTCTGTATTACATAAGAAGTGTTCCAGTTTCATTCTTTTGCATATAGCTGACCAGTTTTCCCCAAACCATTTGTTGAAGAGACTGTCTTTTTCCCATTGGATATTCTTTTCTGCCTTACCAAAGATTATTTGGCCATATAATTGTTGGTTTATTTCTAAGCTTTGTATTCTGTTCCTTGATCTATGTGTGTATGTATTTTTGTGCCAGTACCATACTATTTTGATTACTGTAACTTTGTAATATAACTTGAAGTCTGGAATTGTGGTATCTCCAGCTCTGCATTTCTTTTCCAAGATTGATTTATCTATTCAACGTCTTTTGTAATTCCATATAAATTTTAGGATTCGTCTTCTAGTTATGTGAAAAATACTATTGGTATTTTGATAGGAGTTGCATTAAATGTGTAGATTGCTTTGGGTAATACAGACATTTTAACACATTTGTTCTTCCAATCCATGAGCATAGAACGTTTTTCTATTTCTTTGTGCTGTCATCAGTTTCTTTCATCAATGTTTTATAGTTTCCAGAGTACAGTTTCACCTCTTTGGATAGGTTTATCTCTACGTACCTTATTATTTTTGGTGCAATTGTAAATGGAATTATTTTCTTAATTTCTCTTTCTGGTAATTCATTATTAGAGAGAAAGGCTACATGTTTCTAGGAATTTATCCATTTCTTCTAAGTTGTCTAATTTATTGGCATGAAGTTTTTCATAATAGTCTTTTACAATTGTTTGTATTTCTGTGGTGTTGGTTGTTATTTCTCCTCTTTCATTTGTGATTTTATTTATTTGAGTACTTTCTCTCTCTCTCTCTGTCTTTTTTTTTTTTTAAGAGGTTTATCAATTTTGTTGATTTTTTCAAAGAACCAGCTCCTGGTTTCATTGGTCTGTTCTATTCTTTTCAAGTTTTTATATCATTTGTTTCTGTTCTAATATTTATTATTTCCTTCTTTTTGCTGGTTTGAGGGTTTTGTTTGTTCTTTATCTAGCCCCTTTAGGTATAAAGTTAGGTTGTTTATTAGAGGTTTTTCTTGCTTCTTAAGGTAGGCCTGTATTGCTATAAATGTCCCTCTTAGAACTGCTTTTGTTGCATTCCAAAGATTTTGGACTTTTGTGTTCTAATTTTTGTGTTTCCATGTACTTTTTTTTATTATTATGCTTGGTTAGTCACTGATTAGTACATCATTAGCTTTTGATGTAGTGTTCAATGATTCATTAGTTATATATAACACAAGTGCTCATCACAACACATGCTCTGTTACTCTCTCCCCTCACTGCCTCCCCTCAAACCCTCAGATTTTCCCCCCCAGTGTCAATTGTCTCTCATGGTTCGTTTCCCTCTCTTATTTCTCCCCCTTCAGATTTTCCTCCCTTCCCTCTATGGTCCTCTGTGCTATTGTTTGTGTTCCACATATGAGTGAAACCATGTACTTTTTAATTTCTTCTTTGATTTCTTGGTTGACTCATTCATTGTTTAGTAGCAAGTTATTTAACCTTCATTTATTTGTACTGTTTCCAATTTTTTTTCCTGTGGTTGATTTATAGTTTCATAGTGTTGTGATCATAAGAGATGATTGCTATGACTTCAATCATTTTGTATTTTTTGAGGCCCGTTCTATCACCTAATATGTAATTTATTCTGGAGAATGTTCTTTGTGTACTTGAAAATAATCTGTATTCTGATTTTTTAGGATGGAATAGTCTGAATAACTATTAAATCCATCTCATTCAATATTTCATTCAAGGTCACTGTTTCTTGTTGGTTTTCTGTTTGGATAATCTGTCCATTGATGTCATTAGGGTGTTAGAGTCCCCTGCTATTATTGTATTACTATCACTTAGTTCCTTTGTATATGTTACTATTTTATATATTTGGGTTCTTCCATGTTGGATGCATAAATATTTACAGTTGTTATATCTTCTTGTTGGCTTGTTTGTTATTACACAGTCAGACCTGGCATTCTTGAGGGTCATTGATGCAGCTAGACTCAGGCTAAACAATAAAGATATTTATAAAGCGTTGATATATGTGAGCATTATAAGGGATTTTTCTTTTTAACCATTCAAGTTATCAAAAAATTTTATTATCTGGACTCTTTGCACATTCCAAAACACATTTGAGGGAACCAAACCTCCAGAGAACTGAAGTTTAGTGCCAAATTACTTAAAGACAAAAATGTATAGGAATTTTAGAAGACCATTTGGAAAGTGGTCTTACAGCAATTGATTTTTTTAACTGCTTTGGGCCAGAAAGAAACAAGTATATAGCAATCCCAACACAAATTCATTGTTTCAAAATAATTTATGATTTTCAGACCTATTTCTAAGATACACCCAAAGATAGGAAAAAAAGTTTCTCTATCAAGATGAATGGATCAGAAAGGTTTCCAAAACATGCATGGAAAAACAGTTTCACTAAAATCAAAGCATAAAGTGAGTAACAAAATTATCATTTGTAGACTGTTTAAACTTTAAAAATTATATAACATGCAGATAGACTTAGGCACAACGATCAAAATTAAATGATAGATAAACTTCTCTTCCTTCCTGTGGCAAATTTCAGTGGTGCTTATTTTTTAGTTATAAAAGTAACATATACTGTTGAAAGCTTAGGAAAAGAAACATAAAAAATAAATTCAAAATAATTTTATGATTTTGAAAAAATATACCATTATTAACATTTGGTGATAGTTACTTCTGGTTGCACACATACACACATACACACACGTTTTATTTGTCCTGTATCTCTCAACTGTGCCAGTACTAAAGCATGGCCAACTGTGTGTACCTATGTGTGGGTGCATGTTTGTAATTAAAAAACAGGAATCATGCTGTTTTGTTTCATGTTTTTTTCCCATTTACATAATGGTATAGCATTTACCCATGTCAATAGAAATTATTTACAAATCATGAGGGGGAGGTGGGAGAAGAGCTCGGGGTTTTGATTTCATAATCAAATAAAGTCCAAGCTCTAACCTTTCAGCTGCTAGCTACCTTCCCTTCCATTACAGTGTCCAGTAAAATGGTATACCTTTCTCTTATGGTGGTTGTAATGATTCACTGAAAAGATATGCCATATGTACTGTATGTTTCATATGTGCAAGCTGCTGTTGTAGATTCCAAATAGCTGCATAATACTCCATCATACTGAATGTGTCATAATTCATTATTTCATTCTTCAAATTTTCTTTCTGTTCCTGTTATTTTTCCCTTAACACTTTTTAGCACACTCATACTTCAAACTTTATGGATGCCTCTGTTTTCTTTACTGACCCAGAATGGATTCTTGGAAGTGCAATTGATGCAGCAAAATATAAGAATGCTTTAAGGGCTCTGCATTTTTATAAACAATCTTGAAGACAGTTTCCCCTTTCATAATAATGGGGACACTATGATGTGATGGAAGTCATGTGATGGCATAATTCTGTGGATGTAAACCTGCAAAAAATAGAGCTGGTGTCTAAGGTGGCCTATTGCTAGACTGAGGATCATGCTGAGAACTCAGTATAGTGCTTGTAGATCCCAACTGTGTGAATCCCTAAGTCAGTCTGAGTGAAATGGCTTTGATGTGCTGGAAAAAGTTTATTTCTAGAACTGATAGAAGTAGGTTTGGGAAATAATCTTGGTCATTAATTACCCCTTTCCCTCAGACACTCTACTCTTATTCCCTCTGTGAACTTCTACCTCTTTGCTGTCCCCTTAGCCCTTTACTTCCCTCCCTTTGGCTCACTCCCACCTGGTTCTCTTCCCTTCTGCTGGAGCGCAGACACTTGTTTTGACCCACACAATAGCCAGAGTGAGGTATTCTCCATTTCAGCTTTGTCCTGCTGGCCACATGCCCTGTGCTTAGTGACCACATGTGGCCAGTGGGTGCCCCTCACAGCGCAGGCACTCAGCTACAGTAGGGGTCCAGTGGGTGCCCCTGGGGTGCAGGCAGTCACGGGGGGGGGTTCAAATACTGCCTCCCCAGGTTCAGTCCTTTCCCAGCAGCTTCCCTCATGATGTTTATAACAATTTAAATCAATTATTTATCAATACTTTTGTTTTTCAGTTCTCTAGAATTTAAGCTCCCAAGCACAGGATTGTATTCATTTTATTTGTGGTTGTATCTCTGGATCTCACCCAGTAGCATATACACAATAAATTCTCAAAGTTTAGGGAAGAAAATGTGGAAGGGAAGGAGAGAGGAGAAAAGACGAAGGGGAAGTGGAAGGGAGGGAGGTGGAAGGATGGGGGGAAATGTGAGGGAGGATAGGAAGGAGGTTGAGGAGATGTGCAGGAAAGGAGAGAGTTGGGGAAGGGGTGGGAGAAAGAAGGATGGAGGGAGGAAAAAAGGAGAGGAGAAGTAGGGAGCGAGGGAAAGGGGAAGGGAAGAGGGGAGAAAGAAGGGGAACAGAGGATATGTGGAAACAGGCACCTTGCTGCATTTTGCTCAGGGAATGTGACATTTCCTCTTGGTTCTGTAGTTGTGGCTGCTGATGTGGGCAGAGGGTGACTGGCAGGTGATCAGGGAGGAAGGAACCGATTTCTAGCTTGCTTCCTTTCTAGCTTCCTAAGGAGCTAAAATCTGAACTGAAGGAAAAAACTGGAGAGATTGGGTTAGATTGGAATTTATGTTCTTTGAATAATGTTGCTTAAATGCTTCCATCTTTGGAGGATGTCATGCAGAAACATGTGTACTTACTGCTATGTATTTTTTTCTATGTTCTAAAACTCCTATACTTAGGGTATTTTCTAAACGGGTTAGTCTTTTCTGAATGCATATAGTACATTAAACTACTGATAGTGTGGTTGAGAGAAGAACAACAGATTGTGAGATCCTACCCTCGATTTGTTACTATCTAGACCTTTTGAGATCCTTATACTGCGTTAGCGTCTTCGGGCTTCAGACTATCAAATGGGAAGCAAAATGAAATGCAGTAGATTCTGGTATGAATGGGTATGCATCTATGCTAGGGTTGGGTGTGAGGGTCTGTGAGGCAAGAGGGGTGCTGACCACTGGGCTGGATTTGGGGCATTGGGAGAGCACTAGGAGATGGGACGCCACCAGCCTCCCAGGGGAGCATGGGAGCCTCTTCCACTCCACCTATCCTGGGTCACCGAGACCACCTGGAGTTTCTCACATCTCCTGGAATTGTTGCTAATCAAAACAATTTTGCTGCTTAGCCAGCTTCGAAGACAGCCGGGTTTTGTAATCAAACACATTACAAATGTATTAAATATAGCACCAGTTTCCTGCAGACACAAGCCCTCATTCCCACTTCCTCCCCTCCCATTACCCTCTTCCCATCACCAGGGCAGTGACTTCAGGTGGAATTGTTGCTTATTTCAAGCCAGTTTAAAGTCACACATTTCTCCATCCTCTACACTTGGGTTTTTTCTTTCCCTTAACAAATGTTTTGAGACTCCACTATCAAATGACTTCTGAAACCTCTGTGAAGTGGGAATGGCCAGTCAGGAGGCCCTGGGCTGTGTCCTGCTGCCAAGATAAGAGCAATGTCTGACTCCTTTAGTTCATGTGATCTCATTTCTAAGCCCTCCCCACCCCCAACCTGAAGCCTAAAAGGGAATTAGTTCCCTGGAAAAACTCTTCATTTTCATAAAAAAAAAAAATCTATATTTTTTCCTCTGGATTATATTTGAAGGCTATTTTATCTGAACTAATATTAACCTAGCCTTAATTTAGAAACTGGAAAAGAACAGCTACCCCTGACCCTGCATTAGCCTGGTCATTATTCAGAGAGCAAGGCTAATGTTGAAATAACACTGGGGCTGTGAACTAAACTGAGTGCTCCAGGAAATGCATACTCCAAACTGACTCCAGCTCTCCTGTAAAACATGAAAGACTTTGGGAAAGAAATGTAGGAAAGAATGTTACACAGAATTCTCTACTTCCAGGCTTTGTGTTATGGTCTGTCACAACTTAAAATGTATTTTATATCTGGTAATGTGTTTTCTATAAATTTATTTATTCATATATCATTTATTAAGTATGTGATCTCTCGCAGATATTATAATAAATTATGGCAATACAAAGAAATACAAAATTCTTCATGTCCTTATAAGACAGGCTAATTCTCATAAGAGCTTTTAGTAATAGATATTAAAAAGAGGAATTTTAGAATGTGTGTGAATATATATGCACACATATGAGCAATCTAAAAAGGCTCAAGTGGAACCTAAGACATAAAGAAATTATTGTAAAATCTTGTTCTTTGTCTGACACAAGCTTTTCTGGAAAGATAAAAAGATATCTCTCTATGGAGAGAGAATACAGGATGTTGGACACCCCCAGTATAAACACTGTGATAAATCATTTTTTTTTGAAGTAAATAATTGTCATTCCAAGCCTACGACCCCACTTTGTAAGTTAATGGTTTTAAAGTCAGATTTTCATAAGCATGGGCACTGTGTGTGTGTGTGTGTCCATGCATGACTATTTGTTACTATGTACTTAGTGAGACACAAGATGATCTGTATTGAAGGCTAAGTCAATAAAACTTAGAAGGTTTTTAATGACATAGTTCTTATGGCTTTGCAACTAGAACTATGTGGCTTGAATTCAAGTTATATAATCTTAAGTGAAGTTCCTAATCTTTGTTAGCCTCAGTTTCCTCATCTGTAAACATAAAAAAGAAATTATTATACTAGATTTGTTGTGAAAATTAAAGGAAATTGTTTATCTATTGAAAGTGCTTTGCAATGTGCATTGCTTAATAATTGTACCTATCTGGATTATAGCCAGATTTCAATGAGATGATATGAGCAGAAAATCCAAGGCATAGATTTGTTGGGGGATCCATGAGGAAATTGGGAGTCTTTGCTTTTGCCTAATTACATGGCTCTGTAGGTGTGATTCCCAAGTGTTTTTTTCCCCTTGATAATTTCTCCTAAATTAGGCAATCTCTCTTGCCATGTGCTGGAAGACAGCATTCTTTTCTTTTTTAATTTATTTTTTATTTTTATTTTTGATAAACATATAATATATTTTTATCCCCAGGGGTACAGGTCTGTGAATCGCCAGGTTTACACACTTCACAGCACTCACCATAGCACATACCCTCCCCAATGTCCATAACCCCAACCCCCTCTCCCAACCCCCCTCCCCCCAGCAACCCTCAGTTTGTTTTGTGAGACTACGAGTCTCTTGTGGTTTGTCTCCCTCTCAATCCCATCTTGTTTGATTTATTCTTCTCCTACCCCCTTAACCCCCCATGTTGCATCTCCACTTCCTCATATCAGGGAGATCATATGATAGTTGTCTTTCTCCGATTGACTTACTTCGCTAAACATGATATCCTCTAGTTCCATCCACGTCGTTGCAAATGGCAAATTTCATTTCTTTTGATGGCTGCATAGTATTCCATTGTGTATATATACCACTTCTTCTTTATCCATTCATCTGTTGATGGACATCTAGGTTCTTTCCATAGTTTGGGTGTTGTAGACATTGCTGCTATAAACATTCGGGTGCACGTGCCCCTTCGGATCACTACGTTTGTATCTTTAGGGTAAATACCCAGTAGTGCAATTGCTGGGTCATAGGGTAGTTCTATTTTCAACATTTTGAGGAACCTCCATGCTGTTTTCCAGAGTGGTTGCACCAGCTTGCATTCCCACCAACAGTGTAGGAGGAATCCCCTTTCTCCACATCCTCGCCAGCATCTGTCATTTCCTGACTTGTTAATTTTAGCCATTCTGACTGGTGTGAGGTGGTATCTCATTGTGGTTTTGATTTGTATTTCCCTGATGCCGAGTGATATGGAGCACTTTTTCATGTGTCTGTTGGCCATCTGGATGTCTTTGCAGAAATGTCTGTTTATGTCCTCTGCCCATTTCTTTTTTTTTCTTTTTTTCTTTTTCTTTTTTTTTTTTTTTTACATAGAGAGAGAGATCACAAGTAGGCAGAGAGGGAGGCAGAGAGAGGAGGAAGCAGGCTCCCTGCCAAGCAGAGAGCCTGATGCGGGACTTGATCCTAGGACCCTGAGACCATGACCTGAGCTGAAGGCAGAGGCTTAACCCACTGAGCCATCCAGGTGCCCCATCCTCTGCCCATTTCTTGATTGGATTATTTGTTCTTTGGGTGTTGAGTTTGCTAAGTTCTTTATAGATTTTGGACACTAGCCCTTTATCTGATATGTCGTTTGCAAATATCTTCTCCCATTCTGTCAGTTGTCTTTTGGTTTTGTTAAATGTTTCCTTTGCTGTGCAAAAGCTTTTGATCTTGATGAAATCCCAATAGTTCATTTTTGCCCTTGCTTCCCTTGCCTTTGGTGACGTTCCTAGGAAGATGTTGCTGCGGCTGAGGTCGAAGAGGTGGCTGCCTGTGTTCTCCTCAAGGATTTGGATGGATTCCTTTCTCACATTGAGGTCCTTCATCCATTTTGAGTCTATTTTCGTGTGTGGTGTAAGGAAGTGGTCCAATTTCATTTTTCTGCATGTGGCTGTCCAATTTTCCCAACACCATTTATTGAAGAGACTGTCTTTTTTCCATTGGACATTCTTTCCTGCTTTGTCAAAGATTAGTTGACCATAGAGTTGAGGGTCTATTTCTGGGCTCTCTATTCTGTTCCATTGATCTATGTGTCTGTTTTTGTGCCAGTACCATGCTGTCTTGATGATGACAGCTTTGTAATAGAGCTTGAAGTCCGGAATTGTGATGCCACCAACTTTGGCTTTCTTTTTCAATATTCCTTTGGCTATTCGAGGTCTTTTCTGGTTCCATATAAATTTTAGGATTATTTGTTCCATTTCTTTGAAAAAAATGGATGGTATTTTGATAGGAATTGCATTAAATGTGTAGATTGCTTTAGGTAGCACAGACATTTTCACAATATTTATTCTTCCAATCCAGGAGCATGGAACATTTTTCCATTTCTTTGTGTCTTCCTCAATTTCTTTCATGAGTACTTTAGAGTTTTCTGAGTATAGATTCTTAGCCTCTTTGGTTAGGTTTATTCCTAGGTATCTTATAGTTTTGGGTGCAATTGTAAATGAGATTGACTCCTTAATTTCTCTTTCTTCTGTCTTGTTGTTGGTGTAGAGAAATGCAACTGATTTCTGTGCATTGATTTTATATCCTGACACTACTGAATTCCTGTACAAGTTCTAGCAGTTTTGGAGTGGAGTCTCGTTTTTTCCACATCTAGTACCATATCATCTGCGAAGAGTGATAGTTTGACTTCTTCTGTGCTGATTTGGATGCCTTTAATTTCCTTTTGTTGTCTGATTGCTGAGGCTAGGACTTCTAGTACTGTGTTGAATAGCAGTAGTGGTAATGGACATCCCTGCCGTGTTCCTGACCTTAGCGGAAAATCTTTCAGTTTTTCTCCATTGAGAATGATATTTGCGGTGGGTTTTTCATAGATGGCTTTGATAATATTGAGGTATGTGCCCTCTATCCGTACACTTTGAAGAGTTTTGATCAGGAAGGGATGTTGTACTTTGTCAAATGCTTTTTCAGCATCTATGGAGAGTATCATATGGTTCTTGTTCTTTCTTTTATTAATGTGTTGTATCACATTGATTGATTTGCGGATGTTGAACCAACCTTGCAGCCCTGGAATAAGTCCCACTTGGTCGTGGTGAATAATCTTTTTAATGTACTGTTGAATCCTATTGGCTAGTATTTTGGTGAGAATTTTTGCATCTGTGTTCATCAAGGATATTTGTCTGTAGTTCTCTTTTTTGATGGGATCCTTGTCTGGTTTTGGGATCAAGGTGATGCTGGCCTCGTAAAATGAGTTTGGAAGTTTTCCTTCCATTTCTATTTTTTGGAACAGTTTCAGGAGGATAGGAATTAGTTCTTCTTTAAATGTTTGGTAGAATTCCCCTGGGAAGCCATCTGGCCCTGTGCTTTTGTTTGTTTGGAGATTTTTTTTTTTTTTAAAGATTTTATTTATTTGACAGAGAGAGATCACAAGCAGGCAGAGAGGCAGGCAGAGAGAGAGGAGGAAGCAGGCTCCCCGCTGAGCAGAGAGCCCGATGCAGGGCTCGATCTCAGTACCCTGAGATCATGACCTGAGCCGAAGGCAGTGGCTTAACCCACTGAGCCGCCCAGGCACCCCTGTTTGGAGATTTTTGATGACTGTTTCAATCTCCTTACTGGTTATGAGTTTGTTCAGGTTTTCTATTTCTTCCTGGTTCAGTTGTGGTAGTTTATGTCTCTAGGAATGCATCCACTTCTTCCAGGTTGTAAAATTTGTTGGCGTGGAGTTGCTCATAGTATGTTCTTATAATTAACTGTATTTCTTTGGTGTTAGTTGTGATCTCTCCTCTTTCATTCATGATTTTATTTATTTGGGTCCTTTCTCTTTTCTTTTTGATAAGTCTGGCCAGGCATTTATCAATCTTATTAATTCTTTCAAAGAACCAGCTCCTAGTTTCATTGATTTGTTCTATTGTTTTTTTGGTTTCTATTTCATTGATTTCTGCTCTGATCTTTATGATTTCTCTTCTTCTGCTGGGTTTAGGGTTTCTTTCTTGTTCTTTCTCCAGCTCCTTTAGGTGAGGGTTAGGTTGTGTACCTGAGACCTTTCTTGTTTCTTGAGAAAGGCTTGTACCGCTATATATTTTCCTCTCAGGACTGCCTTTGTTGTGTCCCACAGATTTTGAACCGTTGTGTTTTCATTATCATTTGTTTCCATGAATTTTTTCAAATCTTCTTTAATTTCCTGGTTGACCCATTCATTCTTTATAAGGATGCTGTTTAGTCTCCATGTATTTGGGTTCTTTCCAGATTTCTTCTTGCGATTGAGTTCTAGCTTCAGAGCACTGTGGTCTGAAAATATGCAGGGAATGATCCCAATCTTTTGATACCAGTTGAGACCTGATTTAGGATCGAGGATGTGATCTATTCTGGAGAATGTTCCATGTGTACTAGAGAAGAATGTGTATTCTGTTGCTTTGGGATGAAATGTTCTGAATATATCTGTGATGTCCATCTGGTCCAGTGTATCATTTAAGGCCTTTATTTCCTTGTTGATCTTTTGCTTGGATGATCTGTCCATTTCAATGAGGGGAGTGTTAAAGTCCCCTACTATTATTGTATGGTTGTTGATGTGTTTCTTTGATTTTGTTATTAATTGGTTTATATAGTTGGCTGCTCCCACGCTAGGGGCATAGATATTTAAAATTGTTAGATCTTCTTGTTGGACAGATCCTTTGAATATGATATAGTGTCCTTCCTCATCTCTTATTATAGTCTTTGGCTTAAAATCGAATTGATCTGATATAAGGATTGCCACTCCTGCTTTCTTCTGATGTCCATTAGCATGGTAAATTCTTTTCCACCCCCTCACTTTAAATCTGAAGGTGTCTACAATGAGTTTCTTGTAGGCAACATATAGATGGGTTTTGTTTTTTTATCCATTCTGATACCCTGTGTCTTTTGATTGGGGCATTTAGCCCATTAACATTCAGGGTAACTATTGAGAGATATGAATTTAGTGCCATTGTATTGCCTGTAAGGCGACTGTTACTGTATATTGTCTCTGTTCCTTTCTGATCTACTACTTTTAGGCTCTCTCTTTGCTTAGAGGACCCCTTTCAATATTTCCTGTAGAGCTGGTTTGATGTTTGCAAATTCTTTCAGTTTTTGTTTGTCCTGGAAGCTTTTAATCTCTCCTTCTATTTTCAATGATAGCCTAGCTGGATAGAGTATTCTTGGCTGCATGTTTTTCTCGTTTAGTGCTCTGAATATATGATGCCAGCTCTTTCTGTCCTGCCAGGTCTCTGTCGATAAGTCTGCTGCCAATATAATATTTTTACCATTGTATGTTACAGACTTCTTTTCCCGGGCTGCTTTCAGGATTTTTTCTTTGTCACTAAGACTTGTAAATTTTACTATTAGGTGATGGGGTGTGGACCTATTCTTGTTATTTTGAGGGGGGTTCTCTGCACTTCCTGGATTTTGATGCTTGTTCCCTTTGCCATATTAGGGAAATTCTCTCCAATAATTCTCTCCAATATACCTTCTGCTCCCCTCTCTCTTTCTTCTTCTTCTGGAATCTCAATTATTCTAATGTTGTTTCGTCTTATGGTGTCACTTATCTCTCGAATTCTCTCCTCGTGGTCCATTAGCTGTTTGTCCCTCTTTTGCTCAGGTTCTTTATTCTCTGTCATTTGGTCTTCTGTATCACTAATTCTTTCTTCTGCCTCATTTATCCTAGCAGTGAGAGCCTCCATTTTTTATTGCACCTCATTAATAGCTTTTTTGATTTCAACTTGGTTAGATTTTAGTTCTTTTATTTCTTCAGAGAGGGGTTTTATATCTCCCGAGAGGGTTTCTCTAATATCTTCCATGCCTTCTGCGAGCCCTGCTAGAACCTTGAGAATCGTCATTCTGAACTCTAGATCTGACATATTACCAATGTCTATATTGATTAGGTCCCTAGCCTTCGGTACTGCCTCTTGTTCCTTTTTTCGTGGTGAATTTTTCCACCTTTTCATTTTGTCCAGATAAGAGTATATGAAGGAGCAAGTAAAATACTAGAAGGGTGGCAGAGACCCCAGGAAAATATGCTTTAACCAAATCAGAAGAGATGCTAAATTGTGGGGGGGGGAGAAAGGGGATAAAAAGAGGTTCAGAAAAAAAAAAGAAAAAAAAAGAAACAATTAAAAAAAGAAAACGAATAAAGAAAAATATAAAAAAGAAAATATATATATATATATATTAGATAAACTACTTAAAAAACGTTAAAAAAGAAAAGGGTAAAGGTTAAAAAAATTTAGCAGAAGAAGAAAAAGAAAAAAAAATTGAAAAAGAAGAAAAAAAATTAACTGCAAGACTAAAGAATCATAGGGAGAAAGCCATGAGTTCCGTGCTTTGCTTTCTCCTCCTCAGGAATTCCGCTGCTCTCCTTGGTATTGAAACTGCACTCCTTGGTAGGTGAACTTGGTCCTGGCTGGATTTCAGGGGCCTGTTGTAGTGATTCTCAAGTGTCTTTGCCCCAGGCGGAATTGTACCGCCCTTACCACGGGCCGGGCTGACTAATCAGCTCGGGTTTGTTTTCAGGAGCTTTTGGTCCCTGAGCGCTCTCCGTAGAGTTCTGTAGGACGGGATTGAAAATGGCGGCCTTCCAGTCTCCGGCCCAGATGACCCGAGAGCTCGGGGCCCCACTCCTCAGTGCGCCCTTAGAGAATAGTGCCCAATTACTCCTGTCACCCTGCTTCCGGCCGCGCTCCGAGCTCACCGAGCCTGCGACCGGTTCAAGGTAACCCCGAGCTTAGAGCTCACTCCTTGTCTCTGTCTCTGTAGCCGGCTTCCCGTTCTAATACCTGCAAGCTCTGCGACACTCAGACACCCCCGATCCTTCTGTGACCTTGCAGGACCTGAGGCCACGCTGACCCGCATGGGCTTCACCCCGGTTTAGCCTCTGGAGTGATGTCCCTCAGCAGACCAGACTTTTCAAAGTCCTGATTTTGTGCTCCATTGCTCCGCCGCTTGCCGGGAGCCGGCCCCTCCCCCCGCAGTCTATCTTCCCGTCGTTTTGGATTCACTTCTCCGCCAGTCCTACCTTTCAGAAAGTGGTTGATTTTCTGTTTCTAGAATTGCTGTTCTTCTTCTCTTCAATCTCCCATTGGATTTGTAGGTGTTTGCAATCTTTAGATAAGCTATCTATCTGATCTCCTGCTACCTGAAGTAGTCTCAGCCTGCTACTTCTCCTCCATCTTGACTCCTCCCCATAAGACAGCATTCTTAAGGCAGCCACATAATTTTCGAACCTTTTAGATAGATAAGTATAAATCCCAGATAGACTTAATTCCAAATCTCTCCAGAGGAGGAGGTTCTTTTCTGCTTGGAGTGGGGTGTAAACCGTCAGTGGAGAAGGTGCAAGACCAGACTTCTGTGTTTTTCTGAGCCAGCCATGCACCCTTGTGTCCTCTGGGAAAAGAGGGAGCAAGGTTGCCATTCTGGTGACATCAGATTGCCTCATACAGTGACCAGAATGGAACAGAGCTGTGTCCTGACTCTTGAGGCATTGATGAACACAGTGTTTTATTTTTACATAGGAGAAGACTTTCAAAGGGGCCCTGATTCCCTTAGATTAGAATCTAGAGCTGCACTGTGCAATACAGTAGCCATAAGCCACATTTGTCTATTTAAGTTTAAATTAATTTATATTAAAGAAGCTGGGGGCAACTGGGTGGCTCAGTGGGTTGGGGCCTCTGACTTTGGCTTGGGTCATGATCCCAGGTTGTTGGGATTGAGCCCTGAGTCAGGCTCTCTGCTTGGCAGTGGGCCTGCTTCCTCCCCCCTCTCTCTTTGTGATCTCTGTCTGTCAAATAAATAAATTTAAAAAACCCTTAAAAACATACATTAAATGAAGCTAACACTTTAGTTCCTCAGTCACATCAGCTACATTTCAGGTGCTCTGTAGTCACTGCGACTAGTGGCCGCCTATGGGATGGCACAGGTGTACAGCATTATTCCATCATCACAGAATGGCTGTTGGATAGCACAAACAAAAAGTTTGTCAGATCAGTGCTCATGCTTAAGGTTAGGATAATAAAGAAAGCCCCATACCATATACTTCAACTTCTGTTCATGCCATATAGCATCATGGCCCAGTCAAATCACCTTTCTTTGTTTAAAGGGAGACAATTTCATTCAGATCAGATTGTATTTCTGAATTCCCATTGTTGGTTTCTTCCTTGAACATGTATGAAATAACCGAAGTAGAACAGACATTTTGAAATTTGGGGGAAAAGGAAGATAAAGGAATCTATCTGAAGGACTAGCAGAGGGCCAGAGCTGAGGCCCTCAGCAAAGTGGACAGCTGAGAGATTCTGGACTTTGAAGGTCATCTGCAGTGGATTTAAACTCTCACTAAAGGCAAGAGCATTCCATTTATTCTGCTTGAGATCAACATCAGCAAAGGAAGTCCTGGATGAACATGACAAATATATGAGTCTAGAAGTATGCCGTGCCTTCAGTGAAAATGGAGGAAAATCCTGTCATCAACTAAGAGACACCTCAAGACAGACTTCCACTCTCTGCAGTGGAATTTTCTCCAGCTTTATTTTCTTAGGAGAGGTACTTAAAGGACAGCACCCATATTTGAGAAATTCAATATCACATAATTACGATCTTTTTCCTAATCTATGCCAGAGAAAAATAGAAATCTTTGTGGCAAACCTGAGGAAAGGAAAAATTCTTGGTGAAAGAAAATGGAAATACCTTAAGTGTGGGATTCAATGAATATTATTTACTTGTGTATCATTTTGCATTCTATATTGCTACCTCCTAGTTCTTAATAAACATGATTCTGAAATGTAAATTTTTGGGGAGTTGGGATGAAAAACCTTCAGCAAAAGGGTGGCTTATAATTTCCTCCAAATGGACACAACTAGTTGCACATGGAGGCATTTTAGTTTCTAGAAAGTGCTGAATCCTGATATTGCTTTACATAACATGATAAAGAAGTCCAGTGCTTAAATACTTTTTTTTTTTTTTCTGAAACTGCAGTCAACTTAACTTTTGAGACATAGTCTTAGGGCAGACATACATGTTTAGACTTATATTTTTCTCTCTATATATTTCCCTGATACTTATGTTCAGTAAGCATTTATTTATTTTTAAAATATTTTATTTATTTGAGAAAGAGCAAGAGAGAGAGTGACAGCAAGCAGGAGTATCGACAGAGAGAGAGGGAGAAGCAGGCTCCCCATGGAGCAGGGAGCCCCACTTGGGGCTAGATCCCAGGGCCCTGGGATCATGACCTGAGCCGAAGGCAGATGCTTAACCGACTGAGCCACCTAGGAGGCCCTGTTCAGTAAACATTTAATAACATTTGTTGAGTAAATGAACCATTTCCATCCCAGGGTAATGGTAATTTAGCTAGAATGATGACTCAGAAATTCAACATAGATCCCAATGCCAAAGACTCTTGGTATACAGTAGTAACTGAGAGAGTTACCCTAACAAGTGATTCCAAAATTTTGGTATACGTAGGGTTGTAAAGCCATGCAGCTCAACTCCAGCTGCAATCAGTCAGAACCTCTGGGTATGGGACTTATCTTTTTTTATAGTTTTCTAGGTGATTCTGATGCACTCTTTGATTTTAGAAATCACTACCGTCCTTGGCCAGGTGGCTAATTTCAGACATCTAAAAAGGCCTCATGCTTCATAATCTGGCCTTCATCTGCCTAAATTCTCCCCATAAGCCCAACATCTCAAATTCTCATCTGACCACATTAAAGTGTAATTGATGAGGGGCAGAATATCTAAGGGCCGAGATAGATGGCTGAGGGAGAGGTGGAAACAGGCCAGGGTCCAGGTGACTTTCTCCAGGACTAGCACTGCCCTTGGGATCTAGCTAGGTTTCTGTGGCTCTGTGGATATCACAGAGAAATCGTCACCATTACTGGCCAGCACCCATGTCACCGGCCCAGAGGGGTCCCAGTACATTAGAGGATTCAGTGGTCTGGAGGAAGATCATCTGTATTTAGGCTGAGCTGCTCAACCATGCTTGCCTTTTATTGGAAGTCTCCAAATTTGACTGGGCTTGGGTAGAGGGGTGGGTCTTTAATTGGAAAAATTCTGAGGAAACTCTGTCTTTTTCTAGCTCTGTCTCCTCTGTCTTAATTCTCGAAGCTGAAGGTAGGTTGGTAAGCTCTGAATTCACCCTGTGGTTAAGTGGGTGGTCTGTGAAACTTTGTGTGACAACTCTGCACCTCTCATGCCTATAGCCCCAGATCACAAGTGAGTATGTGTTGTAGAAATGAGGATGGCATGTGTATTATTCACTGCACAATAAAAAAAGACCAACAAGTATCTGTCTTTTGAAGGAAATTAAAAAGAGAGAGCATGTATATTTGAAAGAAGAAGATATCTGATTTCCTGTTAGTGTTGGATGGTAACTCAGAATCATCATTAGCTTTTTCTAATCATCTAAGATGATGATGATATACTCATTTATCCTATTCCTCTTTGGCTCTCAGTTCTGTCATCACAGTGGAGATGGGAATTTGTCCACATTATGCTCACGGGTCTATGCATATTGCTACAAGCTCTTGTGTGTACCACCCTGTGGGTGACCCTCTTGCATAGGAACGACACACAAAGGACTCCCATGAACAACTCACTGAAGAAGCTAGCACCTCCATCTCTTCCTCTTACATTTGGCTCTAACTATGATGAGAAGAAGTAACACAGCACAGCTCCTGGGGTCTACAGCCCAGGGCAGGTGTGGTGTTTTGGCATCAACATGTTCTGAGAGACGGCCAGCTTTCCCTATGACCGCAAAGTGAAGGGAAGAGAAGTTATTTGGTGAGTTTCACTAGGCAGTTTAAATACATTAATTTGTAGCAGGTTTGGAGAGAAAGAATGTTAAGAGCAGATCAAGTGAATGAGTTTGAAATGGCTTTGTCAACAACTAACAAAACTGGAGGAGAGAAAAGGTGGCGATCATTGCTCAAACAAGTTCTTCCTTCCCTCCAAGAAATGAGGTGTGGTATATGGAATCCATTGTAGCTAATCGTAAACAGGTGCATCTTAAACCCTTGATGCCAACCTGCTCAAACATGTTGGGACCCTTCTGCTTGCACAGGAGCTAATTACGTGTGCATTCTGATTGGCGAGGGGACTGCAGCTGGTATCGTGGTGAGTGGAGTTAGTAAAGGAAGACGGATTGCACTTGTACTCATGTTTAGACTTGCAAGTCTTTCAGGGACAGACTTTGATGGAGCTGTGCATTTCTTTACTTCCCCTTCAACCACCAGGACTATGCTTCACACCCAAAGATACTTAATCAGGATATGAATGTATCACACTTAGCCAAGAGACTGATGGGAACTGTTTTTATACTTTTAACCATTGTTCGGTCTTAGGATTCTGATGCAAACCAACCACAGGATATCATTTTAGGCACCGGTCTGCTGATCACCGACATGGATTTTTGTATGATGACTGGCTTGGATTAACGTGTTGCCTCTTGTTATATTCCTTAGCCTACTTTTTAATCTACATAATTTTCTGCCAATTTATTCCTTTTCATAGGGCCTATTAAATTGCTAGGGTTAAATTTCTGTAATTCACACACTCAATTCTCGGAAAATGTTGGTTAATTTCCTAACCTTGTGAATTACACTCAACTGGGTAAGAGACACTTGTATAGGTTGATCAGCAGTGAACTGTGAAGCCCATGAAGTACATATAGCTGCAGGGCCATGCAGTTGCAAGGCAGACCTTTAAAGGCCCTGAATCTAATTTTTTTTTGGGGGGGGTCCTTCTATGATGATTTTTAATTCTTATTTATTTATTTATTTAAAGTTTCATTTCATTTTTTCAGTTAGGTGAGCCTGGTGGTGGGTATTAAGGAGGGCACATATTGCATGGAGCACTGGGTGTGGTGCATAAACAATGAATTTTGGAACACTGAGCCTAATTTTGTATGGATGGCATTGTATTTCTACTTTCAAAATGAGGATCTTAAAATCTGTATCTATTCCTGGCTTAACTACTGGTATACTACATAATTATTTTACTTTTATTAAGTAGGCTCAGCTCCCAGCATGGTGCCCAACACAGGGCTTGAATTCACAAACTTGAGATCAAGACTTGAGCTGAGATCAAGAGTCTGGCACATAACTGACTGAGCCACCCAGGCATCCTAGTGTACTACCTTAAGACATTCAAGTCTTTAGTATGAGAGTCTCACGGCTAGTAAAACAAATAAATGCTTAAACAAATAGGTGCTTAATTATATTAATCAATGATAAATAAAAATTAATGCTGATGATAAATAAGTTATATGCCAAGCACTGTTTTTAAAAATAATTATTCTTTTCATAAGCTTTACATTTTAGGTTTGAACACAAACATAGTACAGATGGTTCCTGTATACTCTGCCCCAGTTTCCCCTAGTGTTAGTATTGTCACAGCCAATAAACCATTGTTGACACATTATTCAGTAAGTCCATACTTTATTCACATTTCTTTGGGTTTACCTAGTACCCTCCCATCCAGAGCACCACATCATATTTAAATATCTATCTTTACACCACTGTTGTCTATGACAGATTTTCGGATTTCCTTTGATTTTGATGACATTGATAGTTTTGAAGAGTACTGGTCAGGTATTTTTATAGACTGATAGAATTCATCTGATTCTTTTTTTTTTTTTTTTTTCTTCATGATGAGATTGATGATATGAATTTTGGGGCAGAAGACTACAGAACCAAAGGGCCATTCTTATCAGATCATATCAAGGGTACACACTCTTAAAATGACCTATCACTTTTGATGTTGACCTGATTACCTGGCTCATGGGGTATTTGTCTGGTTTCTCTACTATAATATTATCCTCCCACCCCTACCCCCACTTTCCATAATGTATTCTTTGGAAACAAGCCCCTAAGTGAATCCCCTATGGGGAGTTACTTAGAATTTTTTATATTAGAGAGTTATCTATTCTCCATTTATTTATGTATTCAATCATTTATTCAGATAATTATGCAATCATGGATATTTGTTTATACTTCAGCTTATTCTGTTGTTTAAATTGTTCCATTGGCCATTGGCAACTCTTTTGTTGGTTCCTGTATGCTTCTTCTCATATCCCAATCATCATGGCTTTTTGTTTTGTTGTTGTTGTCATTATTCAGCACATCATTATTTTCTGGCACCCCAAAATGCTCCTGGCCCATCTTGCATATTTCCTGACCCAGGCCTAGAATCAGGCATTTCTAATAAGCTCCAGATGCTTTGGAAAATAGTATTAGATACCAAGACCTGGATGCTGGGTGTGCATGGTGCTACTGGGGTGTCATGGCTTCTAACTCTCCCACTTGGCAGAATGAGGAAATATGAGTCTATGCTATTGCACATTTACACCCATACCTATAAATACTATGAATATGAAGTCATTTGAATCTTAGTAAACTAAACATGAGCCCAAGCTATGTCTCAAACTTTTATCCATTATTTTGCTTCTTTATGACCAACAGTGAAAGAACTGGATCCCAGTATCCACCATCCATTTACTTAATTGTCATTCTAGGAACACATTTGTATACAGGTATGGTGGTTTCAGAAGTGGTAATGGATACCCTATGGGAAATAATATGATTAGCTAGAGTACAGTTCTCTACCCAGCTAGTTTCTTTTGCCATTTGTCTTACACTTACCACTCACTTCTAAAGTGAACTAGGTCAGCACCCCTTTTTCCTCCTCTCCTTCTCTTAAGTTGTTTTATACATATTGCACATTTCATCCTGGGACTCCCCGACCTCATAAAGAGATTTACCAAAGCTTGCATACATAAATGTTCACTCTTTTTGCTATAAAATTCTACAGATTATGATAAATAGATAGGGTCATATATCTACCAATATAATAACCTATAGAATACTTTTTCCACCTCACAATAACCCTGTACTTCACCCTTTGACTCTTTCCTATCCCCAAACTGCTGGCAACCATGGATCTGTATTCCAATCCTATGGCATTGCCTTTTCCAGAATGTCATATAAATGAAGCCATCAACTATATAGCATTTTCAAGCTAACTTCTTTCACTTAGCAGTATGCACCTAAGTTTCATCTATATCATCGTGTGGATTGATATTGCATTCTTTGTTATCACTGAATAGTATCCCATTGTATGTTTGTATCACAGTTTGTTTATCTGCTCACCTATTGAGGAACATGTTGGTCGCTTCTGTTTTGGGCAGTTATGGATAAAGTTTCTATAAAAATATGTGTAAGGATTTTTTTTTTGGACAAAATTTTCAATGCAGTAGGAGCACAATTGCTGAATTGTATGGTAAGATATGTTTAGTTTTATGAAAAACTACCAAAAGATATACCAAAGTGGTTGTATCATTTGTATTTTTACCATTTATAAATTGGAGCTCTTGTTGCTCTATATCCTCACCAAGAATTGATGATGTTAGTATTTTGAGGTTTAACCATTTTAATATGTGTGTAATGGTATCTCTTTCTTGTTTTAATTTTCAGTTTCCTAATGAAAAATGATATTGAACATCTTTTCAATGCTTGTTTGCCATCTGCATATCTTCTTTGGTGACATGCTCAGTTATTTTGCCCATTTTTAATCTGGGTTCTATGTTTGTTTATTGTTGAGTTTTGAGAGTTCTTTGTATTTTTTGGACACCAGTCCTTTATCAGATATGTTTCACAAGTATTTTCTCCTAGCCTGTGGCTTGACTTATTATTCTCTTAATAGTATATTTTTCCAGCGAAAAAGGTTTTAATGTTACTGAAGTTCAATTTATTAAATTTTTTCTTTCATGAACCAGCAGCTCTATTGGTTTTTCCTTCATGTATGTTGAAGCTCTTTTACTGGGTCCATAAATGTTGTCCTGTTCTGTTGATGAACTGACAGCTTGAAGAACTTCCTTTATCATTTCTTGTAGTACAAATTTGTTGGTGATGAATTCTTTCAGCTTGTGTAGATCTTAAAAAATAGTCAAACAGAGAGAGTCAATTATCATATGGTTTCACTTATTTGTGGGGCATAACAAATAGCATGGAGGACATGGGGAGTTAGGAGAAGGGAGTTGGGGGAACTTGAAAGAGGAGGTGAACAATGAGAGACTATGGACTCTGAAAAACAATCTGAAGGGTTTGAAGAGGTGGGGGGGTGGGAGGTTGAGGGAACCAGGTGGTGGGTATTAGAGAGGACACGGATTGCAGGGAGCACTGGGTGTGGTACAAAAACAATGAATACTGTTATGCTGAAAATAAATAAATAAATAAATGATAAAAAAAAATTTATTCAGCCTTTATTTTTGAAAGAGTCTCATCTCTTCCCTGGAATAGAATCCTATGTTGAAAGTTATTTGTTTCAGTATTTTAAATATGTTGCTCCACTGTCTTTGCTTATATTACTTTTGGCTAGAAATCTGTTTTCATATTATTTTTGGTCCTCATGTGACATGTCTTTTTAATTTTCTTTCTGGTTTCTTTAAAGATTTTCTCTTTATTATTGGTTTTGAGCAATTTGATGATAATGTTCCTTGCTTCAGTTTTTTCCTTTTTATTCTTTGAATTTTTTTTTCTTCTAAAATTTATAATTTTCATCAAATTTGGAAAAAATTTGAGTTATTTTTTCAATTGTTTTTCTATTCCCATCCCTCCTCAAATGTCTTTTCAGAAGTTGTCCTGTAGCTCAAGTATGCTCTATTCATTATTTTTTATTCTTTTTCTATTTTATGGTTCATTTTGATATATTCTATTTCTACTTTCAAGTTCACTAATATTTTCTTCAACAATGTCTTTTCTGCCATTAAAGCCACCCAGTATTTTTCATTTTGGCATTATAGTTTTCATTTATAACATTTTGATTTTTAATATTTTTTATCTTCCATATTTCTACTTAACTTTTTGAACATGGGAAATATAGTTACATTAACTGTTTTAATGTCTTTGCTAATTTTAATATCTTTGTCAGTTGTCGGTTTTGATTTATTGATTTTCCTTCTCATTAGGGGTTATATTTTCCTGCTTCTTAGTGTGCTTGCTAATTTAATTTAATGTTGTGGCAGACACGTGAATTTTATCCTATTGGATTTCATGTACTGCCTTTAAGATTTGGTAGGTGGGACCAGACAGTACTCACTCTTGGGCTATGGAGTTAAAACCCCATTAAAACCCAAGTTAACTCTGCCTATGGAGTTAAAACCCTTCTGAGTACTCTATCCAATGCCTGGTGAGTCATGATTTTTTCCACTCTGGCTGGTGGGAACAGACCCTATTCCCAGCGTGGTGCGAAAGCTGGGTACTCTTACTTCTGTTTCTTTCAGATACTATTTTCCCCAGCCATGCTGCAATGATCAGTACTGAACTGAATACATGAGAGGGACCATTTGTAGATTCAAAGAGTTTTCTCTCCTCTCTACTTCTGTCAACACCAGCTTTCTTGATCTCTGTGGAGTCTCAGCTTCATCTTTTCAACTCAGGTGTCTGTAAGCCTCTGCTTGGTTTCCCCTCCCCTGTGCCATGGTCAGGAACTCCCCTGAGGTGGTCAGCTGAGGAATCTCAGGGTTCCCCTGGTCTGTTTCTCATCTCTTGAGGTTACTTTACTTGTCTGGTATCAGTGTCTTGAAAATCTTTCTTTCATGTATTTTGTGTGTCTTTTTTAGTTCGGTTTTAGCCAGGATGGTAAAAATGCTCCTGTTACTCTATCTAGGTTGGAAGCAGAAGTTCAACAGGCAGTACTGCAATTGTTTTACCTCCACTGTTTTATTTAATCCTTACAATAATTTTATGACATAGGAACAATTGTTATTCCCAGTTTTTAGCAGAGAAAACTGATGCCCTGCTATGTTAAGTGGTTTTCCCCTTTGATCCACACCTAATAAGTCATAAAAACAGTACTTGCTCCCTGCGACATATAATTTAAGGACCTACAGTTTTTACAACCAATTTAGAGAGATTTCTAGATTAACTTCCATAAAATCATTTTATAATTACTTTCTTCATTGTTTATAAAATATTTTAACATCTTGGCCAAAATTTGGGAAGAAATAATTTTGGGTTTCCAAAATTTCCAGTACCATGCTAACAGTGATATTCCATCGATACAATTGATAGTGCTTTAATGGAAGGGCTTTAGAACACTTACACCATTAGCACTCCTTGATGTATAATTATATGAAGTTTTACTTTTTTTGGTCCTCAAGTTCCAAATGGAGACTTTAGCCAGAGTGTTATATTTGAGTGAATGTGGAAAGACATGATCTGATAACCCAGGTTAAGAAACAATTATATCACATACTGAGAAGATAGAACAAAGAAGTTGTTTTTTTCCTTTGCCAGATAGTTATTTTAAATGAAGTCTGGGCAAGAGAGGAGTGAACCCCATGGAGATAGCTTCCAGAACAGAGAACAGGCTATGGAAGGGCTGAGAGCCAGTTGTTGGAAACAGCCTGTGGAGCTAGAAACAGAGATCAAGAGGAGGCATTAGCATGTGGAACCAGAGAGCTCTGGGGCCAGTATTGGAGTGTCTGACAAGATGGGTGGGGTTTGGCTTTTATTCTAATGATAATGTGTGGTCATGGAAGCTGAGGGGCATGTGGTAATCTGTGGCCTTTTACATTAAATGAAATATGGAATATGCATTCACCAGGTGCTTTACCTGCATCACCTCATCTAACTTTGACCACAATCCTGAAGAAGGTAATGATGTATCCATTTTGGCCATGAAGAGATAACCTAGGAGAGAGTGACTTGATGCTGGTAGACTGTGGGTTTGGGTTTAGATCTATCCATTTGCTTCCTATTACTTCGTGCTGTCTCCTATAACACCACTTTTATTTAACCCTATGATTTCAGAAACTAAACCTCCATGTAAAGTTTGAGTTTCTTTTTATTTAGAAAAATGTTGAATTTCAAACTTCTAGCAAATAGGCTATGATTCCTAAATATTATTCCCTAATAAAAGAGACCAGATCTTCTTAGAGGATTGGCTAATTCCAGATGTGGGGCAGGAAGTGCGCAAGACCAAAATAAAAAATGCACACTCTTAAAGTCTACTGGAGTTGCATCATAAGGAAGAAGCTATAGATGGAATGATCTGAGGATCATTAAGGATAATAACTATAATAGATTAAAACACATCATATTGCTTGGGCATTCTTCCTCAATGCCCTAGGTTGAGATAGGAAGTCTTTTCTGTTTGCTTAATAAATTGAACTTCTTCCATGGAATCTCTTGCCACTGGCATCCCAAAATTAGCCCAAAGAACCTTGAAAGCACACAGGGAATATATCTGGCTTATCTATCATTGGATCCTACATAGTCACTCAACACTTAATTAGCTGACTAACAAATCATGAACAGACAAAATAAACTTATATTGAAATGGTTATGCCAAAATGAGGGGCTCTTACTCTTCTTTAAGGTCAGGTAACCATTGGATAGTATAAAGGAGGAACAGTCTTTTCTCTGCAGAAAAATTCACATATGAACTTTTATAACACAAAACACATGGTTTGCTTTACAATCCCAGAAGATTCAAGATTAACTGCAATCTGTCTATATTATGGATCCACTACTTCTCTGTTCGTAAAAAATGATTCAGTGTATGACAGGAACTTTCCTACTTGATCAGGCTAACATTTATATTAAAAAAATACAGAAGGAGAAAGAACATGTGGACCTGAATCATTCATAGCATGATTAGAAACCTTATCATAAAATAGTTTACTTCACCTGATGTAGTCCATAACTTTTATCATATTTTGATGGATGGGTTGAACCTTGGAGTCTATTTAGGTAACCAAAAAAGGCCAAATTATTTAGTACTTTTTACAGTAAGTTTTAATATAATTAAGCCAAATTTAAAACTCAAATGATTATCCAGAAAGTTTTAGCAGGTACAGTTTCAGAGAAATTTTTTTTAAGCTGCAAAATGATCACATCTTATGTACATTTGTAGCCAACTTATCAATCTATGCTTAGAAAAAGGGTGTGGTGTGATCCAATAAGCACAACATGCTCATTCAGTCAAAATACACCATATTCCTATTTTTCCCCCTACATCTTGCTCAGCTTTGTTTTCTTTCCTTTCCCTTTGAATCTTATGGTTTATTGCTTAATTTTGATCTTGACATTTTAGCTATGTCTGAACTGAGTCTTTCGTGGGAAATTAAAAGTGAATCTCATTGACAGGGTTGTAGTCACAGAGCTTTATCTAGGAACAAGTTGCTGTTAACTGTTATGGAAATGACATCAGAGAGAATGCACTTTTATTCACATCCCAAAGACTCAAAGTAAGATGATTATATAAAGCCGGATGACCCTTTGGGTGTCTATACAATACTCTAGCAGCTGGGGCCGCTTGGGTTTACATTTCCTTTACATCAAAGGCACATCAAAACACATAATGATATCCTCTGGAGTAGATAGTTGTTCTTTGATAAGTGTGTGTGATGTGTCCTGAAGCCCCCTGGCCTCATGTCCTTGGTCATTATAAAGATAACTTAGGATTTCAGTGTGGTTTTATGTAAAGAAAATCATATTAGAGCATTATGGAAAGTAATTAAAGTTACATTAGAATATAATAACTTTCTTCCATTAAAGCTGGCAAATGCTTTGGAGTAGCCCTTATTCCAAGCAGGGGAAGCACTGTTTTTTGTAACTCTGATTTATTATGTAACAGTAGACCTTGATCTACTCATTGTTCAGTTCACTTTTGTTTGTTTCTCTGTTAGTGTCAACTTACAGATACTCCCAGGAAGACATAGACTCAAGACTTACAATGCGTTGAAGGGTAAAACTTAGAAGCAAGATGCATCAGAATAATGACTTTCAGTGCTCTTTTCTCTTGCTATTAAATTAGCAAAGCACACAACCAATTTCTCAGGTAGCTTTTGTGGTTGGGGATAAGTATAAAGCCTATATGGCATATCTAAACAATAAGACACTTATTTAAGTGAGTGTTTTCTTGTTCTCTTGACTTACAATGGGCCAGATTCTGGAAAGGCGTGGGCTGGCAGCTAGATCTCTGATCAAGTTCATGATATCCATGGGTTGGTGATGAACCTCTTGGCCTACACTAACCCTCGGCATGCACGCCCTATTGCCTTATCAAACGTAGAGCAACCAGCTGTCTTTTGTCACTGAGATAGTGTTCTTTGACAACCAGCGAGACAGTTTCAGTCAGAAAGCAATCAGCAGTTTTCCTAACAACAACAGCAACAATAACAACAACAACAACAATGAGAAAAGGCAAAAGAAGAAACTTCTATTGTTTCACTAACTGCTACAAATCAGGAACATTTCTGTGTCAGAAGCAGGATATACAAAAAATATACAGTGATGCCCAGCCTGGCTCTTCAGGGGATGGGCTCTCATCACTGCATTATGGAACATGGGTCTAGACAACCCAGTGACCTCACAGTTAGATTTCTCTGGAAATAGAACATTTCATCTGTAAATATGAAAATGGTGACAGAGGTATAGATGCTGAAGGGAATCTGAAGATTTGAAAAAAAGGAAAAGAAACAATTACAAGAACAGGTAAGAAGCTAAAAGGGTTGACTTCTTGCTCCATTCCTGGCTTGGAATGTTGGGAATGACCATACAATGTTGGTCTAATCATGTCTGGTTTGGATGTGACAAGAGGGGCTATGTGAGGCAGGGATGGAGGACATTTGGTGGCTTCTGTGCTTTATGTCTTCTCCTCTTCTCCTCATTCCTGCATCCATGATGTCTGCATTCATGACTCTTTAATGAGATGGCCTTGGCCAACCATATTTGTACTTTGAGGTTTTTTTTTTTTTTTTCTTTTTCTTAAACAAAGGACATAAATGCATGGATGAAGTACTTTCAGACCCATTCCTGGGTTTTCTACTGAAATCCAGATGATTTTCATTTTCAGAATGCTGAAATGATACTCATTTGGTGTTGGGCTAATGAGTTGTTTGAGTTCCACCATAGCCATTCCATAGTATCCACACAAGCCACCTCTGACAAGCTTCCTGAAGACTTTTTTTTTTTTTTTTTTTTGGCAGAAAAGGTGGGTTTTCATTTCTAACTGTCTCACAAATCTAACTGGGCCCAGGTGTTTATTTTCCTTGCTTTCCTTCCACCTCCCACTCTTTCATTCAGGCTCTTAAAGACAAACTTTGAATGTGATTAATGATGGCAGAGATTAGGAACATAAAGTTCAAGTGCTGAATTGTTTATTTGTTTAAGAGAGTTGTTTTCTGGCTCTTTCTTTATGCAACCATATGCTCACGTGAAAAGCTCTATTCTGTCGTTGGCTGTAAGAATACTGCTCCAAATTGCTCATTATAAAGAGAGGCTGGGGAAAAGTTCACTTTTCTAAGTTCTTTCCATCTTTTGGGTTATTCTTTTTTCATCCTTTACAGGGAAAGACATGCCTCTTTTGTGAGTGTTATATCAATTTCAGGAAACCTTCCAGAGACTGGAATCTGATTGCTGGTTGGAACATATAATTGGATCAGTGGGGGCTCTCAATGAAGCTCAAAGCAAGTGAAAATGTTTTCACTATATGCTTATTATATCGTAAGAAGCATCTGGAAAGGGAAGAAGGCTGAGAGCATTTAGGTTTGTTTTCGAATTTTGTGCCTTGGTGGGCACCTCATTTCCCATATCAGAAATATATAACTTCTCCCCTAAGACTTATCGTCATTCTCCAGAGAAATATTTCAGATGACCAGGTTATAGTTCTTTCCTCACAGAAGGGAAAACTGAGACTAGCACTCTTTCTCCAGGAGGCGATTCAGCTAATGCCACCTGTTTTCTGACATAGGCCATGATGCTACACTTCTAAGTCCCCTGCTGGAGCTGGGAGAGACTGCATGGCAGGCAAGGCCAAACAGGTGTATCAGCATTGTTTCAAGATGAGTGATCTTTGTACTGGAATGAGGAATTCACATTTCATTTGTAGTATTAGAAGGCAGAGAAGCTCTCTGTTGCTTCAACTAGGTTTCCAGAAGCTTGAATGGGGTCAGGTCACTGCCTCAATTACCTGTTTAGCTCCAGTACAGACAGATTTTATATAGTATGTGTCTGGATTTAGTATGTCCACATTTGAAACAAAGGATTTCATTTCAGGTTTCATTCAGTTTACTCCTATGTTTGCCTCATCTGTTGTCTTGGTTAACACTGTTGTGAGGATTGGCCTCTGTAGGGTGCTGCGTGCCTGCCCTGGGCAACAGCCATTCCCATCTAACTCAGAAGTCTTCATCTGGAGGGTGAAGTCCCTGTAAACACCACCTCTGCCCTTCATTACTTCCCTGCCATACGATGGCAGCATTTTCGTGGGAAAGGAAATAACGTTCTCTTCATTACTTTAAGTTTTTTCTTTCATGTTCAACATAGTGATTATATTAACTTCAGTTTTGTTAAAGTTTGATCCTTTGTTTTCTCCAATGAAAATGTGTTATAATTGGAAATAAAGTGATTTCTTCTCAGTTCACCTTTCTCTTGAGAGGAGGGACTGTGGAATTTTTCAGTTATTCATTTATTTAGTCCACTTTAAATCTTTACTCTTCTTACGTCTTCTACAATGAATGCAGATGAACTGCAGGAAAAAAAAAATGAAACTTTTTATATTAAATTTCTGAGATTTTTTTTCCTAACAGTTAAAAATTTAAGGATTGTTACTTTTTATGGGTTGATTGCCAAATGGTTCTTTAAAATTATAGCACTTGCTTCCTGTTTTTAAGGGTTATCTGAGATCTACTACTCAAATATAGACTAGTTAGAAAACACAGTGCTTAAATTAGACTGCACGGGGGTACAGCAACAGTTCTGTCCCAGGGCAGGTGTCAGGGTTCATGTGTGTCAACACGGCTACTTAACCACTGCATGGTCCAAGCTCACACAGGCACCCACACTTGTGACCACGGACCCCAGCCCCACCTCACTTTGTGTTCTTATGCTTAGCCCTGAAATCTACAGGCTTCATCTGGTGAGGTCTGGGGATTTCCTAGTAGGTGGGTGATTGCCCTACTTCTGTTACACTTTTTCTTGTCCCTGTAGACAGAAAGGGAAAAACACTGATGTTCCTTCCACCTGTTTTTTTGACACCATCTTTCCTTGAGCTGGATGTATTATTAAGTATTCTTTCTATGCTACATTTTCTGCAGGAACCTCCCAAATGTTTAACTGCATCACTTTTCCTTTGCAGTGACAGAGGCACATTTCATATACCAATTGCAGTAATTCCTCTGAATATGATTGTTGATTTAGTTTGTTGTGCTGACAATGCCAGAGATTTGGGGGGGAAAGCAGTAGCAATGCAGAATGGATACTTGGCTTATAGTTCTGTGAACAATAATAAGTAAAATTGGTATATATTAATCTCTCCTAGTATCCAGATGCCATCTGTGTTACTTCCCTTTATTCAATACTAAAAACACTAACATGATAATGATATTAATGATCGGATCATTACTTGAGGTGGTTTTCCTTCTTTTGATCACAGAGCTGCTAGCAATGCTTCTGGTCAGCAATGTAAGCAGGCAGAAATTCATATGCAGTGGGCATGTTTGGCTACCTCTCCCTGGCTCATCCCCAAAGCTCTTCTTCTTTACTTCAAGGACAAAATGTACCCAGGCTACGCATGTGGCAGGCTTTTCACTTAGGATGCCCTCTTCCTTCTCATCCCTAAAGTCAGGAGCTCAGCCAGTCGCAGTGCTGGCTGATTCCTCCACATTTTGTAGTGATGGTGTGTTTACTGAGCCATTTCCCTTCAATTAGCTATATATGATCTGTTTGGATAACTTATTCTAGAAGAATGCTTGTTGAATAAATTAATTAGCCTATATTCCAATATGTTCCACATGGCTATGTGTTGTCATGATAAGCCATCAACATTGGGATTTCTCATCTGACTCTGAGAGATGGTATGTGGCTGGAGAAAGTCGGCAGTGGCTATGTTGCACGTCCCAGCATGGCAGTGTTCCTGGGAAGAGGACTGGCTGACCACCCACTCTGCCTCTTGGGCACTAAGGGACCTGATAAGTTGGCTCAGTGGTGTGATCTTTACTTATTTTCATGACTTTGGAATCTAGCAATGAAATTTTTGTATACAAATCTGTGCTTCTCTCTCCTCATTCATTTTTGACTGAAATCTCAGGGCACAAGGCCCACCTCCAATAAACTAACACCTGTTTTGTGAGGACTGGACACCCAAGCTGGTTGCAACCTGCGTGAGTGATAAAAGCTCTCTCTCCATAGCACTGCTTTGCATTCCATCTTGCAGACATGGATGCCCAGTGACCTGAGTCATGCCCAGGAGCTGGCTTCCATTCTCTGCCCATCCAGAAGGATGATGCATTTCCTTTTGTTTGCATCCTTCTCACCTGCAGGCCATACTTTCTGTCTCACAGATCAACAGTTCAGCATGACTTTGTGCCCAGACACACAATTGCTGGGAGGTTTGCATAAAAGAGTTAGGAAATCCTTGTCATTCCTGATCACTATTAAGCAATCAATTTCCCTGGAAACCTACTTATGTTGGACCAGATAAGCTGTCAGCACTCTGAGTGGCCTTTCACTGATGTGTACCACCTCTTCCCCTGTTTACTTAAAACCTGCCTCATGGTCAGATTCTGTCAGGCCCAGTGGGTTCACGGGTTATCTCCAGCCCACAAGTTAGTTCTCCTTCAGGTGCATCATTGAAAGAAATAATTATAAGAAAATACTAAATGATGTGCAGACTGACTCACTCTGATAGCCAAAAGTGAAAAGAGAAGTCTGCATTGTAGTGTAATGTAGCCATGTGAAGTGCAGAGGGAGACGGTTCTCTGCTTGGCCCCAGGGGCTGGCTTTCTTCTCACAGATAGAGATGGAGAGCAATTAGAGTCTGGAAGTATAAGCAAGCCAATCTGTTGTGTTTATACAGAGAGGTTCCCCCTAAGTGAGGCAGAAGCAGAGACACAAGTAATGAGCACATGTGTTTGGAAAGAGTATAAGGTACTTATAAATATTATAGTGGCGTCGCTATAGTTAAAGGTCTGGCAGCATTTCCATTATAAACTCTCATTGTCAGGGGTTTAAAACTCTGCTGTAAAAATTCCAGGCTGCAACTTGGCATTGCAGGATAGCCTGGGAAAAAAGCTTTCATCCTTGACCCCATGCAGGTTTTTCTAGATGTTCCCAGGCAGCCCAGCTTATGTCTCTGCACCTCTGATCCTGTTTGCATCTACTAGGGGAGTAAACAGGCAGGTCTAGAGCCCACATGGCAATGTATGGTCTTTTGATTATTAGAAAGGGGACATCTGATAAGAAGCGCCCACACTTTCATTGACCTCTTATTGCGTATGAAACCTGATCTGCATAAGATGCTTTATAAGGGCCATGTATCAGTGGACATGCAAATAAGGTTAGAAAAACGCAATTAAAATAAAAATACTAATATTAAAAAGTTTAACATTTTACATAGCTAGCTTTAGGACAATCTTTAGGATCATTAGTGATTTGCAAGAGAAATCTCATCAAGGCTGTTATCCCATGAGACTATGCTTACCAAAGAAATCACTATGCTTTATCTTTGATCAATAAAGTGAACGGTCAAAACAAAACTGACTAGCGAATTTGGCATTGAGTTACATGAAGACCGTTAGAATACAAGTAGAGAGTTTCCAGAACTAATCTGAAAACAATCTGAGATTAAAAACTTTTGAGTGATCATTTTTCCCCCATCATTTAATGATAGCGGCATGTGAGAAATCTAATCAACAAATGCCCATTGCCTAAAACTGAAGATGACTGTGACACTGAGCACATCCGTGGTTCTCCAGTGACCAGCCACGCTCTGCAAGAGGTAGGATTTGCCTTGTTTCCAGGTGATGGATATCATGGACTACTGCAATGATGCAGCTCTGTGCAGGGCATCAGGCTCTTGCCCTCTGTGAGCTCTCCTCTTCAATGCCATCTCATCTAGTCCTAACAACTTCTGCTCTCTTATCATTAAGTTATCCCATTTTGCTACATTCCTGTAGTAACTACAAATGACTATGTTTTCTTTGAGTATCAGGCTAACATGAGCTGTGTCACCAGAGACATCCTGAGTGGTTAAGGAAGAAAAAAGATTCTTAAGACATCAGGGAGCTTAACAGAGCCTAGAAAATGTGCCAAGGAGTTTGTAGAGCTTAGAAATTTTAAATTAAGACAAAAAAGAAGGAGAAGGAGGAGGAGGAGGAGAGGAAGAGGAGGGGAGAAAGAAGAAGAAGGAGGAGGAAGAGGAGAAGAGGAGAAATGATAAATTGAAGGCCATGCCAAACCTGGACAGATGCTTTGTCCAGAAGCTGAGAATTCCTTTCATGCATTCATTTGCCATAACAAGTAAAGAGCAAATTAGAAATTAAAGAAAAACATCTTTGTTCTGATCTCAGTCATAAATTCACATTTGGTCTTAAATGAACAGAATTACTCTATCATTTCTACACTGGTAGAATCAATCTGTATCAAAGGGAAAATTGCTAGCAATCACATTGCCATTTATTCAATTTTGTCAAAAACAGGGTTTAATTGATATATAGGAGACGGACTTCACTCCCTAAGAAAGAAATACAGTGTGAAAACTGATACTTCAAATCAGCTGGGCCCACAATACAAAAAAGTAAACAAACAAACAAACAAACAAAAAGTAACAGTGCTTGAGTTACACATAGTCCATCTTGGATTTTCAGGCTTGCCCTCAAATGCCTCGGCTCTAGTTTAGATCCTAGAAAATATGGAATGAAGATTGGGGATTCTGTTTTCATTTCAGATTTACCTTTCTCCCAGTGGCTCAGGTTTTTGGGGAGCATATACACCAGTTAAATTCAAAATATCAGTAGTAAAACTCAAAGTTCCCTTCTGGGGCAGGGTATGATAGTCATATCAATTAGAATATTTTAAAGTAAATTAAATACATTGAAACATTTCTTATCCCATCAGGAACAATGTTTTCTGGAATTATGAGTCCATCAGTTGACCATATGTTTTGTTTTGTTTTGGAGACCAAGTGGGAAATCTGTGCTGTGTGGGGTGTCTCCTTTGATTGCAGCCTCTACTGTTTTGGATATTTCCTTTTCCTTCTCTCCATTCTTCACCTCTACTCATCATTTTAAGGAACTCTAGGTGACAGGATACATTTCCACTATTACTTACAAGTGAGTGACAACACCGTGCCAGGCTTGCCTTTATGCAATGTTGTGGGTCTGGTTCCTGAAGAACACCGCTGGAAAGACGACACCAATTTGGAAATATCCCATTACTCTCCATATTTCACAATTAGAAACTGGTAGTAAAATTTGTTTTCCCATCTTATTGAGTTTTCTTCAAGAGGGACATTTGAAATCTATTATTTCATGTTTAAATCTTAACAATTTGTATTAGCTCTTTGCAACAAATACTAATTTTTCCCAGATTAAATCCAACACACACACACACACACACACAAACTTATCAGAGGAACCATAGAACATATACAGCTCTTTTCATGAGCCAAAAGATCAATGTAGCTTTCACATAACACCTGGATCGATGTTTCCTTTTATTGGAGTTGCTGATTAAAACTGCTTGAGCTCTGTCACTATTTGTTTCTTCTTTTGTCCAGCTTTAATTCTAAAGTGCCTCAGAGCCTCCAGCCACCAACAATAGAGAAGATCCACTTAGAATGGTTATTGGTACATTTTTTTTCCCATGGTAAATAGCCAAACTGGGGATAGGTTGGGTAGCTTTATCATTGGGTAAAATTTTCGTAGTCACACATCTGTAGATGGTCACGAGTAATAATTTATCTCTGGGTAGGATTAAAGGAAGCCCTCTTGCTTCCAAATAGAACTACCCAAGTTCAGGAGTGAATAAAATTCCACGATTTTCACACAAAATCTGGGAGCGTAAGGCAAGAGTAAAGCAGGGTGTCCTGTTCTTGACCAGAGGGGCTCTATTGTATCAGATTCCCACAATGTTTTCTTCTAATTTCAAAAATTTGTACTGCTACTCCACAATATATTCATGTTTTACTTTAATAGAGAACTGGCCCATAATTCCATAGCATAGAAAAACTCTTGTTCCAGGAAGGTATGCCTTGTTTATCCCAAATCCTACCAAGTCCCCAAGGGGTGCTTTGCCCGCTAGAGACCTCCAGGCTTATAAGATGAAGGTCCGACCCCCGGCCTGGCAGGCAACAACCTGCTGCCTCAGTTGAGTTGATTGGAGTTGTTTTAACCTAAAGAAGAAGAGAAAGCTAAGGTTGAGTGACAAAATAATTTGTTTTTTTACAGAAAACAGATTACAAGAGGTAGAAGAACTAATATAAAATTAAAACAGATTGTTCAAAAAAACCTGGCAGATTCTTCAAACTTAGAAACTAAAAACAAAAGGATACAAATGGTATTTTAAACATATTTAAATATACAAATGGTTTGTTCTTACAGAGAGGCTTTTCTGAGGTCTGTTCTAATGCTAGAATTTTAAGATAGGTTTCAGTTAAATATTTTCTCCAGAAGGAAAAAAAAAATAGTTTTCTTATATTAGGGCCACACAGGAGATCATATTTCTTTGTGGTTTGGAGACATAACTATTGTTACATTAGTAATGATGGAAAAGTACACTTTTCTTACAAAAATCGTAAAAATTGGACAATTGCCAACTACCTGTTGGTTGAGAAAGGAAATTAATCTGCAGGGCTCACTTCCTTTCACTGGTGTTGTTTTCTACAGAAATAGAGAATAATACTTCCCACAGTGCCACTCCTCTGCTGTCAGAGCTGGAAATGTTCATAGTCCAGGACAGAACAACAACAAAAAAAGATGATACATTGTTTGTTGATTTCTCCCTCATCATCAAATGGCTGCTGGCCAGAAGCCAGCCCTTGGCAACTAACAATGAAATAGGAAATGGCCTGTGGTAAATATTCCCTTCAATGCCCTGTTCTGACAACACTGGTCAGGAAAAGATGAAGATACCCAAATGACTAATGTGTGTGATCTAAAATGCTTTGAGTTTGTCTGGGGAACACCATAAAAAAAAGAAAACAAACAAACAAACAAAAAGATCCCTACTATTTTCTTCTCATTTTCATCATCAAGAAGAAGAGAGATAACAAATGATGGCACGATGTGGAAAAAAGTGTACCCTTGTGCACTGTTGGTAGGACCATGAAGTAGTGTAGCACTCAGGAAAACACCATGGAGAACCCTCAAAAATTTAAAAATAGAGTTACCATATGATCCACCAATTCCACATGTGGGAATATTTTTAAAGGAAAAAAAATTCAAAAAGAAATATATTCTTATGTTTATTGTAACATAATTTACAACAGCAGAGACATGGAAGAGACCTAAGTGTCCATTAATAGATGAATGGATAAAGAAAATGTGGTGTATAAATATACGGGACTATTACACAGCCATAAGAAAGGATGAGAGCTTGCAAATTGAGGCAACATTGATGGACCTAGAGGACATTATGATGAGCAAAGTAAGTCAGACTGAGACAAATATCATATGATTCCACTCAAAATGGAATCTAAAAAATGCATAAACAAACAAAAAGCAGAATCAGAACTATAAATACAGAAGACAAACTGATGCTTGCCAGAAGGGAGGAAGGAGGAAGGGTTGGGCAAAAGTGGTGATGGAGAGAGGGAAATACAGGCCTTCAGTTATGGAATGAGAAAGTCATGAGACTTAAAAGTGGAGCATAAAAAAAATAGTGATATTGTTATAGCGATGAAATGGGACAGATGGCAGCTATGTTTGTGGTGAACATAGCATAATGTATAAACTTGTCAAATCATCTGGAACTAATGTAACATTGTGTGTCACTTATACTAAAACAAATCATCCAAGTCATTAATAAAGATATTAGAATGAAATCATAATAAAAATCACAGTAAAATATTAAAAAATATAAAAACACTTGTGAAAGAAATTGAAGAAGACACAAAAAGATGGAAAACCATTCCATGCTCATGGGTCAGAAGAATAAACATTGTAAAGTGTCTATACTGCCTAGAGCATCACTTCTAGGCCTTTTGGCTAAGATCAAGTGTATACTGCCTAGAGCAATCTATACTTTCAATGTCATTTTGATCAAAATTCCATCAGAATTTTTGAAAAGCTGGAACAAACAATCCTAAAATTTGTATGGAATCAGAAGAGACCCCGAATTGCTGAGGAAATTTTGAAAAAGAAAAACAAACCTTGGGGCATCACATTGCTTGATTTCAACCTTTACCACAAAGCTGTGATCACCAAGACAGCATGGTACTGACACAGAAACAGACACATAGACCATTGGAACAGAGTAGAGAGCCCAGACATGGACCCTCAAATCTATGGTCAAATAATCTTTGACAGAGTAGGAAAAATATACAGTGGAAAAAGGACAGTCTCTTCAATAAATGATGCTGGGAAAATTGGACAGCTATGTGTAGAATGAAACTCGACCATTCTCTTACACCATACACAAAGGTAAACTCAAAATGGATAAAAGACCTCAATGTGAGACAGGAATCTTATCAAAATCCTAGACGAAAATGTAGGCAGTAACTTCTTCGACATAGACCACAGCAACTTCTTTCAAGACATGTCTCCAAAGGCAAAGAAAACAAAAGTGAAAATGAACTTTTGGGACTTCATAAAGATCAAAAGCTCCTGCACAGCAAAGGAAACAGTCAACAAAACAGAGAGACAATCCACGGAATGGGAGAAGATAGTTGCAAATGACAGTACAAACAAAGGGCTTATATCCAAGATCTATAAAGAACTCCTCAAACTCAACACACACAAAACAGACAATCATGTCAAAAAATGGGCAGAAGACATGAACAGACACTTCTCCAATGAAGACATACAAATGGCTAATAGACACATGAAAAAATGTTCATCATCATTAGCTATGAGGGAGATTCAAGTCAAAACCACATTGAGATAGCACCTTATACCAGTTAGAATGGCCAAAATTAACAAGACAGTGAACAACATGTGTTGGAGAGGATATGGAGAAAGGGGAACCCTCTTACACTGTTGGTGGGAATGCAAGTTGGTGCAGCCAATTTGGAGAACAGTGTGGAGATTCCTTAAGAAATTAAAAATAGAGCTTCCCTATGACCCTGCAATTGCACTACTGAGTATTTACCCCAGTGATACAGATGTAGTGAAAATAAGGGCCATCCGTACCCCAATGTTCATAACAGCAATAACCACAGTTGCCAAACTGTGGAAAGAACCAAGATGCCCTTCAATGGATGAATGGATAAAGAAGATTTGGTCCATATATACAATGGAGTATTTTGCCTCCATCAGAAAGGATGAATACCCAACTTTTCTATCAACGTGGATGGAACTGGAAGAGATTATGCTGAGTGAAATAAGTCAAGCAGAGAGAGTCAATTATCATATGGTTTCACTTACTTGTGGAGCATAAGAAATAACATGGAGGACATTGGGAGATGGAGAGGAGAAGTGAGTTGGGGGAAATTGGAGGGGGAGATGAACCATGAGAGACTGTGGACTCAGAAACAATCTGAGGGTTTTGGAGGGGGGAGGCGGGGATGTTGGGTGAGCCTGGTTGGGGGTATTATGGAGGGCACGTATTGCATGGAGCACTGGGTGTGGTGCATAAATAATGAATTCTGGAACATTGAAAAGAAATAAAATTTAATTTAATTTAATTAAAAAAAGAAATATGAATAAGATAACAATAATAAAAATACAATATAAAAATAAAAATAAAATAAAACACCAAACTTAGAGAAAAATATATCAGAATTGTGCTTTACCAGAATTGGGGGATGGGGGTAAGAGGAAGATGATTGAGAACTATGATTATTAAGATGGTCAAAATGTACAAGCTTCCATGTATAAGATAAACAAGTACTAAGAATGTAATCCACAACTTGCTCACACTGCTCTATTGTATACCGGAAGGTTGTTAAGAGGGTAAATCCTAAGAGTTCACATCACAAGCAGAAATTTTTTTTCCCTTTTTCTTTTCTTCACTTTTAAAAATTGTTCTCTGTACAAGAAGATAGATGTTAGCTGAACCTATTGTGATAATCATTTCACCATATATGTAAATCAAACCATCATGCTATATGCCTTAAACTTAGCAGTGATGTATGCTAATTATTTCTCACTTAAACTGGAAAAATTGATAACAGAATTTAAAACATGATCACTACCTTAAAATGAACAAAATTACATATAATCTCAACATCTTATAAATTTTGAAAAACTTTCTCTGTCAGATATTAAGTTCCGAAGACAAAAAAATAATAAAATAGCTTAGTGTTAGAGAAAGATTACATAAATAAATGTCATCCAATATATGATGGATATGGAAGGCTTAGGAAGAGATAAAGTGGTGTCTAGTGTCAATATTAACTTACCATTACATGGTTGCCATCCTAAGTGGTGCCCCTTGGAGTCTGTGAGGACGGTCAGTATGAAAATCACTTAAGATTAAGACAAATGTACAATATTATCAGTAAGCTTCTGTCCATCCCAAACTTTCTTTCATTATGGTATTTATGATTGTTTATTAAACAATTTAATTATTAAATGTACTTACTCAAGCTCAGAACCTTTACACTTTTGGGTGTATGTTAAATACTGCCACATGATTTGCATGGTTTTGTCTATCTGACATATTACATCCTAGAGTTATATTCACATTCATTGACTGGGTACTTCTTTTCTGTATAATTTTAATCTGTATAATTTATCTTTTATGAGTTGAAGACCTCTTCACCTCCATAAATATATCAGCGATATTAAGTATCTCTGATATATATATATAAGTATATCTAATTTATATGTTATAACTTCTTAAAGTGGTACACAGATACTATGTTCTTACTTATAGATGTTGAAATCTACTTAATATTTTAAAAATTCATACAGTACTAAATATTAACCACCATCAAATATATAATGGGAAAATAATTAATATCTTGGCTATTAATATACTGTATAAAGCAAGTACTTCTTGAACTTTGTCAGAGCAAGAGTACATTTTCTGATTCTGAGCCTCCTACCTTCACATTTTATAGATCTGTGAATAGTAAAAGTGAAGAAGCGAAAACAAGTTAATTAGCTTTCATTCTTGCTGGTTGATTGCCTCTGTTCTTAGTTGCTCTTCTGAAATTCTGATGTAAAGAATCCTGTGACTTAATCTGCATAACTGAAAGCTAATATAAAATCTGTGACAATTATTTATCAAATTTGTTAAAAGTGGCAGAGGAGCTAGAGTCAGATGTCCTTTAAAGTTTTTAGAAAATCTTTCAAGTTCTTAAACTCCCACATGGAAGAATAACCCACCAAGCCACTTTCCTCTTCAGATTCTACCCTCAGGCTGGAAGGAGTTGGAGCTTCTGCGTCTGGACCTGTCATGAGGTTGTTCCCATTTCCTACCCTACAGAGTCCTGGCATCTCTGCTTCTTCATGGTTATGACTGAAGAAGACACACTCTTCCCAGTTTTAGGAAGAGTACTTGCTTTTCTTCTAGAACATTTAGAAAGTATGGTCAAGTTAGACTTGATTTATCTCTCAAATGTTACTCTAGATCAGGCAGAAGATTTGAATATGGAAATAGATTTAAGATTGAGGAGTGTGAGGTTGGTGCTGGTTATTCCTTTGGAGGAATGAGAAGTCTTTGATGTGAGAATTAGTGAGTGGGTTAAAAGGGAAGACATTGAATAGAATGGGAAGAAGTAGAGAAGAGAAAGAAAAAAAAAATATTTATACCCCAGAATTTAAACAAGGTAGTGGCTTAAAAATTACATTTGATTTGTATGAAATTTTATACTGTCAAATATATTAGCCAATGGAACACATCTATTCTTTGTGACAAGAAAGTTGAATATTCTGTTTTTTTAAACTAATTGTCTGATGCCTTAATATGAATTTTCTATGCTAAAGGGAATTTGAATAGAGTGTTATCTAACTTTTCTTTTAAACATGTAGAAATAATAAAAAAAAATGTCTGAAAGTATAAGGCAAGGTCTAATTAATGTGGGACCTGGGTGTCTGTGGAGACCATGCACCAGGACAGCTGGAGAGGCCCATTTATAACAACTCTTATGTGTAGCTCTACCACTGAGAAAAATGAATGTAGGCTCCTTGAAAAGCTTCAACATGCATGTGCCTTCACATAGCATAGGATCAGAGAGTTATTATTATTATCTTGGTCAGTATAAAATATCTAGTGCTGAGACACCTGGAATGGGCTTCATGGATTCTAAAGCCTCTCATTCTTTAGGTAATAGAATAAATTTGCTGGAGAAGTGATGCCCTTCCTTCAATTGAATCATGCAACCTCATTAGTATTATTTGATACAATCAGGTTATTTGGACCCACTTACATGTGTATATTTGTTTAGTTTTCCACAGCAATTTCATGACGGTTTTGTAAGGTATCTGAAGACTTACTCTTCCTCTATGTGCGTGTTCTTAATAGCTCTGATCTAGTAACCTCTTTATTTTAGCTAGAAGATGGATATTTCAATAATTTGAAATGAGTTAATGTGAGCTCAGATCCCAATCAGATCCAAAATTTTAAGTGCTCATAAAAACCTGAAACTTTGCAATAACTCTAAATCCCCACATGCAGAGGAAAACAATTTACGTTTTGTGGCACTTGCCGTGAACTTTTGCAGGCATTTCTGCCTGGATTGTCTGTTAAGCCTTCTGCTATATTAATGTAGCTTTGGAAGAAAAGGGCTAAGTTAGGTTTAAATGTCACATTCAAAACATTGTGAATGTAAGAAATATAACCCCAGAGCCAAAAATCACTGATGAAAAGAAATTATACTGGTTGTGTAAACACTGACCCTTGGGCAAGGAGGAGATGAGTTTTGGTGCAAACGGAAAATCTGTCCCATTAAGGAAGGGAATTGAGGCTTCTTACACAAGAGGAAGGGACCTGTGGGTAATACATTTTTGTCTTTAAATTAAGAATAGATGACTGATCTAGTAAGGCATTTTCTGTTACTATGTGAAGAGATTTTTAGGTATTTGCTAAGAATCACACATCAGGGACATTCCAGAGATGTCACTTATTTTTCCCGACTCCTCAGTCCTGGGTCAGTTTCCTCTTTTATAAGCTCTCATGACACCTTGTGTTAACCCCTAAAATGAATGGCAGCTGCAAGGACATAGACCATCTACAAAGTCACCCACTATGACTGTGGCAGCTCTTGCTTTCCAGCCTGGATTAGTTATTCCACTGTGTTATGCCTGAGAGCCATTCTTACACACACTCCACGCACCAGCACTCATAAGAATGCTTTTCTGCTAGTTAAGTACAAACCATTCAATGGCAATGGATTGACAGTTTATACAAGAGCGTTTTGTAGATTACAATCACAAGTGTATAAGTAGTTTAGAACTTAGAATTAATATTTAAATTTGTTGTAAATTGTGGAGGGGAAAAAAGTGCGTTGTTCTCAAGGAGGTGGGTACTGCAAGGAAGGAATAGAATTGGACTCTTAATAAGCCTGGAAGTGACCTTGGGGATCAAGCCAGTAGGCAGAGTCATTCCCCAATTCTAAGACTTTAAAAATGTAGGTAGGGCTTATGTAAAGTCCATAAGTTATTATCTACTGCCTCCCTTGAGTCTTCTGGTCCTAGAAGAAAAGTGAGTCAGGTTGCACCTAGTTAGTACAGGTTCAGGGAACTAGCAAGAGGCTCAGGGCTCTGTTCTGAGGCTGAGAGGCCATTCTTGCTGTTTACCAGGCTACCTGAGCTGGTGGCACAGCCACTTTGACTATGATGCACACTTCGTGGGCATTACTTAAGAGTCTGTGTGGTAGTATAACATGAATGGACTCTCAGTCCTCAGAGGGCAAAAAGCCATACAAATTCAAGTACTGCTATAATTCCATGGCCTAATGTTGAATTGAGACTATACAGCTCTCAATATTTATTCTCAGGGAATTAATGCACTCTCTCAAACTAAACAAGTGGGGGAAAGATAGAGCACCTAGCACATGTTTCCAGGGTGGGGGTGATTTATAAAGAATACAGTGTATTTGGAGAAAAATTCACTAATACAAAAAAAAAATTTTTATTGAGGCTCAGTTATTTTACATAATTACTTTTCTTATTGAGGTCTGTAAGTCTAGCTGGTTTTCTTTATTAACTATAATTTTCTTTATTAATTAATGATCCAAAGTTAAAATGGATAGTTTTTAGGAACACATATATTATTTTGTGCTTTTTCCACTTCATTCTTCCCTAAAAGCAAAATCCTTGAGCAGATGTTCTTCAGATTTTTCCAAAATGTAAATAAGTGACCCCTGGAGAAAGAGAGAATCATAGCATGGAAAGTTTTCAGGAAAAAAGTACTTTGTTTTTCAGAAAATCATACATGAAGGAAAATGAGATATAAGTGGGAGTCCTGATGAAAATATTTATGCAATTTCAACTATAACATTCTCTTCCTAGTATGACTATAATAATGTTGCTTTGTCTTTTTGCAGATTTTGCTTTTGTAATTTTTTGTCATCAGAAAATACAGTGTGTGCTCATTGTTTCTGACTTGAAACTCTGCTTTACTTTGTATTAAAAGATTTTTTTAAAATCTCTTTATTATCACCCTATTCCCATTTCCAAGACTACATGTTTTTAAAAAATTATCTGTGTTCTTTTTTTTTTTTATCTTTACTGTGGTAATTTTTTAACTATTTATTTCTTTTCAGTGTAACAGAATTCATTGTTTATGCACCACACCCAGGGCTCCATGCAATACGTGCCCTCCGTATTACCCACCACCTGGCTCCCCCAACCTCCCACCCTCTGCCCCTTCAAAACCCTCAGATTGTTTTTCAGAGTCCATAGTCTCTTATGGTTCATCTCCCCTTCCAATTTCCCTCGACTCCCTTCTCCTCTCCATCTCCCCATGTCCTCCATATTATTTGTTATGCTCCACAAATAAGTGAAACCATATGATAATTGACTCTCTCTGCTTGACTTATTTCACTCAGCATAATCTCTTCCAGTCCCGACCATGCTGCTACAAAAGTTGGGTATTCATCCTTTCTGATGGAGGCATAATACTCCATAGTGTATATGGACCACATCTTCCTTATCCATTCGTCAGTTGAAGGGCATCTTGGTTCTTTCACAGTTTGGCGACCGTGGCCATTGCTGCTGTAAGCATTATCTGTGTTCTTTGACATGAGTTATAGCAACTTCTTTCTGGATATGTCTCATGAGGCAAGGAAAGGAAAATCAAAAAAAGGAAAACAAAAAACAAAAATAAAAAAAACTTTGGGAGTTCATCAAAATATATATAAATATAAATTAATATATAAAGCTTCTGCATAGTGAAGGAAACAATCAACAACACTGAAAGGCAACCTATGGAATAGAAGAAGATATGTGCAAATAATATATCTGATAAAAGATTAATACCCAAACTATATTAAGAACTTATAAAACTCAATAGTCCCCCCCAAAATAACCCAATTAAAAATGGGCAGAAGACATGAATAGACATTTTTCCAAAGAAAGCATACATGAAGCCAACAGACACAGAAAAAGATGCCTCAGCATCACTGATCATCTGGGAAATGCATACCAAAGTACAATGAGATGTCATCTCACACCTATCAGAATGGCTAAAATCAACAACAGAAAAAACAACAGATTTTGGTGAAGGGGGAGAGAGGCGTTGGGGGAAGAAAGGTGAAGCCTCTTGTCCTGTTGGTAGGAATGCAAACTGGTGCACTCTGGAAAACAATATGGGAGTTCCTCAAAAAGCTATAAGTAGAACTACTCTATGATCCAGTCATTGGACTACTAGGTATTTACCCAAAGAATAAAAAAAAAAAATACTGATTCAAAGGGGTACATGCACCCTGATTATTATAGCAACATTATCTACAGTAGCCAAACTATGGAAATAGCCCATGTCCACTGACTGATACATATATATACTGGAATGTTACTCAGACATAAAAAAAGAATGAAATCTTGCCATTTGCAATGACGTGGATGGAGGTAGAGAATATACCGCTAAGCGATATGTCAGTCAGAGAAAGACAAATACCGTATAATTTCACTTATTTGTGGAATGTAAGAAACAAAACAATGAGCAAAGGGAAGAAAAAGAGAGAGAGAAACAAACTGAGAAACAGACAACTATAGGAATGAATTATTGGGTACCAGAAGGAGTTAGGTGGGAGGATGGGTGAAATAGGTGTTGGGGTTTAAGGATTATACTTGTGATTAGCAGTGGGTGTTGGTGGAATCACTATATTGTATAACTGAAAGTAGTATTACACTGTATGTTAACTAACTGAAATGTAAGTAAAAACTTAAAAAAGAAATAAAAAGTATCATTGTTTCTGAAAGTCAGTTTGTGTTGTCAATTGTACATCTGGGGAGCAATTATGATTATTGTTTCAAGAGGTGATTTCAAACTTGAACTACATTAATATTTGCCAGTAGGTTTTAAAATCTATTAAATTCTATTTTTTAAAAGATTTTATTTATTTATTTGACAGACAGAGGTCACAAGTAGGCAGAGAGGCAGGCAGAGAGAGAGGGGGAAGCAGGCTCCCCTCTGAGCAAAGAGCCGGATATGGGGCTTGATCCCAGGACCCTGAGATCATGACCCGAGCGGAAGGCCGAGGCTTTAACCCACTGAGCCACCCCGGTGCCCCAAATTAACTTCTATTTTAATTAAAATTAAAATCTATCCACTAAAAGACATATTTTATTTCCTCAATCCTGAAAATATAGTTTTAAACTTTAGTCAAAACCATATATTCTATAGCCTGCCAATAAACTTTCTTCTGTGTGAGCATCTTACCTATGGAAGAATGACAGCTTGTAAAAATTTCCAAGGGAAATAGGAATATGGAAAGACAAGTTGTAGTGAGAGAACACTTGGCTAATTTGTAATAAACTGGTTCAGATGATTTGAGAGTGTACATCTGTCTTGCCCAGTGCCACTGAGAGTCAGGACACAAAGAAACAAAGGCAGAGCGGTCTAATTAAGAAACAGGCATTCATAAGAAGAATCAGTCCCTAAAAACTGGGGTTGATCTTGCTATCTTCCCTGTTTTTCAACACATGTGGTGTATTTCTCCTGGGACAATTATAAAATACGTGCTGGGGGAGTGGGACAATTATAAAATACATGCCAGGGGAGGTAAAGCTGGAGGAATGGTAGGGAAGTAAAAGAAAGTGGCAGATATACAAGAAAGGGAGGAACTAGCACAAATAAGAAAATGAACAAACTCAGTTTTAAACCAAGCTGATTGTTCTGGGTCTCATTGACCTTGGCAATACTCAAAGGGTCATATTTTATATAGATGAACTGTCTTCAATTTCTCCTGCATCTCTGGAACATGCGAATGTTTTCCCTCAATGCTTTACCACTACATTCTTTTTATTCCTCAAAGTTGTATTATATTAATAGATGTTTCTTGTTGTGCTTATTTGAATTCATCTTGACATTATATTTTTTGTTATTAAAGAAAAATACATTTTTTGTTTTGCCTGACTCTTTGAAACTCTGGCCTCTGATATGATACTGATGCTTTCCTGACACATTCCCCAACTCCACTATATTTTAGAAGTAGAATGACATATTTAATTGAGTTTATGAGACACATGAAATCATACTTATCAAATATCATTATTAAACATAATGGAACACCCCCAATGCCATTTTATTGGTGGATTCTTTTTTGTGGAGGTCATCCTGGTGGGTTGGTCCACATCTGTACCAGGCAAATATTGCAAGTGATATAATTTTCTTGACCTCATTTTCTCTTTCCTTATAGAGAGTTTTATAAATTTAGAAAAATACACTCAGATGGAGTTAAAGATAAAACAAGGAGATAGAAACACATTCTGCTTAGAATTTTTCTCAAGTAATTATAGATGAGAGATTAAACAGCATTTGATCTTGTTCAAATGTCTATAGGCACTCCAGTCACCAGCTATGTTACCCCCAGAGCTATTGGTGACATCATTTCTAGTGTGTAAGAGATTCTACTTAACGTTTTTTGTTTAAGATTTTATTTATTTATTTTACAGAGATAACAAGTGGGCAGAGATTCAGGCAGAGACAGAGAGAGGGGGAAGCAGTCTCCTCGCCGAGCAGAGAGCCCGATGTGGGGCTCCATCCCAGGGTCCTGGGATCATGACCTGAGCTGAAGGCAGAGGCTTTAACTCACTGAGCCACCCAGGTGCCCCTCTACTTAACTTTTATGCTGCACATGATGATAGCACTTTTTCTCACAATAAACTGTTCTGGTGTAACATAGGTTCCTAGATGAGTTTAGACAACCCCTTTTATTTTATTTTTTACTTTTTAAATATTTATTTTTTTATTTTAGAAGGGGAGGGGCAGAGGGAGAGAGAGAGAAGAGAAGCAGACTCCCTGTTGAGCAGGGAGCCTGAGGTGGGCTCAATCTCAGGACCCTGAGATCATGACGTGAGCCAAAACCAAGAGTTGAACACTTAAATGACTGAGCCACCCAGGTACCCCTGGACCACTCTTTTAATATCTCTAAGATCATTGACATTAAGATGGGAATTAGTAAAGATCCAGTGAGCTGCAAATAGGAGAAAACTTCTAACAACAAAGACATTTATGATCTCACAAAAAAGAAGTCCAGAAATATGACAGGCTTCAGATTGATTGATTCAACAGCTCAGGAGTGCCTTTACAACCAGGTTTATTTCTCATCCTTCCCAGTTTAGAGAAGATAAAGTCTTAAGATCACATGACCAGTAGGAATCCAGATTCAGTTTCCAGATATTTTGATGGCCTTAATTGAAATGTGTTAATGGGATTTGGGTTTAAAGTTTTTCATATAATGTGCTGTTCTCAAATGAATTCCAGGAGAAAGGCTATAATAATCTGCTTTCTCATTCAGTTAAGTGTGGAGGGAGCTTTAGCTCCTTCTTCTTATGGTGGGGCAGTGTCTTTTGTCTTAGGATCTTCCACATAGTTTGTCATTAAGCTTTCTTCTCCTCATGGAAAGGAAACTCTTATAATAACTCAAGAAAAATCCAAAATGTCTATAATAATTAGATTAATGAGTGATTTTCAATTTTACTAGTGAAAAAATACTACTACAAACTAGACTAGATCACTGCTCTGCACACTCAGTGAACACCTCTGAGTAGTCAATGGGATTCAGAGATTTCTAGCACTCTAGTTAAGATATGTGGAGTAATAGATTGGGGTGTATAGTTGCCATGCTATGTGCTGAATGCCATGGTAATAATAGCAAAAACTTATAATGGCATGGAGCTTCAAGTACCTCTATAAACTTATGTCCTTATGACAATCTCATGGAGCTTCTAGGACAGCTATTACTACCCTTTTTACAGAAGAAAAACTCTGGTCCCAAGGATGAGTAACTTACAAGGAGTGCTCTGGAACTGAGACCTGAGCTACGTCTTCCAGGACCTCATCCAGAGCTTTTCTCTTCTGCCATGTTGCTGGACCTAGTGGGCTGAGCTTACAGTTCAGTGGCTGCTGGACCTGCTTAAAACCAATTTTACAGAGGCTTGACTGGGCTCTCCCCTCCTCGATGAGGGACTTCAGCCATGGTAGAAGTAGTTATACTACCAACATGGGCAAATGTGCCAGACCAGTGGGATTCACCTCTCATTTGGCCCTCAAAAATGTATTGTTAAAATTTACCAGCACACCACTGGTCAAAACTATGTCTATATGTATTTGCTGTGCAGGTAGTTGGACATAAGTAATCCATTTCCTCTTTACTGATGCATATTGTTTTGCTGGGTGGGCTTCATATGTATATAGAAAATAAATTCCCAATATTATTTACCTTTTTTGGAAACTGTGTTTGCAATAGCCACAAACGGACACATAAGATGTGCACAAAACATTCATCTTCATTTGTAGGTAGTATAATCTTATGTTTTATTTAAAAGCATGTTCCTCTGAGAAGCTTTGAACAATCTTTGGAATTTACTCTTGTGATAAGTATTACTCTCCTTTCCTTCTTATTAAAAAATAAACTGAAGCTACACAATGTATTGAGTTCTTTAATAATTACTATTTTACAGAACAAAAGGAAAAAGTGATCTAATGGTCCACGTGGAGCAAGATGCTAGTTTGGTTGGAATGAATGGAAGCCCTCTGGATTTACAACCTGAGTCTCTTTATCAAAGTGGAGGCTTCCTCTGAATATTTGTGATGGCTAACACAAAGTAGATGACCACTGAACCTGTCCTCAGTACCCCCACCAGCCTTACTGGAAATGCAAGTATATCTCAGTTACGTAGTTATGGCATCAATAGTCTGTTAAAACATGTGCTTTGGAGTCAGCAACCTGTCCATCCAGTGCCATGCATTAGAACACCAGTGAGGGAGGTAAATTTGGTGAAGGACAGGGGGCAGCCCAGTGGGCACAGTAGCACCAGAAACAAAAGGGGCCAAGAGATGAAGATTAGGAAAGAATTGTGATAAGCACTAATAGCTTTTCCTTTTTATGAATAATAATCAAGCTGAAGCAGCAAAGTGTGTTGAATTCTTTAATATTTAACACTATTTTTATTTTACACTATATGCAACTGAACTGAAGGAGAGTTTCTACAGCCTTTATCTCTCCTGCTACCTGTTACTCTGCCAACCTCCACGAGCTTCCTGTGGGCAGAGGCTGCACCTTACTCACCTTTATATCTTGATTTCTTAGCATAGAACTTGACCTGCTGTGATACCAATAATATTATCCATCTTAATAACTTTAGTGCAGGAACAGCAGCATTATTGATAGTCTTTTATGTGCCAAGAGCCATACTAAGTTGTTTTACAAGGATGACCTCATTTTATTGTCACAACCACCCTGGGAATTAGACCTCGTTATCCCTGGTGTGTAGATTAGGAAACAGAGGTTCTAAGAGGATACGACACTTGCTTAAGATTGAGCAATTACTAATTGATGTAGTTGAGGCTCCACCCAGGTTTACCTGATTCCCTAATTAGGGAATGAGAATTCCATATAGAGTCATAGTTCTGCCCTGCAAATACATTTTATGGTGTCTTTGAGTAACTCATATTTTCTCAGTTATTATCTCAATGTAAAACTTCACCTTTGCAGCCTGCTCATTTATGGCTCTTTCCCATTAAGGTGATTCTCCAAAATCACCTGATTGAGGGCAGATACCAGACAGGAGTTGAGAGTCTCTTCCCACACTTAAGTTCACTGGTGATACCAAAGGTGTAATATCAAGAGGGGATTGAAGTTGTCTTCACTTTTCTGCTGCATTCCACTGCATCTACCACTCCCTGATCCTTACTTCTGGAAACTCCCTCCTCCCTCAGGCTTCAGACTCCAGCAGAATGCCTAACAGCTTGGCTTTGAAGTCAAAGTGACTCAGTCCCTACTCCACCACCTGTTACCACTGGCATGCTGGGAAACTTTCCCACCTTGAACCTCAGTCTCCCCACTGCAGTATGAGAAATCAGCAGGACCAGCATAGGTTTGCTGCAAGGATTCCATGAATTGATGCTCCTGAAGGGCTTAGCCAGGTGCCTGGTACACACTTCAGCATCTGGCTTCCCCCATCCCTGCCCTGCACCTGGTGCTGGCATGGACCAGAGCCATTTGTCAAATGAGAAGCAAGGCACCCTGTAGTCTAAGCTGGAACCCTAAATTTTCCCACTACAGAGGCCCATTGGGGTCATCCTTAGTCTCTCACCCCTGTTCCTGGGCAGCAGGACCCCAATGGCAAAAAAAGAAGCCGAATATGACTATCTTGTGAAACCTGAGAACTTGTTTGCAATATCCTGAGGGAGAGCATCTCCTTCAAGTTTATGGCCAAGTTCTGGACCTGACATTGAACATCTGTATTTCTGTCTTTCCAACTAGAACTTCTGGACAGCCAGGCTGCTGAGGGGAGGTGTCTTACTTATTTCCAGTGACAGAGTAGGCATTCGATAAATATTAGTTGGACAAATGAATTATTGTGTAAACACTCTTTTGTCCTGTGGATCCATATGAAAGAAAGAAACATTGGAAGAATGCTACCTATTGCATTAATTCTTCTAAGTCAGGGATTGGCAAACTTTTCCTCTAAAGGACCACATGGTAAATATTTAGGCTTTGTAGGCTATGCTGTCTCTGTCACAACTACTCACCTCTGCCACTGGAGTGCCAAAGCAGTCGCAGACGCACACAAATGCATGAATATGGCTGTGTTCCAGTAAAACTTAATTTACAAAATGGGTGCTGGGCCAGATTTGGTGCAGACACTATCATTTCCTGCTTGTGCTTTAAGGGTTGGCACAGATCTTGGGTTTTAAATTCAGTGCCATAAGCAAATTTTCATACTCATGTTTTCTAAACATAAAGCCTTCAAGCAACTATGCATATTCTGGTGGCAGGCTCAGCATACCAATCATTCATTCATTCATTCATTCGCTTCATGATATTGGACCCATGTTATTGGTGAAGCATTTTTCTAGGTGCAAAAAAAAAAATGATCCCAGACATATAACTTTATTTTAAAAAAATCTGTCCTGATATACTTGTCACTAGAAGTATGTTGCTTATTATTTCACTTCAATTGTCTCCTCTGGCTTCTGGACTGACTCTAAAGCTGCACCCTGTCTACTTGGCATAATCAATATCACATCTCAATTTGGCATGACCTGAATGATTGCTCTCACTTCAGCTTTGTCTGTTTTTTGGAACATGCTATGGGCTTTCTTGGGCAAAGCTCCTGTGGGATTGGTGCTAGAGCCAGGAATGGGACCTTGTATCCCTTTAGTGTTTGTTTGGGCTGACCTTCCAGCCTGGGCTTCTTGAAAGAAGCTGAATACTAAGGGTGTTGTATCCCTTATGTCTCTACTATAAAAGCAAAGTATGTATGTATATGTGTATGTGCATGTGTGTGAAATTTCTTTTAACGTACTAAAATTTTAGGAGAACAATCTTTAAAAAACAATTTAAGCAACAAGGTATATACCATTATTGTATGTTTGGACAAGAATATGGTTTAAATGTACAAACATGGACAATAATCTTTAATTTACATGTTATTGGCATGAGGGTATCTAAACCGTTTTTGAGTACTAGCATTTTGGTACATTATCTTTGGTAATCATCACCAAAGAAATTTATTTAATCAGAATTTCTTTTTTTCTTGCTACAAAAATTAAATATCCCTACTGTTTCCTTAGAAAGAACATTTAGGTAAGTAGATCTCCTTTAAATTGGCTAGAATTTTCATACATGCAAGAAAAACTAAGAAAGAAAGACCTTAGCCAATGTTGTGCTGGTAAATGTTTAATATCCAGCTCTCCAGAGAGAAAAAAATAATGTGTGCATATATACACACATAATTTTATTATCAACAATCCTGACATAAATATATTTTGCATACATTTTACAAACAATAATAAAGTACACATTATTCTTTATCATAAATCCATTTGATTCTCAAAGGATACTTCTGTTGACTTTTGCTGAAATCTTAGGGTCTGTAGCCAACCTAACACTGCAGCAGATGTACAAATGTGATTCTGACATGACTGTGGTTTGATATTTTCATAGTTAAGCAAGTGAGGAAAGAGAAAGTGAAATCATGAAAGTGAATGCTAGGGTTTCATGGGTTCTTCAGGACATGAGTGACTTCTTTGCTAAATTGGATAGTAGGTTTTGAACACTGAAGGAGCATTCTTTCAATTTCTTGTGCTACTTCATAGGGTAACAGCCATATATATGTGTGTATATATATATATATATATATATATAATCACTTTTAGCTTTAAACTGTATTATACACATTCTCTTCACCATTTCCTGAAACCTTGGCAGACAAGATAATAAATCAAACCCTGATTAGTGATGTTTGCTGATTTCTGTGGCATAAAGACCTGCCCACAACCTGTCTTGTGCTACCAATGACATGTGACTAAATATGGGGCTAGGGCTAGGTGTGCACTAGCTTCCACCACACTGGTGTGATAGATGCAACACCCCTAAAGAACATAAGACACAGAGTAAAATGGAGTAAAATGTTTGGGAAGGATGATTTTTGAGTTCTTACTACTTTTGCATTTAATAAAATATGTTTATATAATTTAATAGTAAATAGTAAATTTTGGCTGTTTAGAGACAGCCAAAAAACTTCCTGAAAATTTAGCAGGTATATCTCATGTGCCATGATGAGCTAGTTTCAGCACACTTCTCCTCTTGGCAAAATATATATCCCACTGAAACTGTTAATTATCCAGTTGAGTTTGGTGAGTGGCTCAATCATTAACATTAAATACAAATATAGTTTTAGAAAACCCTTTTAAGAAGTTGTACTTTATTTACAGAACATTTAACACTGGTTCCTAACAAGATCAGTTCCTTGCATTTCTTTCACGGAGTTACCTTTGAAACTCATAATGTGTGTGGTAACTTTTATTGACATATATCAGAATAAGTATACATATTGCAATAGTGAGCCAATTAATTGACCTAATTACTAATAGTAGATATGGTGAATTGCATACTGACAATGAATATGGAGCCTCACAAAACACAGATTGTAAATTCTGTGGGTGTGGGGACTGGACCCCTCTAAATTCTTATAAAATAACATGGGTTATTCTTGGTAATTTGCATCTAATTATTAAAGTCTATCATTATGATAATGTGTCATCCATATTGAAACCACTGATACAGGTAAAACCATTCACGAAGTTAACATATAAAATATAACATGGACCCAAGTAGTGATTATTGATTAAATATAGATAGGAGGACAACACTGAATACGCTATCTTAGTGAAATTAATATGAAATGCTTCTTTGAATATCTACTTCTTTTTCTTCTGGTTCCTGATAAGGCTTACTTAATTATGAATGATGGTATGTCTTGTATATGGAAGCTCTAGTGTGTGGTACCACTGGTTTGCACAATGTGTGACTTTGCAGAAGAAAGGAAGTAAAGAATGAATAAATAAATAGTGTATGAAGGGGAGAACCCTGATGTTTGTTGCTGGAGGGCAGAGACTTTCTCACACACCTGGCCATGCCCTTCACAAACTATGTGGGAACCAGTCCAGGTAGAGGGACATGAGAGCCATCAGTACACTGGGGAGCAGCCCTCTGGCCTGTGACTGGAGTAAGGACCAGGAGATATTACTGTTCCATGTCATGGCCACCTCTGGGCATCTGTGTAAATGTCTTCTACTGTCAGATTTAAATGTCTACCTGACTCCTCTTAGTAAAAATACATAATTTTCCCCCTTAACTCATGTTTTTCCCTAGGTGATCTACTTATATTTCTAAAATTGGATATAACTTTTACCAGTCAGGTGGAATGCACTTCTTGGGTTTTCTCTGGCCTGGATGCCCTGCTGGGAAGAACTGGAACCCTAGTAGCTAGGCCGCTAACAGAATTTCCTTTGAACCTGACCCGAGCAGGAACAACAGCTCTGTAGCTGAGGTGCTGTCACTCATACTTTATGACCCCATGCCTCAAAGACACAGGTAGACAATATGTACAATAAACACAATTAATGAATTCACAGGGAGGCCAGGCCCATCCCTCCTTGGCATTGTTAAACCTGCAGCTTCAATCACTGTGAAAAGCTTGATTGCTCAGTTCCCATGCTACAAGCAGCGTTCCCAGATTTGCTCTACTGTAGTGAATCTTGCAGTTGCCTTTAATTGGTCTGCATACAGAGAATACATATTCCAGTTATTGAAATAGGAGGTAAAACTTGGAACTTTTTGTAGGAAAGGGTACAAGTGCAGAACAAGCAACCCTAGAAAATGGACCTGATTGCTAACCTCTGCACACTCCCCTATCCACCAGTCTGAAACAAAACACACCACAGAAACTAAATAAGAATACACAAATATCTACACTGGGAACACATGAAGGTTGCCACAACCTTGTAGTGTCCATTTCATAGGGAAGTTGCCACATATCAACAAATTTTATTCAGTGACTGGTTTTTATGTAGAGTTAATGCAAAGAAAGTTTGATTATTTAAACTCAGGTTAAACAAAGAATAAACTAAGCCTTCCTAAGGAAAATAATAAAACAAAATACATATGCATATAGAAATAGTGTCTAAGGGAACCAAGATATATAATTTTGAATTATATATTCAAAATGATTTTAAGAAATTATTTCCTAATAATATTAATGACAATATAAATATTAGTTAATGCTAGATACTGTTCTAAGTACATACCATATTAATATAAATTACTTATTTTCTCCTAAATACAACCCCTAGCTGTCAATACCATCTTCCCCAAGTCAGAGAGACCTGAAGGAGGGTAACTACAGGGGGATGGGATGTCTGCTGTGCTCTAGCACTGTATGGCAGACAGAGTCTTAGAGACATAGTACCTGACAGCGTCATTTGCCTCCTATTTATAACAGAGTGACAGGGCCCAGGCACCTCACAAGTGTAGGAAGAAGAGCAGGAGGAAAGGGTCTTCCAAACAGGGAGAGCAGTGTGAGGGAAGATTTCAAATTCTGCAAGGCTGCAGAGGGCATGCCAGAAGCTGTTCCTCTATCTGCTCGAGGTTTTTTGTTTTTTTGTTTTGTTTTGTTTTGTTTTGTTTTGTTTTTGTTCCCCGCCCCCACTAGTATTTTATTTCTATTCTTTTTCTTTTTTTTAATTTAATTTTCTCTATTCTTGAGTTTTTTGTGTATGTATATGACAGAAACAGATAACATGAGATCCACCCTCTTAACAAATTTTTAAGTGTATAGTATTACAGTATTGTTAACTGTATTACAGTAGTGTAATAATATTACAGCATTGTTAACTATAAGCACAATGTGGCACAGAAGGTCTCTAGAATGTATTCATTTTGCTAACTGAAACTTTATACCACTGAACAATTATGCCCCATTGCCCCCTCCCTAGCCCCTGGCAACCATCATTCTACTTTCTTGAGTTTGACTACTTTAGACACCTCATATAAGGGGACTCATGCAATATTTATCCTTCTGTGACTGGCTTACGTCACTGGGCATAGTGTCCTAAAATTTCATCCATGTTGTCCCATATGTAAGAGTCTTCTGCTTTTTTTAAGGCTGAATGATATTTCACTATACGTATAGACCACAGCTGCTCTGTTTATATATATTAGTTTGGTCCACAAATATCTAGAGTGTATGCTCTATTGAAACATCAGATCAGAGCATCAACACAGAAAAAACTGTTTGAAAGCCAACTGGACTTTGCCAAGGTTTTAGAGCTGGAGTTTTAGGGAAGGATTACTTACTACAGTACTCAAAGGCACCCCATGTGTATGAACCTCACCAGGGGCCAGGAGCCCCACAGGATAGGGTCAAGAGCCAGAGGCAAGTGTTTCCTCCTACTCTGAGTTAGGACTGGCTGCATTGTAATATTGAGGACTAGGATAGTGAGAAGTCAACATTCTTTGTATCTCTCTTCCCCTGAAGAGGTGGATGATGTGACTGCATTCTGCAGAATAAAGTACCTATAGCGAAATATCTCCCTGAGATTACCTGGTTTTAGAATACTTTCCTTCAATATTCATTTTCTTTCCCTTGGAAACCTGATTTTCATGGAGACAAGACATTTGTTCTCTTGCCTTTGGATCTGTCAGATGGAATAGTACTTCCATTTAACAGCACCAAAAGAAAAGGAGTGAAACAGTTGATATCTAAACATTGCTCAGATATTTTCTGAAGTTTCTTCCTTCTAGCTCTTCTTCCTAAGTTTTTGAGTATATAAACTCCCTGTGCTTTGACTAAGAACTGGGGGAGACCTTACAAAGTGTTTTCTTGGATGTAGAAATCACTAGGCCTCAGGAGAAGAGCAGAGAAATCCTCATGCCCTAATCCTCCATGAGCAGAAACCACATCTGTGGGAAGTCATCATGAGGAGAAAATTGGGCTCATGCCTGCTCCAAAAATTAGACATTGTAAAGAAGAGTTCAGGCCAGCAGTGCCTGGCTCAGGGTAGTGAGTGGGGTGCTCTTCCAGGCCACAACAGAAGCTCAGAGAGGCTGTGGGTCTTCTCTAGGTTTCACCAGAAAGGGAGTTTGCTCTGTTACTGCTGATTGGACCTCAGGCTTCATGACAGTCAGAGCTAGGAAGAACTGACTTAAAAAAATAAGAAACACTACCATAAGCTGAAAAGTTTCCCTTGAAAGAGCTGCTGCCAAGAAGTCACTGTATGAGATCTTAGCTTCCCACTTGACTGGGAGCTGTGGGGAGCTTGCACTTTGGGTCAGAGACTCTGCTTCTTCTTGCTTGTTGTCTTATATTGGGGGTGGTACTGGTAGAGGGGCCTGTGGTCCACAGAGTGTGGGAGTGATGAGCAGGGCTGGAGTGGGGAGGGGAGGTTGCATCTTGTGGCTGGCACTGGAGCTGGTCCCTGTGACTCAGGGCAAGAGTGGTAGTGTGGTGGGGAGGGCTGCCGCATGCCAGGGTCCTGATGGTAGTTGTGGGGGCCAAGTGTGGGTGGCGGTTGCCTTCTGGCTCCTCCCTAGAGCCATGTGTCTGGGTCTGTGATTACTGGAGGCAACCAGCTATAGGCCCAGACTCGTTTGTGTACTTAGTTCCTCTGAAAGTGCAGATGCCCTTCTCAAGATGCAGAGCTCCCCAGGAGCAGGTGAGCAGGTGCGTGGGCCTGGTAAATGTGTTTCTTCATGACCTCAGGGAACCAGGATGCATATGGCTGCTTTCAGGCTCCACTGAAAAACTTCTAAGGAACAGGAAGTGTTTGCCATTAGAATCTTACTCTGAATATGTATAAAATAAAATTAAAACTGAGTCCTGGATCCCCTATTTTTATCTGTTCCTGAGAATATCCTTGGTTTATTTATGATTTGAGTACCTTATAAGAAAAGCAATATAATATAAAAAATGTGTTAATGTCTTATAAAAACAAACCTATTCAATATAATTTATTAGAAATATGATTCCACACAAATATCCTTATACTTGGAAGTCACCTTTAGTTAACTTTGAGCTTGTCCTTTGGCATTCCTGTATAATATAGAATCTAAGTAGCTTACAGAAAATACTCAGAGGACTTTGCAGCTTTGAATTGGATGCTCTGACCCCTGAATCCTGTAGGAACCAAGTGTCCTTTATCAGAAGTAGCAAGCCAAATGGCCTATGACAGTCTGAGATTATAAAATTGGATCTCATAATACCTTTTTTCCCCACATGTACTTTTTATCTCCCTAATGATGTCTTAACCAAAGGGTACATGGATACAACCTATTTTAATATAATTGCTTTCCTTTAATTGTATTTATGTTATTCTGTACTTTTATTTTATTGAGGAGAAAGTTTATAGGCCTCACAGAAGGCAAAGTAGTCCACACACAAAGAGGCTAAGAACCCCTCATCAAGGTACACTCCAGAATTTTCAGGAAGTCCCACATCCCTTAGTTTGCTGTCATCCCTCAGCATCTACCTCTTCCCTGAAACCTCAGACCTGACACCTGGCCCCGCAAAGGGGAACATACTGCCCTATTTCAACCCACTCCAAGATTGGCCTTTTCCTATGAAGACTGACTGTAGAAAATGATCCTCCCTGTCAAAGGAATTCCATGCCCCACATGGGAGCATGGGTTGGCCTTTGGTCCTAAAGAGCAGTTGAATGATTACCTGGGTTATGGTTCTTGAAGGAAGAACGTGCTAGCCTTCAAGAGTAGCTGTCAGGCCCACACTCTGAACCTAGGTGATCTGTGTTGGGTGTTGCAGCATCTTTTTTGGCTCTTCATTGAGGTCTTAAAGTCTGTTGCCAGTCTTGCCTGTTGCTAAAGCAGTACCTTCAGAAGATATAACTGCCCTGTTTTTGCTTTCATGTTTTTCATGTGGAAAGTAAAATGACAAAATGTAGGATACAATATTTGTTCAGAGGAAACATGCTGGGGAAGTCTTGATTGTAGAGTGGCACTAGGGATTTGAGCTTGAGCTTTGTTTACAAATAGAGCATGAACCCCAATGAAGACAGTGGTGTCACCTCACCACGACACTGCGCCTGGGCTTCTGGCTGTGCTTCAGGGCATACCTGTGACTGCAGGTAGAGAGAAGGCTGCTTTGCTAGGAAGCATTTGCAAATGTGGACCCAAGATTCACCTGATCCTCTTAGCATCATCCATTTGTGCATCCAGACCTGAGGCCACATCATGGAGCTGTTTTGTGTAGAAGTTGAGGATACTGTGTCCAAAGATTCAAAGATCTGTGTGTCAGAGCTTGTCTGTGCTGTTTATTTGCTGAATTACCTTAGACCCAATATTTGGTCCCAGTTTCCTTATCTGTAAAATGGGGTAATAACAGAACCTTCCATCATTTCAACCTCAGTCCTACACCTATGAGCTAGCTGTGAGGCTGGGAACCACCTGGGCCACACTCTCCCAACTACAGGATGGGCCCATAATCTACTTGGCCTTCACTGTTTCCACACATCCCCACCTGCCAGGGTGGCACCTTGTGATTTCCTAGCAATCAAAATACCTATTTCAATGTTATTTCAAGATCCTTTCCAGACGTGTAAAATTCTTTCTGTCCTAGTGAAGGACAATGACTGACCTACTTTTGTTTCAGCAGGTACAGTGCCAGCCATGCCAGTAGGCCCTTGCTACTTCACATTGTTAATTGTTACATTGTCACATTGTTAATTTTTTTTTTTTTTTACTGCATGTGCTTATTTTTTCAAATTGGTAAACTTCCAGAGCCCTCTTGAGTTTGTAGTCTTTCTAAAGTTCACATTCCTCCTACTGCTTTAAGAAGCAAGGTCTTTGAATTCATTCCTACCTAGATTTTCTTTTACATTTCCCCTCAGGGAAAAAAAACCCACAGTGCACTGAAACTGGGAAATCCCTCCCCAGTAGGAGTTTTTCACAACATGTTGCTGTGGAGGGGACATCCTGTAGGACCTTAGCCCTTTTCACCCCCTCCTTCCACTTCCGAGGGGGAAGTGTCCATGTGACAGCAGATCTTGGCTTTGTTGTCCTGCTAGCAGGAACCAAGTGTGGTTTCCCTCATTATTATAGTAGAAGATTTCCCCCCACTTTTATTTCTTTCTCTTTCATTCTCCCATTCTTCTTCTTCTTCTTCTTCTTCTTCATCTTCTTCTTCTTCTTCTTCTATCTCTTCTTAAAAATCAGGAAACCTTTGAACTGCAATTTTTAAAAGAAAATTATTATTTATTTATTTGACAGATCACAAGTAGGCAGAGAGGCAGGCAGAGAGAGAGAGAGAGAGAGAGGAGGAGGAAACAGGCTCCCCACTGAGCAGAGAGCCCGATGTGGGGCTCGATCCCAGGACCCTGGGATCATGACCCGGCGAGGGCAGAGGCTTTAACCCACTGAGCCACCCAGGTGCCCCTGCACTGCAATTTTTTGGGCAGTATCCTTTCTATGGTTTGGTGGAAGTGAAACATGAAACCAGAGGGAAAATGTGATTCAAACACAAGGTGGCAGAAATCTTTGTCAAGAAGAATAATTTCCTCTGAGCCCTCTCTCTCCTCTCTCGAGGTCTTGGGTTTCCAGGCAGGTTGCTTTCTGGAGAGACAGGTGTGTGTGTGTGAGTGTGTGCATGTATGCACATGCACGCATGCATAGGAAACAAAGAAACTGAGGCCTTGAGGGACTCCATTTCCAGGAAATCTCCTTGCTATGGCTGTTGCAAAGACAAAAAAAAAAAAAAAAAAAAAAAAAGAAATCCTCATGGTCTCTTCACTTAAAAACATTTTTTAAAATAGAAATTTAAATATTCAGCAGTTTGGTGATGATAATGATGCAGTCAACTTTTTTTTTTTTTTTAATTCTTTGAACTTTTTAAAGCCCTTTGTGTTTTCCTAACTGTTACTCATAGGGCCGGGATAGGAAAAATGCAGGCAGGCTGGTGCCTGCTTCTGAGTACTTAAGTTTGAGCAATAGTATGCCACACAAATTCAGCTAGTTATATATATATTTTTTCCTGATGGTGGCAGCAAGAAGTTGGATGGGTTTCTGGGCACATTTTGTTCTCTAGTTAAATGAATGATTTCCTTTCAGCCTTGTAGGTTTGAAACGAGTTCCTGACACAGGCTCTGTGTCCTGATGGGAGCTGCTTGCCTGTGTGAAAACAGCCGGTAGGGCAGAGGGCTCCAGGCATCCCAGATTGCTCTGTACTAACCAGGCCCAGACGCCACCTTGTCTACCTGAGAGCTGGGGGAGGAAGAGCTGTTACTGCTATGTTGACCCCTATCTCCCTCCAGGTGTCTCAAGTCAGCTTTGGGCTCTGATGTTTTAGGACATGTGGTGGGATGCTCCTGGCAGGAGCTGCAGTTGCTTTTGAAGTGTCCTTGTGGCCAGGCTTGGTGGGCAAATGGCCAAGAGATGCTATCTTTATAACATCTGCTGTCATCTCTGTTGTGTGGGAACTAATGGCTGTGTTTGAATAATTAGGCCTTTGCACCGTAGCACAACAGAAGCATGCATTGCTTCATTAAAACAAACATAATTATTGTGGTGCACATATTCAAAGCCCCTTTCATCCCTTCAGAACCTGCAGGATTTGGGAAAGTCTATGTGCTGGAGTGCTTGCTCAGGTCTCATGGATGCAAACTACCACCGGTGAGGACCTCTCTTAAGGTAGAGAGTGCATGTCTGGGAGTTTGGTTCTTGGATCTTTCTCTGTGTTCCATTACACTCTAGTCAGACTTCTGTTTTTGCATTCATTCCTTCTTGGACCTAATAGCATATGGACTTGGTTTGTCTTACTAAGCTGCTGGGGTTCTCTGCATTAGCCCTTGCTATCATGTCCATAGTTATTTCTCTTATGCAGACTTTGGAGCTGAGGTCTGCTGACCTCTCTGTGCCTCAATTTATTCATGCATTAATCATCACATCTGCCCCAGCCACTTCTAGGACACTGTGAAGATCAAATGTAGTCATAGATATAAAAATGATTTGCAAAGTATAAAAATACCACACAAATAATAAAAATCCTACAGCTACCTGAATTACAGCATGGGTACTATTTAACCAGCCCTGCCAACCTTTTGACTCAGGATGTGGCTCTTCAATAAATACATTTGGGAAATAGGTCTTGTTTTTGTGGTGGCCAAGAAAACTCTAAAGAATGACAGTCTTGTTTATGAGAAACACTGATCTTCAGTTTCCTGGAAGATGTTCTCTCCATGTCAGTGATCAGTGTGTTCTTTTCATCAGTCAACTGATCAACATTTATGGAACACTTATAACAGGGAAAACAATGTGCCAGTTGATGCTGAAATATGAAAATGTATGGAAGCAGTGGGGAATATGTCTCTCAAGACCCTTAAATCTACCAAACTCTGTCATTTGATGGTTAAGACAAAGATGGTATCAAGAATTCATAGGAGAGAGAATTTCTGTCCTATAGGACAAGGGAATTTCTGCACACCTCTCATTTTCAGTTTTTGTTATTTGTTGTTGAAGTTAGGGTTGGAGGTGTGCCATGGAAGTAGGATTTGACCTACACCATCAAGGATGAACTGACTCTTAGTTGACAGAGGAAGATTGGCTCACAAAACAATTCATTGATATACTGATGTTAATCATATTTTGGAATTTGCCCCAAGATACCCAGCCACCTATAACTTTCATATGTAGTTTATACCCATAGTATATGTGATGAACACTCATTATGACTGTCAGTTGTAGGAAAACCCAAGATTAACCTGGGACAGAGAGAAATCATCAAGAAGTTTGTGGCTGCATTGCATTGTGGGTGAAAGGGGAAATGGGATATAAAATCCTTTACATGTCTGCTCCTGAATGAAGAAGTGTTTTGTTCTCCCATTTGGAATTTTAAGCCCACAGAGAAGGACATGAATAGATTTTGTTTTCCTTAGATCTTAGCAGTACTCCTGGAGTGCTCTAAAAGGATCCAGACACTTTTCTATCCTCTGCAAATCCTACAGCTTTATGGACACTACCCAGACTTCATATAGAGTCCTCACACAGGTGAGATATTAATGAGTCATTGGCTGACATGGAATTGCAGGTAGATGAGGCACATTTTATCCCTTGAGGAGTGTATCTTTCGTAGAATATGAAAGTACACTAGCAGGAAGTTGTATGATAAGTGGCTGACTACAGCAGGGTATGGTAAAATCTCAACAGGGGCTACCAGGGATAGTTTCTTGACAGAGACAAGGTCAGAAGCAAGTCTGGTGCATGTGAAAAGGTCAGAAAAGTCTGGTGCATGCCTCCATATCTTGATGGAGAAAAAGGACAAAGAATGTCAGGAAGAGGAAATAAAGTAAGATCAGTGCAAGTTGGTAATTTGGGAGAAGGCATTGGGATGAAATGATGGAGGTATCTATGATATGGGTGTTAAAGTGAAATGATGCTTGAGTTTGAGAGGCAGGAATTTAGAAGATCATGTTCGAAATTCAGAATAATTGAGATGGAGATTTTAGAGGAAAATGTAGTCCAGTGATAGCAGGTCTGTGGTGTGGCTCGCTTGCTGAGAGGGTCATGCACCCTGAGGCTATATTGGATGGATAGTCACACAGACCTTTGTCATTCATGAGGGTAGAAGACCTGAAGTATGTTTGGGGAAATTTCAGAGCTCTCTAGAGCTGATGAATTTGGTCTGAGGACATTCTTCACATATCTGTCACTTTAATGGAGAATTATCATATGTCACATGAAGGCACTGAAATGAATTATGGCCCCTGGCTTGTGTGAAATCAAAGTTGATAAATGAGTGCAATGCTATATGATGCTGTAAGAGAGATCTGTACCACAGGCTCTGTGGTGGTGATGGTTTGGGGGTGTGCAGACCTCTTGGCAAAGACCAGGGTGGTTCATAGTAGAAGAGAAATTTGACTTGAAGGGTGAGTGGAGTTTGTCAGGCAGGAGGAGGTGGAACAAAGGAGATTTCTGAAGAAGGGGTGGAGGTGACAAGACTCTGGTGGGTCAGCATCATGGCAACTGTAGCCTGAAGGAACCCCCAAAGTCTGCTGTCTTACTAAAGCACTCCAGGACACACAGAGAATCAGGCAACCACTCAGAAGCACCAAGCTTCCCTCACATCTTCTCCAGGAAGGCTCAGACATCATCCACTTCTGAAATGCAGTAGATATCTGCTAAGATAGAAAGATTTTTCTCACTCAGTGAAACCTTTACCATAAAATCACCAACCCTGTTGATCTACACATTCCTTTCTTTTAAGATTTAAGATTTGGTGGCAAGCCATGCACTAAAAACTATAGGATTTGAAACCCTTGATATTATAACTTTACCCAGGGCTTGGAACATCGGTACAGTCATCATCCCCAGGGAGCAATCAGTTAGCTCCCTGCAGGGGCTTGTCAATTATAAAATATCTGACAATCCAACTTTTAAGTTTCACAGTGATATTTGTCCCTTAGCAGATTGTCACAATTTGTTATAGCCATGCCAATTGAATAACATTTATTTATGTCAAACCAAATTTTTTTTTATAAATATATTCTTTTTTTTTTTTGCAACGTATGAAATATTTTTTTTTATAATTTTTTATAAACATATATATATATTTTTTTTCCCCCCAGGGGTACAGGTCTGTGAATCTCCACGTTTACAAACTTCACAGCACTCACCATAGCACATACCCTACCCAATGTCCATAACCCCCCCCCCAACCCCCCTCTGCCCAGCAACCCTCAGTTTGTTTTGTGAGATTAAGAGTCACTTATGGTTTGTCTCCCTCCCAATCCCAACTTGTTTCATTTACTCTTCTCCTACCACATTAACCCCCCATGTTGCATCTCCTCTCCCTCATATCAGGGAGATCATATGATAGTTGTCATGCTTAACGAAATAAGTCAATCGGACAAACCAAATTTACTATATACATCAGTTGGAGTCTCTTTATTTTCACTCCACTATTTGAAAGATACATTCCATTTAATAAACTTCCATAGGTAGAGTTCCTGTAAAGACTTCAACTCAGCTCTTATTCTTCTCCAGGCAAAGAAAGACTTAGCCCAGTAAATTTCCCAGTTATGTGAGTGTCCCTGGTTAATTCATTTTTTTTTTTCCTGTAAGAGGCCATTTTCAATTCTATTTGCTGACCAAATGAACAGGATGCTACTGAAGCCCGTGCAAGGGTGGGTAGCAAGCAAGTACTGACTCCTACTCATGATTTCATGCAATAAATCTTAGGCCTCAGGGCTTCTTTGGACCAAGGAATGCCAGTTCAGCCCTTCACTTTGTATTGTGGAGCACATTATAGAGTCATAGCAACTTCCTCAAAAGATAATGCTACCCTGAGCTCACAAACTCTGTTGAGATCCAATACAAAAAAAAAAAAAAAAAAAAAAAAAAAGGTTTCCAAAAGCACTTGTTTTGGGATTTAGTCATTCAGCAAATATTTATTGAGTGCCTACTATCTATGTGTGGGGTCAAGGAACAACTCTAAGACTGACAGGTACCATGGATTTACATTCTGGTAGAAGGAAAAAACACAGTGGAACAAGTAAATAGGAAAAAAAAAAAAAAAGGAAAGAGTAAGAGCAGAGTGATGTGCCAAATGGGCACTGGCAACCGTACCATGTGGGGGCCATGCTGGGCCTCCCCTCCAGGGCTGAGGTCATGAGCCTGATCTTCCCTTTCATATTACTGAGGTGGTTTAAGAGTTTAAATGGGGATGATGGTGCTATTGAACTTTACATTTACTTTCTAAGGTTTAGGTAGCTTAACTTAATTCAGTATCCTCTTACTCAAAAAAATACTGATAGAAATATTAAAAACTGTCTCTGTCTGAGGATCAAAGTCTTATGGAGAATGAAACTGTGTGTTAGGACCGGAGGTCCCAGTCTAAGTTTGCAGTGTCATGTACACCTCAAGATAGAAGAGAGCCCTCCCAGAAACTGAGGTCCTTGATCAAGGGAAGCGAGTCCCAACAGTAGGTATGACACTGTGTGGGTTCCTGGGGTGTGCAGAGAGAACCTGCGTGGCATTTGGAAGTTCTGGGGCTTTCGAGCACTGAGTTCTGGACTGCTAAGGTAGTCACTCAGCCCAAAGATGACTGAAGGAGGAAGGAAAAAGATGCTGTGTGTGGAGGACAGGAGGGTAGTTCTGAGTGGCAGCCAGCAAAGTCTGTGTCCATCACAGCCTCTGGAGAAAGGAGAGCCCTCCCAGGGGGACGCGGGGCTGCATGGGACAAGTGTCCACCACCAACACTTCCCTTGCATGGTCTCAGCCTCTTCCAGTTGTACCTCACCTCTGGAGCAGCCTGTGTGTGTCATCAAAGCCGCCAGAGCTAGAGACTCCACCAAACCACTCCCTCCCTCCTGTCCCCTCCCACTGCAAACCATAATCTTGCAGGCAGACAATGAAGATAGGACAGCTATTCAGAAAAACGCGTGGCTTTGGAGGCTCAGGACATGTCCCAACTGCACCTGCAGGTTTTCCTTTCCTGGGGCCGACGGGCACTGGCTGCGCTGCACCTGCCGCGGGCCAGCTCCCTGCCTTTCAGTCACATACCTCGTGCTGGGCGTGCAGGCCCTGGCCTGCTCCACATCCTGCTCTGCCCTGATGATAGCTCCTCCACTCCACTAACTTCTCAACACACTCTGCAAGGGAGGCTGTCCCTCTTCTCTCCGACTGTGGATTTTCTGTAATGACATGGCTATTAAAAACAGACACAAGAACCACCCTCCTTTACTCTTCTGCTCATATCTCTGTTTTCTTTAAAGAAAGTCATGCCATAAAATACTTTTGCTCTTACTTATTTCATTTTATTTTTCCATCTCCTCCTCCTCTCTCATTCTTTTTTTCTCCTTCTCCTCCTCTTTTCCAAGACAACAGCAAGTCTGATTTCCTAGATAGTTTGCTACTTGCAGACAGGTACAATATCCTTTTTTCCATCTCCCTTTTGTTACCTAGTATGTAGTCTGTGGATCCTGGGTGTATTGCCATGCAGACATCATACATAAATCCAAACATGATGATTTTCACGGTTCTTGGAAATAAAGAGGGTGCACCCATTTCCTAGTTAATAATTTGAGTATAATTCCTAAGGCTGCATGTGCATGAATCAAAATACAGTACCAAGTAATATTTAGAAATTCAAGGAGGCCAGCAGTTTGTTTTGCCCTTAGTCAAATTTACACTATCCAATTTAAGAACATAGCAAGTAGACCAAGGTGTCTTGGCTAGTTGAGGCTCACATAACTTGGATGTAAGTTCATGTTTATTCAGTGTATTTCTGACTTCTAAGCTTTCATACAAACCATGCATCTTATTCATTTCTCTTTAATATTTCAGTACCTTAGAGCCAGCATAGCAAACACATCATCTTGATTGTAGTTAATCAGGATTATAGTCATTAACAGCATGGTACTGATTGCTTTAGAATTAGTGGTATCTTGACAGGGTGAGAGAGAACTTCAGGATACTCTAATGTGTCTGTTAAATGTAATAAACCACTGTGTGTACATCTGTGAGTTTGTTATGAGAGAGATGTATGTGTATGTGTGTGTGTATGTGTGTTAATAGGAGACATAATTTCACTAACTCCAATCATGAAAATTCTAGTGTTGTTTATATTGAAGTTTTATCCACATTTCATGAGATTCATGTCTGTAAATACACTAGATTACTAAAGATATTTTTAGAGCTACCCTTCGGATTTCTTTTACTGGATAAATAGCTTAAGCAATGTCACACATTTAGTCAAATGTATCTCATTTCTAGGTTGTTGTTCTTCTTATTGCTTCATTATATATGAGCTCTTGCTGAGAACACAAGCATGCTCCAAAACAGAGCATGGATTCCACTGTATAGTACATACCTGTGTCAATATATGTATTTGTATTGTACTTCACAGGTCGCAAAATGATGTCATAGATATTATCACATTCAATTCTTAAAAAACCCTGTGTGTTTGAGGTACAGAGAGTAGGTATTATTCTCATTTTACATCAAATGTAATTTGAGTAGTATATAGCTTATCCATGAGTGGCTGTATATCCCAATTTACTTGGGGTTACTTTGTCCCAGTATAACTATTAGCATTTCCTTTCTCTCTCAGTATCTTCAGTTTGGATGACAAATACAATGTCCACACCAAAATATCCACCATTTTTCACTTCTATCCGACTTTTTAAGTTTGTGTGACCCGTGCAAGGCCATGTGATACCTTGTGACAATGAGAGGGCATTGGAGCTAGAACAGGGTCTTGGCTGGGCTACAAATTCATTTCCACCTCGATTAGCATCCTTGGACCAGTTACTGGCACCCAGGAAAGGCCATATCATCATTGCTAATGTTTGCCACTAAATTATGTCCTCTCATCATTGGCATCTTCTTCAGATAGACATCTTTCTTTGGTACTACCCAAGATGGCCCAAGAAACATTCTCCATTTGAGGAATTCAGCCATTTCCTCTCCTTTCGGAAGGACTTCTGTCCTCCTCACAAACCAGCAATGGTTTCAGCCTCTGTTTTCTCCTTTCATTGGAGAAAACAGTTGGTTGGTTGACACTCATCTTACTTCTAACCATGTGCTGACCATGGAGCCACAGAGTCTAACAGCTTGGCCACCATTCATGAATCACATTTACCACAGGTGGACTCTTGACAAGGCACAGTTCCAATACAATGTTTAGATTTCTATTGGTTCCAAATGTAGGCAGGTTTACATCCAAATTGTAAACTTCAGCTAAAGAAGGAAAGATGAGAACAGTGCCCTTGAAGAGAGTTGTCAACAGTCTCACTCACTAGCATGCCAGGTACCTCGCACCTCTAGGGTGCCTTGAAGGGGCAATTTGAAGATTATTCAGGAAGTAGGGTGCTCAGTAATTTCAAACATCAGGAGTATGTATGGCAAGAAGAATACATATTGCTTTAGAGAAACATGTTCAATGTTAGAACTCGTTGAGGTCTGAATCTTGGCTTTGTTCTTGACCAGGTTAGGATGTTGAAGGAGTTTCTTGATTTTCTTAAACACCAATTTTCTCAATATGTAGGATAAAGACAGTAAGTAATGTTTATGTTTACCTCTTAGGGTAGTTGTGAGAAATGAGTAAGATAATAAATATAAAGTACTTAGCATAATACCTGGAACAAAAGTGCTCTCTGGATTGTTGTATAATGTATTATTGAGATTTTGGGGTCATTTTATTCCACTTTCTGACTCTCTTGTATTTCTGAAGGAGTCATTAAGGAGGACTTGGCCAAATGGTTTTAATTACTCTCCTGGACTTCCCTGGGCTTTGGAGTTAATCACTCCTACCAGGAGGTAGTGACACAAGCTCTAAATGTCTCTTGCAGGAGAACTTGTAAATTCCTCTGCTTCCTTCTGTGCAATTCTCCATCTTCAGGCTCACTGTTGCCCAGCTCTGGGCTGACTTTGGAGATGGGGACAGGAGACAGGAAGGTGCACCTCAGGTTAAACGAAGGACAGCCTGTATTTCACCCAATTTATTCAAATGCCTTTAAGTTGACAAGCTTCTCACCCAGGGAACTGTCTGTGAGTCTGGCTGGGGCCACATAATAGGGGCAGTGTAGAGTTTAACAGGCAGGAGGGAGGTGAAAATAAACAAGAGGATGTGTGTCTTAGGGGGAGGAATATTTTCTTGATGGATTAGGTAGGAGGCAGGAGGTACACAGAAAGCCACAAATTACCAACTGATGGAACTGTGAACAGTTAACCATTGCTCAGGTTAATGGCACTCTGATAAAGACATTTCAAATGCCAAAGAATTCTTTGTTTCATGCAGGATAGTTCACTGTTAAGACTTCCTTCCTTTTTCGCTTCCCTTAAAAACTGGGCAAGTTTCCTTGAGAGACCTCATGAGAAGAGGACTTTGATTTGCTTGGTATGTATTTAGGTTGGCTCCTCCTTCAATGGTAACTGAGACTGGAAAACATTTGAGAAGATCATCTACTTCATTCTAACAGAGAACATAGTCACCGAATCAGAAAAGATAAATACATCACTTCTCCCTGTTTTTGAAATATTACCAGATTTACATAATCCTCAAGATTTGCCAAATTGTAATTAATATATGCATAGTTTAAGCTTCTATTTTATTATAGGTAGTTTATAATAATCTTTCCTTGTCAAATGCAATTGCCACCCTTTCTTGGCCACAGTACATGAGAATTACCATCAGCTCTAGATGACTGTAGAAGAGCTGGGGATGATTCTGTGAGGAAATGAACACAGATAAAATGTAGTCAGTGAAAATGCGCAATCCAAGGGGTGGAAAAGCAGCCTTTCCCAGATATGGCTATCTCCATGGTTTCAAAGTATATTTGATTTTAATTACCTTTAACAATCTCTTTTAATTAAAAATGATATAACTTTTTGGGGGGAGGGTTGAGAAGGGCAGGAGACAGATTGCAATTGCATCCAAATAGTAAAGGTGATGACACTGCCATCACATGGTATAGAGTCCTCATTTTACAACACAAGTGAGGTGAGAGCAGGGCAACTGACTTAGACTATATTCACCCCCATGGTTTAGCACAAAGTGGGAACTTGGTGAATGTTTTGGATGACTTTATGATGCAAGCAATTGCAGGCTTGGCTTCTTAACAAGTGTAATCTTGTACACAAAGATATTTGCAGGTTAAGAATGTAGGACTACCAGTTTTCAGTGGTAGTTTTTAAATCCTGTTGTTTTAAAAATGTACTTGTTTCCCAGATAGACACCCTCCATGCTGTGAGCAAAGCAATGTGTACATCTCTCAGAGGGTCCTGGTTGGCTTTCTGCTGGTCCTCCCAAGGCACAGGGAGAAGGGGAAGCCAAAGCTTTGAGGACCCAGTTGAGAGGAAGGCTATAGTCACCCTTCCAAATTATAACTGCTTATCGTAGTCCTAACCCAGCCACCCAGAGGTAGGCAAAGATGGGGCTGAGCAAAGCTGGCTGTACCTGAGGGCTGGAGTCAGGGCAGGCTAGCAGCAGGCAGGCAAGGCCCAAAGCTGGCCATGGAGCTCAGAATGAGAGGAAAGGGGGTTTTCCCTCAAAGGTTCTCTGTGTACTTGGATGACCCTACTATTAAGTTGAAAGAATTTTCAGTGTTAAAATCATTTATGAGTTGCTACCGTAGTAAAATTAAGAGAAACCGGAAATCCAGATATAGTCACAGAAGGAAATGATTTGGGCAGATACGATGAGAAACAGCAGAGGGGGTGTGTTCTGTAATGTACGGGGAAGTTCTCCAACAGAGCTAATGAGTCTGTACCGATACCATCTTAAGTTTCACTAAAATTATTTAGACTTTTCTAAAAAGGCTTTTTAGTTTTAAATAATATCAAGTAATAAAATAGGGTTATTCACATGTAAGTCAATTTTTACACAATCTACAATAAAAAGTTTAGGTACGGATGTATAAGATTAGTTTTTTAAATGATAAATTAAAACTATGGTCAATTATGGTCCACAACATCAGCAAAGAGGTGAAAAGAATGTGCACCACAGGGAAGGGGGAATCAGCACCTCATGCACCAGGCACATCACACCTTCTTGGAGGGTAATCTGGCAACAGGCGCTAGACACCTCAAAGCTGGACCTCTAACCGAACTTTCACTTTTAAAAACTTGTCCTGATTAAGCAAGCAATAACGAACATGAGAAGATTTATCTACAAGGACCGTTCACTTGGGAATTATTTGTAAAAAAAATGTGGGAGCAACTGAAATTTCAATGACAGGGAAGTGCTTTAATAAGGTCTGTTGTTATGGAAGGCCAGGTAGCCATTACAAGTCAGGCAGCAGACAGATACTAATTAATCTGAGAAAGTGCCATGAGATAGTGGTCCATAAAAAAAGCAGCTTAGGTATACTCTGTGAAAAAATACAGCTATACTTACAAATGCCTTAAGAAAGCCTGAAAGGATCTATACCAGAATATTGACGGATATTTATATTTTAGTTTTTAATTTCCTAAACTTTTGAGTCTTCAGTGAACTTCTGTTACTTTGTAATCAGAAAAATATAAATTTTAAAAATTAAAAGCATTGTGTTTCACTATTTATACTTACTCAAGGTAGAAAAATTGTGTCAAACTCCATCTACATATCTACCTAAGAATCTAAAATTTTAAGAAAATACTTAGACAGTAAAACACTTTTTATTTCATGGAATCATTTATTAGATTTTTTTGTCACAATCTGTTTTTTTTTAATACAAGGTGTACTTTTGCTTAAACTTGACACATATATAGTAACAAAAGGGATTTAATGTCCCAAATAGTCTCTGAATGTTTATATATGGACAGAGGACTATGTGCATAATACTTCTCTCAGCTGCCTGCATGCATTTAAGAAAGAGGTAAACAGTAGCTATAGGAAACCAAGTAGGTCCCATCTTTCTCATGTTGCATCAAACGCCTACAGGCACCTGCTGAATGGAGGAAGCAGTTCTGTCTTCAGGACTTCATTGCTGGTGGGACATGATATGATGTGTTTCCTGTTAAGGGGTACCTGAGGGGATTCCAAGAGGTCGGGGTGACACTGAGGTACACCCAGTCAGGGGGATGGGGACAAGGGGTGGGACTGAGGTGGAGAGAGACAGGAAGCTGGGGAAGACAGGGGGTTGTGAAGGCAACTGCAATGGTGTGGAGAGCATTGGAGTGACTCCAAAGATAGACTGAAAGCTGTGGCTACATAATCCATTATTTACAAAAACAGCACTTTCTTTCTCCTCTGATCAGCAAGAATTTGGATTTATCTGGTAGCATTTTGTACTTTTCTATCCACAGTGTTAGAATGGGGACCCATTCTGTGCAAAGGACTCTGCTAACTGCTGTGACAGACATAATGATGGGTGTAGGGCCCCCTGCCCTCAGATGCTTACTGTCTATGCAGATTATTCTGGCAAAATCTCAAACAATAGTATGCATTATATTGAGGTAGGTATATATTGCTTTCAGCTCTCTGAATGTCCCTCAATGCCTAGCAGACAGTTATTTATGTGCTAAATGTCACTGTTATTCTTTTTAAAATGCTGTCTTCATTATTTACTGTTCCAAAGGAAATTCAGTAGTTTCACTGACTTTTAAATGTATAGCCAGCATTTTTCTGACATGAAGAATATTTGCCTCAATAATTCGTGATCATGTAATCTCTACTCATTTCATTAATACAAGTGTTTTATGGTAGTTATAAGCTTCAACAAATGGTCTATGTGATAAAATATCTGGCAATGTGAACTTGTCTTGCCAAACCCAATACTTAATAAGGGACTTCCTGTCTTCCATTTATTTCACTTGCATCTTGCACCATAGTTAAATGATGCGTGTTGGTGAGTCCCATTCCCCACCCCAAGCACAAAATTCGATACCATCTTTCTGAGCTAAGTGGAAAAAATAAACAACATGCATGCACCTTTTTTTTTACTCATTTGAGACAACACATTTAGGTATTCATATATCATTGAATTCACTCGGATCTTTGAATACTTGAGCTTCAAATTCCATATGACTCTGTAAAAAATGTGCTCAAATTAGTAAAGACTTCCAAAAAAGGTAAGAAAAACAAATTGTTCTGTATGTTTCCTTTATGTTTGAAGATCCACAAGTTAACTGAAGAAGAGTGAGGACCAAGAACCTCATGCATTGTACACTCACAGGTACAGTGCTATGTTCCAACATGACACTTGGTCTGGGGCCACAAAGATGAGTAAGGCACATGACACAGCTCTCTAGGAGCCTCCAGCCTAGTGGATGGATGACCAGAAACTGAGCTTAATTCACTGAAGAAAGGGTGTAACAGGGTAAGCACACCAGGGCTCTGGAGTCCAGGAGGCCACGTGATGTCACAGCCAGGCTATTGCTGGAGTGGAGGTTCTTCCTGGAGCCAAGAAGCTGCACTAAGAGCTGGGGTGGGGAAAGGATGTAGTACAGCAAGATGAGAAGACTTCACTTGGGATTTATTAACAAGTAGGGTGTGGTGACCTCAGCAAGAGCTGTTTCAGGAGTATGCTAAAGAAGCCACGGTAGTGTAGGTCATAAATATAGACAATTCTCCCATGACATTTGACTGTGAAAAAGAAAGCCATTGGACAGGAAATAGAAGTAGGTGAGGGATTAAGGTAATTTCTCTTCTTTCTTTCCTTCTTTCCTTTTCCTTTTCATTCTTTACCATCCATGTGTTAAGACAGACAATAAGTAAATGAGTAAATATATTCTATATAATGATAAGAACTATGAAGAAGAAAGGGGCAGTGGTGAGGAATGGAGGGAGAGGAGTCATTAAGACAGTGGATGGCATCTGTGTGGAGACTGAATGGAGTGAGGGTCTGAGGGACGTGAAGGTCAGGGGACAGGATGCTTAGACAGAGGCTACTTTAGTTGCAAAGGCACCTAGGGAGAACAGCAAGGTGGCTGGAATGGTTCTGGGGCACGACCCCTCCATTGGGAAGGTAGCAGGAGACCATGGTTGGAGAGAGAAAAGGAGACTCACTGAATAGACTTCAGACACACTAGGGGTTTTAGGCAAGGGAGGTGCATGGCAGCTTCTGTGTTTCCAAATATACTGGATGTTGTTGGGATTAGCCAGAAGGTGACAACAGTAGAAGCAACAAAGCTAATGATCTAGGCTGGGTGACTGGGTAGCAGCTTGATTTAGGTTGGCAATCACAGATGTGTGGAAAAGAGGTTATATTCAGGGATATATTTTGAAGTAGTGGCTGAAGTAGTAGTGCTCTAAGAGGGAAATTAAGGGTGACAGGTTTCTGACTAAAATTGAGCATACAGGAGTGTCATTTATTGAGGCAGGGAAGATGGTGGGGAATGATTTTTAGGTGAAAACCAAGAGTTTACTGAGATTATCTACTGGCATGTTGAGTAGGCAGCTGGAGATTGGGAAGGTAGATAATGGTAATATTTATATATCACATCACTCCACCAACTTAAAATCTTCCAATTAATTCTCATGAGTTTCAAGACAAAATCCAGGCTCCAAGCTCCACTGGCCTTGGCTCTTCTATGCACATCCAGCCTCAAAATCAATCTCATACCACACTGAGTGCTCTTCTAATATAGTATTTGTTTCTCTTTCCCTTCCCCACCCTCATGCATATGCCATTACTTTGCTTAGGTTGCTCTTCTCTATTTTGACCTGGCTAGCTATTCTGGCCTAACAACCCAGGTAAGCCTTCCTTGTCTCATCACCCATTCACCAGTGATTCCATACAGCTGGATTAGATGCCCTCGACTACTGCAACCCTCTACTACACATATCTTTATGAACTTGAGCACCAGGGCATGCAGGATACTCCATAATTGGTGACTGAACTTGGACGACTTGCCTAAACTCTCTGAGCCTCAGTTTTCTCATCTATAAAATGAAGATGAATAATACTACATCCTTCATAGGATTGTTAGGGGGATTTAAGGAAGTTAATATGGGGCAGCGCTTAAGACATTGCCTGACATAGATGAAGCACTGAACAAGTCATTGTTATTATAGTAATACTTATCACACTGTTGTGTAATTATTTTCACATTGGTTTTTCCTAAGAAAATATTAGTCCTTGAATGCAGACATGAAACCTTTCATCTGTGTTTCTGGAATACATTATGCTTTAATAATTGTTTCTTACATGAATGAATGAGTTAATGAATGGGAAAAAAATACCATTAGGCTACAGCAGTATTATGAAATGAACCAGCATGTTCTTCTTTGATTGGCTTTCTCTACTTAGAAACTATTCTCTGTGGGTGAATGTAATTCATCTGATCCTTCACTCACCAAACCAAGAAGTTCTGGGTTATTGATCCTACATTATATATTGGTCACTGTTCAGTGAAAGTAATATCATTACCTTTGGATCAGGAAGACATGGTCCAAAAGCTTCTAGTAGAAGGGTCTCTTCTCTTACAGCCTGTTCATAGTCTGTGAAAGACAGCTTCCCATCATGGTCATGGTCCTAGGGGATGACCGGCCATGTATCAGTCAACATGTATAATACTTATCGCAAACACAAACTGTCTTTTCATGGTCAAGTATTGATAGAAGAAAGGTGTTGGAAAAATGAGAGACTAAATAATGAAATTGAAAAGAACTTTTATCATTACAATTAAAAAGCACAAGATAAGTGTTTTATTTCACCAAGCAGGAAACTGATAGTTATTACAATTTGAATTCTTATTTCTGTCCCATTCTGGCCTGTAAGTTTCAATATAAAACCCTAAATTTCCCATACTTACCATTTTTTTAAGTGTTATTTCAACCAAATCTTTAATTCCTTCATCAGGGTCTTCTTCAGATGGCTGTTTGAGTAGGCTGTTCTTCAACATATGGAACATTTCCTCCTTTGAAATGAATCCATCACCATTCAAATCAAACACCTCAAAGCAATCTTTTAAAAAAATAACCAATTATGAATTTGATACTATGATTAAGGGAATATTTGCTCTGACAAAATGTTCAAGGCCAAGGTCTGTATTGGGAATATTCATGTCAACATTGCAGGACTAAGTGCAATCTGATTTCCATAGAAAATGCTTAATGTACACTAGCTGAATATGGTCAACAACCCTTAGAAAATGGCTCCTTACACTCACTCAGCTAAGAGTAACCATGCTAAGGAACAATGATTTGACCATTTCATCTTGAAATTCTTGGAAAACTGACTGAAATATGATCCTTAAACAGAGTTCATCAGAATGAATTAAGAATTAAATAAGAATCAGAACACTCTAATCAATGTTCTCTACTTCCATGGTTAATAATTCAGGTAACAATATTTACCTTATGTACATTAATACATAAATCCATATGTACATAGTTAGCATGTATAGTATTGCTTATGCAGTCTTACTTGGCATGAATTACTCCTCAGAATCTTTTGATTTTCCTTGGTATTAATTTTTTTCAATCTTTATCATTGACTTGAATTTGCTCCATAAAAGAGGCTAATGGAGATTCGAGCCAACCAACTGAAAGACAAACCTATTTTACTGGCTGGCTAGGAAGATATGGATGTACACTCTTTAGATATGTTAATCCTAATGTACAAAGCAATAGGGTAACCTGAAATCTTACATTTCATTTTTTCTTCCAAAGTTCCTCGAAGAAATACTGATAATCCATAAATCCACTCTGATACGTTTACACAGCCATCGTTGTCCTTATCAAAACCTCGGAATACTAAGAAAGAAGTACAACATAATACCTGTGCAGCATTTTTGTTCTCAGTAGTATATTTACACTGGTGCTACCCACTTTTAAAATGTGGACAAAACTTCAGGATCAGATGGTCTGACATGCTCATTTGACAAAGAAGAAACTAAGATATAACACTGGAAAACTCTTTTATTTAAACTTTCACATATTCCTTTCATATTTTATGGAAACAAAGTAAATTCTGAGTATCTAAATACACTAATCAATAATTATTAATATATGAATATATTGATATACTAAATGTATTGATATGTTCACATAAAATATGTGATTTTATATTTTTCTTACTCAAGAAAAGAAATGCTACTATACAATTGATAAAGTTATAACTTAATTTTTATTGAAATAGTTTTGATGATATAAGGACATTTATGTTCTTTTAAAATTGTTCTTTTCATTATTATATTTACTAAGTAGAAATAGAAATATTTTAGGTTTATGGATATAAAGTAAGGAAAAACTAATTATTCAAGCTTGGCTTTGTTCTTTTCTTAAATACACAGAATAGAGTACATAGAATCACTTCCCTATGACTCTTCCCTCTGAATACACCAATTAATTTTTTATATTCAAGTGAAATTGGGAATTCAGAACATTAAGTTTCCTACCAAGACTGTCCAAACTCCTATTTTTTTCCCAGTTGTGGTGGATCTGACACATTTGAATATTGCATGTCTTCTTACCTCTGTCCATAATCATGTCATCTGTCATTCCAAATGTCACGTGCAGGATGTTTCGAAATGCATTACGATCTAGCCCAATGGTGGTACCTTGCCGCTCTGTTACTTCTCCCACCAAATTATAAAAAAGATTTATAAGACAGTTTACTTCAAATTTATTAACTGTGAAAAGATAAAATTAAGATATAACAAAAATGCATTTTAATCTTTAGTTTATTTAAATTTTGCATTAAAGAGTTTATAGACAACATGAAGGCCACCAAATATTTAGTTTTTAACAGAAGACTATCCTGTTTTAAGATTCATGACCCTTAATAGAGGATGACCACTACAAAGGATTCTCCACTAAAATAAGAGAAACAGCCTTACCTCCACACAGGGGTTGAATATTAAATTTAGTCACATTTAAGAAGAAAGTAATATTAGCCAATTTTCCTGAATAATGATTGTGGGGCCAGATGCTAAACTTTAAAGACAGTAGAGGTGCAATTCAAAGCAAGCAAGGTAACACTTAAGAATGGTAACTTTTCCCCAGCATTTTGATTATAGGCATTTATGAGATTTAGAGCTTAACTTCTGCCTGGAAATAGATATCAGACTCCTGAACACTAGGCAACGATTTTCACTTCACATCATCAGCCTTAGTCAAAATAAGCTGGATTTTGGATATCAGAATCACTTTTTTTTTTTTCAGTAAAGAAGCATTTAACCATATTACAGCACCAATTATAGTTTTTATTGTACATGATGTGAAAATTAACATGCAAGTACTCAGTAGTATTTTGGAGAAAAGGAATATTTAAAATAGACAGACAGATGTGTATACTGGTCCATACACATAAATGTATGAAGGGTGTTTATAAACCCTGAGCTAATTATTTGTGCTCCGATTTTCATTTGAGGTATGTAGGTGAAAGCACTATTGCCTGGCATAAAGGTGAGTTTGAATATGAAGTATAGGTGGAGGATGAGAAAGGTTTTATTTCAAAACACAACAAATTACAGTCCAGTACTTCTAAAAACAAGGATGAAACCTGTGTGTGTTTAAAAGGTGAATTTTTTTGTTTTTGGTTTAAATAAACTAAATTTTAAAAATTGAAAAAAATGACTATATTGCAGAAAAAAATAAAATAAAGGAAGACAGCAGATAGGAATGGAGAAATCATGTCTCATCTACAAGTCAAGACAGGCTCAAGTATGATTTCTGGTTTGGGGTATCACATTTTAGGAGGGACATTGAAAATTTGGGGAAATAAGTGATTTAGTAAAAATCTAGGTTAATACTAGAAAAGAATAGTTATAGTTTTTTAAAAAGCTGTTAGTGGGGGGTTAGGTAAGCCTGGTGATGGGTATTAAGGAGGACATGTATTGCATGGAGCACTGGGTGTGGTGCATAAACAATTAATCTTGGAACACTGAAAAAATAAAGTAAAAACAGTGTCTATAGAAAATGGCCTGTCAGTTCTTCAAAAAAAATTAAACACAGAAATACTATGTAACTCAGTGATTCCACTTCTGGGTATATACTTAAAAGAATTGAAAGCAAGAGCTCTGATACTTTCATATCAATGTTTATAGCAACGTTATTCACAGTAAGCCTTAAAGGAAAATCAAGCTAGGTGTCCACCAGTGAATGAATGGATAAGTAACACGTAGTGTATACATACAATGGAGTATGATTCAGCCTTGAAAAGGAAAGAAATTTTGACTCATGCTAAAAGATGGATGAAGCTTGCAGACATTTTCCTGAGTGAAAAAAGTTAGATATAAAAGGACAGATATTGTATGATTTCACTTATATCATGGACTTAGAGTGGTGTGATTCATAGATACAGAAAGTAGAATGGTGGTTGCCATGGGCTGGGGAAGGGGGAAATAAGAAGTTATAGTTTAATGGGTACAGTTTCAGTTGGGAAACATGAAAAGATGGATGGTGGTAATGGCTCCACAACAATGTGAATGTATGTAATGCCATAGAGTTGTACACTTAAAATGGTAAATTTTATGTTATATATATTTAACCAAACACACAAATCTCCAAAAATAAGAGAGCTACCACTAGTTAAAGAAAAGCCTGCATGAAGAATGATGTTCATGTATATGAAATGTTAGCAGTGGGGATGTTGATTAGCCATTTTTCCATCTTGGCTAAAATAAAAATTAAAGAATATTACCTTAATTTATTACTCAAAGGATCCAAGGTTAGCCATAAGAAAGTTTTGTTGTTGTTGTTGTTGTTGAAATGTTTCTTAATTTCCAGAATAAAATACTAAATGAAATTAAGGGAAATTCAAGAATGGATTTTCTGCAGACCATATCTGTAAAATGGTAGACTAGCTGAGCAATCACTTAAGATATGTTTTTTCTCTGATTCTACAGAATTTATCCATTTCATCCTGGTAGGATTATCATCTGGCAACTAAAAGGAAATTTGACTTTAGGGGAAAGTTTCTCGGTTTCTTTTTTTAATTTTTTAATTTTTATTTATTTTTAAAATTTCTTTTCAGTGTTCCAGAATTCATTGTTTATGAACCACACCCCATGTTTCATGCAATACGTGCCTTCTATAATGCCCACCACCAGGCTCACCCAACCTCCAACCCCCCACCCCTCCAAAACCCTCAGATTGTTTTTCAGAGTCCATAGTCTCTCACGGTTTGTCTCTCACTTCAGTTTCCCCCAACTCCCTTCTCCTCCCCATCTCCCCATGTCCTCGGTGTTATTTCTTTTTATTTTTTTTTTCTTTTAGAGATTTTCTTTATTTATTTGGCAGACAGAGATGACAAGTAGGCAGAAAGGCGGGCAGAGAGAGGAGGGGCAGCAGGCTCCCTGCTGAGCAGAGAGCCCAAAGCAGGGCTTGATCCCAGGACCCTAGGATCATGACTCAAGCTGAAGGCAGAGGCTTTAACCCATTGAGTCACCTGGGTGCCCCCTCCATGTTATTTCTTATGCTCCACAAATAAGCGAAACCATATGATAATTGAATCTCTCTGTTTGACTTATTTCACTCAGCATAATCTCTTCCAGTCCCGTCCATGTTGATACAAAAGTTGGGTATTCATCCTTTTTGATGGAGGCATAATACTCCATTGTATATATGGACCACATATTCCTTAACCATTCGTCTGCTGAAGGGCATCTTGGTTCTTTCCACAGTTTGGCGACTGTGGCCATTGTTGTTATGAACACTGGGGTACAAATGGCCCTTCTTTTCACTACATCTATATCTTTGGGGTAAATACCCAGTAGTGCAATTGCAGGGTCATAGCGTAGCTCTATTTTAAATTTCTTGAGGAATCTCCACACTGTTTTTCAAAGTGGCTGCACCAACTTGCATTCCCACCAGCAGTGTAAGAGGGTTACCCTTTCTCCACATCCTCTCCAACACTTGTTGTTTACTGTCTTGTTAATTTTGGCCATTCTAACTGGTGTAAGGTTGTATCTGGTATCTCAATGTGGTATTGATTTGAATCTCCCTGATGGCTAGTGATGATGAACCTTTTTTCATGTGTCTGTTAGCCATTCGTATGTCTTCATTGGAGAAGTGTCTGTTCATGTCTTCTGCCCATTTTTTGACATGATTATCTGTTTTGTGTGTGTTGAGTGTGAGGAGTTCTTTATAGATCTTGGATATCAGCCCTTTGTCTGTAATGTCATTTGTGAATATCTTCTCCCATTGCCTCTCTGTTTTGTTGACTGTTTCCTTTGCTGTGCAGGAGCTTTTGATCTTTATGAAGTCCCAAAAATTCATTTTCACTTTTGCTTCCTTTGCCTTTGGAGACGTGTCTTGAAAGAAGTTGCTTTGGCCAATGTCGAAGAGGTTACTGCCTACGTTCTCCTCTAAGATTCTGATGGATTCCTCCCTCACATTGAGGTCTTTTATCCATTTCAAGTTTATCCTTGTGTATGGTGTAAGAGAATGGTCGAATTTCATTCTTCTACACATAGCTGTCCAATTTTCCCAGTACCATTTATTGAAGAGACTGTCTTTTTTCTGCTGTATCTTTTTTCCTGCTTTGTCGAATATTATTTGACCATATTGTTGAGGGTCCATATCTGGGCTCTCTACTCTGTTCCACTGGTCTATGTGTCTGTTTTTATGCCAGTATCATGCTGTCTTGGTGTCAAAGCTTGAAATCAGAAAACATGATGTCCCCAGTTTTGCTTTTCTTTTTCAACACTTCCTTAGCAATTCGGGTTCTCTTCTGGTTTCATACAAATTTTAGGATTGTTCGCTCCAGCTCTTTGAAAACTGCTGGTGGAATTTTGATCAGAGTGGCTTTAAAAGTATAGATTGCTCTAGGTAGTATAGACATTTTAACAATGTTTATTCTTCTGATCCATGAGCATGGAATGGTCTTCCATCTTTTTGTGTCTTCTTCAATTTCTTTCATGAGTGTTCTGTAGTTCCTCAAGTGCAGATCCTTTACCTCTTGGTTAGGTTTATTCCCAGGTATCTTATAGTTCTTGATGCTATAGTAAATGGAATTGATTCTCTAATTTCCCTTTCTGTATTTTCATTGTTAGTGTATAAGAAAGCAACTAATTTCTGTACATTGATTTTGTATCCTGCCACATTACTGAATTGCTGAATGAGTTCTAGTAGTTTGGGAGTGAAGTCTTTTTGGGTTTTCCATATAAAGTATCATGTCATCCGCGAAGAGAGAGAGTTTGACTTCTTTATTGCCAATTTGAATACCTTTTATTTCTCTTTGTTGTCTGATTGCTGTTGCTAGGACTTCTAATACTATGAAGGCTGGGGTAGTGATTTTCATATCAGATAAGTTAGATTTTAAGCTACAGACTGTAGTCAGAGGTACAGAAGGACACTACATAATTCTTAAAGGCTTTATCCACCAAGAAGATCTAACAATTGTAAATATTTATGCCCCCAATATGGGAGCAGCCAATTACATAAGAAAACTGTTAATCAAGATAAAGAGTCATATTGATATGCAAACATTAATAGTAGGAGATCCTAACATGCCACTTTCAGTAATAGACAGATCATCCAAGCAGAAAATCAATAAACAAACAAGAGCATTGAATGACACATTGGACTGGATGGACCTCATAGATATATACAGAAGATTCCACCCTAAAACAACAGAATACTCATTCTTCTGGAGTGCACATGGAACCTTCTCCAGAATAGACTACATACTGGGTCACAAATCAGGGCTCAACCAGTATCAAAAAAATGAGATTATTCCCTGCATATTCTCAGATCACAATGCTTTGAAACTGGAGCTCAACCACAAGAAAAAGTTTGGAAGGAATTCAAACACCTGGAAGCTAAAGACCACTTTGCTTAAGAATGCTTGGATCAACCACAAAATCAAAGAAGTACTTAAACAATTCATGGAAACCAATGAGAATTAAGATACTTTGGTCCAAAACCTATGGGATACAGCAAAGTCAGTCCTAAGGGGGAAATACACAGTCATCCAAGCCTCCCTCAAAAAAACTGAAAAATCCAGAGTACACCAGCTGTCTTTACACCTTAAAGATCTGGAGAATCAACAACAAATTAAGCCAACCCCACACACAAGAAGGGAAATAATCAAGATTAGAGTAGAGATCAATGAGATAGAAACTAGAGATACAGTAGAATGCATCAGTGAAACTAGAAGCTGGTTTTTTCAAAGAATCAATTAGGATCTATAAACCATTGGCCAAACTAATCCAAAAGAAAAGAAAGAAGGCCCAAATTAATAAAATTATGAATGAAAGGGGAGAGATCACAGCTAACACCAAGGAAATAGAAACAATCATCAGAAATTATTATCAAATTAAGCAACCTAGATGAAATGGATGCATTCCTGGAAAACTATAAACTTCCAAAACTAAATCAGGAAGAAATTGACAACCTGAATAGACTAATATCTAGTAACAAGATTGGAGCAGTGATCAAAAACCTCCCAAAAAAACAAGAGCCCAGGACCTGACAGATTCCCTGGGGAATTCTACCAAACTTTCAAAGAAGAAATAATACTTATTCTCCTGAAGCTGTTTCAAAAATTTGAAGCAGAAGGAAAACTTCCAGACTCTTTTTATGAAGCCAGCATTACCCTGATCCCCAAACTAGGCAAAGACCCCACCAAAAAGGTTGAACTTCAGACCAATATCCCTGATGGATATAGATGCCAAGATTCTCAACAAGACCCTAGCTAATAGGATCCAACAAAACATTAAAAGATTATCCACCATGACCAGGTGGGATTCATCCCTGGGATGCAAGGTTGGTTCAACATTTGCAAATCAATCAATGTGATAGAAGAAATCAATAAAAGAAGAGAGAAGAACCACATGGTCCTCTCAATTGATGCAGAAAAAACATTTGACAAAATCCAGCATCCGTTCCTGATTAAAATGCTTCAAAGTATAGGGATAGAGGGAACATTCCTCAACTTCATAAAATCTATCTATGAAAAACCCACAGCGAATATCATCCTCAATGGGAAAAAGCTGACAGCCTTCCCTTTGAGATCAGGGACACGACAAGGATGCCCAGTCTCACCACTCTTGTTCAACATAGTATTGGAAAGTTTCTCTGTTTAAAATGTTTTTAATTATAATGCCCGTTATTTGTAACTATTTCTATAGAATTTAACTAGTAATTATCAAGGTTTTTAAGGTCCACTTTAAAAATTTGACATAAGGACAAAAATCAAAAGAGTTGACTATTTTCCTGCCAGGTTTTCTTTTTTTCAATTTTTATTTATTTATTTGTCAGAGAAAGAGAGAGAACGAGGAAGCACACCAAACAGAGGGAGCAGCAGGGAGAGGGAGAAGCAGGCTCCCTGCTGAGCAAGGAGCCCAATGCGGGTCTCTCCCAACCTGAGCCAAAGGCAGACACTTAACCTACTGAGCCACCCAGGCTCAGAGAATGACTGTTTGCAGTACATTGCATACTTACTGAACAGAGACTAAAACAAATTCAGCATTGTGTATAACAGATATTGCATTGCTTATGTAAAATGTTCACTAGATGTTTTAAGAAGATCTAGTCTTTTCCTTGAAATGGAATTATTTTGAGAAAAACACAGTCATTTTGTGAATAGTCAAAAGGTCAATGTATTAAAAGGTAAATGAAAACCTGGCAGGAGGGTTTAGAACATTCTAAAACGTGCTCTTAGAATTTCATAGGTAACTTTAGAATTATATTTAGACAGAAACACAGAATTGTACTTGGTCAAGGAACCCAAGATAAGGTTAGTGAGAAAGATACTGTCTAATGAGCAAACTTGTAAATTTTGTTGCTGATTGCAAAACTAATGGCCACATGAAAATCCATAATCCCAATATCGACTCCATTGTGCAAAGGAAGAACGGGTTTATCATCATTCTAGAGCTTATAGGATCTAGTGCCTTCTAGTTGTATTTAGTATCTAATGTAGTAAGTGGTGAGATGTTCTCCCTTAGTGAAGTGGCACTGTCTTTAAAAGTTACGGTGTGTATAAACATCTGAAACTTCTTAGAAATTCTAAGGCCATGTTTTAGAATGTGTGATTGGAACAGATATCTTTAATAAGTGCTCATTTTGTCACCTGCAAGGTCTCCTTTACCTTTAAACCCCACCAGCAACAGCAAAGCCCAAGTCTGGAGTTGGGAGTAAATTCTTTACTGTGTGTTTAGCTTTGTGGAACTCTTTGGTCTCCAGACACATTTCCTTTTTCTGAGGTAGAGGGTTTTGTGCCATTTCAACTCTTTTCAGCTATTGATAGCCATTTTTCCCTTATGGATCTCCTGGTAAGTTTTCAGAACTTGGACCCTGCCAGTGTATTTGCACTAAAAAGAGCTAGAAAGCAGGCGTATGTTTGTTGTGCTAGTTTTCTTGAGTCCAGTGGGTTTCATACATATTTAACACCTATGTCTGAGGCTAAAACCACACATGTTGTGTCAGTATAAAAATAATGTTTCTATAATGGAAAGGTAAGTTAAGAAGAGGGTTTGAGAAGCAAGTTAGTGCATGTGTGGGAGTGTAGTACTAGATGCCTGGATACCTATATACTGGTCCTTAAGATCATGGGCAAGCATGGGTACCTGGCCAAGGCACTACCTACCATCCAGAGATTCCCTTCCAGACTTCTCTTTAGCGTACATTAAGGGGGCTCCAGGAGCATTCAGACTGGAGGTGGGGAGCAGGCTGAGCAGCGGGCACTTTTACCAGGTAGAACCAAGCCCTTCCAGAAACTTCTCATCCAGCACTTGATTCTTACTTACAGTGCTTGCAATTTTTAATTAAGGTGTCCGTCAACTTCTGCAGCTTCTTGCGGTTCATGCCGGCGGTAGGGAATTGGGCAGCGGCGGATGTCTAGGGGCGCGCGGCTAACGCGACCCTTGCTTGCCCTGGGCCGGGGTAGCTGGGCGGACTCTCCCCAACTCCGAGCGCGCGCGCGCGCTCGCGCGGCACTAAACTCGCAGAGTGGCCATGGCAACGCCTAGGCCGGCTGCCGATTGGCTTCCGGGAGCGCACGCGGGGTGCGTGCGCGGCCCTAACACACAACGTGGCCATGGCAACGCCTGGGCCAGCCACCTATTGGCTCCTGGGTCTGGGCGCACTGTCCCGCTTGGAGAGTCCCTGTCAGGGTACTTGCGGATTCTGCTCTAATTGATGAGTCGGAGTTTTGATTTTGTTGCTGTCTTTTGGGTTCGCAGCCCCTTCGATGGACTGCACTGTGAATCAAGGTCGTCTGAAAATATGTTGTGCACGCTGCGTGAGGGGTATTTTGGATGGTGAGCGTCGCACCACGAGAGGCTTCAGATCTTCAGGTAGATCTGGGGAAGCTTGGAGGAGCTTCAAGAATTAGCAGGTGTGTTATCCCGACATTGTTTTGCAGGGTGTAGGAGGCTGAAGAGCTTACCTTTTAACGCTGAGCTATGTTTTTGGTTATGTTTTTGCTATGATGCCTGGAGGTAGCCTGGAACAAGATAACCCTCAAGATTTGAGTGATGTTACTGGGAGCAAAGGTAACTTGGAATAGTCCTTCTCCTCCCTTTCCTTCATTCTTGGAGGTGGAAGTAGAGGCTGTGGGTAGAAGCTGGGAAAAGCCATCAGTAATGTTAAGCTAGTTAAAAAGGCAGCCTCCCAAAGAGACTGGTTGACAACTGCCACTTGTCTGTGGGGTACAATCCAACCTTGCTTTTCTGAAGAATATCCCAGTAAAATTAGTCTTTAACTTATTTGAAAGGCTGGCTCTGTGTTTTTTAATGTAGGAGGAGTTTCTGGTCTTCTTAACCACAGATGGGACACCCTCTTTGAATTAAGATAGCAATAAAATGTGTTAGCTCAGCCAGGAGCACAAAACCTACAGTATTCTCCGGTGTATTTACCTACTTGTTTTACATCAGTGGGGAAAATGTCTTTGAAAACAAATTATTTCAGGGGTGCCTGGGTGGCTGAGTCAGTTGGGGGTTTCAGGTTGTGATGGTCTCAGGGTCTTGGGATTCAGGCCTGCATCCACTTCTGTCTCAGTGGGGAGTCTGCTTGTCCTTCTCCCTCTGCCTGTGCCCCCACAGGTGCTCTCTCTTAAATAAATAAATAAGAAAACAAATTATTTCATAGTATACATACTGTCATTGTTAGGCTGAAAGCAGAAAAATTCTGCCAGTCATGAGTAACAATCCAAAATGAATTCCAGTATTGAGGTCTCTGATTTTATCTCCTTGTTTTATTTGTTTGTCAAATAAAGGTTTGGGAAGCTGTTTGAAACCAGAGTCAAGGATGCCTGGTGAAGGCATGGACTGTGTTATCCTAAAGCAAATTCTCTAAGAATGGTAAAACAATGTGAAATGATAGTGATTATGAGTTTGCTACAGTTCTTTGGTTACATAGCATTCCTATATATCCTGTTGTCTAGCAGCTGTGACACTTCTAATTAGATTGCAGAGAACAAATGGGTAGGACTAGACATATTCTAATTGTACTCACCTGTGAAACCCTCATGACTTTTGTTCGATGACAGTATTGTAGCAAATATTTCATTTATAGATATTGTTGTAGGACTCATTTTAAAAGACAAGGAGCCAGAAGAGTGGCTGTCAGTAGTAAGTAAGAAAAGCCACCGGCCCCACCTGTCTTGTGCTGGTTGGTCTGTTATAAACCATGTATTAAGTGTCCTGGTCAGATGCCCTGCTGGCACGTCTTAGAGGGCAGATCTCCACCAGTGGGGAGGACACTGATGGGCATATCCAGGTGTTTTTACAGACATCATACACTGGGAGCTTGTTGGTGAGCTAATCAGTTCTTCACAAGTTTAGGCTTAGGACCCATCAGCCATCTTCCCTTAAAGTAGAAAAAAAATGATGTAAGGACAGTAACACAGAAGGTTGATATTAAAATTGTCAAATCTGTTCTACCAGGCAAAAATTCTTTAACCTGCTAAGAACACTTTGTAAGGTTCTCTTCTTCCATTTCTCCCCTTCCCCAAGTTCTTTCTTCCATGCTGTTCTTTTAGTGAAAAATTTCCAAGGGCATTCAAAAGAAGAGGAAATTTAGTCCTCTAAGACAGTGGACAAGATATTTGTTAGGAGAGTATTTTGTCAACATATTGGAAAACTTCAGTGCATTCATTACATTCTTGTGAAGTTTTTTGAACTTCATATTTTTAGACTTCAGAAATAAGCTGTAGGCATGATAAGGTCAGTTAATCACATTTCAAAGCAAATTGACATTACTATTTGCAGTTTTTAGTTGCTTGTGTTGAGTAGACACAGGATCACTTACTCCCTCATGGGCGTTTTCAGAGTAAGACAACTGAACCTGAACAGTTACTTCATATTGAGTCAATCAATAATAGAATAATAAAAAACCCTGCATTTAATCTCTACTGTACACAAATTTTACTGTGCATGACATGATCATCGAACTTTCCAAAATTCAACTTTGCAATGGAGGCTTTTGTAAATAAAAAAGTACATTAAAGTGACTATCAGTGCTATAAATGTTTCCTTTAATTTTGTGTGCAAAACAGTTTTCCCTTTGACTCACAATTAACTGGAGTTTTGCAAGTTGAGTTGATGCAAGTCTTTTACTTCATGTGGACCTTTTATGATGAAGGCATTTGGAGGCTGTTTAGGAAATGACATCATAGAATTGATTTTCAAGTAAATTACAAATCTTTTATGAAATTATTTTAACACAAGGAAAATATAAAGTTTAGTTATTTACATAATTTAAATTCAATTTTACCAATTTTATTATGTAGAGAAAATGTTGAGAAATTCAGAGGTGATCTTAGCCAATTTTACCAATTTTATTATGTAGAGAAAATGTTGAGAAATTCAGAGGGTGGTTGACTCTCCACTTCTCTCTCTTGCCACTTGTCTTTGCTGCTACCTTGTGTTCCTTGTTGCCTTTGGCATCTCCAGTAGTTCACCTGTCTGCTCTAGGACTCCTATACATTCCTCACCTATCGCCAGAGGCAGCTCTTGGAGAGTTTTTGACTTCTCTATGTAAAGTGAATCCCTCTCTATTCTGTGCTCATTCTCGGCCTCAGAACCATTTCCTTCTAGCTCTTGCTACAATGAGTGATTGCTATCTTTCTCTGATCTCTCCTCCCCAGTAGACTGTAAATTACATAATCTCTCTCTCTCTCTCTCTCTCTCCCTGTATTCATGACTATTTTTGTCTCTGGATTTCTATCTATTATCTGTCTTTCTGTATCTCTGAAGTTTGGCAACATGGTCCATATTCTATTGTCTGTAGTAAGGGAGGGGAGTGTGAGAATTTGCCTGAGTAGGGATGGGCTCTGAGTTCCCCTGCAACACCCCAACATGGAGACCCCCTGTGAGGACATAACAAAGAAAAGCTTTTCCCAAAATATACTGGTACTCACTGGTGTTAACACATTTCTAGATAACATTAAAAAAAAAAAACATAAACAAGTGACTGGTGAGTAATGCAAATACCTAAGGTTAGCTAAGGATAGGATTCTTATAAATATTTTTTGAAGATTTTATTTATTTATTTGTCATGGAGAGAGAGCACATAAGTAGGGTTTCAGCAGGCAGAGGGAGAAGCAGGCTTGCTGCAAGGACCCTGAGGTGGGACTTGATCCAAGGGTCCTGGGATCATGACCCAAGCTGGAGGTAGACACTTAACCCACTGTGCCACTCAGGCATCTCAGGATTCTTACATCTTACATGTAACTTATGAAGTTGTAAATTAAGATGTAGTACATGAAAAGTAACCATTGCAACAGCTATAACATCAGCAGGTTGAATAAGGAAGCTGTTTTTCTAGGCCTTGTAGAGCCAATCAAGAAATCCCATGGGACCCACCATGCTCCTCCTTAGTGACTGCTGGGTCATGGGGTACCCAGGGCTCGGTAATGGCAGTGATGTTATTTGTAAAACTACCAAAGGGCCAGGTAGCTCCAAGGGAGCCTAGAATGCCAGGTATTCTGGAACAAATCATGGCCCTCTTTAGCTCATGGGAAGCTTATCGTCTCAGACCAGGTCTGGTATTGCCTTGGCCCTGTGAGCCAATGCTGACCAGAAAATGATCTGGATCAGTTCGGATATTTGAGACCAGGTCCTGGAACCAATTCTCCACCTCCACATTCCCCACCATTGTTCTTGATCATTCAGAGAAAAGGAAGTTCCCAGAATTGCCCATTTCCAAATAATTTTATCCCCATCAGTCTCCCTTTCTTAGCCTAGATCTCTCTGATCCTTTTGAACCATGCTTAGCAATTTTGTTTTTTGATTGTGAACATTTACCTTATACAATCCATCATCTGTGCACAGAGCCTTCTTCCTCCTTTCTTCCCTGAAACCTGCTTCTTCTGTAGACAACCCACAGAACAGGCTGCTCATGTTCTCATACCCATTTGTTTGAGCTGGAAGGAAGTCAATCCTGTTGGCCTATATCATCTCTTTCTTCCTTTCTTTTTTATTGGCCATCTCAGAAAGTGCAGGTTGTGCTCTCTGCCTTGCTACCCACCTCCTGTCTCATCCATCTGCTTTTCTCTCACCCAGATCCTGCATTAGCCCACTGTCTTCCATCCTGAGCTTCTCCAAGCCATCCACAAGGCTGCCAAAAGGATTTATACAGAGCCAACCATGTCTGCCTTCTGCTCAATATTGAAATCCTTTCTCACTGCCTGTAAGACAATGTCTATGCTCATATAGCACAGTTTCCACAGTTCAAGGTCTGGCCTCTGCCTGCTATGTCAGCCTCTTCTTCGAGCAGCCCCTGTGTATTTGATATCTGGAGTTTCAGCAGCCTTCTTAGGCCATGAGGTTCACTGGGAATTTGGGACCACTCAGAGTGGAGGGTCTGTGTCTCTTACATTGTAGGGACTCTTAGACAGGGATGTAAAATAAGCCTCTTTTGGGGCAACTGGATGGCTCAGATGGTTAAGCGTCTGCCTTGGACTCAGGTCATGATCTTGGGGTCCTGGGATTGAGGTTCATGTTGGACTCCCTGCTCAACAAGGAGTCTGCTTCTCCCTCTCTCACTTCCACTCCCCCCTGCTTGTTCTCTTTTCTCTCTCTCTCTCAAAATAAATAAATAAAATCACAATATAAGATAAAACAAAACAAAACAATATAAACTTCTATCTTATTTATTCTACTGATATTTGGTGGTTTTAATTACTTTCAGGCAGGGGTGCCTGGGTGGCTCAGTGGGTTAAGCCTCTGCCTTTGGCCCAGGTCATGATCTCAAGGTCCTGGAATTGAGCCCCGCATCTGGCTCTCTGCTCAGCGGGGATCCTGCTCCCCCCCCCCACTGCCTGCCTCTCTGCCTATTTGTGATCTCTCTATCTCTGTCAAATAAATAAAATCTTTAAAAAAATTGTGTAATTACTTTCAGTCATACCTAATCCTATAAACATAAGTTCTAAAATAAGAAAGTTAGACTTCATTTTCTCTAAGGATCCTTCTGGTTTTGTGATTCTTAAAAACAAAGGTAAAATTTGATTTCCATCTATTCTCTAGCCTCTTCATTAGGCTGAACCTTATGACAATTTCAACAATTGACCCTTTTTGACCTACAAAATCTGTGATCCCATATCAATCTAATGTATCATGATGTCTTTTTATGTTTGCTCAATATTTCAAATTAACTATGCAGAGACAAGATTTCATCTGCAAATTCAAAGTGGCTACATTATCCTTTAGTCATTCAAATTCCCTGTGATTCCCATTCTAGATTTGTGGTTTGATATTGGAAGGAATTTGGAATATTTTTCTTTTAACTTGTCTCCCATATTGGTGGGGGACATACCAAATGGCTGACCTAGAACAGGTTGTACCTCAAGCAGGCACTGCTATGTTCTCACTGCTTGGGGATGACAGAGAAAACCATGGTCATTTATTTTCTGCTTTTTCATTAAAATTCATATTTTAATGGGCAATTAAGCCACTCATGACACACATTGTTTAACACTTGAGAATTGCAACTCTACTTAAAGAAAACCCTTCCTACTCTGATCTAATCTTTAATATGGGGTTACATTTGGAAACATCAAAAGGGCATTATGGTCTTTGTAGTACTAGAAACACAAGCAAATCAAGAAAGGCAATTTCACACTCAAAATTATAGAAAGGATTTGGTCAACATTATTATCCTTATATTTGTGGATATTTCTTTTCTGTTTCAGGGAGGAGGAATTTTTTTTTTTTTTAAGATACAAATTCTAGGGAAGTCCTTGGGATCCATTTCCATGTGGCACACTTGTTGCATTTATTCATTCATTTAATCAATATTTTGGGGGCCCACTATGTGTCAAGTGCATCACATTAGGTGCTCTTGAATTATGCCCACTTCCTGCCTGCTGTGTTCTGACAATCCCTCATGTAAAGTCACTTGGTAAAGTGGGGTATGTGCTAGTCTGGGCAGACTGTACTCTGAGCTATTTGGTTCCATAAAGAAATTCATTCTCTGGGACATGCTAGTCCAGGCACTGTTTCCTAAAATCTAGAGTTGGGGAAGGCTCAATTTGTTCACTCATTCAAATATGATGTTGAGATATTACCTGTATTATTATAAAAGCCTGGGCTGTTTTCAGAAGTGAGTAGCACAGACAAAACAAAAAACAAAAAACAAAAAAACAAAAAAAAATGAGAGAGGAAGAGAGAGAGAGAAGGGGTTTGTCTGGGTGGCTCAGTTGGTTAAGCCTCCAACTCTTGATTTCAGTTCAGGTCATGATTCAGGATTGTGAGATGGAGTCCTGTGTAAGGCTGTATCCTAGCCATGGAACTTATGTAAGATTCTCTCTCTCTCTCTCTCTCTCTCTCTTTTCTAATAAAATAAAATAAAATGAAATAAAATAAAATAAAATAAAGGAAGTGAGTAACACAGAAAGATAGCAGATCCTTCCAATCCTTTCCAGAGATGCACTGGTGGGATGTCATGATTCATCTGTCAGGGAAAAGGGGCTGCAAGTGCATGCCTTTAGATTGCACATACTCTCATTCTTCTCTTCCATTGTCTTAAAGGCAGAGAGTAATGGTCAGCATTTGGAAAAGATGACAGGAGGCAGGTGTGTACTTACATGCTATTCACTTGTTCAGTCAGTCAGCAACCACATATTGAGCCCTTATCATGAAAGCATCAAGCATCAACAGGGATGTGGAGATACAGCATGAGGACACTGTCCACTTAACGAAAAGGCAGCTGCTGGTTCAAATACTTGAAAAGATAGATAATTACAAGCTGAGCAACGTACTGTGAAGTGAATATGCAAGGAATCCCAAGGGGGGAGGCTAGTGAGAGGCCATAGGTACTTTGTATTAAAATAAAATCAGCTGACAATAATAACAGTGACCAAAATATAACCGCCATCAGTCTAGTGCTTTGGAACTCAGGTCTGAACCTAAAGTCTGCCCTGTCATTTACTAGTGAGTGATCCTGACACTTTTCAAGCCCATTTGCCACACTGTACAATGACCAAAGCAATAGTGCCCAGTTTGTAAGCCAGTTGGGAAGATAAACTGCAGTGATGGCTTTGAAGAAATTAGCCTGCTGTCTGGCATGTAGTAGACTGCCCTCAGGGCTCCTTAGTTAGCTGCTATCATTATCAGTGGTAGTCTGTGGTGGCAGTATGGTCCCTAAGATTGGCATCTCAATCCCAGGACTAAGAATACATTACCTTATGTGGCAAAGAGGATTTTGGAGATGTCATTAAGGTTACTAATCTGCTGACCTTAAAGTAGGGATTTATCTTGGATTACTGGGTAGGTCCAATATAATCACATGAGCCCTTAAAAGCAGGAGAGGAAATTGAAGAAGGCAGAAGGGTTCAAAGCACAGGAAGGACTTCACACACCACAGTTGGCTTCAAGATGCAGGGGTCTATGTGTCAGGGAAATGAGAACCCAAGTCCTACACCACAAAGAAATTAATGCTCCCAACAACCTGAATGAGGCTGGAAGTAGATTCCTCAAGCAGAGCCTCCAGATGGCTGACTACTTTCATTCTGACCTGTGACACCCAGAACTAAGAGCTCAGTTGAGCCTGCCAGAACTTTGTATTTTGTTTTAAGCTACTAAGTTTATGGTGATTTATAACACAGCAATAGAAAATAAATACACCATCATTTTCAAGTATTTTTAAAAAGTTTGGCAGGCATTGTAATAATAATAAACATCCAAATCCCAAAGAACTATTAAAAAGCTTTATGGAGATATAATTTACACAAAATAAAGATCACCAATTTTAAGTATATAATTTGATGAATTTTGAAATGGATATATTCATATGACCATCTACAATAACAATGCTATTCTGTCACCCTGTATGGTCCTGTCTGTCCCTTGGCAGTGAACTACTTCCCTACCACCCTGGTAAACACTGATCTGTGTATTGTCCCTTTGTTTTCCCCAGAGTGTCATATAAATGGCATCATATGGGTTTTTATCTGGCTTCTTTCACTTGTCATAAATGCTTTTGAGTTTCATGTATCAGTTGTTTATTTTACTGCTGAGCATTATTTCATTATGTAGATGTACCATATCCCTTCACCAGTTGGTGGACATATGCACCTAGTTTTTGGCTATTATTAATAAAGCTACCATGTACATTCAAGCATAAGTCTGTGAGATCATATGTACTTATTTCTCTTGGGTAAATGCCTGGGAAAGGGATTGCTGCTGGGTCATATGATAAATATAGGTTTACCTATATAAGGAGCTATTAAACTGTTTTCCATGGTGGCCATACCATTTTGCATTCAAACCAGCATTGTATAAGAGTCCCATTTGCTTCCAATCCTCACCAACATTTAATATTGCCAGTCTTCTTAATTTTAGTCTTTCTAGTGGGTGTATAGTATTACCTCATTGTGGTTTTAATTTGCATTTCCCTATTAACTAGTGCATTGTATGTTTTCTTTTAAATACTGGGTTGCCAAACTGAGGGTTGATGGGGGGAGGGGGGTTGGGAGAGGGGGGGTGGTGTTATGGACATTGGGGAGGGTATGTGCTATATTGAGTGCTGTGAAGTGTGTAAACCTGGCGATTCACAGACCTGTACCCCTGGGAATAAAAATATATGTTTATAAAAAATAAAATTTAAAATAAATAAATAAATAAATACTGGGTTGTATTTTTTTTTTTTTTTTTAATTTGAGTGTAGTTGAGTGTTCTTTATACATTACAGCTGGAATACATTTGTCAGATACCAGTCCATTAGTTTCCTTTTATTCTTTTACTGGTGGCTTTTGAGAAGCAAAATTTTAAATTTTGATGAAATCCAATTCATCAAATTTTAATTTTATCATTTATGCTTTTTGTGTCCTAGCTAAAAAGTTTTTGCCTACTATAAAACCACAAAGATTTTTTTCTTATATTTTTTACATTTATGGTTTGTATCTTACACTTAGATCTCTGGTCACTTCAGTTAATTTTTGCATATGCGTGAGCTAGGGGTTAATGTTCATTATTTTTCACGTGATTATCCAATTTATATAAAATACATTTTCTATTGAATTACCTTGGCATTTTTTTCAAATGGTTAGAGAAGTGTGGGCTCAATTTTGAACTATTCTGTTCCATTGATCACTATGTCTATCCTTCTGCCAATATCATACTGTGTTGATTTCTATAGTTTTATAGTGAGTCTTGAAGTCAGGTAGTGCAAGTTTTTTAACTTTGTTCCTTTTCAAAATTGTTTTGATTAATTTCAAAATTAATTTGATTTTGATGAAATTTCATTTCATATTAAGTTTAGAATTAGCTTGTCAATTTCCAGAAAAAAACAAACAATACTGCTGAGATTTGATTGGTATTGATTTTATTGGTATCATATCTATATAGAAATTTGGGTAACATTGACATCTTAACAATATTGATTTTTCTGATCCATGAACATGGTATACCTCTCCATTTATTTAGGTCTTCATTAATTTCTCTCAATATTATTTTGGGGTTTTAAGTGTTCACATCTGAGCATTTTTGTTACATGTATTTTTTAGTATTTTTGATGTTAATATAAATGTGATGTTTAATATGTTTATAATGCTAAAGTTACATATTACTTCTATGAGATTTTTTTGTAGATTGTATGATTTTCTACATTGATGGTCATGTTGCTTACCAATAAAGGCAGTTGTACTACTTTCTTTCCAATCTTTAAGACTTTTTCTTTGTTCATCTTCATTTTTTAAGGTGAAATATTAGGGACATTCCCTCCAACACAACAAACACAGCAAGAATTTCTACTTTTACGGTAGTGTTGAAGTGGTAGAAGTAGAAATCCTTGCATTGTTCCTTGTGTTGGGGGGATATGGTCAATATTTCACCATTAAATATGATGTTCATTGTAGATTTTTCACAGATACCCTATATCAGATTAGGAAGTTGTCTTCCATTCCAAATTTCTTGATAGTTTTTATCATTAGTGGGTTGTTGAATTTTTATTGCTCATCCACCACTGCTGAAAGTAATTCAAGTGTCTATTACATGAGTGCTATGTTTCACAGAAAACAATGAATCTGGAATGCTTGTCTTTTAGTAAAATAAATGATTCACAACTCATTCTGAAATTTGACAGTTTTTGTATACACTGTCATAGTCTGGTCAGTAAATATCAGTGTGGCACAAAAGTTTGTAACCACTCCCTCTCTCATTGTGAATTATTGTCAACATTTCATAATATTTTAAAGCTCTGTTATTTTTTTTTAAATAAACTTGACTATGTTGCTGATTTTGTTCACTTTGAATTTGACATCCTGACTGAAATACTTTGCCTATGAATTATGCAATAGATTAATTTTATGTCTGGTGCCATCTCTGTAGCCTTACTTAGTGGTCCCCCCTCCCCATTCTGGTCAAAGTTTCACAGTTTCTCAATAAAATATATATATATTTTATTTACTACTTCCTTTTGTGTTAGAATATATGTTCTGTGGCATATTTGTTTTTTAGAAGCTCATTAAATTTCCTTCTGGAAACAGAATTGGCCAACATTTAATCTTAGACACTTTAGAAGTGTATCATGACCATTTGAAACACACCTTTCATATCTGTACTAGTCACATGGGTAAACTTGCTTCTCAGCTGGGTCCTATTTGATGGAAAACAGGCAGAGTTGAGAGGAGATGCATTCAGGCCTGGTCACACAATACTTCTCTTGCTCTGCTTGGTTCCTGCTCTGTGTAGCTGGAAACAAAGGGCACTCACTGTATAGTGGGGGTGGGGTGGGCATGATGTTAGCAGTCTGGGTCTCCACAGTCAATCCTTGGAGGACAGAGTATCCTGTCAAGAAGACATTCAGTGGACTTTGAATAAACAAGAAACCAATTCTCATTGCTCCACAATGTTTGGGGCTATATGTTACAGATAACCTATCTTTACTAATATAAATCTATATAGCAAAATGATATACCAAATCTCCCAACTCAGTAAAAGGATTCACTCTCTCTTAATGTTTTAAATAAACATAACTGCTTTATAAGTATCTTCTAGTAGTTTTGCTGAAGATTTCTATATTGTCGACCTATTTTTTTTTCCATGTACTGCTTCAACATATTTTATAGCAGAAAGAAGAACAAGTGTTTCCCAAAGGTATTTGGCTTTTTTTTTCTTTTACTGTTAAACAAGAGACCAAGCAAGACTTGGAAATATTTCTCACTAAGTTCATTGTAAAGAAGATGTGGTGTGTGTATATATATATATATATATATATATATATATACACACACACACACACACACACACACATACATACATACATATACATACACATACACAATGGAATCTTATACAGCCTTCAAAAAATTGAAATCGTGCCATCTGCAGCCATGTGGATGGAACTAGAGGGCATTATGCTAAGTGAAATAGGTCAATCAGAGAAAGACAACTATCATATGATCTCACTGTGAGAAACAAGACAGAGGATCATAGGGCAAGGGAGGAAAAAATGAAACAAGATGAAACCAGAGAGGGAGACAAGCCGTAAGAAACTCTTAATCTCAGAAAACAAACTGAGGGTTGCTAGAGTGGAGGGGTGGTGGGAGCGATGGGGTGGCTGGGTGATGGACATTGGGGCCGATATGTGCTATGGTGAGTGCTGTGAATTGTGTAAGCCTGATGATTCACAGACCTGTACCCCTGAAACAAATAATAAATTATATGTTAATTAAAAATTTAGAAATATTTGTAAAGGACTACGTTGAATATTCATGCTTTAAAGATCTTTTAAAAATTATAAATATTTTCTCCATATTTTACATATTTATTCCAAATTTCCATACTCATCATGCTATCAATAGTTTATATTTTAAGTCACAGTGCACACTAAATTCAAGTTTTCTCTCTGATAATTCATTTGTAGTCTCATAATCCAAATAGCTTTCTAATTAACCCTTTTTTTAAATTTGCCAGCTTCTTGCAGATCTGACTAGATCACTGCAAGCTGTGCTTGATGATATTGTTGACTGGAAAGGGGCAGAAGCAGCTCTGCTTTTCTCTTGTTGCAGGTGTGCCTTCTTCATTACCTTATTACGCTCAACACAGAGTTTTGATAAAGGAATGATTTTAACCTACTTGTCCTTTTTTTTTTTTTTTTTTTTTTTTTTTAGGGCCAGTTTAGTAAAACCAGATAATTTAATCCATAAATCTGCTTAACTAGGCACGTGTGAACTGCAATACCCATGACAATGTGAAAGCAAATAAATAACCAAAAGGGCCACCATCACCTCCCCTCTTTTCTCAGAATACCTGTTTTAGGATACTCACATAACTAATCTACAATAAGGAGAACATATTATTTTGAGAACCTGCCCTAGGATATACTTCATAACAACAACAACTAAACTAATTCTAATTTAAGAACTCATCCTGGGGAATTCTTCTTGGTAATTTGTGAGCTCTTTTGTTGTATTTCTTCATTCATGACACTCTGTGGCTGTCACACCTCTGTGCATGTATTCTTGTTTCTACTTCAAACAGAGAATTGAGGGCATCCTATGAGAAGTTTCTAAATTGTTACCTCTTTTCCTCCTACCACATATTCCATCTACGCTTCCTTCCTGTTGTAGGGAAGAATTGTTTTCTCCCTCACAAGAAGAATAATCTTAATGTTTTCAAAAAGCACATCAAATTCCCTTCAGTTTTTTAGCTTATATTCAAGCACACTTTTCAGTGATGCCCTTGGAACTTTGGACGTTACTTTTAGTTTTTTTTTTTTTTTTTTTTTTTTTCATTTCTATTGTCTTTGAGCATCTGTCTACCTTGAACTGTATTGTATTCTGTTAGGTGATATCATGTCCTGTGCTAAAGAGATAGCATGTTAAACAATAAAACGTTCCAAAGAGAGCTTTAGTTAAAATGACATCATTTGACATGTCAAAGTTTGGTTTGAATTTGTAGATGATTAGTTTCCTAAAATTTTCTGGCTGTTCGTCATCTATTCCTCATGCCTCCATGGTAAGTGGGCCTTAAGATCAGCTAGACCTTTCTCTTTATACTCCACACTGAGTTCGACAATGAAGAGAAATAGCATTGCTGGTCTTCTGTTTTCTTTTAGCCATAAATGCAATTTAGCTACACTTCCAGAGTTAGAGCTGAGAGGTTCTTTAATAAAATATCAGCTTTACACATTTGACCTTGCTTTGTTTAAGGGAGAGTTTAGGAGGAATCGAGTACATTTTTCTTCTTCATTTATCCCTGGTGAAATCAGTTCCTGACTGATGCCAAATTTTTCCTTTGGCTAACCTAAGAATCTCTATTCAAGCTTTGATTACATACACATGACTGTTCAAGAGTCACAGTAGGCAAGAGGTCAAGGTACAAAGGCTGATGTTGTTTTTGCTGATTTTCCCCAAAGTATCCAGCATGTGGGAAACTGTATCAACTGACTCTGTGTCAGTGAAACTTCACAGTTACGATGAGCATCTTTTGGACTCCCCTGGAGCAGAACCATTCAATTCAGACCTGGAGATGGATGAAACAAAGTGTGACTAACACTGCTTTTAGAAGTCCTGGTTAATAAGACGACTGTTGTGGATGATTTAGAAAGGAAAGGTCGAATCACTGGTGAAGCACTGTTTTATACTCACCACAGCATTAACTGATAGGTTAATCAGTTAATGACACATTTGAGAAGCTGGCTGTTGTGGCTGGGAATGTGGGTGACAGTAGGCTTAGCTAATGTTATAGGACTGGCAGGTACTTGAGGAATTAGAGGAGATGAGTAGCTCTCAGTGGGAGGACAGTGATTCAATTTAAGATCTAAGAGGGTCTCTGGGATTGGCCCATGCTGCAGTAAATTCATTGGGAATCCTGTAATTTCAAATTTGATCTAAGAACTTAAACACTAGCAGTTTTTAGTGGTCAGAGAACCTTGCATTTAAATGAAAACTGGGACAGTGTTGTGAAGACTTTAAAAATTATTGTTATTTTTTAAATTTAAATTTTAGGTGGTTAGCATAACGGTGCAATATTGGTTTCTGGAGTAGAATTCAGTGATTCATCACTTACATAAAATACCCAGTGCTCATCATAAGTAAAGCCTTTTTTGTAATTAAATCCTAAAGTGTTTCTTCTTGTTCTAGATTTCAAGTTTTTAAATGCTTCTGATACCAAGTCTTTTGTTTGAATTCTTGATGTCATTTGTACTCATACTAAAGCTTACTTTATCATTGTGTGTGTATATATTAATAAAATTAGGAGCTGGATAAACAAGTCATTCTTATTTGGATTAAAAAGTGGCTCATTGCAATGTTTCCCTTTTACTAACAAAACTCTGGATAATGAACAAATGCAACATACAAAAGAGCTGACTTATAAAAGCTCTTCATGATTTTGGGAACAGCAGCACATGGTTAAAATACTCCCATTCTGTTCTTTGGGTTTTGCATAAATCTTCTGTAAGGCTTTGCTTTAAAAATACCAGTCTAGGGACGCCTGGGTGGCTCAGTCGGTTAAAGCCTCGCCTTTGGCTTGGGTCATGATTCCAGGTCCTGGGATCGAGCCCCGCATCGGGCTCTCTGCTCGGCAGGGAGCCTGCTTCCTCCTCTCTCTCTCTCTCTCTCTCTCTCTGCCTACTTGTGATCTCTGTCAAATTAATAAAAAAAATCTTTAAAAAAAATACCAGTCTAGTAGTAGAATTGTGTTTCATGTAATCAAATGTATTTTGGGGTCATTCTCTTAACAGTTGTTGAAAATAATCATTTAATGAGAATCTCTAAGGGCAAGCTAACCTTCTATGAAGGGAGGCTCCACTCGAACTGGCTCTGGGAAGGCCTTTAACATTTCTCTTTTACAACAGGATTGTGGAGTTTAGTTCAATGTAGACAATGGGTTGAGCATGGCTTGTATGCCCCCTTCCTGTGTCACCTCTGGTGTGTTGAGCCATCTTTTGAACAAAACTGCTTGCATGTGTTTCCTGTTTCTTTTTCCTCAGAGGCTCACAGACTTCTACGTATGCCTGGCCCATGTGAGTGCATCACATAAGTGGAGTGTCTGTGTTTGCATTTAGAACAGCATTAGAAAAAAAAAATACTCTGTAAAATAATGCAAATTTTACCTTTAAGGTAGTCATGAAATACCCTGCATATGTATTTCTCCCTACTACTAAGTAGCAAGAGGAGGTGCACCTGCCATATCAGAAGAGAACTTGCTGATTCAGAGAAGCGCAGATTTCCCAAAGACCAAACTTGCCCCAAGCTGGTTGCTTCGTCTGGTCCGGGTCATATACAGAGCTTCTATGGCCCTCTACTCTGTAGCCTACTTTCATATTTATTATTTAATTTCATCGTCAACAGTATGCTCAGAAAGAATTTCCTGATTTTCTAGGGGAAGAAGCCAATATCAGAATGGTTCATTGATTAGGCCACAGACCAGTCAATTAGAGGCAGTGTTGGATTTGAACCAGGAGCAGTGGCTCCACATCCATGGCATGGTGTCATAGCTTTCTCTGTTTTGCCCAAAGTAAGATGGGTTGCCTGTCTTCTGTCTGCTGACTTTCGTCTGGCTTTCAGTGTAAGGTTGTGGATCGACCAGCTCATCTAGTATGTCTCTCAGCTAAGCCTGAGAAGCCACAGAAAAAGTGGCACATGTATGTAATTTATCTCTTCTTTTGAGCTATTAGTTTCAACTTTAGTTGTTTTGGTACAAGTTACTTACGAACAATTTCTGGGAAAACTCTCCACTTCTGATTGAATGGCAGCCAAACCTATTGCTGGTACTAAGTTTCTTTCTTACCCCCCCACCATGTAATGGGTTTATAGCTGGGTACAAGCCTGCCCAGAGAGACCCTGGTCTAGGACTTTCATGTGACAAGAACAACCTTGTAAGCAGATAAGATTTGTAATGCCTCGGGGTCTGTGACTTCAGATATCCAAGCAGGTTCACTTTTTGCTTCTTATGAGTTGGGACAAAGAGGATTTCTGCCACCCAGCCTGAACTATGCAGGGGATGTGGTGGAGCATTCAGGTGAAGGAACCCAAGTCTCTGAAGGGTCTTGTGGAACAGAGCTACCTTCCAGCCTGAAAAGCTCAACTTGGATCTGAGAGAAATCATCGCTTACCTGGTTTTAAGCTACTAGATTGTTATTGGATCTTTTGTTACAGCAAGAAAGCATGGCCAAACTAGCATAGCTCACCCTACTAGATAGGTTCTAGGACCAAACCAATGGGAGCTGCCTTCATGGGGCTCACATTCCACTACAGGAGACAGAGAAAACAACCCACGTAGTTAAATATGTACTGCTGTGTTGGATATGGTAAGTGCCACAGGGGTCATGAGGGTCAGGAAGGAAGAAAAAGGTGTCAGGGGAAAGAATTGCAGTTCTGGACAGGGGGCCAGGGGAAGTCTCACAGGAAAAGAGACTTGAGTAGACCACCAAAGAACATGAGAGAGCTAAGAACACAGAAGACTCGTTGGGGGAAAGCATTCCAGGAGGGAACAGCCAGTACAAAGGCCCTCAGTTAGAACAAAGTCTGGCATGCTTGCAAATCTGTGAGGAGGCCATTGTGCCTAAAGCAGTGTTGTATCAGCTGTTTGTTTCTATGGAACAAGTCACTGCAAATCCTAGTGGCTGAAAACCACAATTGCTTATTAGCTGTCAATTCTGTGGGTTGGCAACCTGGGCTCAGCTCATCTGGTCTTGTGCGAAGTGGTGGCTCAACAGGAGTGGGATGAAATGAAATGGGATTGGTACTCTGGTACTGATGCTGGCTCTTGGCTGGGTCTCTGTCACCAGGTGATCTCACACCTCTGGGGATGCTAACTCAGACTTCTTCATACAGACATCACCAGCAGCTGAAAGAGCTAGCAAGTGTGTTTCCGGCACCCTGAGAGGATGCCTCCAGAGTCTCCCAGACTCTGTTTGCCACTTAGTGTGCCCAAACAAGTCACAGGCCAACATGACTAAGGGTTGGCTATGTAAGCTACACCTCTCATTGGGAGGAGTGGCCAAGTCATACTACAAGAATCATTCTGGTAGAGTGGGAGGACTCACTGGATTCACATCTTTATAGACTGTCCACTTTGAGAGTAAATGAAGATGACAAGGTTAGAAGTGCTGGGACACAATCATGTGGGTCTTGTAGGTTCTAGTGACTTTGGTAAGATATACTTCTTCAGGTTTTGGCCAGCTATATTAGAAAATCTTCAAAAATTATTGGAAATAGATTGCCTGGGTATTATGTAACTAACTGGTAGCAAGGCAGAATACTACTACTACTACTAAATATAAAAGCCACATTTAGGGCTTACTGGCACTGGGTGGGGTCCATGTATCACTTAATTCAGAGCAGCACTGCAGAGTGAGGACACCCATCCCCAGAGAGGTTAAGTGACTCTCCTAAGATGGCACAAGTGCCAGAACTAGGGTTTCTACCCATGTCTTTCAGACTGAGACTTTCCCTTTGACCTCTGTGGCCACTGAGATCCTGGCCATGGCCCAGAGCTACCAAGAGATGTGAAGTCAGAGGTTTCACCCTGGGAATACTCCCTGCTTCCTCACTTTTGGTTGGGGAGAAAGGAACTTCTTAAAATAACCAGAGAGATTCTACAGGAAGAGCCAGAGAGGCAGCTCCCCAGTGTTTTTACTAATATGGACTTTCTTGGTCTTGAGGAAGTACTTTGTTTCAAAAATAGCTGGTGCTTTTCCAAGAAGAGACTTGGAGCTATTAGCCATTCACCTCATGCCTAAAATGCATTGCTCCTGAAGGCAGAGAGGGCGGCAGGCCTCCATCCCAGAGCCTGCAGGAGGCAGGAGGCCCGCTGGCCTCCGGAACTGCCAGGACTGGGTTTCCTCATTCCTGCTGGTGCCCAGATATTTATGCCTGGGGTGAGAGGGGACAAAGAGCCCAGCAGGAAGGGAGGGTTTCCCCCTCTTCCTTTCCTTAAGCTGAAAATGTTAGTGTTAAGCAAGCCTCTGAAAACACAGCCAAGGTGACTGGACAAGCTGATTAAAGATAAAGATTTGCCTAAGAACAAATTTTAAGCTTGGTTAGTTGGAACTTACTAGGGTTTATAATCAGGGACTCTTGTTTTAACAGATAAAAAGTTGGAGGTAGAGGATGGGCACCAGAAAAACTGCAATGAAAAATCTACATCTTGTTTTTAAGAATTAGTTTAAGACATTAAGTCCTTACTATATGCTATACATTGTTCTTAGCATTTTATATGTATTAAAGCATCTAACCTCATGTAAACCCTAGATGTAGGCAATATTATTTTCTCTGTTCTACACTTGAGGAAACCGAGGCTCAGAGTGGTTAAATAAGTTGGTTGTTTTGCAAGACGAAGGGTGGAGTCCCACTTCAGAGGAGCTTCCATTTCCATTCCAAATGGACTCATTGTTTATGTTTCATGTATGTGCGTGTATGTATTCATGCCTGTACATATGTGTGTGCATGCACGTGTGTGTGTGTGTGTGTGTGTGTGTGTGTGTGTGTGTGTGATGTTTTTGGCAGCCATGCATTTGCCTGCATAACTCCTGTCAAAAATTAACTGGTTTTCCCATCCTTGGGGGGCCATTTGTCCTTTGACACTAGTGTTTCATTTATCACTTGCCATTTCTTATCAGCTTACAGTCCCTGGAAAGCTATTTCCCTTGGAAGATGGATGTGGATGCTGCTTTTTGGGTAAAGAGAATGTTGTGTTTCCACACTCCTCTCTACTGAGTGTTTTCAGTAGACCTGGGTATGCTGTGTTTTGAGCACCAGGTTCCTCACTGAGTCTGCTTTGTAGAATGCTTTGACTTCTTGTCTCAGGGGCAGATTGTTTATATTATTATACACATTATAAAGCAGACTTCCTTCTGCAAAGGAAGTTAAAGGTGAAGAATAGAACCCATATTTGAGAAATAAACATATATTTGTGCACTTGAGGGCATATGAGCAAACGTATTTATTTCACATGCTTCATTATATTTTGTATTATATTTTAGACTTGGCCTCACTTGATAACAAGGAATCATCTTTTAAAAACAGATCTAAAAAATCATATGTGTTTTATAGGAAAACCTCATCAATTTGGACTGCTCTATTGCCATAGCTTGGCTTACAATTTAAAGAACTATTTGCTTAAAATTAATTCAAGAGGAGAACCTGGGACTTACATTGAGTATATTCGATGTAATGTTCCTTGTCCTTCAGCATGTTTATTATATGCAGAATCAATGTTCATTACAATGTAGACTTGATTATTCATTAACATTGTCCAACTTTTTTTTCCCTCCCTCCCTCCCTCCCTTCCTCCCTCTTTCTTTCTTTCTTTCTTTCTTTCTTTCTTTCTTTCTTTCTTTCTTTCAAGAGATGGAGAGTGCATGAGTGGGGTACAGAGGGGTAGAGGGAGAGGGAGAGAAAAATCTTAAGTAGGGTCCATGGTCCAGCTTGAAGTCTGACTCAGAGCTTGATCTCACTATCCTGAGATCATGACATGAGCTCTGAGCCCAAATCAAGAGTCAGAGGTTTAACAGACTGAGCCATTACTAGATGTGCAACTACTTGCAAGAACTGCCACTAAGGTTGTTTAAAAATTATTATAATCCAAAGTGTTTGCTATTTCAGATCTTATCCCTACCTTTTCCATGTCCCCATAAGTGCCATTCTCACTTTGGAATGCTTATCAGATTCTGTATTAATTATTTTGTTCTTTATGTCTTCCTCCAAAAACCCCGAGATTGCTTTCAGTTATTCCAAAGGCCTAGCATAGTGTTTCCTGAAGCCTGAGACTTGGAAGGAGCTTGTGTCTTCTCCACATCTGGCACTTGCTCAGACTGTGCTATTCCTTCTGCCTGGGGGTAACTTCGTGCTTCTATTTTCTAGAATACATTTTATACAATTAGTGTTAATTCTTCTTTCAAGTTTTGGTAGCATTCTCCATGGAAACAATCTGTGCCTAGAAATTATGTTTTTGGATTGCTTTTAGTTACAAATTAGATTTCCTGAATAGTTAAAAGGCTATTTAAATTACATACTTCAAAATGGGTAAGGTTGGTAGTTTTTGCTTTTCCAGGAATTGGTCCATTTCATCTAAGTTGTAAAAGTTATGTGTGCAGACTTGTCCATTTTACTCCTTCATTACCATTTGGATATCTGCAGGATCCATGGTAATATCCCATTTCATTCTGGTATTGGTAATGTGTCCTCTCCTCACTTCTTCCTAGTGTGTGTGTGTGTGTGTGTGTGTGTGTGTGTGTGTGATTTGTCAGTTTGGTTGACCCTTTCAAAGAAAAAAACTTTGTATTTCATTGATTTCCTCTATTGTTTCCTCTATCGTTGTTGTGCTTTTAATTTCACTGTTCTGTGCTTTTCTATAATTGTCCTTCCTTCTGCTTGCTTTGTGTTTACTTTTCTAGGTTCTCGAAGTGGAAGCTTACACATCGCTGACTTGGAAATGCCCCCTCTTTTAATATAAGGATTTAGTGCAGTCTGTTCCCTCTCAGCACTGCTGTGGCCTTGTCCCATGCCTTTTATAGGTGGTATTTTCATTTTCATTCAGTGCAATGTATGGTTTATTCCTCCTGAGACTTCCTCTTTGACCCACAGGATATTTAAAAGTGCATTGCTTAGTTTCCATGTGTTTGGGGATATTTTTCCATCTTTTATTTCTAGTTTGACTCTAATGTGGACAGCAAACACATTCCATATGATTACAGCTTCTTAATTTTTTTTTTAATTTGTTTAAAGATTTTATTCAATGAAGAGAGAGATTGAGAGAGAGAGAGAGAGAGAGAGCGAGCTAGCAGGAGCATGCACTCTTGCGGGAAGGGCAGAGGCAGAGGGAGAAGTAGACTCCCTGCTGAGCACAGAGCCCAGTGCAGATCCTATCCCAGGACCTTGAGATCAGGACCTTAGTCAAAGTCAGACACCCTGATTTCAGTTCTGTTATTTGGTGCATGTACATTTGGGATGGTTAAGTCTTCTTGGTGGCCTGGCCCTTTTATCATTCTGTGCTGTTCCCCCGTCACCTGTCACTGGTAATTTTCTTTGTTCTAGTTCACCTAATATTAATATGTCTTTTCCTCCTTTCTTTTGATTGTTTGCATGATATATCTTATTCTTTTTCTATGTAATCATATTTGAAATGAGTTTCTGGTAGGTGATATGTACTTCAGTCATGATTTTTTCAATCAATTTTGCCATCTTTGTCTTTTAAATGATGTGTTTAGATAGTGTAATTTAGTTTAATTACTAAATTGTTAAGACTTAGACGTGCCATTTTATTTTATTTTTTCTGCTTATTCTTTGTTCTCTGTGTCATTTTTACTGGCTTTCTGTGGGTAGTTGAACTTTTTCTTTTCTTTTTTTTTTTTAAGTTCTGTTTTGATTTATCTCTCTTTTTTTAACATATCCATTTATAGGGCTTTTAAAAAAAATCTCATTGTACTAGTGTACATATTTTAGATATTTAATTTGAGTGAAGTTTAGGAACTTTACTTCCCTTATACACTATTCTAGCCTTGTTTAAAATCTAATTATCTTAAATATATCTTCTATGTATGTTTAGAGATACATCAGAAGGTGTTATAATTTTTGTTTCAGCCATCAAATGTAATTTCAGAAACTGAATAGGAGAAGGAAAATGTATTTCCTATATACATATTTTTATTCTTTCCACTTGTTCTTACTTCCTGATGCTCCAAGTTACCTTCTTTTAGCATTTCTTTCTGTTTAGAGAACTTCATTTAGCTACTTTTTAGGGTATCTCTGATGGTCAAAATTTTTTTTTTCTTCAGCTCAATTTTTGAAATTCTTTTATCATTGAAGGGTATTTATGAGTATAAGATTCTGGGTTGACAGCTCTTTTCTTTCACTACTTAAAAAATATTCTGGACTCTAATTTCTGCAGAGAATTTTATTCCCATTCAAATTGTGTTTCCCTAGAGATAAGGTATTCTCTGCTGATTGTTATTTGCAATACATTTTTGTATGTGTTTACATTAGTTATGTGGATATGACGTTTCTTCATGTAGATTTCTTTGGGTTTATGTTGTTTGGGATCTGCTCAACTTCTTGAATCTGTAGAATTGTATCTTTGGTCAAATTTGGAGATTTTTTTTCTAGCCATTATTTCATTGGATAGAGTTTTTTGACTCACTCTCTTTCTCCTTTCAGGGACTCATGCCACAAATGTAATTATTTTAATGGACTTACAGTTCCCTGGAACTTTGTTCGTGTTTCCTTTTTCTTTCTCTATCTTTTCCTTGGACTGTTTTGATTGGATAATATCTGTCGTTCTATCATCCAGTTCACTGATTGTTCCTCTGTCCCGGGCATGTTGTTGTTGAATCCAACTAAATTTCAGTCACTCCATTTTTCTGTTCTAGATCTCCCTTTGGTTTTGATTTATATCTTTTATTTGCTTAGACTTTCTGTGGGTTTTTTTTTTTTTTCTTTGGTTTCAAGTGTGTCTGTCATTGCTCATGAAGCATGCTTATGATGGTTACTTTAAAATTCTTCCCAGATAATTCTAACATCTCTGGCATCTTGGTGTTGCTTATTGTCTTTTTTCCCATTCAGGATGGGATTTTCCTGATCCTTGGTATGGTGAGTGATTTTCAGCTGAAATTTGGAACTTTGGGTATTCTGTTACGAAAGTCTGGATTTTATTTAAACCCTCTCTATGTTAGCTGCCTTCATCAGACACTGCTCCTGCAGAGGAAAGGGGTCTCTGCCTCATTCTTGCCAGGTGAGAGTAGAGGTCCAGGTTCCTCACTTGCCCCCCCCCCAACCTGGCTGGCCTGGTGAGGGCTGTCTTGTTACTGCTCCCCATGTTTTCTACACTGACATTGCATCAGGGGAGGTAAAAGTCCTGATTCTTCACAGAGTCCTTTGACACCATCCCAGTGGGGAGTGGGAGTTCTTCATTACCACTGGGTGGGGGTGGATGTCTGCTCTGACACTGAGGGTGGGGTCTTGATACCCCAGTTCAGGATGCTCGCAGCTCATTACCCGTCCTTTTGTGACACATTCTGGTAAGGTGTTTGTGGCATCTCGTTACAAGCCTAGAGAGAATAGGGAGTAGGCCCTTTATGTGTCCTTTGCTGGAGGGGTTGGCCTAAGATGATAGTTTTTTTCTGGTGTACTAGAGTAAGCAGTGATTTCCAAAAAGTTTCCTGTATTTCTGAGCTGCCCCTTTGCTGGTCTTTTGGCTAGAGACAGGCAACGACAAAGAGAGGCTTCTTTGGTGTGTACCATTGAACACTTCTGGGGTGCCAGGGGCTCCAGCTCCATGCCTGGGATATGTGAGGTAGGAAAAAAAGCTAGGGAAACCATCATCATTTTTCCTTGGGCCCCAGGTTTTCTGTCTGCTTTCTTCTCTCTGCCTTTAGGAGTCTTCTTATGATTGCCTTATATACACTATTTTTATTTGTACATAGCAGGAGGAAAAGAGAAAATACATCTGTTACATTTTACTGGAAGTAGAAGCCTTGTGGGAGCTGGGTAGATTTTACAGTTTTCATTTTAAATATTTTATAAGCATCTCATTCAGCAACTTTTTAGAATTCATAAAATTTTTGTAGTTTTTATAAAATAACAACTCTTTTATCAAACAGTTTTTCTGCATATGTAATTGTTAATTTTGTATAATACACGTAAAATTATATTATATATTATTCTGTATGTATAATACATAATTATATACATTATAATATATAATACACTAATATATTAATTAATTATAATTACAATATAGTATATATTTACATTTGCTGTACAATATATTAATGTACTAATTTATATAATTCTATATTATATATAAGGTATTATATATATAATTACATATATTTATGTTATTATATGTTATAGGCAACAAACTGATAGACCAACAACCTTTTTTTTTTTTTTAGTGTGAAAATGGGGCTATTTTTTCTTTTTTTTTTAACTTTATTTTCTTTTTTTCAGTATTCCAAGATTCATTGTTCATGCATCACACCCAGTGTTCCATGCAGTAGGTGCCCTCCTTAATACCCACCACCAGGCTCACCCAACCCCCCCCACTCCAAAACACTTAGTTTGTTTCTCAGAGTCCACAGTCTCACTTTTGAGCTCCTTTTTTGCTCAAGGCTCAGAACTATGTGTCAGGGATCAAAAGAAGCAGCCGTAGTTTGCAAGGGCTGCCATAGTAAAGCACTGCAGAGTGAGTGGTTTAAACAACAATTATTTGTTGTTTAATCAGTTCTGGAGACCAAAGTCCAAGATAAAGGTGTTGGTGGGGTTCTTTTCTCCTGAGGCAACTCTCCTTGGCTTGTAGATGGTCGGCTTCGATCTGTCCTCACAGGGTCTTTGCTCCGTGTGTTTCTGGGTTCTAGTCTCCTCTTCTCAGAAAGACACCATTTTATATTGTGTTAAGACCCATCCAATGACCTCATTTTAATCACCTCTTTAAAGACCCTGTCTCCCCCTATTGTCACATTTGACCTATTAGGAACTTTAACATATGAAGGGATAGGCCCATACCAGAAGCCTAAGACCTGACCATCGGTGATCTTGCAGTCCTATGAGTGGCTGACACACATTGCAGAGAGAAGAACAACATCACCCACCTGTCCGGCTGCTCCTGGATTCAGGGGTAATCACCAGGCCTGGGGCTAGACACAGAAGCTCCCTAACAGAGGTAGCCATGTGCTGGATGTTGGAGAAGCTTAGTCAGACCTAAGGGAGGGATGGTTTCCAAGCTAGAGGGGACCTCCTTCTCTAAACAAAAAGATATTCTCATTCACAAAAGGGGAACTGAGGCCAGGAGATGTGCCTCCCAAGCACTCTCATAGCTATGGCTTCTCATAGTCCATGATTGCCCAACAGTGCTCACAAGAATAGTTCAAAGTTTTTTAAAATGATTAATTGCTTTTTTCACAGATTTTTAAGAAAATTGATTCTTATATTCAAATGAAATAGAAAACAAATGATACATTTCAATATGCTCCTTTGTTAAGAATTCACATGTCTTGGGGATATATTCTTGGGTGTTATTTTGTTTGTTTGTTTTGTTTTGTTTGTGCACTTAATAGAATTTCTGCACTTAGATTTACCAACTGAATTTTCTTTGACCTCAAAAACCCATGTAAACCAAGGCCTTAAGCATGCACAGCTTTTTAAATTTTATTTATTTATTTGTTTGTTTATTTATTCATTTGTTTGTTTATTTTGCTTCCCACCTCAAACAAATGCACATTTTCTATTGGATTCACAGCCCAGTGTAGTCTCCAAGCAGCAGTTGGTAAGGAGAGAAATACCAGTATAAAACCTTCCTTGAAGGCATGTTTAGCAAATGCTTTCTTATTTTAATCTTTCATTATGATTTATAGAAGGATTCAAAGTCTGTCCCAGGGACCCGTCCCAGCAACCCCAGCCTGTGGAGATAAATATCCTTACTGACTCTTAGCTGCATTTGGCAATCTATTCACGGCTAATTTTTACTGCACCCCTAAGGAAATAAGAGCACTGTGTATTCTAGGGAAAAAAAACACTCCTTTCAAATACTCCTTTTTCCGCGGCTGTGTGTGTGTGTTGTGTGAACGTTACTTGGTGGCAGGGAACAGAGTGGCTTTCTGTGGAGCCGCCGCTCCTGTCTCCGGCGGCAGACTCAGTGTCTGTGTGGGGAATTCCTGCTCCTGGCCCAAGCCCACAGGCCCTGCTTGAGAACGGCCAGGGAGGCCATGGCACACACCCTCTTTTTCTTGCTTGGATAAGGATCTGTGCTCTGGAGACTCTTCCACAGAGCCCAGCAAGAAAAAGAGAAAGAAGCTTTCACTCCATCCCTGCCTGGGAAACTAGCTCACTCTTTTTAAAGCAAACGTTACCCTGGATCATTCTACTGGGTAGTAGAATGTCTACTGGGTAGTAGACAGAGATAAAAACCAACCTAATAGCCTTTGAGTTTCTTGAGAATGAGCTAACTATGGAAGCCATAATTCAAAATTCATGTAGACAGCTCTGGGAAGATTGTTCTCACAGGATGTTTCACACCTTTTCCTCTCCCAGGGATCTTATCTGAGTGACCCTGCTCTCTGCAGCTGACCAAGGCTCTGTTTAAAGAGGACTTCTTGCCTTCAGATTTATACCAACCCACCCAGGAAAACTAAAGTTTCCAGAGCTGCCTACTCCTGTCACAAAAGAGAATGCGGCTTTTCGAGATTGTGGGCTTTGAACATAAGGCATACTTACATCTTTAATCACCAGGGTTTGTAAATAAAACACCTCAGTCCCCCTCTTTCGAGATCTCTTCAGAAATCTCTAAATGAGATCATTAACCCCTTGTGGGCAGCCCGGTGGAAGAAACACAGATCTGGGAGTCTGGAGTCGGTTTCTGCTTGCAGGTTCTGTTGGTAGCTATCTGAAAGATAAAGAAATCAGGTGAGACCTGTGGTTGCCACTCTTCCCTTAGCTCATCAGAATTACTGCGGACCTTTTGAGACATAAGTCCCCCGAGCCCTGGCCTGGGAGAGTCTGATTAACAAATGTCTTTGGGAAGTCTCCCAGGAAAGTATGTTTCTTAAAAGTTCCAGATGTGATTCTGACTCCAGTGGGATTTGGGAACCATTTATTTTTATGAATTCTGATGTCCTGGGTAGCATCGAGAAAAAAGAGACAGGAAAGACCCAGAAGAGGAATACTTCTGAGTCCAGCCTAAACCTCATGCCTCTTTCTATTTGTGATCAATTACTGGTAGCATCGTAGATGTAAAGGTTAAGTAGTGGAGGGGCTGCCATTTCCAAGGGGATCCTTTCTGTATGGGGACCCAAGGAGCCAGGAGAAAAAGCGGGAGGGTGTTCTTCTCTCCGAGGGACACTTGCACTTCCCTCAGCACAGGAGACTAAGGATGCTTATATGGAGACTGTATCCTGGTAAGCTGAGGAATGCTTTGATTCTTACCTAAGTTTTAAAAATTCCCCTCTGCAGAGACTACCACCTTAAGTATCTAAAACAAAAAAAATCTGAATTATCTTCTTAGTCTTGTTCACATACATTTTGTAAGATGGGGACACTGACTCTCTGGGGAAACCTTTGTGTCAAATATGCTGGAATATTTCTCTTACCCGCACATGGGGGGAAAGGGGAGGACAGCTTCTTCTTATTTAGTGACTTGTCCCCTTTCAATAATCATATAACCTATTTACTGGTCATATTTTAGTAAAAAATAAAATACATTTATATAAGCCCCTGAATGCCCATACAGAAATTAAGGAGGCAGCAACAGGGCACAGTGTTGGGCACATTAACTGTAGCACTCACTAATATGTGCTGATATTGACTTAATATGCATTGATCTATTAAGCACATGACCTGAGACTTAGGGCAGCTCAGTTGAAGTATTTGAGTTATTTGATATATCTTTATTTATGTATTACTTAATGTAATATATTTGTTTAGAGGAGCTGGACTGAATTATTTACCAGCTATGTTTATTTATTTAGGATAGCTTGGTTGAATTACTAACTTATTTAATACTTCTCTGCTTCACTCAGAAAATTGGGAATTGACCTGAAAATTGGGAAAATATTAAGTCCTTACCTCTCAGAAACACAGTGATCTTTGTTTAGAAAACAACAAACTAAATCAAACAATCAAAAACCAAAACTCAAGACTGACCCCCACCGTGAAAGGAAAGAGAGAGCAGACAGTGGTGGCTGACCAGCCTTGGTGAGCTGGGCTGGCATGACTGCACGGTCCCTCTCTAACCTGAGACTGGGAAAGACCTTGCTTTCAGGAGGATGAATTAGATGTATTTATTCCTTCTCCTCCCATTAAGTACCCCTAAAATTCATGAACATTCTGTATCAAATAGGAGGAGGCAGGCTAGCTAGGCACCCAGAAACTGAGAAACAATGTGGTGGTGAGTTTCCTGGGTTTTCTTTTTGCTTCCTACATCTCAGACTTAGAGTGGAATCAGCCAGGGAACCTGGAAATGCAAGTGAGGACCAGGAACAGGGAAGCCTAGCGAGACAGAAAACTTAAGGCAAAAACCACTCCATTCTGTCTAAACACCACAGAAAACACTACAGTCCCACCCACAGCCACACCAGCAAAAGCTGAGCAGGGAGCCTAGACTGTCACCCTCACCAGGCTTCATGAGTAGCCTCAGAACATACATTTGCATTGCTGTCACCCGAGTCTCAAGAATGAGGGTCAGATGAAAGGACAAAGTAAAAATGTGGAAAACACAATATGTTTTCCTTCTCTTACTGAGTTCTCTAAATAAGACATTTGAAACAAAAATTATAAAAGTTCCTGAAAAGGCTTTAATGTGAGAATAGGATATATTTAAGACAACTATATTTTAGAGAGGGAAGAAAAAGGAGTTTAAAAGGGAGGAGTATAAAAAGTAGTATAAAAGGGAGGCACACTTTCCACACCTCACTCAGCTTAGTAAAATATCTCCACCAATAGCCTGCAGGAAGTAAATACACATGTATGAAAGGGATACAAGGAGATACACTCAAATTGGAATTCTAAGAATATGTTTAAGTAACCTACAGGAAGGCAGAAAGGGGAAACAGGGGAATGAAAAACAATATACCAGGGAAAAATAAAATGGTAAGCTTACCTCTTATCAATTCGATAATCACATTAAATTTAAATGATCTAAATGCATAGATTAAAAGAGATTCACAGAATGATTTTTTAATCACCTAATTATACATTGGCTACAAGAAATGCATTTCAAAAGTGATGATATAGGTAAGTAGAAAAAGAAAAGATATATCATACAAACATTAATCAAAAGAAAGGAGCTACATCCACATTTGATAACAAAAATTAAAAAAAAAAAAAGGAAAGGGGTGGAGACAAAACCTTGCATTATTAACTATAGAGAACAAGCTTCTGGTACCAGAGGGGAGGTGGGTGAAAGAATGGGTAAAATAGGTGGTGGGGATCTAGAGTACACTTACCAGGATGAGCACAGGGTGCTCACAGAATTGTTGAATCATTATATTGTATACCTGAAACTAATATAAAACTGCATGTTAATTATACTTGAATAAAAAAATAAAAGTTCATGTAGAAAATTTATGTATATATATATATGTATATGCTTCTGTTTGAGTGGTGCCTGGGTGGCTAAATCAGTTGAGTGTCTGACTCTTGGTTTGGCTCAGGTCATGAACTAAGGTCCTGAGATTGAGCCCTGAGTCAAGTTCCATGCTGGGCTGCTTGGGATTCTCTCTCTCTCCCTCTAACCCTCCCACCACACCCCACTCCCCTGTCCCTGGCTCTCTCAAAAAACAAACAAATAAAAAACAAACAAAAAAACCTTTCTGTTAGAAAAATATTTATGGGGCACCTGGGTGACTCAGTCCTTAAGTGTCCACATTTGGTTCAGGTCATGATCCAAGGGTCCTGGGATTGAGCCCATCTGGCTCTCTGCTTGGTGGGAAGCCTGCTTCTCCCTCTTCCACTTCCTCTGCTTATGTTCCCTCTCACGCTGTATCTCTCTCCATCAAATAAATAATAAAATCTTAAAAAAAAATAAAATATGTCCTTATGTTTGAATGTAGTCAGAAAAAAATAATAATTTGTTTCATTTTCAGAGTGGTTCATGGTATTTAAGTATACTAAATTGAAATGATATTAAGAAAACAAAATATAGTCAACATGTTAAAAAAAGAAAGGAACTATCAAAAGTTATATTAATACCTGATAAACAAGACTTCAGAGCAAATAAAATTACCAGTGAAGGTGACAGGGAAGAACAGCACAGAATGATAAAAGGGCCAGGCCACCAAGAAGACTTAACGTTCCCAAATGTGCATGTACCAAACAACAGGGCTTCATTATATGTGAAGCAAAACTCGATAGCACTGAAGACAAAAATAGCAAAGTTATGGTTGTCCTTGAGGACTTCAATACCTCTCTGTGTGCACTTGCTAGAAAAACTAGACAGAAAACCACTAAGAATATGGAAGAACTCAGCAACACTATCCACCAACAGGATTGAGTTGACATATACAGAGAGACACTATCTTGAGTCAGAAAACAAAAGCAGCACATTTAAAAGAACTGAAATCAGGGTGTCTGACTTTGACTAAGGTCCTGATCTCAGGGTCCTGGGATAGGACCTGCATTGGGCTCTGTGCTCAGCAGGGAGTCTACTTCTCCCTCTGCCTCTGCCCTTCCCGCAAGAGTGCATGCTCCTGCTAGCTAGCTCTCTCTCTCTCTCTCTCAATCTCTCTTCAGTGAATAAAATCTTTAAACAAATTTTAAAAAAATTAAGAAGCTGTAATCATATGGAATGTGTTTGCTGTCCACATTAGAGTCAAACTAGAAATAAAAGATGGAAAAATATCCCCAAACACATGGAAACTAAGCAATGCACTTTTAAATATCCTGTGGGTCAAAGAGGAAGTCTCAGGAGGAATAAACCATACATTGCACTGAATGAAAATGAAAATACCACCTATAAAATGCATGGGACAAGGCCACAGCAGTGCTGAGAGGGAACAGACTGCACTAAATCCTTACATTAAAAGAGAGGGCATTTCCAAGTCAGCGATGTGTAAGCTTCCACTTCGAGAACCTAGAAAAGTAAACACAAAGCAAGCAGAAGGAAGGACAATTATAGAAAAGCACAGAACAGTGAAATTAAAAGCACAACAACGATAGAGGAAACAATAGAGGAAATCAATGAAATACAAAGTTTTTTTCTTTGAAAGGGTCAACCAAACTGACAAATCACACACACACACACACACACACACACACACACACACTAGGAAGAAGTGAGGAGAGGACACATTACCAATACCAGAATGAAATGGGATATTACCATGGATCCTGCAGATATCCAAATGGTAATGAAGGAGTAAAATGGACAAGTCTGCACACATAACTTTTACAACTTAGATGAAATGGACCAATTCCTGGAAAAGCAAAAACTACCAACCTTATCCATTATGAAGTATATCTTCTGAACAGCCTTTTAGCTATTCAGGGAATCTAATTTGTAACCAAAAGCATCCCAAAAAGGTAATCTCCAGGCTCAGATTGTTTCCATAATGAATGTTACCAAACCTTTATAGAAGACTCAACACCAACTGTGTCTTGTAATAAATTGAAGATGAAAAAAATTCTTTGCAATTTATTTTACTAAAATCAAAACCAGAGAAAATAATACAAGAGAAAACTTTAGGCCAATATCCTTTATAGATACAGCCTAAAAGATCCTTAACAAAATTGTAGTGAATAAAATAAGAATTATATAAAATGAATTATGAATTATCACACCATACCTATTGTGGAAGCAAGACTGGTTGAACATTAAAAATTCAATCAAGATTATATACTGTATTTATAGGCTAAAGAAGAAAAATCATGATCATAGTAATTGATTCAGAAAAAGCATCTGGTAAAATTTAACATCCATTCATGATAAGAACTCTCTGAAAATAAGAATGATAGAGAAACTTCCTTTATTTCATAAAAATCATCTACAAAAATCCTACATCTGATATTATACTAATGGTAAAAGATAGATAACTTTCCCTTAAGATGGAACAGTCAGGAATGTTTGCTCTCATCATTGAATTCAATATAACACCTTAAGTCTTTTTATTTGAAATTTTATTTATTTGTCAGAGAGAGAGACAGAGACAGGGAGAGAGGGAGATTGAGAGAGCAAAAGCAGGGGGAGTGGCAGGCAGAGGGAGAAGGAGGCTCCTCACTGACAAGGAGCCCTGTGCAGGACTCCATCCCAGGACCCTGGGAGCATGACCCCAGATGCAGGCAGACATTTAACTGACTGAGCCATTCAGGTGTCCCTTAAGTCTTGTTGCTGAAGTAAGGTAAGAATGGAAAATAAAAGGCAAACAGAATAGAAAGGAAAAAGATCAAACCACTGTTACAATTTACAGATTACATAACTATCTGCTTATAAAATGTGAAGAAATATGCAAAATCTCTTGGAAATAAGTGAATTTAACAAGTTCAGAGGGTACAAGATCAATACACAAAAATCAGTTGTTGGGGAACCTGGGTGGCCCAGTTGTTCCAGGGATTGAGCCTACATCTGGCTCCCTGCTGGGCGGGGAGCCTGCTTCTCCCTCTCCCTCTGCTTGCCACTCCCCATGCTTGTGTTCTCTCTCTCTGTCAAATAAACAAATAAAATCTTTTAAAAAATCAATCGTATTTCTTTATAGTAACAATGACCACATAGACAAGAAAATTATAAATACAAAACTACTTAAAAAGAAAGCATGTACTGTGTATTAAAGCTTGTGAAACTTTTATGAAAGAAGTCAAAAAGATCTAACTAAACAGAGAGACATGCCTGGCTCATGAATTAGAAAACTCAGTGTGGTAAAGGAGCGGATTCTTCCTGAATTGATGTACAGGTTTAACACAATTCTATCATTATCCAAGGAAGGTTTTTTTTTTTTTTTTAATAGATACAGACAAGATTGTTTTAAAGTATATATAGAAAGACAAAATAAACTTAAAGCCAAAACAATTTTATAACTCTCAAAACTCAACAGTAAAAGAAACAAAAAGATCGTATTGGAAAACGGGAGAGAGATATGAACAGAAATTTCACTGAAAAGAGTATGTAGATGGCAAGTGACATCGAAAAAAGCACATGAAAGGACGTTCTCAACATCATTAGCCATCAGGGAAATGCAGATTAAAATCATAAGGAGATATATCATTATATACCTAGGAAAATGGAAAAGATAAAAAATGATAATATGAAATGATAGTAAGGTTGCTGAGAAACTAGGTCACTTATCTATTGTAGGTAGGAATGTAAAATGGCACATCTACTCTTGCAAACAGTTGGGCAGTTTCTTAAAAAACTAAGTATGTCACTGCCATATGATTGAACATTGCCATCTTGGGCATTTATCCCAGATAAGTGAAACCTTATGTTCACACAAAAGTCTGTACATAAACGGTCACAGAGTCTTCATAGCCACCCAGGTGTCCCTTAAGTGTTGTTGCTAAGTCTAAAACCAGCTCAGATGTCTTTCAACACACGAACAGTAAACAAACTGTGGTATATCCACATACTATGGTATTGTACTCAGTAATTAAAAAGAATGAATTACAAGTAAACAAGGTGCTTGAATATCCAGAGAAATATACTAAAGTGAAGAAAAAAACCAATCTCCAGAGTTATATACTACACGATTCTATTTATATAACATTCTTGAAATGAAAAAAATTGCAGTGATGGAAAACAGGTTAGTACTCACGAGGAGTTAAGGATGAGAGCAAGAGGTAGGACCAGTGGGGATGGAAATGTTCTGAATCTTGATCTTATCAGTGTAAATACCTGCTTGTTATACTGTACGATGGTTTTGTAAGATAACACTGCAAGAACTAGAAAAGGGTGCATGAGATCTATAACTGCATGTGAGTCTACAGTTACTTCAAAATAAGTATAGATTATTTCAAAATTTTCTTTTAATTAAAAAAAAAAAGTTATTCTGACCAGGTGTAAGCTCTTCAAATTTTGCTTTATGGAGAATGCCTGGAACTCAGCTGCCTGATGCTGCAGGGACCTTTGCTAAGGATTACTGCCTGCTGGGGTGGGTGCCAGAGTCCCAGGCACCCTTCTGCTGTGACAGCATAGTAGTTTTAAGTATCTCTAGGTGCAAAGTTCTTGGAGTTAGGAGTTCTTTGTTTTGGGAGATTTGGAGCCTGGGAATGGGAGAGAATGGGAAATAATTCTCTACAAACCTGACTTTACCATGCTGTAGGTGCCCTGAGTTGATTCCATTCTATCAGATGAGGTTTTTATTATCCTTAGAACAGTGTGACCCTCTTCCCTCCACCCCTTCCCCACATTAGTATTTATGTGTTTTCTGAGTCATTTAGGGTGTTCTTTCATGCAAGTTAATAGAACTCTTGATTCAGACATCATGCAATAAGAATTTTGGAGGTTAGGTACACAGACACTATGGATATATATCAAAATCCAGGTTCTTTTCTTCTCTCTGTTCTTTGTTAGTATTCCTGTGACAGCATTCATCCTCAGTTGTCAAATCCAGGCACAACACCCAGAGGGAGACGGGGGGGGGGGGGAGTTTGAATCTTTTCCTGTTTCTTTGTCTTAAGAGATAAACTCCTGATTCCAGGAGCTACCCCCTCCATACCACGTAAGTTTTCTCTCATCCTATTGGCCCAAATCAGGTCATGTACCCCTTTCTGACTAGGCCCACTCCCCTGAGGCAAGTAGGCAGCTGTGAGAAGGAAGGTGGGTGCCTGAAAGGTTACCTGTGAGGAAGGTCAAAGTAAGTGTTAGGTACTAAAAAGGCACTATTCTCTACTAGGAGTGGGATGTTTCTACTCTACACCAGGTACAGGCCAACATTACGTCCTACAACAACTTTCTGGAGTAAGTAGTATAAATGTCCAGTTTAGAGAAGAAAGAGAGTTTCACAGTGATTAACTTACACAGCCTCATGGAGCTAGTAAGTGGCAGGGCTGGGATCTGAAGAGAGTTTCACAGAACTGTCTTCATTCTAAATGAAAGCTTCATTTTGTATTATTTTGTGGACTTGCACTATGTAATTTATTTACAATATTAATTTGTTTGCTATTTATATTTTGATGAAAGGTAAGGCTTTCAGCCAGTGCTATTAATTGCTATGGATGTTGGCAGATGGTGTTCAAATGCCTGACAGAGTCCTGGGACTGTTCTGCCCCTTTAAATCTGGAGTTCATCCTTTTGATTGAGTAGTCTAAGCAGAATTGACACAGATGTAGTGGGAGTCTGGAAATGAACAATAAATATTGGCCAAAGTTACCCATTTTAACAAATGCTATGCTGATTTTCCATTTCTTTTACGGGTACAAGACTAGTATAGTTTCCAGTTTCATCTATTGATCATTCATTGTCTTTGAGGTTTATGGATGGGGCATTGACCATCCATGGATTCCTACAGAAATGCTCCTTTGGCAAATAGCTATATCTGTGGTTGCAGAGGCATGTGGGTGGCTTATTCGGTTAAGTGTCTGCCTTCAGCTCAGGTCATGATCCCAGAGTCCTGAGATCCAGCCCCACATCCAGATTCTTGCTCAGTGAGGAGCCTGCTTCTCCTGCTCCCAATCCCCCTGTGTGCTCTCTCTGTCAAATAAATAAATAAAATCTTAAAAAAAATAACTGTGGTTACAGATTTCTCAAAGAAGTATGCCAAGTTATAGGACTTCTATCTGTAAGACAGCAAGAAAACTGGAAAGCATAGAAGGATGGAAAAATCTATTTCCTTATACTGGCATTTTTTTTAAAGATTTTATTTATTTATTTGACAGAGCGAGAGATCACAAGTAGCAGAGAGTCAGACAGAGAGAGAGAAGGGGAAGCAGGCTCCCCACCAAGCAGAGAGCCTGATGCGGGGCTTGATCCCAGGACCCTGGGACCATGACCTGAGCTGAAGGCAGAGGCTCAACCCACTGAGCCACCCAGGCACCCCTGGCATTTTTGACTTAAGCAGAACATTACATTTTATTCCAACTAGTATCCCAAGCATTGCCTGTTTCAGAGATTCCTAAGAAATTACTCATAGTTGTTTGTACATGGTATATAGCAGGCATTCAAGAAGTGTTTGCTGGACAGCTTTTGTTGGATCTCACATTTTTCTTACAGTACCTAGCTATTGTAAGGATGCACAATTGCAGATGATATTGTAGATTAATGATCATTTAAAAGCAGCAAAGCCCAAAGTGAACTCAGTTTTTTTCTTATTATGCTCCTCAAAGCAGTTTTTGCTTGGCTTCAGCATCTGTTATGGAAAAGGGTTTGAAGAAAGTCATATTTTATCTGCAATTCTTCCTCATCCTGGGTTTGCAGGCAGTGCCCTCCAATCCCTATGGGTGTCTCTGCCCGCCTAGACTAAATAGTGACAATCATATATTTAAAATATGCATCAGAGTTTAAACAAGAGAGACAGGAGAGATGCTATTAAATTCTCATCAACATTTCAATACATTCAAGTTTTTTTTTTCAATATAATGTGTATTGAGGACCCACCTTAGCTAAGTTTCATAAGTGTGTGTGCATGCCTGCAAGTGTGTGTGTGTGTGTGTATGTGTGTGCACACTTGCGTACCTGCATGTGAGGAAGTGGTGGAAGGGGATAGCCCTAGAGACTGTATGTAGGTGGACTCAGTCACCATTTTGAGTAACTGTTCGTTAAAAGATTATAGCACTACCCATAGGGTGAGGACTTACATAATTTTCACAGGAGCTCCTTTCTGAAGGGTTTTATACAAGGAAAAGTTATTGAAGGCTAAGCCAGACTGCTCAGCAATATTGTATATTTATTTAACTTAATTAACTTATTTTTTATTTCATAGCTTCTGAAACCTTAGGCATTAGGACTAATTCATAAGGAGGCTCACTATGTTTCTCTGAAGTTTATTTTACAGTGGGCAAATATTTTCAATAAATTACAGAATGTGAAATGCATATGTTCTTTATGGACAGTGACTAGTATTTTTATTATCCTTGCATGGTTCTTACATCAAATCTGGTTTTTCATTTCAAAACTAAAGGTTAGACAATATTATTGATATTATCATCTTTTTAAATCTTCTCTTTCTCTGGCTTAAGTAACTAATGGTTACCTTTCATCCTTTGCTCTATTCGTTCTTATTAAACACCCTCATTATTAAATAAAATTTAGCAGTGTGATCAGGGAGGGGTTTGTTCAGGGATAATTCTCAACGCATACCAAAGAAAAGACAAAAAAGCACTTTGGAATGGTGGCCTAAAACTAATTTTGTTAAAGAATATTTCCCATTCAAAGAATGGAGACAGTGTAGATCCAAAGACACTTGAATGTTTTTAAGATTTGAAAAATAATTTTAAACGATCTAGAAAATGGCAGTAGTTCCAGTCTATAAGCGGAGAATATGATCCACATGATTTTATGGAACTTGGATCAAGCATGGAGCCATTGTCACAGCCGTGGAGGACCACCGTCTGTGAATGTGACTACCCTTATTGGACTTCTTTATAAGTGTGAGCTCTTAGGATCTTGGCTTCCTTATGTTGCTAGCTGCTGTTTACTTTGTCCCAAGAATTGTCATTTCTCCTGCAGGAGCCTTTATGAAAATTGAACCCATAGTTCTGTCTTCAGAGTCTGAGTGACATGTGCTTCAGATCATGTCAAAGCCCAGGTGATGGACAAGGCCATTCTCTGTAGCTCTGAAGTGTCCATCTTGGGCCCAGCCTAGCCAGTGGCTTTCACTCCTGTATTTGTTTTGCCTGTTTTTCTGTTGTGACACAAACAGATGTGTGATTTATGTCTGAATCACCCATGAAGACTAACCCGTGCTATCCAGCCAACTGTAACTCTACCCCTTCTCTTTTCCACTCAAGAAAACACTGGAACACTCAGGAGTGATTTTACTATGGGGAGAATTGGATACATTCCAAAGTACAAACCCCGGTAATTTACTACTAGTTAACAAATAGCATTTGGCACTCCTCACAGCTGAGATGACAGGCAGTGACCCCCTTGGCCACTCTGCCCTGACTGTGGCTACACAAAGTCCAAGCCCTTGAGAAAGCAGAGTGCATGAGATGGGGTTGCAGAGTTCAGAGGAGCTCTCAGCCACATAGAGGTCTTGGCAAGTCCTTCATCACTCCCAGCTAAGCCAAGCCAGGATGCTTTCTAAGTCTCAGTGTTCTCATCAATAAAATGAGAGACCTAACCATCCTTACTTCATCAGACTCTTGTAATTATAAAATGAAATTACCAGCACAAAGCATTTAACACAGTGCTTGGAACAGAGTAAATAATTGATACAAATTAGCTCCCTTATTACCTAAATGTTATTTGCTTACATCCTAAGAAATTTCTTTGTAATTGATTATTTTATTCCAGAGATGTCATACAACTTTAAGTTCTAAATGTTTTCAAACTTTCTATCAGCAAAACCTCTTTATTGCCAAACAAAATCACTACAAAATGAAAAGTATGAAATTTAAAGACCATAACTAACAAAAACAACAATGTATGTCATTATTCAATAGCGTTTTGAGAGATGCTACCATTTTAAGAGTCAGTGTTTTTAAGTATCTTTCTGTAGACAGAGAAACCAATTTTCTCTAGAGGTTTTTACAGTACCCATGATACTGCTTCTTCCTGCTTTAGCTTTCATAGCATCAACATAAAACATTTGTCATCTTATTGATGATGTTTTTGAAATTAGCATAAATTCTTAAAATTATTTCTTCTGTTGCACATCTCAAAAGTTCAGCAAAATAGTATGTATTCATATTTGTCTGTGTGTGAATTTGTATAAAATGCAGAAAAGGAGACATCTGTTTGTCTGTGTTCTTTTAAACTATACAGATGTCACATAAACATAAACTTCAAACTACCTCAATAGGTATTATAATTTTTTTGGATTTTGGATTATCCAATACTCTAACTGCATTTATATAGCAGTCTAATCTATTATCATACCCATTACACTATTTGTTAGTAGAAGCTTTAACAGGCTCTTTACAAACTGACTCATTTCTTTTTTTTTTTAATTTTTTAATTTTTTATTTCTTTTCAGCGTAACAGTATTCATTGTTTTTGCACCACACCCAGTGCTCCATGCAATCTGTGCCCTCTCTAATACCCACCACCTGGTTCCCCCAACCTCCCACCCCCCACCCCTTCAAAACAAATTGACTCATTTCTTTCTTCAGGACTGTGCAGCAGATTACTTCAAACAATCCTACAAACTCATTTTAACAAGACTTGAATTTTGCACACATTTCCAATACTATTAAGCCATTAATTCTTTTTACATAAAAATAGTAAAAAAAAAAAAAAAAAGTTTTCCCAATATGTTTTACTTCAAAACATTCCAGGCAGGGACCTTGAACAATTTTGCAAAATTTCATCATGTAAATCACTTTGAGGACTTACGTATTTCTTTCTTTTTCCATCTTTGTATTTGTTTAGACTTTCTTTCTTGACGATGACTTGGCTAGAAGGTCACCATCCATTGTGTCATTTCACGTATTGTCACAATGGTTCTCAGCAATTAACGAATCTGTTTATGAAACACAGTTAATCGTGTATTAAGTCAACCAAAGATGGGATCCATTTTACAACGTCTCTTTAAATACCTGGGTTTTAACGAGCATTTCTTTTTTACTAGTTTTTAAGGGAATTTTTTTCAATCCCATGTTTACAATAAATTTTATAAATATGATATAGATAAAATGTAAAGCTTGCATTAAACATGAAAAGTGTCTTTAATTCATTTTAATTTACTTTAGTGTGTGTGTGCTGACTGGTTGTTACAGAGACCACTAGTAAGTGAGAACAGGCCCCAGAAGGGACTTTACACCCATGAGTGGCAGTGTGAGGACACAGGCTCTTAAGGCCTGGATGTTTTTCACAGTGGTCAAGTGGTGTGGGGGAGAGGAGGTAGGCAGAATATTGAGGGAAGACCAGTGTCTCTACTAGAGAAAAAAATGCAGTTTGGGAATTGTAACTTGACTCGAATAAACCAGTTTGTTACATGTCAACTGAGAAAGGCAACTCCTTCTATTGAAATAAGCAAAGGCTGGGGAATCAGATTCAGATTCAAATCCTGGCTCTATCATTTGTAAATACGATATGATGTTTATATTATTATAATGCAATTTTAGTTGTTGGATTGCTTTCACCAGCCCATCCCAAATTTACAGGGTTTGAAATATCAAATAAGGACTGACTATTCAAAAAAATACATAAAGCTGGAGTGGTTTATTATTAGTAAACAGAACTTTTATCTTATTAATAATATAAAAACTCTAAACATAACTGCTTCTTATAGATACTCTGTCTTAAAACTAGCATGTAAGTTGTTTACATTTTGTGGGTTATTTTCTTTCCATTTTAAGTTGAGTTTATCAAAGAAACAGAATAAAAAAGTGGTTTCAGGCAGTGGGAAAGGAAGGAAAATAGGGAGAGACTGGTAAAATGGTATAAACTTTCAGCTCTAAGATGAGTAAGGTTGGAAGATCTAGCGTAAAAAATGGTGACTATGGCTGATAACACTGTACCATATAATTGAAATTTGCTAAGACAGTAGAATTTAAATGTTCTTACACATACACAAAAAAAGGAAAGATAAAATGTGAACTGATGGATGTGTTAACTAGGTGGAGAGAACACTTTCACAATGTATATCGAATCACTACCATGTACACTTTAAAAATCTTACAATCTTATTTGTCAGTTACATCTTAATAAAGCTGAAATTAAGAGTCAAGTTTACACATGAAAAGAGAGATAAGCAATATTCAGTCTCCTTCAAAGACTCTATCTTTGAGGCAAAAATCAGTAATTTACAGAATGGTGTATAAACATCAGTTAAAACATGAGGCATTCCTTTTCATTGTTCTAAAAATTATCTTTTTTGTTGGGTTGCATTTTCTCTTTCTGTTAAAGTTTTGTGCTCTGTGGATAGAGTCAGAGTAATAAGTAATAAGTAATAAGTAATAAGTCAGGTGCATGAGCAACCTGCCCAGAGAAGGAGGCCACACCATCACTCCATCCTGATGTTCACAGAAAACTTCTGGTCCTCTGCTGTTTCTTTTACTCTCTCTCTTCTTCTAAGGTCTATGCTAAATATGTTTAATTCTCTGTTCTTCTTTAGTTTGACAAATTCTCATCATCAACTGCCTTCTGCTCTCCTTCTCTATTGATTTTTATCACCTAGACTCAGTAACAAGAGTGTATAAAGTAGCAGAAAAAGCACAGATAAGTTATTGTCATCTCTTATTAAAACAAAACAAAACAAAACAAAAAACAAAGCAAAAACTTCAGAACATGACCTACATTGTTACCTTAAAAGTTTGTTTACTGTGTGGTCACTTAACTGAATTTATAAAATTTGAATCAATTAATAAATTAGTTTTTCAAAACTTAGTTCCTTTTGATGGTGTATGTGGTCATGGGAGCCTGCTCAAGGCAATGGTCATAGTTTATCTTTAAAATACTATGAAATGTTCTTGTGGTAACAGCTTAAGTGATTGCCACTGGGCCTATGCACTCAGATATACATTTTCTTCTCTGCAGCAGAAGAAATACTGGAAAACTCACATTCAGTCTTGGGGAGACTACGACATGGAAATTATGTATAACTGTTCCTCTATTCAACCACAAAGGGTGTGGATTGCTATTTCATAATGGTCTGTTTGTTGGGTCCAGAATACTGTCTCCGGTAAGGGAAACATAAAATAAAAGCCATCGTGCATAACCATAAAGTTGATGTGTTTATTTTTCTTTAATACAATCAATTTAACAAGAGTTTTGAACCATTTTGTGAAATGCAGCCATATTTGCTTCTGCTCCAAGTCTTGATGTTAGGAGCTACATGTTTCTTACCCAGCTTGAGACCTCAGTGAGCTGTCACACATTTCTTTGTAGGGCTCTCCTATGTCACTCAGACCTTTACTGATTTGTTCATGTCTCTGGGCTCTGTTCCTGCATCTAATTAGAAGGAGTCTGTGGCCAGAAGGCAGGGAAAGCCTCAGGGCTCTGTCCACAGTGGTGGGAATGCTGTCTGCAATCTGCCTCACTACCCCCAGAATAGTTTCTCCTGCACCATGAGGAATTTTCCTTGTAGTCCCTCAATCCTGTGATGAACTCAGGTGGCTTTGTGAATGTGCTGTTAACACAGTTGCTTACTTACTCCAATCAGTAAGTCTGTCATAGCCACACACTATAAACCAGGCGCTGCCACCTCTGTGTTTGGCCCAAATCCTCAGTGTCCCCCTTGGGAAGTTCCCGGGCCCTATGGCCAAGCCTCTCTGCTTACCCTGTGCTGAGGGCTCTTCCCAGGCCATGCTCTGCCCTGCAGGTATCATGGCCCTGTGGGTGCACCTCCTAAAGCCAAAGTCTTTGTTAATGAGTGTGGTTGCTCCTGGAAAGCTGCTCACATGAAGGATGCAGGGAGGCATGCTCTGACCATACGAGCAACCATTTTTGGATATTTGTTCAATATACTCATCTCTTTTCTTAAAAATGAAAATACCCACAGGAAATAATCAGATAGCTTGGTTTCTTGTTGGGTTTTGATCCGATGAGGTGACAAGTGGCTATCACTAGTGATGGGTGGCTCTCAGTACAGAGTTTTGATTTTCAAGGATGGACTGATGAGGAGAAATAGGAGCTGTAGAATCTGGGCAGTTTGAGGAGGGATAGCCCCAAGGTGCTCGTGGTCCTAAGGGCTGGCTTCTAACTATCTGACTATGCAAGGAAGCTTCCCCTTCCCTGAAGTCTGGGCAGGGAGGCCAATGAGTCCTGTGAGATGGCTCTGAAGACAAATGGAGTAGCTCTGTGATATTTCTCTAGGTTTTGTGTGGACAGTTCTCAGGGTCTTGTGCTTTATGTCCAAGCCAATTCACCTCCCAGAGTCCTACCCAGTTGCCATGTTAAGTTCATGAGATATAGTAGGAACTCAATACATGTTTGGATTTGTGGAATGAATTGAACTTATGGCTTTTTCAAGCCATGCTGTTGTCCTTCAAAGGCTAAACAGCAAAAAGAACCTGCAGAATGAGTAGAGTGTAGCACTACTTCACAGAAACTGTGAAGTCTGAAGGATTTGCCAGGATGAGGGGGAGGCACATTTTAGCTACCTAGGAAATGTACAGTTAAAGATTTGCCCATTGAGTTCTGTTATGGTGGGGAAGCAAATTTATTTCATGCTCATGATTTCTCATTTTACTGTTCATAGTTATTTCTTTCACAATGTTATGATGTAATCATAGTAATATTTTCCTAGTGTATTGGTGCCTGGAGTGAAATCGCACATAGTATTCCACATTGACTTATGCACTGAGCTCGAGATTTCTCATTTGACAAACTTCTACTTATAAAAAGACTATTATTATTATTATTATTTTTTTTTTTTGCCAAAAGGGCCAAATAAGCTCTGAAATACCAAGTTTTATGCCTTAATTAGAAGAATTGGTCTTTAGGAAGATGTAAGAGAAATTAATGCAGTCTTTACTTAATTTACCACATATAGACAATAGGTTTAGGACTACATCTTGGCAGCTCTGTTTGTATCTTTAGCCTGCATAAACCCCGCATTGCTTCTCACACCATGGTTCTTTTCCAAATCACTGTTGCTGTTGACCATCTATCCTGGCTCAGTATTGCTCTGTACATTTCAAAACAACATCTGCTTTGGAAATAGGCACTTGAAAACCCAAAAGTCAGAGGAAATGTGCAAAAAAGAAAGCAGCTGATTTGGATTGTTCTATGTAAGATGGTATACTCCTTTGATGAGAGTATCTAGTGCTGTAATCATGGCACACAGAAAGACTGCAAGCCCTGGATTAAAAAAAGAACTACATGTTCTGAGTCCCAGAGTGAAAATTCGATCTGAATTTAAGCTCTGGTCTAATGGGAAAACAACTCCATATTCAAAGTTAGTATTGCCAGTACATTATCCTCTACTTCAAGAGACAGGTATGTATGCATTTTTCTCATTTGTATATACTACAAAATGAGTCTTCTTGATGGAGATTTAAAAGTAAAGAAGACAAAGTTTCTCTCCTTGTCTCCAAAAGATAGTGCTGACTTCTAACTTTTGGAGCTAGGGTTCAGTGGAATTAATAGAGATACAATGAATGAAACTGAAAGATTATTCTGGCCTTTTTACTACCTGAGCAACTCAAATAATTTTTTTTCTTAAAATTATTAACAATAATGCACTAACCTCATGGAAGTTAAACTGCTCATAGGGTTTATGGTGTCATAAGAAAATACATACATCCTATCTCTTCCTCAGTGTTGTGTCATTTCCAGGGCCCTTTCTTTTTCCTTTCAAAGGTAATTTCAGACTCACCAATGCAAAGATATTTGTACTTTCCTACATCATGTGTGGTCTGTCCTCCAGCTCTGTAGGCCTGTGGTGCATTATAACCCACTTTAACAATGTAATTTTCCCTTAATTCAAATTTTATGGACTTTTGGTAGTCTTCCCTTGTTGTTTCTCTGATAGTTCTAGCCTTTCTCAAGTGAATACTCTTAGAAAAAAATACATGCATGTACAGTTATCTTATTTAATATCACTATGTTATATTCCTTCTCCAAATGGAGGTCTTGTCCACTGGAATATCTTCATTTTATCCTCTAGAAAGAAAACCTGAAAATCTATAGGTCTGAGTAAAACAGGCTGGGGAACCTAAGGTTGAACATTTAAATAATAGTCTTCAGGGAAAAAAAAAAAAAATCTTTGATGAATTCTCTGAAAGCTCTTTATACCTTATTGAGAAATTCATTTCTTTAAGTCACTAAGGTAAACTTTGTTCAAAGCTCTTCATAACTTTTCCAGACAAGAAAATTGCATTAATAGCTATGGAGGGAAGCTCACATAAAGGGCTCTGATTTGGAGAGCATCAGAAAAGGATTTACACAGCATGGATCTAGGGCTTTGGTTAAATGGCAGAATCCAACAGGGAATCCTGATTTATCCCATGTGGTCACTTTGTCTATGTACCTATCATCCATCTGTGTGTGTGCACTATTTTGTTTGCTTGATATTATTTTTCATTACTCCACATGGCTGTGGCAAGTGCTGAGAAGGACTTAACAACCGTTACTGTATGTAATTGTCAGAGGATCCTAACAAGCTGGCTGCTTATATATAGTTACATTAAATATTGCTTCTTGAATCTTGTAGGACTGGACTTTTGGCTGAAGCCACAACCTAATGAAGTCAATGACAATGACTAGAGGTGGAGGTGCATCTCAGCACCCAAAGAAGAAATGGAACTCCCAATAGACTGTCAGGTTTACCCCTGTTTTCCACCCACAGAGCCACTGAACACAGGCTGAGAAAGTGTCATCAGATGTTTACTTTATCCCCAATGGGTTTCCTTCTCATTGTGGATTTAATTCAGGGGAATTATATGTACAAGTTTCATGAGATAGTTAATTATATAATATGTCATATAAATAATAACTTCTCTTTTGTTGAAGTTCTTGTATCTCTTATCCAGACGTTCATTGAAAATTTTATGCTATATAACAATTACCTTTTAAGAATCTGCAGATAATGTATCTATGAGTATATAGTTATATATGTTTATATGTGCATATGTCGTTAACAGAGGGGAAAAACTTACTAATTACATTTGTAAATTGAAGGCAATAAAAGAGAGTCATTTAGCTAAGTTGTTAAAGAGTGCCTGGCTCACAATATAAAGATCACTTAAGAAGTATTTATTGAGAGAATAAATATAATAATTGGTGGGGATGAAACTAAATATAAGCATTTCTGTTCTCAATTAAAATTATTCTATGATGTTTATTTGATAACGTAGGAAGGCTTTTATACTAGAATAAACATTTGAGGAGTATACTTGCAGAGAGAAAAAAAATTCTGCTTATTAAAGTGATTCTCAAGGATCTGGAATTTCACAGTATCTCCCAGGATAAAACACACAGAGACTATCTATTTCTCAAGAAATATGGCCAACACTCCCTAAGTTACACATTTGCTGAAGAGTTTCTTTTTTTCTTTTTTTTTAAAGATTTTATTTATTTATTTGACAGAGAGAGAGAGAGAGAGAGAGAGATCACAAGTAGGCAAGGAGGCAGGCAGAGAGAGAGGGGGAAGCAGGCTTCCCACTGAAAGGAGAGCCTGATATGAGGTTTGATCCCAGGACCCTGAGACCATGACCTGAGCCGAAGCCAGAGGCTTTAACCCCCTGAGCCACCCAGGTGCCCCTGAAGAGTTTCTTTTTGATGCTCAAACAAAGCAAAAAATACTTCTAATAAAAGAAGGCTGAAAAGCAAGTAAACAGAACAACAACAACAACAACAAAAAAAACCCAAACAACAACAAACAAACAAACAAAACCCTGATCTATTACTTAAAGTACTTCTGTGCACTCATTTTAGGGCACTTCCACTTAGGTTAAACTGCATACGACAAAAAAAAAAACTAGAAGTAGGAGATTTAACCACCTTCCTGGTGTAATTTTTACAAATGTGCTTTTTTATTGGAATCTAAAGATTTTGCATAAAAAAGAATCTAAAATGTGAACTAAAAGTTTTGACATTGGAGCCATGTCTGGTGAAATGCTTAGTGTCTTCAGGCATAATTAAGTATTTCCCAGGTGAATGAATGAAGGCATAACCACTGCTCTCCTTTCATTCCATTCATAAAATCCAGGACAAGCTGCTGCCAAATAGCACCTTATTGTGGGTCGTGCCGTTCATCCGTGCATACTTCCAAACCCAGCAGTCATCTTTGACACCTTCTGTGTCCTTAGCTCTTTTCCCACCATGCCACCTCTTAAATTCCTCCAGCATCCTGCTTTCTTCCAATCACCTACCCTGGGTTAGGAGCACCTATTATGCTTGCAGGGGACACTTTGTCTTTCCTTTATATCACAGATCTTATTTTGTAATGATATACTGATTTTAAAGTTATTTGAATAAATGCCATTTTCCTAAACTGTAGGTTCCATGAAAGCAGATGTGCTTTGCTCTGTATCTTGAGCTTTGTATCTTGAGCACTTAGCATAGTGCTAAGGCATATATATATACTTTGTTTGCTCTGTATCTTTGCTTTGTATCTTGAGCACTTAGCATAGTGCTAAGGCACATATACTGTGTTAAATGTGTATTTTCAAATGAATAAATGAATGAGATTATTGTGACATAATGGTTAAATTATAGTGGTCCTTGGGTCTTACCTCCTTAGGCCCCTTACAAAGCAGCCTCACCTTTAAGGACTGCCTGGAGGGGCTCCTGCACCCTCCAGTAGGCACAGAAAACCCTGCTCCCATTCCTTCTCTGTGTTGGGTGCCTGACATGTCCCTTCTCCAAGGCTATAGAAGGGCACCAAAGCCTTTCGCTATTTGCAGGCTGCATGGTGAAAAGGCAAGCCTGGTGTCAAGTACATTGCTTCCTGATGCCCTTGAAGCTGCAGGTACTCACCAAGGGCTCCCTTTCCCCACTCTGTGCAGGATCTGTGCCTGCTTATGCCCAGAAACCAGCCTCCTCACAAACAATTTCTTCCCTGGTTAAATATCAACCCAAAACCATAGTCCTTCTCATTTCCTTCAATTGGCTGTTATTAAGACAAAATGATAAGAATAAAATGCTCTCATCCTACTGTGACAAACCCCAAATCGCATCATTTATGTCACTGCATACAAGCAGATCCCCGAAAAGCCAGCCCTTCCCTCACACCAGTTCTGTATCTCATGCTGAATCTCTAAGTGGACTGTGCTGCAACACACTGTTCACACCATCAAGACAGCAGAAATCCCACTGCCATCTTCAGTGTCAACCCAGCTCCTTCCACAACTCCCCACCAAGTACACTCATTCAACTGAATGATGGAGCTGAAACCAAGCATTGGCTGAAGAGGCTCTTTATGGTGCTCCATTTACTACATGGTGAGCACCATTAATATAGCTCCTCTGTCTATATTGTGATTTATTTCAAGCCTAATCCTGAGTGCTTCTTGTACAAGCAATGCAGTAAAGGGGAAGCGTGATAAACTTAGAATTGTTTCTGCTGGAATCCCAACACCGTCACTTTTTAGTATTGACACATTGGAAATGCTACTTAGAACACACTATCCTCCATTACTTTCTAAGTGGTTAAGATAATAACCATATGCTCAGTTATTGTGAGGATTAAGACCTATTGCTCATGTCAAGCACATGGCACATAGTATGCCCCCAATAATCCATGATGATCAGTGATCAGCCTTTTTGTCCTGAATTAATATTTTGGAAAATTTTAGGCAGCTTTTTCCCCAATCCTGCTTGAGTTTTGTGCCTTCCTTTTCTGTTTTATTCATATGATCACCTTAAATATCATTCATCATTTCCAAGTCAAATTAGGAAACTTAACTTACTGTATGGGAGAAAAGCTATACTCCGGGAGCCTTAAGTTATATACCTCTATATGTCATGACATTGTACATGTAATAGATATAGACAGTATTAGATAAGTACTGCATTATATATTCAAAATAGTCTGCTTTTAAAATTCAGGACCTCCTCTCAAGGCCAGTGTAAGTATACTCCTAAGGGTTGAGTTAACCCTACCATTGTCTCATCCCATAAACCAGCTTAGATTAGGGCAGACCTTAGGAGAAAGCCTAGAGACTCTGGGAAAAGTCGTATTTCTGAAGAGTTGTCTCCATCTTGGCCAGCCTCAACCATTCCCTAGCATAAGGATTGTTGAGATGCCAAGATAGAACGGTATCATTTTGGGCAAGAGAGGACACATAGACTTATTTAAAGGGTGGTTTATTCTAGAGGACAAACAAGGATTTAGTGGCTTATGGAGTGACCTGCACTTACTTCACTTTAAAAGATAGTGTGAAAATGAACACTCAGAGCCTATCTCTTGATAACTTGTTCTTATGATCTAGAATCATGGGGAAATTTCTTGATTTACCTCATAAAAGGTAATCTGATACCACACTTTTTGAGAGCCTAAGCATTTGGGAGTATGATAATTATCTTCATGAGAGAAGTTGTTAACAATACTAACACGTTGAATTTCCAAATTATTCAGTTGGAATGATTTTTTGCTAATATTTCATTACTGCTAATTTTCAGAAACCCTACAAATAGTCTACAGTTGGGCATTCTATGTATGTTAGTAGGGAAAAGAAAATTATAGAACAGTGTCCCTCTGCAGCATAGGTGGAATCATGCTGAACAAAATATTAGAAAATTGGATCCAGCAATATACAAACAGGATAGTACATTATGACCAAGCAGAGTTTATCCTAGAAATGCAAAGTTGCACTTCATATTTAAATATTAAAATGTTTATTTAAATATTAATAAGCTTAATTAACAGAATAAATGAAGATATTTGTATAGTGATGTCTATAGATATACAGCAAGCACTTATTAAAATGTACACCCATTCATGATAAAAACTTGCATTACAGTAGGAATAAAGAAGAACTTCCTTATCTATAAAGAACATGGATTAAAAAAAATCATACTACAGGGGCGCCTGGGTGGCTCAGTGGGTTAAAGCCTCTGCCTTCGGCTCAGGTCATGATCTCAGGGTCCCGGGATTGAGCCCCTCATCGGGCTCTCTGCTCAGCGGGGAGCCTGCTTCCCTCTCTCTCTCTCTGCCTGCCTCTCTGCATACTTGTGATCTCTGTCTGTCAAATGAATAAATTTAAAAAAAATCTTAAAAAAAAATCATACTACAGCTAACACCAAACTTCATGGTGAAATACTGGAACCTTCCCCCAAAACCAACATGAGGATATGCACCCTCATTACTTCTATTCAACATATTACTGGAGGTTCTAGCCTTGCAATAAGGTAATAGACAGATATAAAATGTGTAATAATTAGAAATGATTGGGAATTACTTGTAGATGATGTGATAGTTTACATAGATATGCTAAGACATCTCCAAAGCAATTGCTAAAACCTATACTGAATTCAGCAAGGTCATGGTTGAGATTCAGACACCAATTATATTTCCATATACTAGTAGCAAAGACTTGAGAGAGCAAGACAAATATGTTCCATCACATACACAAAATAAAATACTGAATAATAAGTTTAAGAAAGCACATGTAAGACTATTGCACTGGAAACTACAAAATACTGCTCAGAGAGACTTCAGAAGCCCTAAATAAATGGAGAATAATAACCATATTCATGGATTGGAGGATATATTATTGTTAACATATTAATTTTCCTAAATGATATATTGATTCAACACAATCCCAATCAAAATCCCTGTGAGTTTCTCACAGAGATACAGTCCACCAATCATCAGCTGCTAATAGTGCTTAGAGTCCTGAGATAATAAGGAATCTGAGCACCATTTAAACAGTCTTCTGTTGTCCTTTCTTCCCAACCAGAGACTTGTGCATGTGTGGAATGACACCACCACCCACAACTGTAGCTTTGATGAGAGAGTCTGATTCTTCATCTCCATGAAGAGCAAGTTGCAAGTGATGAGGGGTAATAAGCTTTACCTTTACGTCTTTTGATGCATTTCCTGCCAATTTAAGTAAAACAATTCTGCTTTTTTGTAATTCTATTTGAACAAGTTGGAAATTTAATTAGCTTTCCAACCAACAAAATTTCTGCCTTTGAGTTTTAACCGTATTTAAGTATTACTGTGGCTTCAAAGATGCTATTGATTCTCAAGTAGTGGGTTTTTTTTTTTTTCAAGAAGTGGGTTTTGATTGAGTTGACTGTTTAAAAAATAACTGTTTGGATTTTAATTGTGATGCAGAAGTTATAGTAACCAACATTTGGTTTTGTACAGACATTTTCACTCCAGTGGATAAGCTTAATAGAGGTCATATCCAACCCCTTGAACCTGCCCCTCTGCCAATCCAACCACACCTCCAAAAAAAAAAAAAAAATCCCCAGTGGACACTGTTTAAAAGAAATAGAGCAGCTAATTCTAAAACATATTTGGGAATGCAAAGCACTAAAGAAAACTAATACCATGCAGAGAAAAAAGGTTGGAAGGATTAAACTACCAGATGTGAATTTATATTTTGACAGTTTAGAGAATACTGGTCACGCATTTTATAGGCTATTCCTATATCAGGATGTGTCTGAGGTTTTTTCATGATTATATGGGATTATGTCTTTTGGGGAGGAAGCCCACAGAGGTTCCATTTTTATCACACGGCATCAAAGATACTTGCTATCAACTCTTCATGTTAACCTTGATTACCTAGCTAAGGTGGAGCTTGTCAGTTTTTTCCATTATAAACCTACTCTTTTCCCCCACCCCCAAACCCTACTCTTTGGGAAGAAATCACTATGCACAACCCACGGTTCAGGAGTGGGAAGGTATGCTCCACTTCCTTGAGGGTGGACTAACTACAGTGATGATTCAGAAATCTGTATGGAAGATTTGTCTTTACCCTCCTGCTTACCTGCCATTTATTTTATTTATTTACCCAGTTCTTTATTCATCTCAATATGGACTCATGGATATTTATATTTTGAGTCTGATATGAATTTTTTTCTATAAATCTACATTAATCATAATAGTGTGCTATTGGTTTAAGAATAGGCAGATCAATAGAAGAGAACACAGACTTTGAAAATAGACCATCCATATACTGTTGATTTATTTTTTGTTTTGCAAATATTTAGAAAATCGTTAAAATTTTTTTTCTCACATATGAATTTAAACAATTGGGTAAATGGAGATCATAGTAATAATCCCTCTCCTTTTCTTTCAACTCTATTTCTTTCCTTCCTTTTTGTTTTTGAGTCTGGTCTTGTTTTGTTTCCTTTTTTTTTTTTTAATTTTCCAGTTTTACTGAGATATAATTGACATACAACACTGTATAAGTTTAAGGTATATAGTGTAATGACTTGACTTACATATATTTTAGAATGATCACCTATTGACTTTAGTTAACGTCATCACCTCATAGGTATAGAATAACAAAAATGAACAAACCAATTTTCTCCTTGTGATGAAAACTCTTAGGATTTACCCTCTTGACAACTTCCCTGTATACCACAGAGCAGTGTTAGTTATAGTGAGCATGTTGTAGGTTATATACCTAATACTTATTTATCTTATAACTAGAAGTTTGTACCTTTTGACCACCTTCCTCAAATGCCCTGTCCCTCCCTCTCTGCCTCTGGTAACTACAAATCTGATGTCTTTATGAGTTTGTTTTTTGTTTTTTAAGATACATATATTTATATGAGATTATACAGTATTTATCTTTCTCTGTCTGTCTGACTTATTTCACTTGGTGTATAATGTCTTCAAGGTCCATCTGTATTATTACAAAAGGCTGGACCTTCTTCTTCTTTTTGTTTATTTTATGGTCAAATATTATTCCATTACATTAGATTCTATATCTTTCTTATCCACTCATCTGTGAATAGACATTTAGGTTGTTGCCATGTCTTGGCTAACATAAAGACGCTGCAGTGAACACGGGGGTGCAGGTATTTCTTGGGCATAGTGTTTTCATTTCCTTTGGATATATTCCCAGAAGTAGAATTGCTGGATCGTATGTTAGTTCTATTTTTAATTTTTTCATTTTTTGACAGAGGTATTAAGGCTATTCAATGGGGGGGAAAGAAAGTCTTGTCATTGGAATATGCAAAACATCTATTCTGCTGTATAAATATGTGGAAAAAATGACTCTCAGCCTTTGTAATTCATAAACACTCCCAAATTAATCTGTGACATATCATAGACTTAATCATAAAAATAAAGAGTCTACAACTTACAAAAGATAGCAATGGAGAATATCTTTGCAACTTTGAAGTAGGCAAATATTGCTTAGGGAGGACAGAAAAGTTCTAAACATAAAGGAAAAAAGTGGTAAATCAGGCTTCATCAAAATTAAGAACATGCTAACATAAGTCACAGACTGGAAGCGGACTGCAATACATGTTTCTGAAAGAAGACTTCTATCTATTTTCTATCTATCTATCTATCTATCTATCTATCTATCTATCTATCCATCTATCAATCAATCATCCAGCTAGCTAGCTAGTCACCTATCATCTGTAAAAATGACAGTCCATTCAAATGGGCAAAATGTTTGAACAGAAACATCACTAAAAAGCATAGGATGGCCAAGAAGCATGTGAAAAAAATGCTCAGGATCATAGAGAAATGCAAACTGAAACCACATCGAAATATACTTCTGTTTTCATTAGCATACTTAAATTGGAACAACTGGCAGCACTGAATGTCAGCAAGGATATTCAGTAACTGGAATTCTCGTGGATTGGGAATGTAAAATGGTGCGACTACTTTGGAAAACACTTTGGCAACTTCTTACGAAGTTAAACACACACTTGTTTCATGACCCAGCCATTTTATTCCCAGTATTTACCCAAAAGAACTGAAAACATAGGTCTATAAAAAGACTACAGTAAGAATATTTATAACAGCTTTATCCATTAAAGCAAAAAAAAAAAACAAAAAAAAAAAAGGAAACAAACCAAATGTCTACCAAAAGAGAATGGATAAAGGACTTGTGTGACCATACAATGGACTATTAACTTAGAATTAAAAAGAAACAGTCTATTGTCAAATGAAACACTGTGGATGAATGTCAAAAACATCATGCTAAGGGAGAGAAGCCAACCCCTAGAGGATATTTATGTTCTGATTCCATTATATGAAGTTGAAGAACAGGCAGAATTAATATATGGTTATATAAGTCAGAAAAGTGGTTACCTCTGCATGGGTAGTGTTCTCTGGAAAGGGGTTTGAGAGAGTTTTCTGGGCTGATAACAGTCTGTCTCAATTAGACTGATGGTTTCTCATGTGTATGTATTTATCAAAATGTCAAATTGTATTCTTATAACCTGTGCATTTTTCTGTGTGTACATTTTACCTCTATAAAATAAAAATGTCATATTAAAAGTTTAAACTTACTTAATTGATCTCCAGTGTTCACTTTATTAGAAGTCAGAAAGAGCTAAGAATTCTCTGACAAACCTGAGAAAACCAACACCAGGGGGCAAGTGGTTTGTCATTGGGAAAGGGTACTCTCCAGGAGGACAGGGCACTATTTTTTCTCTTTTCCCCAATACACTCTTCCCTGCCTCTAATGACTCATTCTGCTTGTCTGACCTATTCATGAGGTTCATATCAGAGGTAAATCACCCTTAAAGGAGGCAAATTGAAAAATCAGTCTGATTTCTTTTATTTCTCCTTTCTATTTTGGTGACTAGGGAAAGGTCTGGAAATGTTGATAACCATTTTAACAGGATCAATAACAGAGGCCAGGCCAGACCAGGATGTTACTACTTTTTTTTTTTTCAATTTCTTTCTCTCTAAAATTCATAAGATCCTGAAACATTTTGATTTTATATTTTGCCTATCTGGATTGTATGTGTACATCAATGTGCTTTCATGACCCCATTCCTTTTGCTCAGAATTCCTTATCCTGTTTTCCCTTAATATTTAAAATTTTTTGTTGTTGTTCTAAATGCAACTCAAAATATCATGTTTCTCAAGTCCACTCAATCTGAAAGTAATTATTTGCATGTTTTATTTACTCCTTTGTCCCTGTTACCTAGAACAAAGCTCACCATGGAAGGCAATCTATTCCTCCCTCATTTACTCATTAACTTCATACTCATTCATTCATTCATTAATAAATCTTCACGATATACTCTGTGTGGGATGAGCAATATCCATAACCACCTGGTCCTCATTTCCAAGACAGAGTTTGTTGTTCCTCCCATTATAGTCACACAGCATAGTTATTACTGGGTTCCCTGTACATGTGTGCTCTCTCTTTGTTGAGCCTAAGCTTTCTGAGAGTAGTCTGAGATGTGACAGTTTTTTGTTGGAAAAGCACAATGCCTGGCACAGTGCACTCAAATATTCATTGAAGAAAAGAAGAAAAGAAGGAAGTAAACTATATTCATCAGAAGCCAATAACAGTAACTTTTTAGAAAAGTTCTAATGTCCTATGTATAAGAAGGTGTGTATGTATGTTTTGGTGGGGGGAGTGGTAGTCCCTCTTTTGCATCCTTCAAAGATAGCACCTTACTCTTGAGAAGATGGGGGTTTACCAGCATGCAGCACTTTTACCTAAGAAAATGACACTGGACTCTCTCCCAGGGGAGCAGGTTCACTCTGCTCAGTGCAGGGAACAAGAGAGTTGACAGAGTGGGTGCTCAGCAGGAGGGTGGACTCCACCTCATACAGTAGGTCTGCTGTGGCTTTGGCCATTCTCCTCATGAGGTGCAGGGCCAGTTCCACGGTTCCCCTGGGGACAGTGGCAGACTCTGTGGTAACCCCTCAGCCTGGTATGATGTGAATTTTGCCCAGAAGTCATGCCAGCTGCTTGTGTAGACTTGAAACCAGCTTGGCATCTTGTGGGTGAAGAGCAAGGCAATGCTGACCACCAGCCACCTTCTGGGCAGCACAGGGACCAGCCAGGGAGGACTGCTAGGGAAGTAGGTAAGAAGGTAGCAGGCACATAGTAACAGGTTAACATCTTATAAGATGCCAAGGAAGCCTTTTGGAAAAAGAAACACACACACACACACACACACACACACATTAACAATATCTGAAGAAACTTTGACTACTCTTTCATTCAGTACATTAAATTGAACTATGTAAAGTAAGGATATTTGCCCATTTTTTACTTACCAAAATAATAATTCCATATACCTCACTCTAAGCTTTACTGTTCAGCATTAAAACAGCTCAGGAAATACCTGTTCTGTTTTAAGGTTTAAAATGTGTTAAGTGTCTCGACCCTTACAAAGAAAGAAAGAAAATTGTAAAAACAAAAGTGAGGGTTCCTTTCCTTTCCTTTCCTTTCCTTTCCTTTCCTTTCCTTTCCTTTCCTTTCCTTTCCTTTCCTTTCCTCTTTCTTCCCTTCCTTTCTCCCTTCCTTCCTTTCTTTCTGTTTTTCTTTTTGTTTGTATTGCTTGTCTGAATATGATTTGGAGAGAGTTATAAGCATGAGGTGGATAACTTAAAACATAGGCTCTAAGATTTCTGAGTGCATGTGGTTCTCCTCCCCTTTTTCTCACTCTCCTTTCTGGCACTTGAGCAGTCCCCTCTTTATATCTAAATTGTTTCTATTCTGTTTCCAAATTGTTTCCTTGAGTCTCAATGATCACCATGGCACAGAATCTGGGAGTGGTCAGAAGTGAGAGACCCAGCCAGGAAAAGTCTTAGTCACTGTGTGGTGGATGAAGCCTGGAGTGTGCCCGGCATGCTCACTTGACTGATTTCCAAGGCAAAGGTAGACAGCTGTCTGACAGACAGGCCTGGTCACAGCAGGTTACAATGAACTGTGTCATCCCGGCACACCAGGCAATTTCCTTTTTGAGTCACTTCTCAGCTCAGAGTGAATCATACTCTACCCTCCTCTTTTTCAGCCTTTATGCTTTCAGGCTCTGTGCCCGAGTAGAAGGGAGACCATTTTCTCCCTGGCAGCAGCATTTCAGCAAAGAGCCTCCTGAAAAGGTCCTGTCTGCCTCAGTGGGCAGTGATAGGACTCCAGAAGCAGCAGTGGTCACTGAGATCCTGCCAGGTGTCAGGGTTTGGAAATGTGATGTGTGGAAAATGAGAGCCCCAGCAAATTCATTTGTTAGTGGAGAAACACACTTTTCTTTCCCATTTCAATTTTTCTCTTGAATGAAAAAATCAGAAGCTGTCCCCTGAGCTTTTGTGAGAGGAGAGATTTTGGGGTCACAGTGACACTTGTAAAGAATTTAGCTTTGAGTTTTGGTTGTTTTCAGCTTCCTTCCTTCCTTTCTTTCTTTCTTTTTTCTTTCTTTCTTTCTTTCTTTCTTTCTTTCTTTCTTTCTTTCTTTCTTTCTTTCTTCTTTCTTCTTTCTTTCTTTCTTTTTTTTTCCATTTTTAACCTATGTACACTGGATAAAAATAAAGTAACTATTTATACGATGTAATTAAGGACAAGAATGTAAGCAATGGGTCTTGGAAGACAGAGTGTTCTCTGTGGGATCCCTGTTCTTGTGAAGGAAGGAGACGTGAGGTGGCTGCAACAAGTTGAGGCCACCGTCTTTACTCATCCTGCACTGAGCTCCTAGACCTGCAGAGCTCTGGCATCCAAGGAGGCATCCTCAGCTCTGCTCTTGCAGCTGGACTTCCAGAACTGTGCTTCATCGGGGGCAGAAAAGTTGAACCCTCAAGCTTGAGAAAAGGATATGACTAACCATTGGATTTAAAAACTGGTGTCTGTACTTTAATTTTAGGCCAGTTCAAGAGCTTTGGGTTTTCCCTGAGAAGAGTAAGTACTAAAAAGGAAGTATTTTTGAGCTTTATTCTCCTTTGCTTTCCCCTCAAAGTCACTTTGGATCTCAGCCCAGAGAGAAGCAAGCCTTCTGTGCAGTTTCCTCTGCTGACTTCTGCAGGGAGCGGGCAGGGCAGCAGGTAACAAGGTCTTGGGTGCTAACACTCATCCTTCTTCTCACTGTGGTGACATGCTTTGGGGTCTTGAAGTATTTTCATTTCTTAAGAATCTTCATTTTAAAGTGTGATTTTTCGAAAGGATTAATACCTTACTTCAGGAAGGGTTATATGGGTTAGGTTGGAGAAGCTAAAACCATAGAGGGGTAAGGGAGCAAGTGGGGTGACATGATAGTGGAGAAGCCCAGTGACAAAATATCCCAGTTTTCATGACTTCTGTCTGCTTACCTCTCTGCCAACTCTAGCTTCCATGCATCATGCAGAATTAGCTTGAGAATGTCACTTCCTTGTTCAGACTTCTTCAGTGACTTGCAATTGCTGCAAGAACAAAGTCCAAACTCATTAGATTGGTGGCCAAGGTATCCATGGTCTTCCTTCATTCTGCTCTTACAAACTATGGGCAGCCTTACCTCTCATCCCCAGTGTACCTGGGCTCTAACCTACTCTTTGGTGGGTCCAGGACACAGCCTGTAATTCCTCACCTCTTTTCCTTTGTTGACTTTGTTCTCTTAGCCTATACATTTCTTTCCAGTTACTTCCATTCCTCCTCTCTTTTTATCAATTGTTGAGAACCAAACATTTTTCAAAAATTACCTACTTCACAAAACTGTCCCCAGTTGCTTAAGTCAATCAATGGAAATCTCATATTTATTTATTTTCTGCAGTACCTGGTTTTGCCATGCTTATAGCATCTTACACTTGCCCCCCATTCACAGTTATTTGAGGGCATGCCCTGATGTATTAACCTTTGCATACTCTATTGCACTGAGTATAGTGCCTGAAACATTAAAAGAATTCAGTAAATGAGCATTAAGATGTTGGTTCAGGTTCCAACATTCCCAAGGCCTTACCTTAAGGAAAGACCAAATTTTATTGCTTGAATAAGTAGCCCAGAGACAAAAAGGACCTGAGGGCACTAATAGAGAGAATCCAAAGTGGCATGTGGCTGCATAACACTTTCCTTCCAGTTATAGGTGAGTGGCTTGGCATCAGGAAAACAAAAGAACTCAGAGGTGGGTCCATATGTGAATGTCCTTCACTGCTTTGCAGAAAATGAAGAAGATGCAACCTTCATTCAGACGGTATTCAGTTCATCAGCATTGGACCAAACCTGCTTAGCGACCTAATGCATGGGCTCAGGGATGCCATTTAGCTAATTCAGCACTTGCTTGGTTTTAGGGCTTTAGAATACCAGAAGCTTAGAGTTGGGGCTGTACTGTGGAGATCATCTTGTTGACATTACTAATGAATGTAAGGATATCTTCATCCCATTTGCTCCTCAGGGGTCCATGCTGTGGCCTTTGCAGTCATGTGTATTCTAGGCCTTGGAGACCACAGGACTGTACCCCTTGCTCATCCCCAGAAGCCATTGCACACTGGGGCCTTGCAGGAAATGTGAGGGGATTTTTCACAGGTGGACACTTGGGAAAGATATGTGGAGGGTTAGACAACTTGGTAGAAACACCTTGACATCGTGCTGTGCCAATGAGCATAGCTGTCCTATAGCAAGGAGTAAAATGATGGGATCCCACCCTTAAAACTCAAAAATGACTGAAAAAGAAAAGCAGTCTTAATGGCAAATTTCTGTAGTCATTCTTAAGGAAAACTTGGATCTTACACAGTAAGTAATTAAGAATTTTTAAAGACAAACAGATCATGTCACAAAGGGAGATACTTTCAATATGCCAGTTTACAGAGCAATGCTAAGTACACATGATTTGGGCATTTAGTATTTTTGTAAATCTGAAAAAGATTCACTTCAATGAAAAAAAAAAGAAAAAAAAAGAAAAACTTGGATCTTACAATCTGCTTATAAGGAACCATGGATTTATAATTTTCAATCAGATGAAAGTTTAGTATGTACTGTTAAGCATACTGTTAAGCATCGGTAGTTGTTTATGCAAATACAAGGACATTTAGAATATAAAGAACTAAGTCATGAGGATTTCATGTCTACTGAGGCGTTTTTCACACAGAGGAGGGTCAATAGAGAAATTTTACACTACTGAATGAAGTCAGTTAAACCTAACTCTATTTGTCTATTGACTTCAAAAAAGTGATCTAACACTCATCTGTAAATAATGATAATGTGACCTTTTAAAAAATTATAGTCATATTCTTTGGAGGTAAATATATATACTGAGTAGGTGTTATGAATGACAATTTCAGAAAATTGATTGATTACTCTTTAATACTTTGGCATTGGATGAGTTTATTGTTAGTAAATAAGGGCTGTTCTTTGATCTAAACTTAAGGAGATTAATTTATATTTTAATGTTTGGTAATAAATGAATAATTTTGAATTATTGCTACCATATTATTTAAGTGTCAATTCAGAGAATTTAAATGAGACCTTTTTCACATTTTTCCATCTTAGGAGGCCTGAGCACTGTTCATAATTCAGAAGGGAGATTGCTGGGATTAACTTTTGGACTATGGAATCCTTGTTCTATCTTTCCTATATCCTAGACCAGACATCAGAGCAGACACTTTCCATCTGTGACTTCTTACAGAGTTCTTTGTTAGAACCCTTGAGCCTGGCTGTTAACTTCCACTTCAACCAGGTTGCAAAGAATTCTCAGGATAAAGTTCGAGATAAAAAAGGAAACATCAAAGCTACTCACTCCAAACCACAGGGCATAAATACACACAAGCACAAGCACACTCTTGAGTGTGCACAGGACTATGGAGCTTTCTTGATTGATTCTGAAATGTGGCAGGCAGAGGGGCATTTGTATAGGGAGATGCAAATGTTGAGCTGAGCAACACCTGCTGTGATCTGTGATACGCCATTTGTCTTGAAAGGGCCAAGAAAGATAGAGGCCTGAGTCCCTGAACTTTTGGAGGAATCCAAACAACAGAAGCACCCTGGTGGAACAAAGGGCCATCGACATATGTGAGGGCTGCGTTTTGTCAAGTAGGTATCATGTTCTGGCCACAACATGACAGACAAATGCCAGGCCAGATGAGGAGATATAATCTGTTCGACCCGATGCATCTGTACCTGGATCGTGTGTTGGGGGCAGATGTTGATTCAATATGGATGCAGGTGCAGAAAAAAAGAAGAAAGAACCCAGACACTGAAGCGAAGTGCTACGAAAGTCCAGAGACTCCAGGGGAGGCTCAGTTTTCCAAGTTATTGATCTGAACTTTTATGTGGTATAAGTGGTTGTCTATGTGGTGCTGTGTTGAGGCTTTCTCACAATGGAAGCCCGAGAGGATCTTTGACATCTGGAAACTAAAGTCTTCTTAGGAACACTAGTTTTTCTATTATCATGTCATAGATCTGTAGTTTCTCCCTGCCATGTCCACCCTTGGTGATGGATGCTCTTGGTGCTGCTAGCTCTATCTGGATGGATCATTAAGATGAGACTGCCTCAGTTACACAGGGTTGATGAGCTTGTTACACCTTGTCCAACTCACTAGCACAGGAAACCTGATTTTGCTTATTAAGGTAAACCATGTTTGTGTCACAGAATAGGCTTAGTGCTCTGCTCTCATCCTTGAGAATGCACAATATCAAGTACACTGAACAGTTCTTAAGATCAGAGCTCAACATTTCCTGATTGTTTCTCTGGTTGCTTTTATTAAAAAAAAAATATATATATATATATATTTATAATCTTTTATCTGTTAGTCAATGTCCCATATGCTTAGATGAAATGGCCTGCACTTGCATAAAAAAGAAATATTAATACAATTGTTGAAAATAAAGAAGCTCTTCGCTTCCAGGTAAAAACTGGCCTCCATCCTGGAAAACAGAATATGCTGGTAGCTCTCCAAAGGGAGTATTTTCCAGCTTCTAAAACATGTTGGCATCTGGTTGCTAATGGGAGCACGACTATTTCCCCCTCCACTTTTCCTTGTCTATCTCCCCTTTCTCTTTCTTCCTTTTTGTTACTTTTAGTGTTGTTGTTACTTTGCTCCTCCCCTTCCCTTTTGGATATTTTTTCGTTCACTTAAAGATTGTGTTCAGAAGCATGGAATCACTCAAAGTTTTTTCTTCCTTCCTGTTCCTTGTTTTTTAATGTTAAAATTTTTTTTTAAAGAGTTTAGTTATTTTCGTGAGAGAGAGAGAGTGGGCATGAGTGGAGGAACATTGGGAGAAGAAGAAGCAGATACCTCACTGAGCAAGGAGCCAGATGTGGGGCTCCCAGGACCCTGAGATCATGACCCTCACCAAAGGCAGATGCTTAACCAAATGTGCTACCCATATGCCCTGTGCTGCTCAATTTTTTTAATTTAAACTTTTATTGATATTATTATAGGTTACATGTGGCTGTATTCTTTACCCAACTTCTCACAATTGTAACACTTTGCAAACTATAGTTATAAAGGATAATGACATTCATGCAATCCATCCTTATTAAAATTTCTCCAGTTTTACTTGTACTACCATGTATGTGTGTGTGTGTGTATTTAGTGAAATACAATTTTATCACACACATAAGTTTGTGTATCCATCATCAATATAAAAATACTGAGTGCTTCCTTACTACAAGGATCCTTCTTGCTGCCCCTCTTTTTTTTATTAATAAACTTTAATTTTTAGAAGTGTTTTAGACCTGCAAAGAAATTAAGCGGTTGGTACAGAAAGTTCCCATATACTTCCTTCACTTCCTACATATAGCTCTCTATTATTATCATCTAATGTTATTATGGTTTATTAAGTCATTATTAATCAATTCCTATTAACTAAAGTCCATAGTATATTCAGATTTTCTTAGTTTTTTTCCTAATGTTCCTTTTCTGATTCAGGATCTCATCTAGGATGCTACATTATACTTAGTGGTTATGTCTTCTTGAGCTGCTCTTAGCTGTGGCATTTTATGACTTTCCTTGATTTTGATAACTTTGAAAAGTTTTGAGAAGCATTGACCAAGTATTTTGTAGGATACTTCTTTATTGGCATATGCCTGATATTTTTCTCATAGATTAGACTGAAGTTATGTTTTGGGGAGGAGGATCATAGAGATAAACTGTCATTTTCATCCCATCATACCAAGGGTACATACTATTGACATGATTTATAATTGTCAATGTTGACATTGCTCACTTGGCTGAGGTTGTGCTTATTAGGCACCACTCATTCTTTTTATTTTAAAGATTTTGTTTTTAAGTCATCTTTATACTGATCATGGTGTTCAGACATACATCTTTAGATCAAGAATTGCATGCACTGCTGACTCAGCCAGCCAGGCACCTGTATTCTTAACACAGAGCTGGATGTACTAGCTAATGTAATAAGGCAATGAAAGGAAATAAAAGGTATATAGACTGGGAGGGAAGAAATAAAACTGCCTTTGTTCACAGATGATATGATTGTTTATGTAAAAAAATCATATACAAAAACCCCTCTGGGAACTAATAAACATAATATTATAGCAAGGTTGTGGGATACAAGATTAATGTATAATTAACTTTCTTACATACTAGCAATTAACAATTGGAATTTGAAATTGACAACACAATATTAAGTCCTAAAACATTAAATACTTAGGTATAAATCTAACAAAATACATATAAGATCTATATGAAGAAAACTACAAAATTCAGATGAAAGAAATAAAAAGAAAACTAAATAAATGATGAGATTCCATGCTTAACAATATGCTAAGAAAAGACTTGATATGATCAACATGTCAGTTCTTGTCAAGGTGGTAAATAGATTCAAATCAATCCCACTTAAAATAATAGCAAGTTACTTTGTGGATATTGGCAAATGGATTCTGAAGTTTGAATGAAAAGGGAAAAAGATCATAGGGTAGCTCTATTTTCAACTTTTTGAGGAAACTTCATACTGTTTTCCAGAGTGGCTGCAACAGCTTGCATAGAAAGTAGTGATCTGACCGGTCGTATACACCTGAATGTTTACGGCAACATTGTCCAAAATAGCCAAAATACCCAAACTATAGAAAGAACCTAGATGTCCATCAACAGATGAATGGATAAAGAAGATGTGGTATATCTGTATCTATCTATATCTATGTATCTATCTACATCTATATTTATCTGTGTGTATGTATGTGTGTGTGTGTAGTATGCCACCATCAAAAAACCCCCCAAAATTGCCATTTTCAATGACGTGGATGAAACTAGAGGGCATTATGTGATACAAAATAAATCAACCAGAGAAAGACAATTATCATATGATCTCTCTGATGAGGAATTTGAGAGGTGGGGGGATCGTGGGGGGAAGGGAGGGAAAGAAATGAAACAAGATGGGACCAGGGAGGGAGACAAACCATAAGAGACTCTTAATCTCAGGAAACAAACTCAGGGTTGTTGGAGGGTGGTGGGGGGAGGGGGCTGGGTGATGGACATTAGGGTGTGTTTGTGCTATGGTGGTGAGTGCTGTGAATTGTCTAAGACTGATGATTCACAGACCTGTACCCCAAATCATATAATATATTATATGTTAATAAAATTTAAAAAAAAAAAAGAAAAGGGAAAAAGACCCAGAATAGTCAACTAAATAGTGGAGAAGAAAAATGATTTCAGAGGACTGACATAGCCCACTTCAAGAGATACCAGAAATTTAGTGATAAGAACAGTTTGGGTGGGTGAAAGAATAGAAAAATAGGGCAGAACAGAGAGCCAGAAATAGATATATACACTATATAAGATAATAGATCTACACAAACATAGCCAACTGGTCTTTCATAAAAGAGCAAAGCCAATACAATGGAGGAAAGACAGACTTTTCAACAACTGGTGCTAGAGTGATTAGACATCCACATGAATAGGCTGGGATCTAGACACAAACCTTATATTCTCCAAGTAATTGAACTGAACATGGATCACAGACCTACATATGAAATGCAAAACTATAAAACCTATCAAGATAACATAGAAGAAAATCTAGGTAACCTTGGATTTGATAAATAACTTTTTAGATACAATATGCAATTTATGATCCATGAAAGATGTAATTTTAATAAAAGCAAAAACACTGCTCTGTGAAAAGACACAGTCAGAATAGGAAGACAAGCCATAGACTAGGAAAAAACATTTGTCAAAACACACAGAATGCATGAAACCCTCACAATCACAGGATGAACCAAAATATAAACTGGAAACTTGGAATGATAAAGATGTGTCAATATAAGTACATCACTTGTAACAAACATCCCACCTTGGGGCTGGATGTTGGTAAAATGGGAGGCTGTGCATGTGTAGGGGCAGAGAGTGTACAGGAAATCTTACTCTCAATTTTATTGTGAACCTAAAACTGTTCTAAAAATAAACTCTGATAGAAAAAATCAATTCAGCATATTTGTGCATCTGTGGCGTGTCTCTTGGTGGGGGAGGTTGAGTCTCAGACTGTGGGACAAATTGCTTGGCTTGCTGTACCCACTGCCTTTCTGATTACACTGGTCCATTCCATTTCTCCCATAAGAAAGGGAGTCTCAGACTTGCTGTTGGGTATAGTAGGAAGGAATCCTCTCTCTAGACTGTGTTGGTGCTGCTCTGTGCTGTGGGAAGGACCCCTTCCCTCCGAGCAAGGAATAAGCTTGTCTGTGCTATTCACTGTTGTAGGTTGAGGATTAAGACGCCTTGGAACAGGATCACCTTATTCTGCTAGTGGGAGAGGGGCTGTGGCCATCCTGCTGGGGGGCTTCAAGTCCCAGGTTCCCAAACCTTTACATCTTCCCCTGCTACTTTTCACAATTTTTGTTCAGCAATTCCCAGGATTTATAGTTGTATTGAGTCAGGAAGAAAAGACAGAAATGGATCTATGCCATCCTTTTGGGACCAGAGATTTGTTTCTCTAAGTTTTGAGCATGTATGTATATGGCAGATACTAAAAGAATTTGCTTTGTCTGGCTGCTGGTGCATCCTTTATGATGCTTTATTTGAACAATGTACAGACTAATTTCCTTTTTTTATTACAACCCATGTTGAGCTTTACTGGACTTTATTCATCTATGAGATAAAATTCAAAAAATGAGGGGAGTGGAGAAGAAATGTCATGGGTTTAGTGAAGTGCAGTTGAATTATCTCTCTTGTTCAAAACTGCATCAAATAGAGCACTGATTTATTTGACCAAAGGCTCCTTTGTGGAGAAGGATGTGAGATGTTTTGGAGTGGGATAGAAAAAGGATACAGGACAATTAAGGGGGAGTTCAAGACTTCTCCCATACAGTCTCCCAGGAATATACCATCCACCTGACACTGGGTCACACTTGTATGTGAAATCAGATAAGCATTGTGAGCTGTATGACTGAGATAACAAAAGAAGACCCCAACTCTGTTAACAAAGACTACTGCAGAGCAGGGCAAGGTTACTTATCATTTGTTTGGCCCTTCATAATTTCAAGTAATGGTAAAGTCCAAACAAACTTAACAGTTTCCTAAGCTTGAATAAAATCATGCTCATTGCTCCCATCTTCACACATTTTATATATTTTGTATATTTAAATCAGCTTCAAATAACATTTTAAAATATTTATTGTGAAACACAAGACATGTGAGCAAACAGAAGAAACATAAATACATAGCATAATAAATTATTACTCTATTTAACTTATTTTTGAACTTGATGTAAATGAAGTCTTGCAATATGCATATTTTGTGTCTGACTTATTTCCTTAAACACTATGCTATTTATCCATGTTGCTTTAATTGATTTAAATTGAGTTCTGATATAAAAGGGCATACCCACAAATAGAAAGATGAGATATGAACAAGAATAAATATAAAAGAATGACAGGACATATAATGTTAGTTTCAAAGATGGTGTAAACATATAGGTAACAAAAATAGAAAAAAAATGTTAGGGATCTCAAACAAATACATGAGTAAAAAATATTTCATGAATTATTACTTTTGGGTTGCCTACCAGAGTCAGGTTGTATTTCTTTTAACTCTATAGTGGCTTTGTGGGTTTGTATCATTATCCCTATATTCAGATCAGAGAATGGAGATTCAGAGAAGCCAGGTTCCTGCTCAAGGTCAGCAGTTTCATAGCCCACATTCACACTTCAGAGGCATGTTCTAACCCACTTATACCATTACAAGACCGTCCCCAAAACATCAAAGGGAACCAAAAAGATCTGCCAGAGGTCAGTGAAGAAATGTTGATGAATAATAAACAGAAAACTAAACTCATTAATTCCTATGTTGATTCAGCATCCTCCCCCCAATGAAACCAAGTCATTTTGGACAAAAAGTGTAAAACAAATATTGTTAAGAGGAAATCTAAGCCAAAGGAAATTGTGAAAAAGTTCTCTTTGATTAGTGTTTCAATCTCTTGGCCAAAATGAATCATAGACCCAAATGGATATAACTTCTTGTGCTTGTTGAATGAATGAGTGGCTAGTGTCACCCAGCCACTGTTGGTAATTGTTGAAGCCTGTAGAAAACTCGTGAGAGAATAAGAATGTGGGAAGTAAAGTTCTAGTGTCCTTGCTGGGAAAGAATTCTACCAATTATAGGCTCAAAATCCTGTTGCAGATTTAAACAAGAGTTGAGAAATAATTTCTAAATGTTTAGAAAGGAAACATGATCATCAAAACCACCACGGATTTACTAAGAACAAGTCGTTATGTAGACTAGCCCAATTTCCTTTTTCATTAGTGTTGCCAGCTGGTAAACAGATCTGGATTTCAACAAGGTATCTGACAGGGGTCTCCTGTTATCCTTTTGGAAAGATGGTGAGATATGAGTCAAAGAATTTAAGAGCCACAGAGTGATGAGTGAGATGAAAGTCATCTTGGAGGGCAGCTTCAGTGTGGGCTCAGGGCTGCTCTCCTCTTGGTCCTGGCCCCTTGTCCTTAAGGACTTGGAGGAAGGAGTGGAAAGAAAATGTACCAAATTACTGGATGATTAGAAGCTGGATGGGTAATGAACAGGAAGGATAACTGGACATGAATATTGAAATATCTCAAGTATCTGGAAATATTTAATAACTAAAGTGTATTAGAGATTAATATAATTCTTCACATTTGGTTAAAAGTACTATGAAAGAATGGAAACAATTTTGCATAATAGGGGCACAAAGCCTAGCCTCAGCTTCTGGAGAAAACACCTTGGTGGTTGAGTGGACATTAAATATCTGTCGACTTAGCCATGCACCCTCTATATTATCTTTGTAAATCCATGTCACATCAAACTGTCAAGAACTGATTGTAAAGGCCTCTGAGATTATAAAATATTCTGTGTCTTCCTGCTTAGATGATCTTTCTGTCATCTATTTTCTTTTTTCCACTGGATACAAGCTCTAGCTCTGTGCTAGCATGTGCCATTTTCTTCCTAAAATGTTGTGGATTTATAAACATCTTAAGGGATCCAACAACACTCTACTGGCCTGAGGCTTTGACTCCTATTTCAGACATCTCTGTGTTCTCAGCAAAGTAGTTGTTCAATAAATAATTCCTCAATGAATGCTATTGTACGAATGTAATCAAGGGCTAATGTGATCTTGGGTCAATCAACATATACAGTGTCCAGACATGGGCCCAAGGGTGAGTTGGAGAGGTCAATGGCACATGGAAGTGACTCTACATTAGACATCAGTTGGCAGGAGGACTTCAAATAACTTCATAAGAAGAATGGCAGAAAAAAAAAAAGAGGATTTGTTTGCTGTTTTTTGTTCATTTGTTTCATTTTGTTTTATTTGGGCTGGAAAATAAAATAGTTAGGAACAGAGAGGAGTGATACAGAAAATAATCTGTAAGGACTTAATCTGAAGAATGATTTACCTTGCTCTGTTTTTCTCTAGTGGGAAAAGTAAGTCGAAACCACATACACACAGAATTTAGTTTGACAAGGAACAATCTTCAAAAAATTAAGAATGAAGCGAGGATAGAATAGGATGTCTCAGTAAGCCATGAGTCACATTTATTGGAGATTTTCACAGAATTGAAATAACATCAATAGATAATATTATTGAGGCTATGAGACTAGCTTATTATAAAACAAGGGCATATGACATTGGAATAATCTTGGCTGTATGTGATCCAGTTAATAGGGATAAAAAGTTAAAAATTGAACTTTGTAGTATTCAACCAGTGGTTCTATGCAGATTGACCCTCAGACCAATAAGATTTAGAAAAGTTGTAAGTTAAATTAAATCATTTTAAATCATTTACTAGAAGGTGGGATTGAATTTAACAATTTCATAAGAATTTATGAATTTTTATTCATAAAATCAGGCAATGTGATGCCTCCAGCTTTGTTTTTTTTTTGTTTTTGTTTTGTTTTGTTTTTCTGTTTTTTGTTTTTTGTTTTTTGTTTTCAACATTTCCTTGGTGATTCCTGGTCTTTACTGGTCCCATGCAAATTTTAGGCTTGTTTGTTCCAACACTTTGAAATCCACAAAATTGGAGAAGATATTTGCAAATAACACTACAGATAAGGGGCTAATATCCGAGATCTGTAAAGAACTTTTCAAACTCAAGACCCAAAAAACAAGTAATCAAGTAAAAAAAAAAAATGGGCAGAAGATATGAACAGACACTTCTCCAAAATAGACAAATGGCTAACAGACACATGAAAAAAATGTTCACCATCATTAGCCATTGGGGAAATTCAAATCAAAACCACTTTGAGATACCACTTTATACCAGTTAGAATGTCAAAAATTGACAAGACAAGAAACAACAAATATTGGAGAAGTTGTGGAGAAAGGGGAACCCTCTTATACTGTTGGTGGGAATGCAAGTAGGTACAGCCGCTTTGGAAAACAGTGTGGAAGTTCCTAAAAATTAAATAATAGAGCTACCCTATGACCCAGCAATTGCACTACTGGGTGTTTACCCCAAAGATACAGATATAGTGAAAATAGTCAAACTCTTTTTGGAAAGAGCTGAAATACCCTTCAACAGACGAATGGATAAGGATGTGATCCATAATGGTTTTCCAGAAAAGCAAGTAAAGTTGGCTTTATAAAAATTACACATTCAATACATGCTTACATCAATGTATAAAAAGCTCAAAAAAAATGTGGTCCATATATGCAATGGACTATTACTCAATCATCAGAAAGGATGAATACTGACCTTTAGCATCAACATGGATGGGACTGGAGGAGATTATGCTAAGTGAAATAAGTCAAGCAGAGAAAGTCAATTACAATATAATTTCACTTATTTGTGAAACATAAGGAATAGCATGGAGAACATTAGAAGAAGGAAGGGAAAAATGAAGGGGGAGGGGAACCAGAGTGGGAGATGAATCATGAAAGACTGTGGACTCTGGGAAACAAACCTAAGATTTTAGAAGGGAGGGGGTGGGGGGATTGGTGAGCCTGGTGCTGGGTATTAAGGAGGGCATGTATTGCATGGAGCAGTGGGTGTTATGCACAAATAAGACTCATGGAACACAACATCAAAAACTAATGATGTACTCTATGTTGACTAACATAAGATATTACATATATATATATATATAGAGAGAGAGAGAGAGAGAGAGAGCGCGCACAAGTGGGAGAGGGAGAGAGAATCTTTAGCAGACTTTGCATTGAGCATAGACCCCAACTAGGTGCTTGATTTGAGGACCTTGAGATGATGACCTGAGCCAAAACCAAGGATCACCCAGAAGCCTCAATATCTCTCAGTTTTTAATGTAAGCATTCATAGCTATAGATCTCCCCCTTGGCATCACTTTCTCTGCAGTCTGTATTTTGGGTAGGTTGTTCTTTGTGATCATTCATCTGAAAGTATTATTTAATTTTCCTTTGAATTTACTCTTTGATCCACTGGTTGTTTAAAAATATGTTGTTAAATTTCCACAATCTTGTGAAGTGTTCAGTTTTTCTTTTGTTCATGATTTCTAATTTCATCCCGTTGTGTTCAAAGAAGATATTTTCTGAGACACCTATCTTTTTAAATCTATAGAGAATTTGTGGCCTAACTCAGGGTCTATCCTGGAACATGGCCCCTGTGCACTTGAGAAAGAGTGTGCACGTGGGTTTTGCAGGGTAGCATGTACTTCAGGTGTCTTTTGGGTCTGGTTGGTTTATTGTGTTAAGTCCTTTATTTTCGTACTCATCTTCTGTCTGGTTGCTCTATCCAGTAACTGAGAGCGTGGTATTGAAGTCTCCAGCTACTTTTGTGAAGCTGTCTATTTATTTCTTCTTCAGTTCTGTAGAGTTTTGATTCATATTTTTTGATGGAATATCATTAGGAGCATAAAACTTTTGGGCACCTGGATGGCTCAGTTGGTTAAACATCTTGCCTTCAGCTAAGGTCTTGATTTCAGTGTCCTCAGCTCAAGCCCTACATCCAGCTCCCTGCTTAGCAGGGCTCCTTTTCTCCCTCTCCCACTCCTCTCGCCTATGAACACACTCTCTCCCTCTGTCAAATACATAAATAAAATCTTTTAAAAAATAAATAAAAAATAAATGTTTATAATTTTTATACCATTTTGCAAAATTGAACTTTTTTTTTAATTTAATTTAATTTTTTCAGTGTTCCAAGATTCATTGTTTATGCACCACATGCAGTGCTCCATGAAATATGTGCCCTCCTTAATACCCACCACCAGGCTCACCTATCACCCTACTCCACTCCCTTCCAAAACCATCAGTTTGTTTCTCAGAGTCCACAGTCTCTCATGTTTTGTCTCTCCCTTAGATTTCCCCCAATTCACTTTTCCTTTCCTTCTCCTAATGTCCTCCATGTTATTCCTTATGCTCCATAAATAAGTACAACCATATAGTTATTGACTCTGCTTGACTTATTTCACTCAGCATAATTTTCTCCAGTTCTGTCCATGTTGATACAAAAGTTGAGTATTCAGCAACTCCAGTGCTGGAGAAGATGTGGAAAACAAGAACCCTCTTACACTCTTCATGGGAATATAAGATGGTGCAGCCACTTTGGAAAACAGTGTGGAGATTCCATAAGAAATTAAAAATAGAGCTACCCTATGACCCTGCAATTGCACTACTGGGTATTTACCCAAAGATACTGATGTAGTGAAAAGAAAGGCCATATGTACCCTAATGCTCATAGCAGCAATGGTCACATTGCCAAACTGTGGAAAAAGCCAAGATGCCCTTCAACAGATGAATGGATAAAGAATTGAACCTTCTATTAATATATAATCTTTGTCTCTTTTTCTCTTATAATCTGAAAGTCTATGTCTGATATTAGCATAGCCAGCCTTGTTCTCTTTTGATTACTATTTACATGGAATACCTTTTTCCATCTTTTCTTTGTCTACCTTTTGATTTCTTTGGATTTCAAGGAAGTTTCTTTTACACAGCACTTTTTGGATCACATGTTTTCATCTATTCTGCCTATGTCTTTCTTTTGATTGGAGAACTTAGTCCAATAACATTTAAAAATAATTATTTATGGGACATAAGATAATGTTTAAACTTGTTGAATCACTATGTTGTACACCTGAAACTAATGTAATATTGTATCTCAACTATACAAAGGAAAGAAAGAGAGAAAAATAGAAAGAAAGAAAGAAAGAAAGAAAGAAAGAAAGAAAGAAAGAAAGAAAGAAAGAA